>NC_091471.1:219062380-219725991 GCF_036971445.1 Narcine bancroftii
TTTTTATAGAATTTTTAAAAAACTTTGTGAAACATTGATATCTTAAAAACAATAAATGTCTATAAACATAATGATGGATGGTTGTTTAGCAGAGTGGATAGAAGTTCTTCTCGTGGTCAGTATTAAAAAGAATGTGCAGAGCAAAAATGCTAGGTGGCACAAAACTCCAAATTAATAAACCACAAGGAGTTCAACAGTTCTCCCATTGAACAGCTGCTGATTGGGCAGTTGAGTTCAACTGGAAGATGGGGGAGCAGCTGATTGGGCAGCCAAGTTCAAGTTGAAGATGGGGCAGCAACTGATTGGGCAGTCAAGTTCAACAGCTGAAGACAAAACAGTTGTAAAGGAGGGACTCACCAGATAGCAGCTGATTTAACAGTCCCTAAAAACATCATCCTCATATCATTGATTATTACTTCCCTCTTTTGATTTGCTCTGTAGCCTGCATATTCCTGCCATATGTCCACTTGACTCAGTTTATTTTACATTTATATTTTGTCATTCATGTGGCTTCAGGTTCAGAGACCACATCCACACTCTATAGAAAACATCGCATTTTCAAGGCCATGGATTATGCATTTATTGTTTTACCTTCCAAGTTTTGATCCTAATTTACTTGGATCAGATTCTTTCTCAACTCACTGGTGAAGTATTTTTATGCTTGATGGAACAATACAACACAAGACTGTGCTCTTGTGTCCAGCATATCTGAAAAGAACATGGTGCTAAATTAAATTAAATTTCTTCTGCCTGTGCAAGATGCCTAGCCCTCCATTTCCTGTATATTCATGTCTGTCTAGAAGCCTCTTCAGCTGTCCTGTCATGTCTGCTTCCACCACTATCCCTGCCAGCACATTCCAGGCACCCAGTGCTGTGTTTTTTTTTAAACACTTAATTTACTTAATTTTTAATCTTTTTTCCCCCTCTCATCTAAAATGCAAGTCCATGAGTATTTGAATTTTTATTTATACCTGGGGGGGAGGGGAGAAGAGAGAATGACTGTGTCCCCCTTCAATGCCTTGTAATTTGATAAACCTCCATCAGGTCTCCACTGTTCTGATGCTCCAGGGAAGATGAGCCAAGTTTGTCCAACCCTTCCTGATGGTATCTCCCTCTAATCCAGACAGCATTGTGGTAAATCTCTTTATCCTTTCCAAATGCTCCCAGTGAAACATTCCCCAGGGCTAGGTCCATCGCTGAACCCTTTTGTACGTCACAAGAAGCACGAATCAAAAAATGTTGGCATGTTTATTTTCTGTCATTATTTCCCTTTTTGCTCGATATGGCTTCACTATATCAACCTACATCACAATAATCAAAGAATCAAATGGTCTTCACCATTGTGTTCTGGCAATTTCTTGTCCACATTTCTCCTTCTCTGTTCTTTGCTGTTATTTATTTCTTTCCAATGTAATAGTTCGACCATTATCAAAAAAGTTAAGTTGTATATCTTTTCCATACTCGGGTTCTGCATGAGGTTGGTGGAGAGATTTGGATGCATAACTGGCATTTAGTTGATCTAAATTATGTCTCAGGCTTGGAAGTTGATTTTTGCTTCATTTCATGCCTCTTATTAAGTGACAGTGAGCTGTTGCAATATTCTCCTTTTTGTGTGCCACTCTTCAAAATCTCATCAGGTTTTCTTTTGAAAGTGCCTTGTATTATTTGGCATCTGCTGTCAGAATCTCATTCTATAATTGCTTGGTGATGAAAATGATCTCCTAAAGCAAAAGATTTTGTGTTAATCCAAAAAAATGGTAAACTAATACTTTAGAAATGCAAATAATTGTATATGCATCCAGTAATAAAGACCATGGGGAAAATGCAATGGTGGACCTGACTTCCCAGAATACTATGCAGCAGAAAAACCCTCCATGAACGCTCCGTTGTTTATTCCCATGCATTCTCTTTTGGCAGAGATCTAAACTTAATTTCTATGAACATAGTAAATGACAATTATTTTTCAAACATCCTCTGAAAGTAACTTGACAGAACTAAATTATTTTCCAAAAGGTTTTCTTCCTGAATAACAAAATTGGAGATAATTATTGACAACTTCAGGCTGAACACATAAGCCCCTTTCACACGTGTCCCACTAAATTGGCTGTTCCGTGTCCTGGGATAGGAACAGGGGTTTGGCTTTTCACACTTGACCACTCCTCACCTGGACACTGAACACTTTCACATTTGCAAGGAGCCATCCCCAGGGTTAGGACTGTTCTAGCTTCTACCGGTGACGTCATGACACATCGGGCAATGGTGGACCTGCCCTAAATCCTGATCAATGTATTATGATATTGTATTTGAACAAAATTAATCATGTCTAATTATAACATAGTTAAGCTTTATATACAGCACAGTATGAACCCTTCAGCCCCTGTTGTTATTTGTGCTGACCTATATAAACCTTTATAAGGGACCGTGGGAAGGTGCTAGCAGTATTATTTGGCATAAAATCGTATGTGATAGGAAATATTTAAGGTGATTTCACAATCAGCATCCCATAAAATACACCCAAAAGCAATAGTGGACAATTTTTAAACAGGGTGGGAAAGTTGGTAGCGCACAATTTATAAATATTATGGGGGGGGGGGGGAAGCGATGGCAGACCTGCCCTCCCAGAATTCCATGCGGTAGAGAAAGGGCTGTTTGTATGGCTGCATGCACTGAGCATTCATGGAGGGATTTCTCTGCTGCACGGCATTCTGGGAAGTTAGGTCCACCATTAGATTTCCCCATGGTCTTTATAAATTGTGCGCTAAGGCACTACCAATTTTCCCATGCTGCCTGAATTGCGCACTATAGTGCTACCAATTTTCCCACGCTGTTTAAAAATTATCCATTATTGCTATTTATTTTTGCTCTCACTACAACTTTCTAGCAACTTCATTTTAATTTTCCTTCATGTTCTTGCACTCACGCAAAAACTTGGGTCATTTTAATCCCACAATGCAATTGCCTATTTCACACCTGCCTGATTGCAACGCCAGCATTTGCAGACACCAGGGATTGTACTGGGGGGTCAAGGCCATCATCAGATGATGTCATCTAACTGATTTGATTTTATGAAGCTGATTTGAGCTGATTTTGCTTTCACATTAGGCACTTTAAAGGCCAATTGCCAGTTAATTCCTGGGATCACTTGCAAGTGTGAAAGGGGCTAAAGATAATTTGAGATCTGCTGCATCAAGTGGGAAGTTTGAGAAACATTAATCTTTATTGAATTTAGCATGTTTAATCATATAATGATGCTGGCACATTGGGTTAGTTCAACTGACCTAAAAATGTTTTGCCTTTGATCCTCGTTGTCTTGGCATCTGATGACTTTCGTGTCAATATCCAACAAGAGCTGGCCAGCATTGATGGATTCCAGCTGCCCTGATACCACTTTTCAATGGTTGTAATATCCTAGTGAAACCTTCATGTTCATGACTGACGGCACCAAGATCTACAGGGAAGACGTCCAAGTGCAAATGCAGAAAATGAATTTTCAATGACATGTTGCACTTCATGGTTTCATATGCTTGAAGTCAACTTAAAACATGACAGGAAATAACAAAAATGGGTTGTTTCTATAAAATCGTATGTGATAGGAAATATTTAAGGTGATTTCACAATCAGCATCCCATAAAATACACCCAAAAGTGTTCAGGAAGCAAAATTGTGTTGTCCAGTGGACTTAAATTGTGTTCATTTCAAAGTTTTCAATTTCAATATCTTGCATTGCAAAGTTCTTGAGGTGTTTTGGTGTCCAAATTTGTTTGCTATATTTTGTGAGCTTCACAGGATTTATTTATTTTAGGTTTGGAATGATTCATGCTGTCTTTACAAATCTCTTGCTGTGGGTGAATGGTATAGTCGCTGAATCTAAGCACCAACTGAATGATCACAAAAAGCGATTGGCCAAATTTGGATTTGTCAACCTATCTGTGGGTAAGAAGTTTTTAGTGTATTTTGAACTCCAGAACAAGAGAAATATCAAGTTTAAGGATATTCCTTGACCTGATGTAAAAGTATTTCAAGTTAACGATACGCATTGTGTCCAGAAAAGTAAAATCAAAAACTACCTCAGCCCATCTCCTATGAAGCCTCCTCCCACAGGTATAAGCAATACCTCAAAACTTTATATCCTGTAATGCTATAAAGTGAGCGTGTATTCTAAATTACATAATTAAGTTATTATTATAAAATCAGGTTCTTCACTGAATGTCTGATCCCAAACTGCTGGACAAACTCAGCATCTGGAGAAGGCAAAGTAACAATCAGTATTTTGGGCCAGATTACAACCCTATTTGGTGAAATCAAAATATATTTACTATTACATTTAATGGAACATGAAATGCCCAAAAACACTAACATTAAATCAGTAAATTTAAAGACAAATTTCAGGTAATGAAAAATATTTGGTGTTGGAATTTGAAGTCCAATGTTGAAAGTGAAAGCAGATGGAACAAGTTGTGTACTGACCCATATAGTTCAAGCATATAAATCAACTTGGGATGCAATTCATGGAAAGAACTAATGAAATGAAAAGTTTGAGAACACCCTGGAAATAATGCCATCATAATTAAGTTAATTGTCTGTTGACCTGTTTGTCAGATACTCTGCTCACTCTAGCCCCCACCAGAGTGTAAAGACAAAAATCTGTCAAAGCTTTTGCAATAAACACCAAAAGAACCATATCTGACAGCAAACAAGACTTCTGCTTCCCCCCCCCCCAAAAAAATTGGCTCAAAAAATTTCCCAGGTCAAAGTTGAAATTAGGCCCCTGCCAGTAGTGTAATTCCATGCTTTCCAGAGCCGCCACTCACTTCCCCTTTGAGAAGGACAGCCCCTGTCAGCAGCACTGACTGTGTGCCGCTCACTTCCCTGCTGAGAAGGCCGACCATGTTGGCCCCCGCCAGCAGTGCTGACCATGCTTTCCAGAGCTGCCTCTGTTCACTTCCCTGTTGAAAAGGCCAACTGTGGCAGCCCTCGCCAGCAGTGCAAGAGGTGCAGGAGGAACCTGTTCACCACTTGCCCGTAAATACACTAAATATTTCCCGCTGAAATGGGGAGGGAGGGGGTCTTGTATACCCTGGGTCTTGTATGCCATCAAATACAGTATCTGCTTTTTCTTAAGATCTAATAGTAAGATTGAGAAAAAGCATGGAGTTACTTGTACAGTGTAAAAACTGGCCCCTCAGCCCAACTTCCTGCCTGCTAACCAAGTCCCATTTCTCAGTATTGGGACTATCTTTGAGGATGTTATTAGTAGGATAGATTAGTGAGAAGTGATGGATGTGGTTATATTTTGATTTTTCAAAAAGCACTAGGCTGATCAATATGGTTGGGTATAGAGATGGGGGTTAATGTACTGGCATGAATGGATATTGAAGAACAACTAAGGAATGGGAGCAAGATGGTTTAGTTTTTTGGGCTGGCAGGCTGTGACTAGTGGCTATTTCTGGGCTCCAGCTATCAAGTTTTGGTAACCAATTTTTCTGAGGAGAATTTGTCTCATTTTAACTGTACTTGTGAAACACAACTCCGTTGAGTTGCAAGTTTGGACAAGGATGGGAAGAAGGTTTAAGCAGATGTAAACATGGAAATCGTTATCCAGTATGGTGCTCAATACAGGAAGTATGTTGTAAATGGTGAGGTATCAATGAAGGTTCAAGGCATATATGCCCTTGTAGGAGTCACTGAAAGCAAAAGTGGCAGGAAACCGTGAGGAAGGCAAATTATCAGAGTATCTGGAGGAAAATATAAATGTATTGCTATTATTTGGGGCCTTTGAGATTAGACAAGGAATATTGTGTACAGGAGAGAAGATGGGTGAAGAGAAAGGTTGTGTTAATCAACTGAGATGGGTTTGAGTGTAATACAAGAGGTGGAATAGTCCAGTTGGACCAAATAATCTCATTCTGTGAATGAAAACAGATGCTGGGGATCTGAAGTTTTGTTAATGTTTAAGATAGTAATGAGTTGCACCCATTTGTCAGGAGATCATTGTGCCTTCTAGTATTCTGGACTGAGAAATGCACCTGCAACGTGGAAATTGAGGTCCAAAATCTGACGAATGTCAAGAAAAACAATACAATCGTAATGTGTACAATCTGATACCTTGCATACATATTTCTTGAAACTAATTTGCATAATATTGTTCCCTTTTCTCCAGAAACAACTGCACCAGAGTGCAACTGTACTACCAATGCGTGTGCTGTTTTCTACAAAGGTTTCTATTACATGTATCCTTTCAGCATTGAATACCACATATTTGCATCTGCCATGGTTTACGTCATGTGGAAGAATGTCGGGCGGAAGATAGAAGAGCATAAGCCCCGTAAGCTTGTTTTTAAGAGACAGTACAAAATATTACCAGGACCTATTCTGGGAGCGATTGTACTTGCAGTCACAATAGGAGTTCTAATTGTATACAACATACAGGTGGACCATTCAGAAGCTCAGCGCAAGTCTGCTGTGTCTGTGTTCTATTTATATAGTATTACAGTGCTAAGTTTAATGTCTGCAGCAACTGCAAGTGGCCTGGTGATTTATAGAAAAGATAAGCGATTAGTGGATAATTCCTCAAACCCCACAAGGAAGCTGGATGGCTCCCTCCTGGTCAGCACGGCCTGTGCCTCCTGGCTCCTGTCTTGGTGCTCTGTGCTGGCAGGAATCGCAGCAGAAACGCGCCCAGAACATACCTGGCTGAATCTACCATTTTCTTTGTTAACAATCATTGAGAAATATCTCCAGAATATGTTCATAATTGAATCTCTTCACCGCGGACGTGACAAGTGCGAGGAGCAAGTGGAAAAGACCCAGGGGATATTTACTGTTTCTGCCTCCGAGAGTCGCCCAGAGCGAACTATTGGGGGTGGCGTTGGTGGCAGGGCCAATGCAGGCAGGGGCTTGTGGCAGTCATCACGCAACAGCAGCAGGCGGTCTGCCCCCACTCTGTCACTGAAGGGCAGTGAAGCATGCGCATGGGACAAAAGAAGTCTAATGCTGAAGAACATCGCTGCCTTTCTCTTCCTGTGCAATATTTCGGTAAGATTTAGACACTCTTTGGCTTTGTTTTGTAATATAGTTCTTCATAGAGAAGTACTCGGTTTATAGACAGCCTCTTCAGTTCATATTCTCTGAACCATGATCACCAGTGTAACCCAGCCGCTAGTTTGCTGTTAGCAGATTCCCCCATCATCAAGGATGCAGCTGCAGGTAAATCAGTCTTTGTAACGTAGACGGAGGGCTAAATGTTGGCCAGAACACAGTTCCTGCATTCTTCTAAACAGTGCCCTTCGACCAGCAAAAAGGCCAGTGTACATGCTGAAGAAGACCCCTTCCAGTGCAGCTCAACTCTGTGCTGAAGTGTCAGCCTAGATTTTCACTCTGCTTCTTGAACCATGGCCTTCCTAAGCAAGTGCCATAGACTTGCTATTGCAGTTTCTACACAGGGTGGAGTGGATGGGCATGTATCATATATTTTCCCCTCAAACACCAGAGTCTATTGGTCCAGAATATTTCCATCAATCCTATTCCTTGTATTTCTCTAAATTATTCTCTCATGTCCTAACTTCCTACTGATCCTACACTAGGCGCAATGGATCTGTCAATTAGTGTATATTGGGGGCATGGTCACAGAGGACATGCAAACTCCACATGGGCAGCGTGTGGGGTCAGGATTGCTCCTGAGTGATGAGTTCAGGCAGCAGCTTTCCCGGCTAAGCTACTGTGACACAACTTGGAAAGTGTTGAAAATGGGTGGCCCGGTTGGCATAGCAGTTAGTGCAACACCTTTACAGCACCAGCGATGGGGACTGGACCGAGATTCAAATCCCACACTGTCTGTAAGGAGTTTGTACGTTCTCCCTGTGTCTGTGGGCTTTCCCCAGGGGCTCAGGTTTCCTCCTGCTGTTTGAAAAGAAATGGTGGTGTAGGTTAATTGGGTGGCAACGGGCTTGTGGGCCAAAATGGCCTGTTACGGTGCTGTATGTTTAAATAAATAAATAAATGGGATTATTCTGAGAGCCAACATAGACCCAATGAGCTAAATTGCTGTCTCCCAGGACACAGGAAAGTGTGAAAATATAATACTTTATGGATAGGTCAGAAAAGAGTGGCAGCATTTAACCAAAATGTTCAAAACTAGAGTTTTCAAGAGAAATAAGTAAAAGCTAATCAATGGAGTTATTTACTGGGAAGACATTTTTCAAGAGAAAATAAAATGGGAAATATTGTAAAAGGGGTTGAGAAAGGATGTTTTAAAAATGTTGGTAATAGATATTTATTCTTGACTTGCCTACCATGTAATATTTCAACTATTATCAATTTTGAAAGCCATATAAAGATTACTCAATGAATCAGAGAGGAAAGGCAAAAAGGCCAAAATTGTAATTGACCCTGTGCATGGCACATTAGCTGAAGATTTCACTGCTAAGTCTTGGCTCTGAATGTTGCACTGCTCAACAGGGACACTCTCTTCAGCCCAAGTCTGTGCTGTCGATGCCAATCGGAACTAATCTTATCTAGCTGTATATTATCTGCATTCCTCTATTCCTTGCCTGCTCATGTCTGCCGAAATACCTTTTAAATGTTATGATCCTATTTGCCTCTATTACCTCCCCTTGTGAGACCTAGGAAATTGGCATCTCAAACTTTTCTCCCTCTCATCTTAAACCTGTGCCCTTTGGTATTTGATGTACTACCATTTTCTCTCTGTATCACCAACTTCTGGGTTCCAATGTGAATATGGAAGTCCTGGTCAGCAATGCTTTGACATCATGCTGTCCAACAGCAAAGTGTGAAGTTGTGGTAATTCTCCAGCATTATTTTGGGCAATCTGCTTGTTGAATCTGACCAGTTTATTTAGTTTAAGCTCATTTAATTAATTGAATTAACTTAATTGGCTTGAATATTTTAGTTCCAAGTATTTTTATGTTTAAATTAATATTTTTCATTCTTTAGAGTTTGAGTTAATTATATCTATGAGCATTAAAAATACTTGTTTCCAGTACAGTAAAATTCTCATTATCTGTTATTCAAAAAAACCTTCAAAAAAATTGGTGAAAAATGTTTTTAAAAAAAAACCCAAAAGTTTACAGTTGGAGCTCCAAGCGGTCAGTTTACAAATCCACGCAACATGCTCTCTCAAGCAACTGGAAAATTCATTTATCTGGTATCTACCAATCACCCTAGGTGCTGGATACTTCGTGTTTTACTGTATTTTGGTTTTATTTAAAAATTCTGAATTTGATATTCAGCTAAATCAGGAGCTTTGGCCAACAGTGATGGACTGCAAATGCAGGAAATGTGAAATAAATACAAAAAGAGCTGGAAGACATAGTATTTCGGGGTGACATTAATGTTTTAGTTCTGGTGAAGACTTGACCTGAAACGTCAAGTCTTTCTACACAGTTATTGACTGACCTGCGATGTGTTTCCATGTTTCCTGCCTTGGCCAATTGGCAATGTCTGTGCCATTTTCTGAGTGTCTAGTTTTAGCCTTAGGTCAGAATGATCCTGTCACCAGGCAGGACGTTGACATGAGATATCGGGATGGCAGGCTGATGAGCAGATCTGGGAATGGCACCCCTAACCCTACAATTTCAGTCTTCATTGAAAGAACAAACTTGGGAATCCAATGTCTGGGTATATTTTATAAGTAGTGATTAAATAATACTTTATTTTTAAATGGCCATTTTCACATTTTAAGTATAGGAATCTCCACACTGTTTCTAAAGCTGTGGTAACATTTAACTGGGGCAAATCTTGCTTTAGAATATCAAGAACTTGAGGTATGGGAAAACTGGCCACTTGATCATAGGCACTTTTTGTTTATAAGGCATCTTTGGTTGTTCTTCCCTTTCTTGGACCACCTTAATTACATTTTCTTAACATTGGTTTTGCAAAGAACATTAGATCCCTTGCCCTCAAACTGCAGAGTTGGAGAGAGATGCAGGCAAGGAGCCATTTTCTTCCTCTCATTTCCTTAATCCTCCACTCTCTTCAGAAGCAATTAGTTGGAGTGTACAAGTGGAAGGTATTGTCCAACAGCACTCCAACTCTTGATATTGCAAATAAGTTAAATGTGCTTTCTCTCAGATTTTGCATCCAAGTAGTTGACAGCATTTGATATGAAAGGCCATTTGAATCAAAAGTGGAATTAATCTAATACAACTCGTGACTTTTAAGATGAGTGTGGTTTTTCTACAATGAACTATAAATATTTGAGTTTAAGGTCTATCAAATCACACCAATTTTGATCACACAATTTAACCTGGAGTAATTGAGTATTCCATATTGCTGGAGAGGCTTCTTTCAGATACCATGTTTCAATGAAGACATTTTATCCTTGTAGCTGGATATAAAGTATTCCAATGTACCATTTTGAGGGCGGCAAGGGAAATAGGCCAACTGCTACCTCTCAATTACTAAAACTGATCTATATCTTGATTTTCAAAGTGAGATCTTGAAAAATGACTTTTAAAAGCAGAGCTTTGGCTGAGAAATGCTTGGGACAAACTTGATAGGAGCTATGTATCTGCAATTGGTATCCTTCTTCCTTCATGGGCTGATGGTGGTCCATGTCATAAACCACTTACTTTATCAATCTAATAGGTTTATTCAAATTAAACTAATTTAGCTTTGGCTTCCATGAAATAAATTCTAAAAATACTGTAGTTTAGGCAGAAGGAAGGAAAGAAACAATCAATATTTCTGGCTGGTGTGAAGTATAGACTTTTTTTTTTACAGTGGTCAGTTTTACAATAATAAACATTGTAAAGATTTTACTCGTTACATTAATCTGCTTCTGCTGTAATCAATAGTACAGGTTGGTGATGAGACACTGGCCAAATGCTGAGATACAAATTAGTAATGAACAATCCTGAAAATGTATTATATGGCCCACTGATAAGAAATGCCTTAGATTTCAAATTTATTATCAGGTGGATTTTGTATGGCATTATTTTTTGATTAAATAGCTAGCTTTTATTGGGAACTGGTATTCTATCTGATTTCAAGTTTGTTTTTTTTGTTTAAAGTTTTGGATACTTCCAGCCTTTGGAACTCGCCCCCACTTTGACAATGGTCTTGAAGAAAATGTTTATGGCTTTGAAACGTGGATTCTAATAGTAAACCTTGCAATGCCTTTTGCTATTTTCTATCGTATGCATGCTTCCGCATCACTTTTTGAAGTGTTCTGTTTGGCATAATTAACACATTTAATTGGTGTGCAAGCAATGCAGATATGTCCAGCTGAATAGGAAAATAAGCTACATTAGTACACTTGGAATAGGCATAATTTTAATTGTACCAAATACATTTACAGTACAGGAATGTTTTTTGCAATATTTTGTATTAAATTATATTTACTGTTGGGCATCAATTTTTCAAAATGGGCTTCCTGTAATATTTGAATACAAAGCTTGTAATATTGTGAATTGATTGAGAAATAAAGTTGTGTGTTCTAACTGAATTTATAACAAATGACTTGTAATTTTAGGGTGTTGCTCAACTTTGTTATGAGTATTCTTGTTTTTCCTCTTCACCTTCCCATGCCCTGACTTTACCACAGCCACTGTTATTAAGGCTCTCTGTTGAATCTTCACACACTTTAGGTAACCCGGCTTTATCCCCAGTGACCGGGGTCAATCATTCGTGAGCGATGAGCTGCAGCAGAACCTGCTGGCCAGGGACATTGCCACGAGCAAGACCGCCAGCTACAATCCCAGGGGTAATGGGCAAGTGAAAAGGGAAAATGCCACGGTCTGGAAGACCATCCTCTTGGCACTGAGGTCACGGGGTCTTCACGCCTCCCATTTGGCAAGAAGTCCTCCCAGATGCACTTCACTCTATTTGGTAACTTTTGGGCACGGCCACTTCATGAACAGATGCTTGCCTTCCCTTGGAAGTCTGCCTCAGGGACTACGCTGCCCACCTGGGTTACCTCACCAGGACCTGTCCTGCTCTTCAAGCATTTCAGGCAATCTAAGAGGGTCCGCCTCATCCATTCCACCCTCTAGTATGCCTTCCCTGATGGGCAAGAAGACGTGGTCTTTATCTGAAACCTGGCACTGTTGGGATCCCCCGACCATTGCTGACTTTCCACAGACGTTCTCCCCCACTCCAACCTGAGGGATCCCCGAACCTTCAGCTGCCCACCCCTTACCCCAGGCTACTATTGCTGCCAATGATAAACCAGGACCACCCCCTTACACCCCCACCTGTTCCCACCCCTTGGCGATCTGTTACCAGGCCAACCCTTCAACCTGATCATGATATTATGGCAGCCCGCCACCCCACAAAACCTTTGCCATGTCACTCGTTGCAACAGAGGAGACCCCCCCCCCCCCACCCCCAGATAGGCTTGATCTGTAAAGAATGTATTTGTACAGTTGTTTCACTTTTTTGTCCTCACTCTGCAGGGTTCTTCCTAAAAAAGAGGGGTGAATGTTGTAAACCACTCTTACACCATATTTGGCTGCTCCTGACCGGAAACGCCTCCCGAGAACAATCCTACCCATAGTCTCTTGAAGGCCACCCCACCCGTTTGCTTTTGCTCTGATCAGTCAAGAAGGTTGGATGGTTGAAAAGCCTGATTGTTTCCCTACTCAGCCCTTTGTGAGTTACGGATGGTACATCAGGCTGAAACAGTCCAGGCTGATGAACAGATCTGTGGTACAGTTGGATTGTGGGTGGAGGGGAGAATGTTGGTCCTGATGTTCTCAACTTTGGTTAGGAAGAATTTTAAAAATTACTCACATTTGGTAAGGGAAGTATCAGAGTTGGTGTTAGGTGTGGGACCAAAGATTGAGTGGATAGTACGGAACAAGACTTTGGGAGTTGTTGGTAATTAGGTTGGCAAAATGTTTTGATCTTTCAGCCTTTACTTTTTCTTGGTTTATGTGCAGGATATTTTTCAGATTTTTGAGGGGAATTTGTAGTTTGTCTTGCTTCCACATACGTTAAGCTATCCTGCACTTCCTCCTCAGGGCTTTGGTAATGTTACTGAGTCAAGGTGGAGTCTTGAGCTTAGGGTTTTTCTCCTTGAGTGGGGCCACAGTGTTCAGGATAGAAGAATAGGTGGTATTAAATTGGGATGAAAGTTCCTCCGTGTTGAGGTGGGGAGGGGGTGCCTCCATGGTGGTAGAACTTGGGGCTGCTACAAGGGCCTCTAAGAACCTACTCACAGACTGCAAATAAATGCAACGGGAGCGAGGCAGGGCTAGGTCGAAAGCATAGTCCGGCGCACAGGTATCAATTAATACCGGGTTGTTAATTTATAAATCAGATGACAGGACTAGTTTAAGAGTATGTCCTAGATTATGGGTGGGTCCTGTTGGAAGCAGTTCTAAGTTAAAGGACTCGACTAGATGCATGAATTTGCTTACAAGAGTTTTGGTTGAACAACACGTGTGGATATTAAAATCACTAAGAATCAGAACTTGATCGAAGGTGGTCATGGCACTCGAAAGGAAGTCTAAGAACTGAGTGATACAATTCTTGGGTTTTTGGTGGGCAATACATCAAAGTGACTAAAGAGGGGTCAACTGTGCCCACTTTAATTAATTGGACTTTGAAAGAGGAAAAATAACCAGAGTTCAATAAACAACATTTGTATTGCTTTTTGAACACAACAATTAAACCTCCCCACCCCATCCAGAGGTGTACTAAGGAAGTCACAGTTTTGCAGGCAATGAACTTCAATAGTAGGAAGTCCAAACCTTGACTGGTGAAGAAGTCCTTAAGGATAAAATCCTGTTTAATAAGGATCTGGCGTTGACCAGAGTTGTTTTAGTTGGGATGATCTTGTGGTCCGACGGTGGACCCAATTTTAACGAACAGAGATTATGGAAGACTACTCCTCCACGCTTCACCAATGATCTAATGGGGACCTTGCGGGGTGGTGATTTGGGTTGGGTTTGTAGTTGGGTTTATCAGTTCAAGAAAGTGGTGGTATGTGGTCTCAAGGGAGCATTGAGGGATGAAGTAGTGAGATTGGCTGATGGAAACTTGGATAAATCTCTTTATCTTAATTGAGATGCCTACATGTTTTCTTCACTTCTTAGCTCATATCCAACATTGAGGGATGGAATAACATGGTCGTGGCTGATTGGGTTCAGTCTGAACCGGAGGTGAATAGACAGGCAGACCTGGTCTAGTCTTGTTGGGTGGTGAATGGTCAGGTGTAGTGGGTCCAGTCTCTTCAGGCTGCATCAGCTGAGTAGACTATCTACAGTTCTGCCGGGCAGCGAGCAGCTAGACAAGTTGCGTTTCACTGTGTCGGATGGTGAGTGGGCCTGTTGGACAGATCTGACCTCTGCCCCAGAGGGGTGAAGTGACAGGACTCGACCTCAGCAGATCTCGAGTGGTCGGGCCTGCGGATCCACTCGTTTCAGGATGCAAAAGGGTTGGGCGGTTAGGTCCAACTCCTTCAGGCCCTGAGTGGACGGGCTGGGTGAGCTCCATCTTGGTCAACCATGCAGAGAAGGCCGGATGCCAGCAGAGATGAACAGGGCATTTTGGCTTCATGGGGGTGCCAGTGTGTTTACCTCGCTGACTTAGTTGATGGAGGCAGCCGCTGGGTGAGCCAGATCCGATTTTAGATACATGAAATTCACGGAAATTTGTGCACAGGCTACATAAGTTGCACAACAGGGCTGGGGCCAACATTTTTGAAGATAAATTTGCTGTGCTTTTGAAGAAGATTTAACCCAGTGGTTCTCATCCTTTTTCTTTCCACTCACATCCCACTTTAAGTAATCCCTGTGCCATTGGTGCTCTGTGATTAGTAAGGTGGGATGTGGGTGGGAAGAGAAGGTTGAAAATCACTGCTCTAGAGCCAATTGTTGCTGAAATATTTTGCTTGAGAAAAATTGTCATTGGCCCATTTCCTTTGGAGTTATGAAACCGTGCACATAATCAGTCAATGAGGTACAATTAAAACAGTGGTTTTCAAACATTTTCCTTCCTCCCACATACCACCATAAGCAATCCCTTACTAATCACAGAGCCCCTTGTGATGCGTTGCAGTGTGAATCAACAGGCTCAAACCAGGAAAGGCCGTACTACAGGCTTTAATTAGCTTAAAACTTGCACACAAGGTTCTGTATCCTCTGGCTCCGTGTGCTCTACTCCTGCCCAGGGGGTGGTGTGAGCCTTTTTGTGGGCCAGTGATTGGCAGGGAGTAGGTGGAGCCAGCCTCCCAGGTTACCTCCCTCCAGGTACAGTGGGTTACCCCCTGCAGTAGGCAGGTAGAAATGCAGACGGGCACAAGCAGTCACAGACAGTCCAATGTGTGTATCAACACATACACATTTTAAGAAGGGGGTTAAGGGGTGTGGGGAACTGTGTCCACTAACGTTGTCGTGCGGAGTGTCCTCCAGATACTGCATCATTGGGAGAGAAAAACACATTTATAAAGTTTACATACTCTGGCGATCCGGTGGTCGCTGTTCCCTCTGTGTCCGTCACAGGACAGGATCCTGGTCAATGGCCAGTGGAGACAGGGTTGCCTGAAGGTTGGTGGGGTCTGGTGCAGGTGGGTGGTGCATGGCAGTGAGGAGATGTAGGTCAGGGGTGGGTCCTCTGGCAGCAGGGTCCTATGGTTGATGGTGAGTGGGGGGAGGATGTTGGTTCTGAGAGGATCCTGGAGGTGCCAGTGGTGCCCGGGGGGGAGGGGGTTGTCTGGGCTCCCACCGGTGCCAGGTCCTGGGTTGAGATGGTGTCTTTGCGTCCATTGGGGTATGTCAAGTAGGCATAATGTGGCCTGGTATGGAGGAGGTGCACGTGCTCGACGACCATTTGTGAGTCCTCACCTGTCTACAGAGGAGAACTGGTCCCAGGGACGTCAGCCATGCCAGCAGTGAGACTCCTGTAGCTGGTTTCCTGTGGAAGGAAAAGAGGCATTCGTGAGGGGTCTGGTTGGTAGCCGTACATAAGAGTGACCATATGGCATGGAGTGCCTCGGGAAGGGCCTCCTGCCAGTAGTTGGTACATCCCTTCGACCTAAGGGGCAGTAGGACTGCCTTCCAGATTACCCAACTTTCCTGTTCTACCTACCCGTTGTCCCTGGGGTTGTAGCCATTTGTGCGACTAGTTGTGATGCCCCGCATCAGCAGGTACTGGTGCAGCTCCTCACTCATGAAGCTGGACCCCCCAGTCACTGGATGAAAGCTGGATATCCAAACATGGTAAATATCTGCACCAGTGCCTTTATAATGGAGGTGGTGGAGGTATCGGGGCAAGGGATGGCAACTGGGGAACAGGAATATTCGTCTATATCCAAGAGGAAATAGATGTTCTTGTTTGTGGAAGGTAGTGGCCACTTAAAGTCAATGCTGAGTTGCTTGAAGGGCACTCCACACAGACCCGGCATGACTCAGTCATCGTCCAGACTTTCCTGGATATTGAAGGGGAGATTCTGGGATTTCACAAAATGGTACAGGCACGTGGTGACTGGGCAGCGAATGATGTCATGTAGTGCCTGAAGTTGGTCAGAATATGCACTGGCGCAGGTCTGGGACAGAGCATCGGAGGAGTCATTGAGCTTCCCTGGCCAATCCTGGAAGTCACAGCTGAAGGTGGCCAGCTCGACTCTCCAGCACAAGATCTTGTCATTTTTGATCTTGCCTCTGTGGGTGGTGAGGAGGGTGAACCTCCTGCCTGCCAAGTAGTGGCGCCATTGGCGGACCACTTCCATGATTGCCTCGGCTTCCTTTTCGATGGAGGAGTACCCGAGATCTGAACCATAGGAGGGTTCAGGAGCAAAAAGTCACAGGTTGGCCCCCTTGGTTGAGGGTAGCAGCGAGGGAAACATCAGAGGCATTGCACTCCACCTCCTGGAATGGGGTGGTCTCATCCACAGTATGCATCATGGCATTGGCGATATCCTTTCTAATGTAGATGAAGGCCGCATGCAGCTTTGTGGGGAAGGGAAAAGTGGTGGTGTGGGCCAGTGGATGGACCTTGTCTGAGAACCGGGGAACCCACTGGAAATAGTAGGTAAACAGCCCTAGGCACCTGCACAGGGCCTTGAGCGTGTGGGGGAGTGGGAGTTCTATCAGGGGGCGCATGCATTCAGGGTTGGGACCGATGACTCCATGTTCCACGATGCACCCAAGGATGGCGAGGTGGGTGGTGCTGAACACTCACTTCTCCCTATTGTAGGTGAGATTTAGTGCCTCTGTCACCCAGAGGAATTTCTCCAGGTTGGCACCGTGGTCCTGCTGGTCCTGGCTGCAGATGATGACATTGTCACTCTTAGGTTATGTTGGTCTACCATACAATTCATCTCCCTCTGGCAAATGGAAACTCCGTTTGTGACCCCAAAAGGTCAGCCTCAAAGTCGGTATAGGGCTTATCCCGGGCATGGATGGGGAGCTGCTGATAGGATGACTTTAGGTCAATGGTGGAGAAAACCCTGTACTGGGCTATCTCATTGACCATGCAGCGATATAGGGTAGTGGGTAGACATCCAGCTGGGTGTACCGGTTAATAGTCTGACTATAGTTGATGACCATCCTTGATTTACTGCCCCCTTTGACCACCAAGACCTGGGCTAGTGCTGGGCTCTATTACTCCTTCTGCCAGAAACCATTGCACCTTGGCCTTGATGAAGGCCCTCTCAGCTGCACAGTAATGCCTGCTCTTGGCTGCAATGGGCTTGCAGTCTGGTGTGAGGTGATTAAAGAGAAAGAGAGTACCGTAGGATTGACAGTCCATGGGTGGGGCAGGGGCGGTTGCTAGGCTTCGCAATGTGGATGGTGAGAGGGGGGAGTGGGCCACTGAAAGTCAGAGTGACACTGGGGAGATGGCACTGGAAATCTAGTCCCAGGATAACCAAGGCATAGAGCTGTGGCATGACCAGGTGCCTGAACTCTTTGTACGTTTTCCCCCCCATAGTCAAATTTATGGAACAGCTCCCCAGTGCTGTGTTGGAGTGGTTCTGGAATGCAAAAGCAATGAAAAAGTTCACTGGGTGTACTTTAAGTGCTAGCGTATGGTCCGCATGCAGGTGCATGAAGCTCTCAGTACTACCGCTATCAAACAGGCATTTTATTACCTTCCCTTTGACAGCGGTGCCCATCATTGAGCACCCAAGTCCATGGGGGATGTTTTTCGACAGCGTGGTGGATGCTAGGACTGACTCAGGGTCCAAGTCGCTGCTCCAAGCTGATGTTGGTGAGTAGCAGTTGGTAGGTGCAGTCCAGATTAGCCTGGATGGTGGAGGCATCATCAACTGTGCAGCTTGGGGAGCAATGAGTGTGCAGTCCAGGGCTGGTTGTACGTGCACATGTTGATCAGGTTGGAGTGAAGCAAGTGACGAGTTCGGTGTGGGCGGAAGTTGGCCGGTCCAAGATAGCGGTGCCCAAGTGGACCACATGGTGGCAACGTGGTTTGACGGCTGAGCCAGAAGTGACATCATCAGCAGGTGGAAGTGATGGGTAGAGCAATGGTGTGGCCCGATAAACACACATGGAGGCGCCCGGAAGGTGGAGGGGGGGTCTTCCGACTGGTCGTGGAGTGCCGCAGCACTCCGGCAGCTTTGGAGAGGCACACCCTTGCAAAGTGGCCTTTCTTATCACACTGGGAGCAATGTGAGTTTTTTTGCAAGGCAGTTTTTCTGGGAGCGTCTCTCAGACCCACACTGGGTCCCTCAGTACTTACAGTACTGCGGTGTGATGCGTTGGTGGTGATGATCACTTCTCCACAGAAGGGGCCCTCAGCAGCCATGGTCGTCTGCACCAGCCAAGCTGAAGGGGGCTGCAGGTGGGTGTCGCAGGCTTCTGCGTGGTAGGCTGCAGCTTCCAGGGAGCGGACCACATGGATGACCTTGTGAGAAAAGCATTGCTTTCTTCCAGCAGTCCTTATCAGGTCACCCTCGATCGCAGGCCTCTCACACATGCATCCCGCATGAGTCAGTTCCACTTCCCCAGCAGTCACTCCAGGTCTTGGCCATCCAGTTCATGCAGTGCCCCAAGGTAAGCCTCTACTTTCTCCCCCTGGCTGTTGTAGCCTGATGCTAAGCAGGTCCCTGGAGTAGAGTACGTTTGCTGGAGGCTGGTAGATGCTTTTCAGGATGGCCATCGCTGGTTCGTACTCGGTGCAGTCACGGATTGCTTGTAACTTTTCGTTCGCAGTACCACGAGTTTCTTCTTGTCTCAATTGATGACCTCAGCCTGAGTACAGATGATTGTCCTGATCGCATGCTTCCAGATCTCAAAGTGTGCTGAAGCTTCTAGGCGTTGGATATCCAGCTTTTCTATACTGAGAATCTTCTCCATGGTCCTTTAAAATTAAGCTAATTAAATAGTGGTGCAGTGCAGGCACAAACTGGCAGACCAGGTTCTGTATCCTCTCTGTCTCCGTGTGCTCCGCTCCTGCCCAGGGGGCAGTGTGAGCCTTTATGTGGGGCTGATGATTGGCAGGGAGTAGGTGGAGCCAGCCACCCAGGTCACCTTCCTGCGGGTACAATGGGTTGCCCCCTGCAGTAGGCAGTGCAGGAGTGTGGACAGGCTCAGGCAGTCACAGACAGTCTGGTAGTTGTCGCCACACACCGATGGCATAGGGAATACTTAAAGTGGTATGTGAGTGGAAAGAAAAGGTTGAGAACCATTGCTTTAATAATCTCTAAGATTAACCTCATGGGAGAAATGTTCCAACCTCTGAACTCCAGACTGCCAGTCCTGGTAACATTCTAGTGCCTTTTTCTGCACCCTTTTTAGCTGAAATGATAAATTTCCTATAGCTGGGTGACCAGAATGCCCCAAGTAATATCTCACCAATGTCTTGCACAGTTGTAATGTAATGTTCTTGTACTCAATTTCTGACTGTTGCCTGTGTCACCACTTTCGAGGAGCTATGTCACCAAATGTTACAATATTCCAGGTCTCCATCATTCATCCTATCAATCATACCCTAGTTTAACTTGCCAAATTGCAATACCTCACGCTTGTGTGAATTAAATTCCATCTGTCCTTGGCCCACATTCCCAGATCATCCAGATTCTGTTGTCACCTTCATTGTCCACTTTCCCACTTATTTTGATGACATATGCAAACTTGCAGTCCATGTGTTGTCATCCAAGTCATGAATATAGATGACAAAAAAAGCGGACCCACACCAATCCCTGCAGTGCACCAACAATCAAAGGCTTCCAAGCACCCCACCCTCCTCCCATCAGCACTGTCTGTCTCCTACCATCAAGCTAATTCTGCATCCAATTAGTCAACGCACCCTGGATTCCATGCAATCTGACCTTCCAGACCAGCCATCTATGTTGGACCTTGTCAAGGACCTTAACAAAGTCTATGTACACAATATTTCCTCCCCTGCCCTCAACATTTTGACATCTCTTCAAAAAAAATTCTGAGATTATTTCCCACACAAAAAGGCATACTGATCAATCAGTCTTTGCCTTTCCAAATGCTTGTCGATCCTGTTTTAGATATTCCCTTCAGTAGCTTACCCATGAGTAATATTAAGATCCCCAGCCTGTAGTTCCCTGGATTGTTTCTACAGTCTCTTTTAAATGCACCCCCAACCACCTCCCCCCCCCCCCACCCCAGCCCCCCACTTTTTGGCATTTCACATGCACTTAATGATACAAATATCTCTCTGCTCATGCTCCTGCAATTTCTTCCTAGCTCCCCATAAACTCTAAGGAGAGATCTGATCCAGCTTCAGAAATTTATCCACCTTTTGCATTTTGCACTACCATGTCTGTAACATCAGGCTCTCTTCAAAACATTTGCTATTTACTTTGCCAAGTTCCCTAGCTCTGTCTTTCGCCAGGGTAAGTGCAAAGAATGCCCATCTCCTATGTCTATGCACACAGATGCTGTTGATCTTAAAGGGGCCCTACTCTTCCCCCAATTACTCTTCTACCTTGTAGAGTTTCTTGTGATTCTTCCTGACCTTGTCTGCCAGAGCCATCTCATACCTTCCCTTTGCTCAGCTTATTCCCCTTAAGTGAATTCCTACATCTTCTGTACTGCTCAAACAATTCCTATTTTCTGCAACTGACAAATGCCTCCTTTCTCTTGCCTATAGCCTCAATGTTTCTGATCATCCTGGTTTCCCTCTTCTTGCCAGCCTTTCACTCAAACAGGAACATGCTGTCCCTCAACTCTCCTTTGAAAGCCTTCTATTTGCCAGACACCCTGCTAACCTACAAACAACCCTCCCAATCAATTTAGAACATCAATGTGGGCTAGTCTGGTCTTTTTCAATAACAATTTTAAAACAAATGGAATTGTAATCACTGATCCCCAAGTGCTGCCCTAGTAACACTTCAGGCACCTGACCTGCCATGTTTCGCAGGAGCAGATCCAGCATTGTTCCCTCTCTATTTGGGCCATCTACATGCTATTTGAAAAAATTTTCTTGGACACATTCAATAAATTCTACCTATTCAAGCCCTTTGAACTGAAAGATTCCCAGTCAATGTGTGGATAGCTGAAATCGCTTACTACAAACCTGTTATTCCAGTGGTTCTCAACCTCTATTTCCATTCACACACCACTGTAAGTAATCCCTATGCCATAGGTGCTCTGTGATTAGTAGGGGATTCCTTAAGGTGGTATGTGGATGGAAAGAAAAAGTTTGAAAACCACTTTTTTTTTTGTACCTAATTGTCTCGTTATGTGCACGGTTTCATAACTCCAAAGGAAATGGTCCAATGACAATTTTACTCAAGCAAAATATTTCAGTAACACTTGGGTCTAGAGCAGTGATTCTCAACCTTCCCTTCCTACTCACACCGATGGCATAGGAATTATTTAAAGTGGTATATGAATGGAAAAAAAAGGTTGAGAACCACTCTGTTATTCCCTCAGTTGTCTGTAATCTCTCTTTGCAGCCAAGTGCAGCATTTATTGCTCATTTTAATTTTTCCTCCCTTTTAAAACCTGGAGAATATCCACAAGGGTCTATAGTTAGTATATTGGACGTTGTCGGCAAAGGCTTTGGAGGCAAAAAGGAAAAAAAGGTGAGATGTAAGTCAAGTCAGGATGGCATATGATTTGGAAAACTTGGGAAGTATTGCCATTCCCAATTTACTGTTCTTATTGTCTAAGTTGGTGGAAAGTGTGTGTGCTTGGGTTCAATGAAGCCATAGCAAAGTGCTGTGAGAGCACTTTGTATATTCTATGTTCACAGTGAAGGGAAACGGTGTACTGACTGTTATGCTGGCAGGTTTTCTTTTTGGTTGTCAGCTTAGCTGTTAGTACATTGACAGTTTTGTGTAGTAATTATCATATCTCCATGTGTAGTAAATGTAGAAACTGCTACCTGTGACATCCAACTGCTCCTCTGTAAGACTTATTGAAGTCTTCTCGAATGAAAATCATTTTTGAAAGCATTGTTTTAACAATAGCTTTAAAGTCATGTAACATTCTCCATGGAAAACTCCTTCAATTTTTATCTGAATAAGATGAGAGCTTTCTCATTTATTTATAATAATGTAAAATTTATAAACACTGCTTCAAAGATTACAACATGGGATTTTTGGTGGATGGGAATTGGTGTTGGTTTCCCTCTAGAGTTAGTTGAACATTACCTGCAATATTGCACCTTTTACATTATTAGCCTGTGAGGTAAATGGTGGGTTGTACAGATAATTCAGTGAGTGGTTCATCAGTTTAGCAAGGTAAATTACTGTCAGCAAGGGTAGCATGGGTTTTATTTGGTAGAAAAACAAGAGTTTCATTCTATACCCTGGAGCACAGTTCAATGGAATGCTTACAACTAACAACATTTGGGAATGTGGTGGGTGGAGGCTTTAGTTGCAATCAATGATGGGGGATGTAGAGAGGCTGTTCTTTTTATTCCTATTCAAGGAAGTGAAGGTAGAGGGAGAGAGATGCATTTTGGCTGTGATTACTGATCAGTGAAGGGCCCCCAGGGAAGTCAAACCAGGGTTAAACCTTGGGTGCATATGGCGAGCAGTTTTTTTTTGGTGAGATGGTGGGAATTATGTAATTTCTGGGGTGGCATGTTTCTTCCCTGAAGCAAGTGTCAACACTATGAGCCCATGCAGAACATTCTGAAATTGGGTGAACAACCAGAGGAGTGGTCAATATTAGTAACAACCACAGAGATAGGGTGTTATGAGCCCAGAGGACCCCAAAACCCAACAGCAATAGAAATTTACCAAGACAATGGTTATTTAATTATCTTCAAACAGAATAACAAATTCAAACCTTAACTTATTACTATTAACCTAACTTAACCTCCCTTCTAATTCTAAGTGCACATGTATGTAATGTGTATATGTTCAGGAAGGTTCTCTCTTCACTGGCCACATTCACTTTTCACTTCTCCAAGTTCACTGGTATCAGGCAATTCTTATACTGTGCACGGAATTTAACATTTATGAATTTTCACCAAGCTCTGGTACTTAAATGATTACCACTTAGGAAGGTTCTTGTTGGTTTCAGAGAGATATTTGTTGCTTGTTGGACACACACAAATTGATTTCCTCCAATCAGTCACTTCAGTGTCTTGCCAAAGAAACTTGCACCATTATGCATTTTCCAAATGATAAACTCTTCTTCCAGGTCACCACAGAGTTCCTCTTGTTTCCCTTTTTTCAGGAGAAACCCTCTAGCCACCCATTTCCTCTTGTAAGGACTACAAGGGTTTTGAACAGGCTGAACTCAGAACTCACAACCAGTCTTCAAAATGGGGTTTCAACAAGGCTGCCAGATATCTCTCTCTCTCTCTCTCTCTCTCTCTCCCTCCCTCCCTCCTCCCTCTTTGTAAAAACCTCTCCCAAGGATTGCAATCTTTGAAAGATCTTATCAGTACTTCTGAGCCTGTACACAATAGATCAGCATTCTTCATTGCTTCTGCGCAAAGCCAACTTGAGCCTCAATGTCTAGCTTCAGCAAATCTCTTGCATTTTAAATGAGATGTCTTTTGTGAAGTGTCACTCTGTTTGTGAAGTGACCTACACTAAACCCCCACAATCTATCTCTTTTAAAGATATTTATCCATGACCATTATAATATAAAATGTACAAGGACAAGATTTAAGGAGAGAAAGATTTCAGAAGCAGGTCTGCCACAGAAGTAGTTGGATTTCTGTGTACTGTGTGCCACTAAGTATAGAAATGGGGGACTAATGCAGAATGAATGTCAGGAGTGTAGATTTTAGATACTTGCAACATAGGAACTGATTCATGGAAATTTGTGACAGGCTACATAAGTTGCATTTAACAGGGCTGGGGCTAACATACTTGAAGATAAATTTGCTGTGCTTTTGAAGAAGGTTTAAACCAGTGGTTCTCAATTTTTTCCATTCCACCCACATACCACTTTAAGTAATTCCTATGCCATCGGTGCTCTGAGCATGGGCACGCAGAGCTGTGGCATTAACAGAAGTTTAAAATCTTTGTATTTTGTGCCACACACAGCTGTGGGTCTCTGCTGATTGAGATTTTGAGGCCATGGAAATTCTGTAAGTCACTGGGTGCACCACGAGAGAATAGTCCTGTACCATGTCGGGGTGTATAAAACTCCCATCCTTCCGGCATCGAACAGGCAGTTTATTGCATGTCCACTTACCTCAAAGTCCATCATTGCACAGGCTAATTAGTGTGGGCTGTTCTGGTCAAATGTGACTGAGGCCAATACCAGGCTACATCATGCTGTGGGCGGGTGTGACTGAGGCCAGAGTGGAGTCGCTGCCTGATCGGTAAGATGGTCCTGGAGATGACGGCCCTTGTGGCATGCACGTGCTGTTGCACATGGCCAGAAGTGACATCATCCATGGCAGCTGCCCCACTGCTCGCATGTGGCACTGCTAGGGAGAGAAGGAGTCTTTGACTTACAGACTTTTGTGTAATGCCCCTTCTTCCTGCAGCCTGAGCTCGGCGACAGCAGCAGCCTGGGATCCTGTGTCCTAAGATGTCGGCACCTGCGTCCCCCACATGGCAGCTGCATTGCCGGAGGAGGAGCCCACATTGTGGGTGGCTGCTTCCAGGTCAATGGTTCTTCTCAGATTCGGGTCGCCCTGTTCCTCCAACAGTCTTGACCGAATATAGTCTAATCGGACACCTGGTACACAAGCATCCCAGATGAGTTCATCTGTATAAGTCTCTGCTGTAACATCCCTGCAGCCGCAGCCTCACCTGAGTTCATGCAGGGCCAAAATACACTCGTTGATTGGCTCCTCGGGTTGCTGCTTGTGTGTGGCCATGAGGTGCCTCGCATAGACCTCGTTCATCCCAGCCAGGTACTGACTTTTCAGCTTTTCCAAGGCAGCTGTGAATGTTGTGCAGCTCCTAACTATCAGGTATACATGATGGCTGACTCACGAGAATAGCAGATGCAATTTGTCTTCTTCGGATTGAACAACCTAGGTAGATGCCAGTAGGAAGTCATTGAAGTAGACAGAGATCAGGCCTGTCTGAAATTTCAGACGTTCACGGATTGATTTCAAGTTTGTCCGGCCTCAGTAATTTGTCCATAGTGAGGAAAAAAAATTTAAGCAATTAAAATTGATGCACTATCAATAACTCCAAAGACTAGGAGTTGCCAGAATGATAAGCTTTTAATTGCTTAAAGCTGTATGTACACTCATGTTGCTTGGCCTGAGTCCAGGGCTCGTTCTGGGGGAGGGTGTCTGGGCGTAACAACCTTTATTAGGGGATTCCAAGGTAGGGGGAGAGTCACTGGTACAGTCAAACAGAGGTGGGCCAGCCATAAATACGGAGATGGTAACCAATGGTAATATAGTATCCACCACAATATGTACAAAGTGAAGGGAAGGAAATGTAGGGGAGACTTCAGAGGTACTTTTTTTATATATTGTTGGGTGTTACCAGTTGTCCCAATAATGACAAAGATAAAGACTGAGGGGAATGATAGGCTTTATTGTACTAGAGGCTGCTGGCCCGGGTCCAAGGCTAGGAATGAGCAGGAAGGAGAGGGGACTCGACCTTTATGGCCCGGGGTCACATGGGCAGGACTAAGGGAGGAGCCAAGATAGAAGGACACCTGGAGGGCAGGCCAGCCAGTACATATAATCATATTACTACATTCTCCCCCCTTTTTAAAAAAAATGGAACCCACCAGAAAACAATCAACAAACTGGGGTGATAATAGCAACAAATTTTAACAATACAGTAGCACAACAGCCGCAGTATAATCAGATAATACAAGGGGCAGGAGAAGCAGACGCCCCTGCCAGCTAGAGGTTGAGCCGCACGGGTGGCCTCCTCTGCCAGAGCACCGTGGAACCGGTGTGTCTGTATGGCGCTCTTCCGGAGAGGGGACCGACGGGAGAGTTTCCACTGAAGGGACTGTCTGAGAAGAGGTGCCAGTGGTGGACTCTCGGAGTGCTGGGGGGGTCCTCCGCTGCTGCATGGGAGGAAAATGTTTGGATGTCTGGCTGCAAGGCAGGCAGCTCAGGCTCCAGGGTCATGCTCTGATGCAGCATGATTGGGTCCGTGGCATGGTCAATAGCTGGCAAAGCGGTCTCAGGGTCTCCAGCCCTTGCCAGGTCTCGTATTGGCACAGTCTTTGTGGCCATCCGGATACCTCACAAATGTGTATTCAGGGTTTGCATTTATGAGGTGCACCGCTTCAACCAGTGCATCTGTCTTATGGCCCCTGACGTGCTTCTGAAACAGAATCGGCACTGGAGTTGTCAGCCAAGGAGGGATGGAGGAACCATTCGCCAATCTACTAGGAAAAGCAAAGAGGCATTTACTAGCGGTGCATAGTAAAGACTGGATGGTGTGGAGGGCTTTGAGCAGAATGTCCTGCCAGTGGGACATTGGCAAATATTTGGATCTAAGAGCTAGGAGCATTGCCTTCCCTACAATGTTATTCTCCCTTTCCACCTGGCCATTATCTCTAGGGTTATAGCTGGTGGTCCTGCTGGTAGCTATGCCTTTGGCCAAAAAGTACTGTCGCAGCTCCTTACTCGTGAACAAGGTCCCCCAGTCACTATGAATGTAGTCGATGTACCCGAACAGAGTGAAGATACTGCTCAGGGCCTTGATGACTGTAGCCGAGGTCATATCCAGGCAGGGGATTGCAAAGGGGAACCTGGAGAATTCATCCACCAACGTCAGGAAGTAGGTGTTCCTATTTGTGGTTGGGTGGGGGCCCTTTAAATCAGCGCAGAGTCATTCAAAAGGGCAGGTGGCCTTGATGAGATGTGCCTTTTCTGGCCAATAGAACTAAGGCTTACACTCAGTGCAGATTTGGCAACGTCTGGTTGTGGACCGGAGAGCCTCTATGGAGTACAGGAGGTTTAGTGTCTTGACAAATGGTACAACCTTGTAACTCCGGGGTGATATAGGTGGTCGTTCAGGGACTGGAGACGGTAAAGATGTGATAGGTTTTATTGTACTAGAGACTGCTGGCCCCAGTCCAAGGCTAGGAATGAGTGGAAAGGAGAGGGGACTCGACCTTTATGGGGTCACATGGGCAGGACTAAAGGAGAAGCCAAGGGAGAAGGACACCTGGAGGGCGGGCCAGCCAGTACATATAATCATATCTTTTTCTTTTTTTTCTTTGGCTTGGCTTCGCGGACGAAGATTTATGGAGGGGTAATGTCCACGTCAGCTGCAGGCTCGTTTGTGGCTGACAAGTCCGATGCGGGACAGGCAGACACGGTTGCAGCGGGTGCAAGGGAAAATTGGTTGGTTGGGGTTGGGTGTTGGGTTTTCCTCCTTTGTCTTTTGACAGTGAGGTGGGCTCTGCGGTCTTCTTCCAAGGAGGTTGCTGCCCGCCGAACTGTGAGGTGCCAAGATGCACAGTTTGAGGCGATATCAGCCCACTGGCGGAGGTCAATGTGGCAGGCACCAAGAGATTTCTTTAGGCAGTCCTTGTACCTCTTCTTTGGTGCACCTCTGTCTCGGTGGCCAGTGGAGAGCTCGCCATATAACACAATCTTGGGAAGGCGATGGTCCTCCATTCTGGAGACGTGACCTACCCAGCACAGTTGGATCTTCAGCAGCGTGGATTCAATGCTGTCGGCCTCTGCCATCTCGAGTACTTTGATGTTGGTGATGAAGTCGCTCCAATGAATGTTGAGGGTGGAGCAGAGACAACGCTGCTGGAAGTGTGTATGGAACGCCTTGGCAGGAGTGGAACATTAGGTACATTTTGGAGACTCTTAGACAGACACATGGATAAAAGAAAAATAGAGGATTATGGGGTAGGGAGGGTTTAGTACTTTTTTTTGAGGAAGGGATATATGGGTCAGTACAACATCATGGGCTGAAGGGCTATACTGTTTCATTTTTGACCATCTTCATCCTCAACATAAAGTATATCCCACACCCAGTCCTCCTCTATTATATACGAATGAGGAACCATCAACAGAAATGATTAAGTAAGGTTCTTAATTTCTCTTGCCATCTTTGTTCTCAAGAATTTCCTTTTCAGATCTACTTCTAGTCCTAACTTTTTGCTTAGATGCACATAATTTATTGGGATCGTTTAAAAACAAATCATAACTTGTTCTCCTTGGTGCACTAAGTTGTCAGCTCAAATTGTAGTGGTTCCTGCCTTTACACTTTTTATTTCTCCCCTCCAGTAATAATGTCCACCAAGCAATTCTGTCTTGGTTTACAGAACAATCTTTAATCCTTCCCTCTAACAATAATTCTTTGGGGATGTGTTCTGTTAATATTGTAAGTCGCTTAAGTCCCACTATTTTGGTGAAGTGAGGAACTGCTCAAAAGGCAACTAACAACTGCTTTTCACGTGAAGCATAGTTTTGTTCTACTGGGGGTACACGTGTTACATTCACTACTGGGTCTTAGTTTCTCATGGGTGTCCTGTAACAGCACTGCTGAGAGGGTGGTACCTTTCTGTTGGGGCACCTTCTGATGAAAACGACTCATTTGGATTTGGGCTTTTTCAATCAGGCCGCAGTGGCCAGTGCTTGCTTCAGAACTCTGATAGGCTGGGTATGCTCTGATTTCCACTCCCATGCCAAATTCTTTCTCAGTAACCCCATTAAAGGGTCTGCTTTTGTGGGAAATCCATCAACGAGACCCCTACGGTATCCTGGCAGCTGCAGAGAGGGTGCCAGTCCTTTTAGATCTTGGGGAAATCAGTGCTTTCAGAACAGTCTCTATTCTTTGCTTATCAACTTCTCTTTATCCCAGTGTTAGGACCATTCCAAAATAACATAACTGGTGCCTTTTTAGGGTTTACTTTTAATCCCTGCGATCATTGTAGCCATTCTGCTTAGTGTTGCTAGTGTTCCTGCCTACGTTCAGGCTGTGGAAGTAGATGATCCACATATTGAAGTAGACACTCGGGGTTTGGAGTAAAAACACAATGCTGGAGAAACTCAGCAGGTCAAACAGAATCCTTTTATGTAGCAAAGCTATATAACCAATGTTTTGGGCTTGAGCCCTTCATCAAGGTATTTCATCAAGGCTTTGGAAACCATTTTTCTAAATGCTGGTGAAACATGAACCACAAATTCTGCAATCCCTATGGCAGGCTTGTCCACGTACACCAGTGTCCTTGGAAGGTCAACGCAGACTTGTATTGACTCTTTCTAGTGGAAAAGACCTAAATCTATTACTTGTGTGCAAAACCATAAACCAGTGCCCCTTTCATTTTGTTTAACCACTGTTTGTGCACCCAATTGCTACATTGGGGGTGATAAAGGTGTGTTTGTTCAATTCCTGATAGTCTATTGCCAGACTCCATTTAGCATCTGGTTTCCTTCTGGCCAAATGGTGAATTTAATAGTGGAGGCTACTGGTCTTAGTTCCCTCTTACCAAACTCTGAATTACTTTACCGACATCTTCCTCTGCTTCCTGCAGAAGCCAATATTGGTCTGGGGTCTGGTCCTTGTCTGCTCTCACTCCCAGTCATCTTTCCAAAGACATCCTGCTGCTATGCAAATGCTTCTGAGTTCTGGGCAAAGATTGGCTCCACCATTCTCTCCTGATATTCTCCAACTGGCATCAACAGGTGGTGAGTGTTATTCTTGCCCACAGGCATTTACCAAATTATACAATTAACTGGGTCGGAACAAAGCCATTTAATCACTTCCTAATCTATTGTGTGTGCTCTTGCCCCCTCGATAATTCAACCAACAATGTTGAGTGATATAACACTATGTCTCCTAGTCTAACTTCCAATGGTGCATGTCCAACGAATGAATGTCTCATGAGTTCACCAAGGACAGTTTTACCTTCTCTCTCCCATTTTGTTTCATTTACCTTAGTGGTGTTGACAGTGGTTCAGGACCCTCCAGTGTCCCATAAAGAAAGTAAAAGGGCAGCCCCTGACCCTACCATTCACAAGAGGACATCCCATTTCATCACACACCCATGTTGGTGAAGCCTGACACTGCTGTCGACTTATCCTATTTGATCCCTCCAAAGACAAACCCTAACTTTCCCCTCTCTCTTTCATCTCAAGCTCAGCCATTCTCTCTTAAAATGTTCCTCAAGGCTGCATTGTAGCAGTTAGATATTCCACCTTCAACCCTTCCTGTTTCCAGCACCATTTCCTTTCTTCAGACTCTGTCCTTCCTCTAGAGTGGCAGGGTGACTTTTGGAATTGGTTCCCCGCCCTCATTTCTCCAGGCAACAGCCTTCCAGAGGCTTTAATGGGCCTCAGTGTCTCTTTTTCCTTTTTCAAATACCCATTCCTCAGTATGCGTGGGGTCAAACTGCTCCGACACCTTTTTCATTTCATTGATGCTGTGAGACAATCACCTTCTCAACCATCTATTTGTGAACTCCATCTAATGCTCTCCAGTCACTCCTCAGAACACAGCCCATGGACAGGATGCAAACACAGGGGGAGCTGCTCAATTCTCCTTTACTAACATTTGATTAGTGCATCTACCAGGTCCTCGATCCTGAGAAATAGCCATCAGTTGCTATTTTACCCCGCACTTTCCCCCCCGCCCCCAATAGGGGGTAGACTGTGTCATATTCTGGTTTTGAATTCCTGCCCCTGCTCCCCCTTCTCTGGGAGTAGCTAAGGGTGCTAGTGGCGCTGAAGGTAGGACCAGTTCCTTTTGATTATATTGCTGGCAAAAGATCCTCAGGAGAAGGCTCGCCTCCATCAACGTAACCAGATGACTGCTTCATCTGCTAAATCACTCCAATCCATTTCTCCATCACCACTTTCCTTCCCTCTTTCAGATCCAAACCCATTATTCCTAGTAAAAACACCCAATGCTGGAGAAACTCAACAGGTCAAACAGTGTCCTTTATATTAACCGATGTTTCAGGCTTGAACCCAGCTTTGGTCTTGCAGTTTGATCTCCATTGTCACTTTTCATGTGTACTGTTGTTTTTAAAATCACTTTCTTAATTCTTCCTCTTCATTCTCAGCTTTCTTGTTCTTTCTTTAACAGCTTTTCACACTACAACTGATACTGGTTACACGGTTAGTGCAACACTCTTATAGTTCCAGCAACCCAGGTTCAAAATGAGGCTGTCTTCAAGGTGTTTGTATGTTCCACAGTGTTGCTATGGGTTTCCTCCGGGGGCTTCAAAAGATACAGGGGTTGTAGGTTTATTGGGCAGCACGGGCTTATGGACCAGAATGGCTTGTTACTGTGCAGTAAGAGTGTCTAAATCCACACTCCTCTGCCCCTTTGATGCTACCTCCTCACAGAGCTTTTTATCTTCCTCTTCCAATCTCTCCTGTTCTACTTCAGTTTGCTGCCAACTATCTATGCAGTCCTCAATTAAAATGCCATCTGCTACTGGCTTCAGTACCCATTTACAATTCCTGGCTGATAATTTCCCTCACACAATTACCCAGCAGTTTTTCCTCCAATGCCAGCACAACCTGTGTATTCTTTTTAATGTGGCCAAGTCAAGCCACCTTTATATTTATCGTTCATACCATGAACGCACGGTAAAGACAAGATAGTGTTTCTCCAGGACCACAGAGCATATTTACATAAATAGAAGTTAAAATAGAAGTTAAATATTGTAATACTAAAATATTAAGACATATACAGTAAAAATCCATGGTACACTATCCACATAAGTTCTGGGAATTAAGGAGCCTGATGGCTTGGGGGAAAAAAAACTGTTGCCCAATCTGGATGCCAGAACCTGAGTGCTACGTACCTCCTACCATGAAGAGAGGACAGTTTACGTGAGGGGTGTGTGGAGTCCTTCACAATGTTTATTGCCTTTCGCCTGCATCAAATGTTGTAGATGTCCTTCATGGTAGGAAGAGAGCCCCAAGTGATCTTTCCCGCTGACTTTACTATCCTCTACAGCACACATGTCAAACTCAGGCCCGTGGGCCAAATTTGGCCCATGATATAATTATATTTGGCCCGTAACATCATATCAAATATGTATTAGAGCTGGCCGCCGCGCCAGTATAGTGCATCCCAGAATGCTTTGCAAATGCGTTGTCACTGGCCCATCAGTCCGCTAATCGCCCCTACCTCCTCTGTTTACTTTCATTAGTATCTGCGACCTGTCGCCTAACTCACATGTAATAAACCCCTTATGAAAAATGGCCAAACGAAAGACAGAAAACAGGACCTTTCAAGACAGGTGGGAGGCAGACTATATGTTCATCATTTTAAAAGACAAACCTGTTTGTCTTGTGTGTGGAGCCAGTGTGTCTGTAGTTAAAGAATATAACATATGACAACACTATGAAACGAAACACCAGGACAGGTATAAGGATCTGAACGAGAAGCAAAAGCTCCAGAAGGTGGAGGAGATGAAAAGAAGTCTGGTTTTACAGCAAACTTTATTCTATATTTTATTCCTCATTTCTTAATGCTTCTTCTGGAAAGAGTTTAACCAAAACTATTATTAAACATTTATTTTAATAAGAAAAAGTTTAACATTACATATGTTGAAAGAAGAGAAAACATGCAGATGTTGTTGAAAATTTTCAATAAATATTTAGTTTGGCCCACGAATTAGTCCAAGGTTTTAATTTTGGCCCTCTATAAGTTTGAGTTTGACACCCCTGCTCTACAGGGTCCTGGGGTCTGAGGAGGTACAGCTTCCAAATCAGGCAGTGATGCAGTTGCTCTTGGTATATCCTCTATAGAATGTAGGGAAATGGAGGGTGGGAAATGAACTTTCCTCAACCTTCGCAAGAAGTGGAGGCGCTGCTGGGTTTTCTTGGCTAAGGAGCTGGCGTTAAAGGACCAGGAGAGATTCTCCGCAAGTGCACTCAAAGGAATTTGATACTCTTGATGACTCAACGGTGGAGCCGTCAATGGTCAGCAGAACATGCTTTCCCCCTCCCGTTCCTCCCCCAAACCCTCCTGAAGTTGACAACCAACTCGTTTTTAAAAAAAAATCCTTCAGATAGACTTCCCTATCGGTGGGAACCCCTGAAGGAGTATACAATAAAAGCAACCCAAGTCATCCAGACTTGCAGAATTTCCTGAATTCTTCATCTTGGGTGAGTAACAAGTAACCACTGAGCTCCAGTCCTCGGTTGTGTATGGAGCATGGAGTCATCAGCCCCGATCCTGACTGCATGCACCCCCTGTTGGAGCTCCCTCTGACCCACAGCCTCAAGGCCCTGAAAAGGTGCCTGGGTTTCTTTGCATTATGCCTAGTGGGTCCCCAATTTTGTAGATAAGGCCCAGCTCCTTGTGAAAGCTACCTCCTATCAGAAGAGGCTTGGGCAGCCTTCACCCACATCAAAGGAGTCATTGCCAAGCTACAATGCATGCCGTGGATGAATCCACCCTGATTCAGGTGCCTCTGAGTTTGCCCTAGCCACCACTCTTTACCAAGATGGCAGACCTGAAGCCTTTTTCTCCCGCATTCTCTGAAATCTGGCACTACTCCAATGGAAAAAGAAGCCCAAGCCATTGTTGAGGCAGTATGACTCTGGAGGCATTATCTAGCTAGGAAAAGATTTGCCCTTCTGACTGACGAAGGTGCAGTCGCTTTTATGTTTAATAATAAGTAGTGGGGTAAAATCAAGAACAAAAAGTTGTAGGTGGAGAGTTCAATTCTCCACATCAGAATCTATGGGATTTTGAACTGGCCAGGGAAGCTCAACGAGCCTTCAGATGCCCTGTCCCAGGGGATCTCTGCCAAAATGAGCTATGCCACTCAGGGTCACCAGGTTTTTCCATTTTGCTAAACCAAAAACCTCCCCTACTCTATTGAAGTTATCAGGGTGTTGACTAGAAACTGCTGGTTCTACGCAGAGTGGAAACCACATTTCTACTGGCCAGACAAGTCACACCTGATAAAGGCCACCCAACCCTTTGAACGCCTCAGTATGGATTTCAAGGGACCCCTGCCCTCCAGTAACTGCAATATGTATTTCCTCAACATCATTGATGAGTACTCCATCCTCTCCTTTGCCATTCCCTGCCTGGACATGACCACGGCCATTGTTGTGAAAGTACTGTGCAACATCTTTACCCTTTTCGAGTACTCGAGCTACACTCACAGTGACTGGGGGTCCTCCTTCATGAGCAATGAGTTGCATCAGTACCTGTTGACAAGGGTATCACCACCAGCAGGACTACCAGTTATAATCTCTGAGGGAATGGCCAGGTGGAGAGGGAGAACACCACTGTTTGGAGGGGAGTTCTCCTAGCTCTGAGGTCAAATAGCTTACCTGCCTCCCACTGGTAGGAAGTCCATTAGATCCCTCCTGTGCACTGCCACCAATGCCTCCCCAATTGAAAGACCATTTTTCTTCCCCAGAAATTCCGTGTCGGGGACAACGCTGCCATCCTGGATGAACTCCCCAGGACAAGTCCTGTTCCTGAGGCAAAGGAAGTGATCTTCATCTGGGAGTGAGTCAGTGGCAAATTAACCATTAGGCTGAATAGGCTTAAGCCTAGGGGCCTGGAAGGGAGGGCGCGCTGGCGAGAGCAGGAATGTTGGGCTCCCCCCAAGAGCGGGGACCTCGGGCTCTCGGGCAGGAGCAGGGATCTCAGGATCTACAATTATTTTGACCCCAAATGTTCAATTGGTACCCCTCCGGCATTGATCGACCCACCTTTGGATAGTCCACCCACCCCCAGGTGTAAATATCAACCACTTCGAAGACCTCTAATATAAGTTATTTAACGTAACTTAATATCACTATATTCTATTCATCGAAATGTGGGGTGGGGGGAGGGGAAAAGTCAGGGTGGGAGGGTGGCCTTACTAAAGCTCAGCTTAGGGGCCTGGCTGGTAGTTAATTCACCACTGGAATGGGTCTCTTGAGGTGAAGCAGGTGGTGTCGCTGGAGGGAGATTCATCTGTTCTCCTGTATCTCAGTCTCCTAGCTGATTTATATTCTCTTTCCCAGACAGTGCTTCCAAGTGAAGCAACACTTCACCTGTGAGGAGGCAATGCAAGTGGGGAGCAGTGAGAGAGACTCCTCCTCCCAACTTTTTATTCAGACACTTGCCTGTTTTTGCCTTAGACCTTAATCAAAAGATCACAAGAGAAAGGAACAGAAGCAGGCCATTTGGCTCATTGAGTCTGCTCCATTAAACCTCCCTGAGTTAAACTGTTTTTCCATCTAGTTCCAAGTTCTGGCCTTGTCCGCATATCCCTTGATACCCTGACTAATTAGATCCCTAACAATTTCCCCTTTAAATTCCCCCAAAGATCCTGCCTCCACAGCTGCATGTGGAAACGAATTCCACAAATCCACTACCCTCTGGCTAAAGAAATTTCTCCTCATCTCTGTTGTAAATTGGTGCTTTTTAATTCTAAGATTGTGCCCTCTTGTCCGGGAATCACACAACAGGGGAAGCCTCTTATTTACATGCACTCTATTTGAAATGTTTCTATGAGATTCCCCTCTCATTCTTCTCTATTTGAATGAATAGAGTCCAAGAGCCGCTAAGTGTCCTTGTATGTTAGCCTTCTCATTCCTGGTAAACCTCCTCTGTGCCCTCTCCAACCTTCCTATATCCTTTCAAAGATATGGGGCCCAAAACTGCACACAGTACCCCAAATGAGGTCTCACCAGTGCCCCAGCATTGAGTCTCATCAACACCTCTTTATTGTTATACACAATCCCCTTTGAAATGAATGCCAACATAGTATTCGCATTCTTCACTGCCAATTCAACCTGGCAGTCAACTTTCAGGTTATCCTGCATGAGGACCACCCCCAAGTCCCCTTGTATTTCTGAGGTTTGAATTTTCTCCCCATTCAAATAATAATAATCCGACCGTTTATTTCCTCGATCAAAATGCACAACCATACATTTCTCAACATTATATCTCATCTGCCATTTCTTCGCCCATTCTCCTAAGCTGTCCAAGTCTCTCTGCAAGCTTTCAATTTCTTCTACACTTCATACTCTGCCACCTATCTTTGTGTCATCTGCAAACTTTGCCACAAAACCATTTAATCCACAATCTAAATCATCAATATATATTGTAAAAAGAAGCGGCCCCAACCGATCACTAGTAACCGACAACCAACCAGAACAGGATCCCTTTATTCCCACCCTTTGCTTCCTGCCTATCAGTCAATGCTCTAACCAATCTATTCTTTCTTTGGCTTGGCTTCACGGACGAAGATTTATGGAGGGGGTAAAAGTCCACGTCAGCTGCAGGCTCGTTTGTGGCTGACAAGTCCGATGCGGGACAGGCAGACACGGTTGCAGGGGAAAATTGGTTGGTTGGGGTTGGGTGTTGGGTTTTTCCTCCTTTTCCTTTTGTCAGTGAGGTGGGCTCTGCGGTCTTCTTCAAAGGAGGTTGCTGCCCGCCAAACTGTGAGGCGCCAAGATGCACGGTTTGAGGCGATATCAGCCCACTGGCGGTGGTCAATGTGGCAGGCACCAAGAGATTTCTTTAGGCAGTCCTTCCAGGCAAACCTCAAAGCAAAGTTCGACGATGCAACCCGCCTCACGGACCCGTCCCCTGAAACCCTCTGGGATCAGTTGAAGACTACCATACTGCAATCCACTGAAGAGGTACTGGGCTTCTCCTCCAGGAAAAACAAGGACTGGTTTGACGAAAACAGCCAGGAAATCCAGGAGCTGCTGGCAAAGAAGCGAGCTGCCCACCAGGCTCACCTTACAAAGCCGTCCTGTCCAGAGAAGAAACAAGCCTTCCGTCGCGCATGCAGCCATCTTCAGCGCAAACTCCGGGAGATCCAAAATGAGTGGTGGACTAGCCTCGCCAAACGAACCCAGCTCAGCGCGGACATTGGCGACTTCAGGGGTTTCTACGAGGCTCTAAAGGCTGTGTACGGCCCCTCACCCCAAGTCCAAAGCCCGCTGCGCAGCTCAGACGGCAAAGTCCTCCTCAGCGACGAGATCTCCATCCTCAACCGATGGTCAGAACACTTCCAATCACTTTTCAGTGCCAACCGCTCAGTCCAAGATTCCGCCCTGCTCCAGCTCCCTCAACAGCCCCTAAGGCTAGAGCTGGATGAGGTCCTCACCCTGGATGAGACATATAAGGCAATCGAACAACTGAAAAGTGGCAAAGCAGCAGGTATGGATGGAATCCCCCCAGAGGTCTGGAAGGCTGGCGGCAAAACTCTGCATGCCAAACTGCATGAGTTTTTCAAGCTTTGTTGGGACCAAGGAAAACTGCCTCAGGATCTTCGTGATGCCACCATCATCACCCTGTACAAAAACAAAGGCGAGAAATCAGACTGCTCAAACTACAGGGGAATCACGTTGCTCTCCATTGCAGGCAAAATCTTCGCTAGGATTCTACTAAATAGAATAATACCTAGTGTCGCCGAGAATATTCTCCCAGAATCACAGTGCGGCTTTCGCGCAAACAGAGGAACTACTGACATGGTCTTTGCCCTCAGACAGCTCCAAGAAAAGTGCAGAGAACAAAACAAAGGACTCTACATCACCTTTGTTGACCTCACCAAAGCCTTCGACACCGTGAGCAGGAAAGGGCTTTGGCAAATACTAGAGCGCATCGGATGTCCCCCAAAGTTCCTCAACATGATTATCCAACTGCACGAAAACCAACAAGGTCGGGTCAGATACAGCAGATGCAACCAATCTATTATGTTTCCGGTAATTCCATGGGCTCTTGTCTTATTAAGCAGCCTCTTACGTAGCACCTATTGAAGGCCTTTTGAAAAATCTAAATACACAACATCCACAGCCTCTCCCTTGTCCACCCTACTTAAGATTTCCTCAAAAAATTCCATTAGGTTGGTCAGGCAGGATCTTCCCTTCATGAACCCATGCTGGCTCGGACCTATCATGTCACGCACCTCGATGTATTCCATAACCTCATCCATGAGGATAGTTTCGAATATCTTTCCAACTACCAATGTCAGACTAATAGGCCTATAATTTCCTTTTTTCTGCTGCCTTCCTCTCTTAAACAGTGCAACTACATTTGCGACCTTCCAATCCTTGGGAATCATGCCTGAGGAAAATCAATTCCAATGCCTCTACAATCTCCAAGGGCACCTCCTTCAGAGCCCATGGATGCACCTCATCCTGTCCCGGATACTTCTAGACCATTCTGTTTACTAAGCACTATCTCTCTAGTAATCCTGACTGTACTTAATTCTATTCCTGGAGACTTTTGAATATCTGGTTTATTGCTAATGTCCTCCACAGTGAAGCCTGATGCAATATATCCATTTAGTTCCTCTGCCATCTCCTTGTCACCCATTATGGTTTCTACAGGTTCATTTTCAATCAACCCTATATCTACCCTTGTCTCTCTTATACATTTTATATATTTGAAGAAACTCAGTATCCTTTTGTATGTTATTTGCCAATTTCCTTTCATAATTCATCTTTTCTTTCCTGATGTCTTTCTTTGTCTCTCTCTGTCTGTTTTTAAAAATGTCCCAGTCTTCTGCTTTTCCTGTAGTTTTTGCTCCCCTGTCTGCCCTCCCTTTTGCTTTTGTTTTAGCTTTAACCTCTCTTGTTAGCCACATCTGCATCATTTTACCATTCATAATGTTCCTTTTCCTTGGACTATATCTAGCCTGTGCTTTCTTTATTTCTTGTAGAAATATCAATCCATTCTGTTCTCCTGTCCCTCCATCTAGCTTACTTTTCCGGTCAACTTGAGCCAATTCCTCTCTCACACCTCTGTAAATCCCTATGTTCCACTGAAATATTGACACACCTGTTATCAGCTTTTCCCTTTCAAATTAGAAGCTGAACTCTATCATGTTGTGATCACTATTTCCTAAGGGCTTCACAACCTTTAAATCTCTAATCACCTCAGATTTATTACACATCACCCAATCCAAAACTGCCGATCGACCAGCTGTTCCAAAAAGCCATCCTTTAGGCATCCTATAAGCTCTTTCTCCTGAGATCCTGTACCTTCCTGACATTCTTAATCCCCTTTTGTATTAAAATCCCCCATAATTATCATGACCTTCTCCTTCTGATGTGCTTTTTCTATTTCCAGCTGAATCTCGCAGTCCACGTCCCGGCTGGTGTTTGGGGGCCTGTACATTACAGTTAGTAAGGTCTTTTTACCCTTGCCATTTCTTACTTCAATCCATAAAGATTCCACAATTTCTGACTCTATGTCTCTCCTTTCAAGTGATTTAATAGCATTGTTTACCATCAGGGCCATGCCACCCCCTCTACCTACCTGACTATCTTTCCTATACAATGAAGGGTTGGTGGAGATCGACTATTCGTCATATAGACAGATTGTGAAGTTTAGATGGTCTGATCATATTAAATATTTGTGGATTATTATTGATAATAATTATGAACATTTATTTGCATTGAATTATTGACTAGAATTAAGGATGATATGAATAGGTGTAAGGATCTACCAATAATGTTGGTGGGACAGGTGAATTGTATTAAGATGAATATCTTTCCATGAATCCAAATACTTGCTTCAATCTATTCCATGCTGGATACTCTATAAATTTTTTAAAGATTTCAATTCTTTGGTAAGGAAGTTTCTTGGAAAGATAAAATGGTTGGAGTTTCACTACAAAAATTAACATGGAAATATGCATTGGGAAGTTTACAACTACCTAATTTTCAACATTATTATGAATCAGCTCAGTTAAAATTTATAATTAGGATGTTTCAAGTGGACAGACCCTTGGTTTGGGCTATTATTGAATTATCTCAGATTGGTGAAAAGAGGATGGATCAATTTATTTATTGATGGAATTCTCAGTTATTGCGTAGTTACAATTTACCAGTATTGAAACATTTGCTTGAGTTATGGATACATAAAAATGAACTTTTAGGTACGGAAGGTAAAATATCCTTTACTTCAAAATAAGCTTTTACCATTTACGATCAATAATCAACTTTTGAAGCTATGGGAACAAAGAGGAATGAAATTGGTTGAAGATTGTTATGAGGTAGGACATATTATTTCTTTTCAAAGAATGAGAGAAATATGATGTACCTTTGAGTACTCTCTTTACCTATTATCAGGTTAAAGCTTAACTGTTAGACAATTTTGGGCATACCTTGTGTCTTCCTAGAAGATCTAAATTTGAGAGGTTAATTATTGATGGTGGTAGGCCAGGTTTTATATCGAATATATATAATTTATTGCAGGTTAAAATGTCCAAGCCAGATGTAGATAAGACTAGAGCGAAATGGGAAAAGGACTTAGGGATATCCATCTCTCCAGACAACTGGATGCTGATATGTGAAGATAGAATGACTAAAATTGAGAATGTGAGAAGCAGACTGGTTCATTATAATTTTATTCATCAACTATATTTAATTCCGGAGAAATTGAAGAAATTTAAATATGTCACTTCAGATTTATGTTTTAGATGTCATAAGAAAGTAGGAACCTTCTTGCATTCAGTTTGGCTAAGTGAGATGGTTAAACCTCTCACTTAATTTTATTTGCCAGAATAAAATTAAAGAATTTTTGGAAGTTATGTTTAAATGTAAAATTCCATTTGACCCTATGATATTTTTATTGGGTAATATTAAATCATTGTCTTTAGAGTTAAAATTAGATAAATTTCAAATTGCATTTTTGAGGTTGGCCTTAGCAGTAGCTAGGAAATGTCTTGCAGTTACATAGAAGAATGAGATTAAATTGAATATTTAACGATGGCACGTGGAGATGAGGTCATGATCCTGTTAGAGAAGATAACAGGAAAACATAAAATTTACGAAATAATTACCTTTTCTTTGTGAAAGTTTGCAGCCTGTACATGGATTGGATGTATTCTAACGTTTTCCCATGTGCACTGAGATGGGCGGACCAGGAGATGTTTACAGCACAGAAACATAGAAAATAGGTGTGGGAGTAGGCCATTTGGCCCTTCAAGCCAACACAACATGGTGGTGTGGTCCCAAACCACCACACATACCTGAATGTCCTGCTTTAATGACTCTCCTCCATCTTTCTTTACTTTCTTTTTGGAGTAGTTTAGTGGGTGGGAGGGATAGGGGTAGAGGTTTTATGGGATAAAATTTGTATTTTGTATGTATCATTTATTATTGATTATAAAATTTACAAAAATATTGAAAAGTTTAGGGCGGTAACGTTGGTTTTACATATATTTATATATACATCTCCTTGTTTCTTATGAACGCTGCGTGACTTTGCCAGCATCTTTGTGTATTAAAGCACCTGCGAATCTGTATGGGTCAGTTGCTGCCTCTGGAGCTCCCGATGTGTCCTCGTCTACACCAGGGAGACTGGTCACAGACGGGGTGATCATGTTGCCCAGTGGGCAACCAATACAATTGCGCACCCCATTGCCACACTGATATGTCTGGCCATAGCTTCACTTTCTCCCCGAAATGGGGCTCTCTTCAAATTGGACGAACAGCGCTTTCTGGGCAGTGCCCAACCTGACGCCATTAATATCGACTCTCAAGTTTTTGTTAACTCCCCCCTCCCACTCCAAGTCACTCTCTCTCCCTTCTTTCCCTCTGTCTTTTTTTTCCAACACTTCCCTTTCCTCTCGCTTCAGGCCGATGTCTTTTTCGCCCTTTGCTCTCTCCCCATCACTTTTCAGCTTTTTTTCACCCTCCCTGTCCTCCCCTTCTACTTTATCTCTCCTCTCCCCATCATTTTTTTTATTGTGGCCGGGGAGGGATGTATTTTACTATACTGGCTGCCTTTCCAAGGTAGCAGGCAGAATTGATGGAGCAGAGCCAGTGGAGGAGAGGGGGAATTTACTCCATGCCCTGAGTTTATTAATAACCCTCTGCCGTTTCCCAGGTGGTGAGGCACCCTGGCAAGGTGCACCCGTGGAAGACGCTGGTGATGTGCCAAATTTCCTCGGGCTTCTGAGAAAGTACAGGTGTCGGTGCACTTTCTGGCCGCTGCACTGAGATGGGCGGACCAGGAGATGTTTACAGCACAGAGACTAAAGATGTCTCCAATGACCGCCTCAGCACCACTGAGCAGGGAGAGAGCTCCGTCCCTCTTCCAATCTGTAACCAGCTCTTGGATTCTTGCTGGCGTCGAGGGAGAGGTCATTGTGGTGGCTGGAAGCCACGAGTCCCTTTATACCCCTTCTGTATCCCTGTGGCCCATTTGCGTGGGGGTTGACGCCGTTTCTGCGTGTTGGTTGTCCAGCTGCCTTGCCCACCAGTAGTGTTCATGTCTGCTTTCCCGAAGACAGGAAGGTCGACTCAAAGCACACACCATGTCAGCGCTGGCAACGAGCGTAACCCTCGGTGTTCACGAGTGTGAATGCAAACTGCTTCACTTCTCCTTGAATCAAAGACCATTGTCCAACTTTTCTTTACGAGTTCTACCTACCTGTTGACTGTGCACGAAGAGCGGACTTTTTGTCGGAGACTGGAGCCTCACGCCGCACAGTCACGAACAGTGGATACCAGTTCCCACGGATCCTGCGTGCTGAGTTTCTCTTGATTCGAGGGGGGGGGGGGGGGTATGTGGTGACGGATCCGAACATACCTCTCCCTCCTCCCGTTCCTCCCCCCCCCCCAAATCGAAATAATACATCTGAGGACGATTTTACGCCTTTTATTCGTATCACTGGAAACCTACCGCACCGATTTTCTTTTCCCAAGCATTCCTGACAGCACCTGCGGATTGGGATTTGCAGAGTTCCGCTGCACCCTGGCTAAATTTCGCTGTTTTATCACATCCTTGCCGAATTACATGATATATTCAGGCCATGTGACAAATGGAGATGTCGCTGTTTGGTCGTCCGCTTGCTAGCCCGGAGACTCCCCGTGGCGCTCTCTCGTCGACGAGAAGACAGCTGCAGAGGACTAGCGCCCTGTGTGCGGCAAACACCACATCGGGCATGAATGAGCCCGGCACTGGCTGGGCGCGGTTTATCCCGGCGTGATCCTTCTGCGAACTCTACCCCTGCCCAGTCTGAGAAAGGTCCGGGTATTACCGAAGAGAGTCGAAACTACAAGGACTGTCTCCGATGAGGACTGGGGTCTTTTATGACCACTTTTCCCGCCGATTGAAGAGATTGGGAACCTTTCCTCCGGAGGAATTCCCGTGATTTGAAGGAAACGGGGAGTATTTTTTTACTGGCCCGAGTTCGGGGTTTTCAGACTGCAGGCGTCGTATTGGGGGCGTGAATCGATCTTCACAGATCAAGTGAGTGGGCGCCAATTTTCGGGGATGTCCCCGTCACTTTCCTCTTCTCGCGTCCCAGAGAGAACGTCTCCGAAAACATGAGTGACTTCCACCGTTTTATTCGCCTCCACCCGACTGAAGCACAGGGTGAGCCGCGCAAACGTTGCGAGTCCCGGTGCTTGCGCGGGGGGAGATTCCGGGAGTCAAGTCACCCAGGGGCGCTGCAAGGAGCGGTCGGCGTTCTCGCCCTCGACCATTGAAGGCGGGGGCCCGGACAGGGGCGTGGGGCACCCGGCACGGGCCAGGGATGGCTGGTCGGATCTAGCAGCCGGACAGCGCAGTGATGTCGAACGGGACGCTGGAGGAAGCCACGAGCGGCGAGAGCGAGCTGGCCACTCGCGTCCTCACCGGCCTCCTACTTTCCCTGCTCATCCTATTCACCTTGTTCGGCAATGCTCTGGTGTGCGCCGCCGTGATCCGCTTTCGCCACCTCCGGACCAAGGTCACCAATATCTTCATCGTCTCGCTGGCGCTGTCCGACCTGCTGGTGGCCGTGCTGGTGATGCCGTGGAAGGCGGTCGCGGAGGTGGCCTCCTACTGGCCTTTCGGGGGCCGCTTCTGCAACGTCTGGGTGGCTTCGGACATCATGTGCTCGACGGCGTCCATCCTGAACCTGTGTGTGATCAGCGTGGACAGGTACTGGGCCATCTCCAGCCCTTTCCGTTACCAGCGCAAGATGACCCACCGGGCAGCCCTGCTGATGATCGCCGTGACCTGGGGGCTCTCGCTGCTCATCTCCTTCATCCCGGTGCACCTCCGGTGGCACAGCGGCCGAGCCCCGGCGTCCAGTAACAAGAGCGACGCCGGCCCGCCGACGGGCTGCGACTCCAGCCTGAACAGGACATACGCGATCTCTTCTTCGCTGGTCAGTTTCTACATCCCCGTGGCCATTATGCTGGTCACGTACACGCGGATCTACAAGATCGCCCAGATCCAGATCCGGAGGATCGCGTCGCTGGAGAGAGCCGCCGAGCACGCACACAGCTGCCGGCTGAGGATGCGCGGTCCCCGGCAGCAGATGCAGCCCCACAGCGCACTGAAGAGCTCCTTCAAGAAAGAGACCAAGGTCCTCAAAACCCTCTCCATCATCATGAGCGTGTTCGTTTGCTGCTGGCTGCCCTTCTTCATTCTGAACTGCATGGTCCCTTTCTGCGACCGGAGGTCCCCGGCCGTCGCCTCCAGGCTGCCCTGTGTCAGCGACACCACCTTTGACATATTCGTATGGTTCGGCTGGGCCAACTCCACCCTCAACCCGGTGGTCTATGCGTTCAACGCCGAATTTCGCAAAGCCTTCTCCACGCTCCTGGGCTGCCAAGACCTTTGCGCCGGTAACCAAGTGGAGACGGTGAACATTAGCAATGAGCTGGTGTCTTACAACCAGGACACGGTCTTCCCCAAGGAGATGGTCACCGCCTATGTCACCATGCTTCCCAATGTCATAGAATGCATGGAAGACAACCAGATCTTTGACAGGATGTCCCAGATCATGGCCACCAACGAGTTAGCCACAGATTCCGTTTCCGAGATGGAGGGCGACGCAGATTTGTCTTTGGATAAAATTACGCCTTTCACCACGAACGGTTTGCATTAGCAATACCCCTGGCCAAGACTTTCCTTATCCATGATACATTGAGACCTCCAGCACGGTGACTTTAGGCCACCGAGTCTGTGTCCCCCAATTAACCTACACCTACCCCCCACCGCTAGGTTTTGAACGGTGGGAGGAAACGCCGGGAAACCCACACAGACACGGGAAGAGCGGACCAACTCCTTACAGAGAGCGCGAGATTCGAGCCCAGGTCACTGGCGCTGTAACGGCGCTGCGCCGAGGGCTCCGCGAACTGATGGAGAGTTAGGATCCGTAACCAGAGAGCCGCGAAATGTGGACTTGAATGGGCGTTTGTGGGGATTATAAACCAGTCAGAACCTTCCCAGGTCGGGAGGAAAAAGTAAATTGAGTTTCACACATCGTTTCCCCAATGACCAATGCCACTCTGGGTGATTCGAGTTATTTGGTCGGTGCTTATTTGCTCCCAGACTTTTAAGATGAGACAGACAGTACGGTTACAGGCCATTTCGGCCCATGAGTCCGTTTACGCGGACTCCCATTAACACCCCATTAACCTACATCCCGGGTATGTCGGAGAAAACCCATACAGGCACAGTGAGAACGTACCAACTCCTTACAGAGAGTGCAGGATTCGAACCCTACTCCTGTCTCGATCACTGGCCCTGTAAAGGCGTTGCGTGCAGCCCAGGGTTCATTCAAAGATACATTTCATTCGCACCGAGTTGGACTAATTAGCCCTGCCTTTCCTGTGTCATTGTTCAAGATAAAGGTAATGTCCCTGAAGCTGCAGATGACTGAACTTGCAGGTGGAATGGCGCTTCACTTATCTGTCTTAGTGACTGCAGATGCCTTTGGACATTGTTAAGATGATGATTCATTTTATAAGAATAACAGTTTCTATTAACTTGACATCAGCTCACTATTTCAATAAAATTTTAATTATGCCAAATCTAACTTCGAGTGATTGATGTTTGGGATTGTTACCTTCCCTAAGGAATGATCCCCACATGGGAGGTTAGTTCAGAAGGTTAAGACATTAGGTATACATAAAGGGGTTGTAAAATGGATATGAGAATGCCTGTGTGGGAGAAGACAGATAGTGGTGATGGATGACTGCTTCTCAGACTGGAGGCCTGTGACCAGTGATGTGCCTCAGGGATCGGTGCTGGGATCACTGTTGTTTATTGTCTACGTCAATGATCAGGATGATAATGTGGTAAATTAGATCAGCAAGTTTGTGTCATCAGTAAGGAGGTGTTGTGGACAGCGAAGGAGATTTTCAAAACTTGTAGAGGGATCTGGACCAAATCGGAGAATGGGCCAAAAAATGACAGATGGAGTTTAATGTAGACAAGTGTGAGGTGTTGCAGTTTTGAAGGACAAACCAAGGTAGGACATACACAGTAAATGGTAGGGCACTGAGGAGTGCGGAGGAACAAGGGGATCTGGGAATACAGATGCATTTGTTCCCTGAAGGTGGTGTTGCAGGTGGTCAGGGTTGTAAAGAGAGCTTTTGGCATCTTGGCCTTTATAAATCAAATATTGTGTATAGGAGTTGGGATGTTATCTTGAAGTTATATAAGACAATGGTGAGGCCAAATTTGGAGTATTGTACACAGTTCTGGTCACCTAACTACAGGAAGGATATCAATAAGATTGAAAGAGTGAAGAGAAGATTTACTTGGATGTTGCCGGGTCTTCAGGAGTTGAGTTACAGGGAAAGATTAAACATGTTAGGACTTGACTCCTTGGATCAAAGAAGAATGAGTGGATATTTGATAGGGGTTTACAAAATTATGAGGGGTATTGTAATGTAAATAAATATTGGGAAAAAATGGTAAAATTAAAGTTGGTTACATAGATCCACACATTTTAAAACAGATTTTATTTGAAATACTGAAGAATTCGTATTCAGTAACATTACAGAAACTGTGGAAAATGCTATGCACATTTCACAAGTAGCTGCTAATTGAAATGATGTCATCAAATGAATCGACTGGAGACAGGTTGTTTGTGTTGAACATTTTTATAAGGCTTCCGACCTTTCTGCAAAGTGCACAGAAAGGTCACTTCTGAGAAGTAAGTTTGCCTAAAACAACAGATGGGAGCAGAAGACTAACTCCTATTGTTTGCTGGAGAAGGTCAGGGGTTTTGCAAGTGAAAGAGTCATATGGGCTTTCTGGCAGTTGGAGAGAGAGAGAGAGAGATCTGACAGGCTTGTTGAAAACTTCATTTTGAAAGAGGTTATCATCTGGAGAATCCTGATGGGGAAAGTTTCATCATCGAGACATTGAGGTGACTAATGGTGGTACCTCAGTTGTGGAAATCCTGGAACAACAAATCTTTCTCTGCAAACCCTACGAGAACCTTCCTGAGCGGTAAACATTTACCTTTCGTTCACCAAAGCCTGGTGAACTTTATACATGTTAAATTCTATGGATAGTATAAGAATTGCCTGCAACCAGAGAACTTGTAAGAATGAGAAGTTAGATTGAACTGTGAACCAAAGAACTTTTCTTAAATTTATACACACATTACATACACGTGCGCTTAGAATTAGAAGGGGGCTAAGTTGGGTTTAGTTAAGTTAATAGAGATAAGTTAAAGTTTGATTCTGTTTTCATGTTTAAAGATAATTAAAAACAATTTTTGTTTAAGTACCTACTTGTCTTGGTGAATGTCTATTGCTGCTGTGTTTTGGGGTCCTTTGGGCTCATAACAGTATAGACAGAGTAAATGCAAGCAAGTTCTTCCTAGTTAGATTAGGAGAGATAAGTACAAGAGGACATAGCTTTAGGGTGAAAGGGGGAAAGATTTGGGGGAGGATTGGGGGTATTTCTTCACTCAGAGCAGTGGGAGTGTGGAATAATCTGCCATCTGATGTGGTAGGTGCAGACTCGATCTTAAGTTTTAAGAATAAATCGGATAGATACATGGATAGGAGAGGTCTGGAGGGTTATGAAGTGGGTGCAGGGGACGAGCAGAATGATGTTTTGGCACAGGCTAGAAAGGGTGAATGGCCTGTGTTCTGTGCTGTAGTGTTCTATGGTTCTATATTTACTCCAGAAGGAATTTCACCAGACAGGTTCCTGGGACTGTGGGTTGGTCCCATTCAGAAAGGTTGATCTTCATTCACCAACTAGAAGAACAGTTCACATGAAGCAGCCGGAACAATCTTTTGGAAGAAGAGGAAAATGGGATGTTTTAAAAGCATGTTGGCGAGAGTTTAGTACATGACCGTTAGAGTGAAGGGTCAGAAATAAAATTGTTGGAAAGCTTAGATGATCAGGGAAATTCAGGCTCTCTTCAAGGGCAAGGAGGATGCACGGGGCAGATGGGATCAAATGTTTACCTGGAGGAGGTTTGGGAACTGAAGAGCAAGCTAAAAAAAGGAAGTCAGAAGGACAAAAATGAGATGGTAAATGGCTCTGGTAGATAACTAAGGATAAGCCTGAGAAGATATATCCGAGGATACTGTGGGAAGCTAGAGAGGAAATTGCTTGTGCCCTAGCTGAGATTTATGAGTCCTCATTAAATACAGGTGAGGTGCCAGCAGGGATGCAGTGCTGCCGGAGCTCAACAGAGCACCACTCCAGGACCTCAGGGGGCACCTCCTTGTCACCATTTCTGGTGAGCTCCGGCACCTAAAAAATTAGCACTGCAGCCCTGGGTACCAGAACACTGGAGAATAGTAAATGTTGTGCCTTTATTCAAGAAAGGCTGAAGGAGAAATCCTGGGAAGTACAGGCTAGTGAGCCTGACATCTGTGATTCTGCGTAGAACATAATGGGTCCAGAACAGGTCCTCCAAGATACTAACTCCAAAGAATTTGAAGTTGCTCACCCTCTCAATCATCTGATCTCCCAATGATCACCTCGTGTTTTCCTTTCCTAAAGTCTACAATCGGCTCCCTATTCTTGGTGACAACTTTCATCCAAGTTTTCAATCTCCATCCTGTATGCTGGCACATCACCCCACTTCATACAGCCCATTATGGTGGTATTGTCAGGGAATTTGTATATGGTGCTGTGGTCTTACTGAGCCATGCAATCGTTGGTGTAAAGCATGGAGAGCGAAGACAGTTGTAAAATATTGCAGTAGGATCTTGATTTGGTCAGAGGAATGTTTGATGTGATTGAATACAGAAAAATGTATTAAAGTGGGGTTGTATTTTGGGAGGTCTAATATGGGTAGGACCTGCACAGTGAATGGTTGGGATCTGACGAGTGTTGTAGAGCAGAGGGATCTATGGGTACAGGTACATAGTACCTTGAAAGTGACATCACAGGTAGATAGGGTGGCCTACAAAACTTTCAGTACATCGGGCTTCATCAATCAGAGTATTGAGAATATATGTTGGGAAATCATGTTGAGTTGTATAAGAACTTTATGAAGCCCCATTTGGTATAGTGTGCTCAGTTTTACTCACCATGCTGTAGAAAAGATGTTGTCTCACTGGAGAGGGTGCAGAGAAGATTTACGAAGATGTTACCAGGGCTGAGGGACCTTAGCTATAGGGAGAGGTTGAGCGGTTGAGGGCTTTATTCCTTGAAGTGATGCGGGATGATCTCATAGAGGTGTACAAAATAAGCAGAGGAATAGATCGGGTGAATAAAGAGAGTCTTTTGCCCAGAATAGGGAAATCAATAACCAGAGCACACAAGTTTGGGATGAGTGGGGATAGATTTAACAGAAACCTGAGAGTTAACCATTTTTTTTATGCAGAGAGTAATGGGTATATAGAATGAACTGCTGGAGGAGATGGTTCAAGCAATGTTTAAGAAATAAAATTGGACAGATACATGAATAGGATGTGTTTAGAGTGATATGGGCCAAACATAGGCAGGGGGAACTACTGTGGGTGGGTGGGACATTTTGATCAGCTGGGGAAGTTAGGTTGAAGGGCATGTTTCCACACTCTATGAAGACTGTGACTTCTCCTAGAACCATTGAGTTTGTAACAGCATGGAAAAAAATCCCTTCAGCCTAACTTGTCCATGTCAAGCCAAGAAGCTGTATTTAAAAACACACTGAAATACCTTGAAGAAGGTTTCAGGCCTGAAACATTGGTAATACACCTTTACCTCCTATGGACACTGTGAGACCAACTGAGTTCCTCCAGCATCTCTGTGTTTTTACTACAATCACAGAGTCTGCAGACTTCCATGTTTCACAGCAGGCCATATTTTCCTATATTTTGCCCATATCTTTCTAAATCCTTCCTATCTTACATACCTGTTGAAATGTTTTAAATGCCCCTGTCCCCATCACTTTCTTGGGCAGATGATTCTATATACACACCATTTTTGTGTGAAAAAAGTGGCCCTCAAGACTCCAAGAACATTTTCCCCTCGATTCCCTCTAGTTTTAGATTTCCCTCCCTGGGGACAAAGTATGACTAGTTGCCATTATACTCCTCGTGATTTTATAAGCCTCCAGTAGGGCCCCTGCCATCACCTGTGTTCTGGGGGAAAACTCCAGTCTAACCGGCCTCTCCTTATATCAAGCCTAACAGTCCCAGTGAGAAGCTTGGGAATCATTCTACATCTGCATCTTTTCCAATTTCATGACATCTTTCCTTCATGATATCTTCATTTACATATTTATATATAAATTATAACAATGCTATCCTCTAAACACCTTTGTTTTGTCCACTGCAACAGCAAGGATATCCCAGTGGCCAATTACTCTAATTCCACACCCCATGGCAATACTGACCTGTACTGAAATTTAGACCACATTCCATCTTGGCAGTCTCCAACTAGTTGGCATCAATATCGATTTCTCCAAATTCTGTTAACCCCTTCCCAGGTCTCTCTCTCTTTCCTTCACCTCTCTGTCTCCATTCCTCCAGCTCCCCACCCAGTTCCTTCCTTCTCCTGTCAGAGCTGAGCTTCATCATTCTCTCCCCATCACTTCTCAGCTTCTTTTTCTTCTACCCTCCCACCTCTCAGCCTGTGCTCCTCAACCTCCCTCCCCCCCCCCACCTTTTTTTATATCGGCATCTGCCTGATTTTTGACCTTTCTGACGAAGGGCTCAGGCCCAAGATGTTTGACTCCCATTTGCTTTCTATGGATGTTGCGTGACCTGCTGAGATCTCCAGCACTAGGCCCACGCATCTACAGATATTTCTCTCCATGTCTTCCCGCTAGTTGGGTGACCAGAACTGGGCATAATACACCAAGTGGGGTCTTATCAAAGTCTTGCACATAATGTTCTCCAAGTTCTGATCAATGAAGGCAGGATTCCTCTTCTGTAATAAATAGCAACAGATCCTCACTCACAAAATCAAAAGAGTGTTTCAACATAATAAAACGCGCCTTACCGTTTCAAACACAAATGATACATGGCACAAACCAAATTAATAATTAGTGGCAGTTGCAAAATTTCCTACCTTTGTTATTCTCTTGATATATGATCTTTACAATTTTATAATTCTATATTTTAGCCAGTTATAAAATATGACTGAATCGCATTGAAGTTACAACCACAATAGTAGTATAAAGGGATAAAATCATTCGTGTCAATACGTATTAATGAAATTTTAATCTGGTTTTATTTCCCAGCAGACTAAACTCTGCCAATGACCAAAAGGAGGTCAAATGGCAAAAAATAAAATTAACTTTGTATCCCTCTCCAAAGATACTGCACGACCTTTCGAGCATTTCCACCATTTCCTCTTTTTAGTTCAGATTGGAACAGTCTGGCACCTGCAATCTTTTGCTTTATGATCTTGAATCGTTTCATATAAATACATAGAAACATAAAAACATAGAAGATAGTAGCAGGAGTAGATCATTCGGCCCTTCAAACCTGCTCTGCCATTCAATGAGATCATGGCTGATCTTAAAGTTCAGTACCCCATCCCCGCCTTCTCTCCATAACCCCTAATTCCCTTATACTGAAGAAATATATCTAATTCCCTCTTAAATATATTCAATGAATCTGCCTCTACTGCTCTCTGTGGCAATGAATTCCACAGATTCACTACCCTCTGAGTAAAGAAATTCCTCCTCATCTCGCTCCTAAATGGTTTGCCTATTATCCTCAAACCATGGCCCTGGGTTCGGGATTTTCCCATCATTGGAAACATTCCATCTGCATCCATTCTGTCCAGTCCTGCCAGAATTTTATAGGTCTCTATGAGATCCCTCTCAATCTTCTAAACTCCAGCGAGTAAAATACCAAATTGCGGAATCTTTCCTCATAAGTCATTCCTGCCATTCCAGGTATCAGCCTGTTGAATCGCCTCTGCACTCCCTCCATTGCAAGAACATCCTTCCTTAGATAAGGTGACCAAAACTGCACACAATTCTCCAGGTGGGATCTCACCAAGGCCCTCTACAGCTGCAGTAAGGTATCCTTGTTCCTATACTCAAACCCTCTTGATATGAAGGCCAACATACCATTTGCCTTTTTAACCGCCTGCTGTACCTGCATGCTCGCCTTCAGAGACTGGTGCACAAGAACCCCTAGGTCTCTCTGCACTTCCCCATCTCCCAATCTATTGCCATTCAAATAGTAATCTGCCCTCCGGTTTGTATTACCAAAGTGGATAACCTCACATTTATCCACATTGTAGTGCATTTGTCATGTATCTTCCCAGTCCCCCAATTTATCCAAATCACAATGGAGCTTCTAACCCCCTCTTCAGTGCACACAACCCCTCCTAGCTTAGTGTCATCTGCAAATTTGGAGATATTACATCCAATCCCCTCATCTAGATCATTAATGTAAATTGTGAACAGCTGGGGTCCCAATACAGATCCCTGTGGCACCCCACTGGTCACCGCCTGCCACTCAGAAAATGAGCCATTTATCCCAACTCTCTGTCTTCTATCTGCCAACCAGTTCTCAATCCACATCAATACCTTGCCCCCAATCCCATGAGCCTTGATTTTGCATGCCAGTCGTTTATGTGAGACCTTATCGAAGGCCTTTTGGAAATCCAGGTACACCACATCTACTGGCTCTCCTCCATCTATTTTACCTGTCACCATCTCAAAGAATTCCAATAGATTTGATCTTGTGAAAACAGAACTAAAGTAAGAATTTAATTGGTCTGCCATTTCCTTATTCCCCATTATATATTCCCCTGATTCTGACTGCAAGGGACCTACTCTGGATTTCACTAATGTTTTCCTCTTGACATATCTATAAAAGCTTTTGCAGTTGGTTTTTATGTTTGCTGCAAGCTTACTTTCATAATACATCACATGTGTGTAATTTAATATAATTCATGGAATTCCTTGACATTAACATATAATAACTGATGCTCAGTAAAAACTGAGTCATTGATTTACAGGCTTTTATTCACAATGGACAGCGACGTCATCCTATGCCATGACCCGGGCTTTCTGGGGAAGGGTCAAGGTGTTAGAGGCTTTGTACAAGGTCAAAGAGGGAGGGGGCCACAGGTACAGTCACAGGACGGGGCAGAGCCAGGTAATCAGGAATACAGCAGATCAGTCGTCCACCACAATAACCTCTGTCATAAATATAATTTTGAAAATGGATTAAATTCTTGCAAAAATTGTGGTATCACTGATAGTATCTTATCACATCAGTGTATTATTAAAATTCACAAATGACCTTGGCTATGTTTAGAGCATAATAAAGGACCTGCAATACTGTAGATCTTTTTTTAATTTAGACATACAGCACAGTAACAGGCCCTTCCAGCCACAAGCCCACACCCCACAAATACACCAATGAACCTACAATCCCTGTTCACTTTTTGGATCGTGGGAGGAAACTGGAACATCTGGAGGATACCCACACAGACAGACATGAGGAGAATGAACAAGCTCCTTACAGAGAATGCCAGATTTGAATCCAGGTCGCTGGCACTGCACCAACTGAGCTACCCTTTTCATCTTATTTCAATGCCTGAGCTTGATTCTGAATGCTCAGGTTTGCTCAGATAAACGATTTACTTGAGGAACTCAGCCAGTCGAATGGTATCAGTGAGGGGGGGGGGGGGATGGGGGCGGGGGGGGAGACATCAATATTTCTGGTTAAACCCTTTATCATTGAGGATAGGGTGAGAGGGGTAGGATTGGGACCAGTGGGGCAATGATGAACTAAGGAGGAGTAAGGGATGAGTTTCTCCAGCTGCTGTAATAATCGTACCTAATTGAGTCGTTATGTGCACGGTTTCATAACTCCAAAGGAAATGGGCTAATGACAATTTTTCTCAAGCAAAATATTTCACTAACAACTGGGTCTAGAGCAGTGATTCTCAACCTTCCCACCCACACACCACCTTAAGAAATCCCTTACTAATCACAGAGTACCGATGGTACGTGAATGGAAAGAAAAAGGTTTGAAAACCTCTGCTCCAGCAGATTGTATTTAGGTTCAGATTCCAGCATCTGCAGTCTCCTGTGTGTCGTCAGCAGGAGGGATTAAATGGCAAAAGAACTGCTCGTTCACATCCCCAGAATCAGCAAATGCTGAATAAAGTTGATTGGTGTTGAAAGCTTGGAAACCTGCTTGGGTTTGGGAAGTTTGACCAAACGGTGACCCACCCTACACTTGGTCTTCCCAAGGTAAAGGCGGATACGATGACTGGGTGAATACAACATGCTAAGCGGAATGATGCACAGGTAAATTATGCACAATTAAATATCGATTCAGCAGATTTATTATCGTCTTCCTCTGTTTTATTGCTATCTCTCCTATTAACTCCACTTCCTAGTTTCATTTTGCTTCAGTATCTTTATTTTCTACTGTCATTATATTCTCTGTCATCAATAATATTTTTTTTCTTTCCCAGTCGCAGAATAAAACAAGACTTTGGCAGGGGTTCCTCACATTCCTTTGTTCTTTTGTCCATGGCAATGCACTTTTTTTCAGACATTCAGCATGGTAACAGATCATTTCGGCTCACAGTTCCTTGCCGCCCATACAGACACAGGGAGAATGTACAAAGCGGGATTCAAACCCCTGCCCCAATCGCTGGTGGTGAAAAGGCATTGTGCTACACTAGCTTGCTTCCTTCCAAGTATTTACCCCATTCTCTCATCCATGTTATCATCAAATCTGCTTCTCCCACCAGTTCAAACTATTCCAGATCACAACAGTTTGCTATGTTTTACAAAAGTTTCCTCAAGTTGATTCTTCCACCAATCACCTTGAATCTGTATTACTGAAAACACTGCCACTGCTAGACCAACATGTTAATAAGTTAACAAATGTAGTACTGTACATAGAAGTCAGAAAATCCAGACTCCTCGGGAACTGGGTTGGTCTGGATTTTCTGGGTTCTTGGGAAGTAATTTTTTTAAATTCAAATTTAAGGAGGAATAAAGAAGAGATGAACAGGTGAATTTTGTTAGTTTATTCATTGGAAAATATAGCTCGCTTCATTTATGGAAATGAGCAGTTTTAAAGAAAAATAAAAATGCCACTGTCCATCTGGGTGCTTATGCACGCATGCAAAAGCTTGCTAAATTTTAAAAGTTTGAGAGGTTTTGAAAAGACCAGATTCTCGGGTGGACTGGATTTACGGCACCTGAATTTTTAGACTTCTACTGTAACTTTAAGAGATTATTAACGTCCGGAACTTTCCAACTATTTCTATGTGGATTTCATAAAATCAGAAATCCCATTTGAAAACTCACCAATTGGGAAATGCCATTCCTTCAGTGGTTCCTTTTTCAGTTATGTTAAGATGTGCGTGTGTAATGTTTCAGCCTGCATGTATGATTACAATGCATGTCTCCTCTGTAGGCATGTCTTCATGCACAATATTTCCAAATAAACCACAGATGTAATGTTTCAGCCTGCATGTATAGTTCCAATGCATGTCTTCATGCACGGTATTTCCAAATAAACCACAGATGTAATGTTTCAGCCTGCATGTATGATTCCAATGCATGTCTCCTCTGTAGGCATGTCTTCATGCACAGTATTTCCAAATAAACCACAGATGTAATACTATGCAAGTAACCCATCCTGTTTCTTGTATTCCTTCATCTCTTCTATTTCTGTTTCATCTATGAGATTTTTTTTGCCATGGTGTGGAGATGCAACTGTCACATTTGTGGCCCGAAATGTGAAATTAATAACACCATCACCACATGCTTAACCAGTTGAACATCTCAGTGTCTTTATTTTCCTGCTTCCCTTATTTCATCATCCTGCACCTTCCACCTCCAGTGCATACCATCTGACTTCCGGTCAGGTTAATACATATCATGCATATTCATTATCATGACATCCCTCCTTTCACCAGAAATAAACTTTATATCTTTATGTTTAAATGTAAACACTTTAACACTATCAATAGCATTTTTCTGCCTTCTGAACCAATAAAACAACTTCAAATTCAAAACAAAAACTACTTCAAATTCCCTCTTCACAAAATGTAACATAAACATGTTATAACCAAATGTAATATAATAGCTCAACTGTTCTTCTGTAATTATACTAATACAATGCTCACCTCATATGCAAAATGTAAACATTTAAATTTATACACCTCACATGTTTAAATTCCAATACTTTTGTTTTTCATTTAATACCAAATAGTCGGCTAAACAAAAATGCAATTCATACAGCACTCATACATGTACTTTATGATGTATTGATCAAATCACTGTCCAAATGTTTCCATTATCATTTCTCTTCCTTGGTGAGTAACATTACTGCGCTTCATTGAAACTCATTCCAACTATCACAAACTTTCACTTTCATGATAATGTGGGCACGATTAGAAATATGGCACAAAATCTTCATCTCGCTTAGGTGGTTTCCTGTCCCGTCTCAGCCTTCCTGCAATGCTACTGTCGCAACTTGGTTGTTCACCCTCAGCACCGGAAACACTGCTCGCTGCAGCCTCTGGTGTTTCTGGTACTCTGGCCACTTCATCGGGAATGCTGGTAACTACCTCTGGATCGTCATCTGGTCCCTCAGATTGAGCATCTCGTATTGGACTTCCAACCACTTCACTCGGTGTCGCTCTGGATTGGTACTTTTTTACACCAGACACGTTTCTTTTGTACAGGACTCCAGCTGGAGACTTGACTGTCACCATACTGCCGCTTCTGGATACAACCGTGTAGGGTTGATGGTAATAAGGTGTGTCTAGCTTACCACCACTCTCTTGCCTCACAAGAACATTATCTCCGGGCATGATGTCTGAGTACCTGGCCCCACGACTCGAGTCTGCATACAGCTTTGCTGCTCCCTTCATTTCAGCATCGTGGTCCCTCATCTCCTGGTCGTCCCTGATTTCCTTCAGTTCGGGCATTTTTGTGCAGATTTTCCTCCTGAAAAGTACTTCTGCTGGACTTTTTCCTGTGGTTGCATGAGGCGTTGCCCGATAGACAGCTACATAGGATAGCAATGCTTCTCTCCAGTTCTGTCCTTCTGCATGAGCAATCCGTAATCGTTTTTCGATGGACTGATTTTGTCTCTCTACTTCCCCATAGACTTGCGGCCATTTAGGAGTTACTTTGTGATGGTGGATACCTGTGGTCCTCATGTATTCAGCAAATGTCTCTGAAATGAACTGTGGACCATTGTCAGAGTATAGCATAACAGGCAATCCCTATCTCGCGAAGATCTCTGCCAATGCTCGTATCGTTTTTTTCAGTAGTCATTGACCTCATCACAGAGTACTTATAGTATCTGCTGTAGTAGTCCACCACTACCATGATTGACTCACCAGTTGGTAAAGGTCCGAGAAAATCAACAGCTACATCGATCCACGGTCCTGTCGGGAGTTGCGTACTCAGGATCGGCTCTGGAGGATTACTCCTACTTGTGAGTTGACACCCATGGCAGGTTTTGATGAATTTATCTGCGTCTTTAACACAACCTGGCCACCATACTTTACTCCTGAGGTTTTGCTTGGTACCAACAATACCTAGGTGTCCTTCATGAGCTAATGATACGATCTTCGGTCTCAACCTCTGTGGTATCACCAATCTCCACCCCCTCAATACACACTGCCCAATGCAACAAAGTTCATCTCTAATGGGAATATATGCCTTGTGAGTGCACTTGTCCTATTGTCCACTTTGGATACATTCTCTAACTTCCATGAGTTCTGGGTCATGTTCGGACTCTTTCTCGACTTCCCTCGTTGTCACAGCTTCCGGTGTCGACTGAATAGCTACGAAGTGTACAAAACTCTCTGCTTCTGTCCCCAATTCTGACTTGGATTGTGGGCATCCATCTTTCAACAATCTGGACAGCGGATCAGCAATGTTTGCTTTCCCGGCAATGTGGACTACTCTGTACTTGTACGGTTGGAGTCTGAGCACCCATCATTCTATCCTGGCACACGGTTTGGACCTGGCGGCATAGATCACCTTCAATGGTTTATGGTCTGTGATGAGTTCAAATTCAATGCCATACAAATATGCATGGAATTTCTCGCAGGCCCATACAAGTCTGAGTGCTTCTTTCTCTGTCTGAGAATATCTCCTTTCAACGTCTGTCAAAGATCTGCTGGCATAGGCAATGATTCTTGGTCCCTCATCATGCGTCTGGACCAACACGGCTCCTAAACCAACTGGACTAGCATCCGCTATGACTTTGCTTGGTGCAGCCGGATCATAATACCCAAGAGTATCGGCATTCGTCAGACTTTGTTTCAGAGGTGTGAATGCTTCCTTCTGCTCAGAGCCAAAATGGAATGGTACACCTTTCCTGGTTAGTTTCCTCAATGGTTCTGCCAATGTAGCAAAATTAGGGATGAACTTTGCACAATAATTGACCAATCCCAAGAAACTCCTCACCTCCGTTGCATTCTGGGGTTCACGTGCATCTGCAACAGATTTCACCTTGGCATCAGCTGGGTTCAGTCCTTCCCGTGTAAGCCTTTGTCCCATGAAGTCCATCTCTGACACACCGAACTGGCACTTGTCTCCATTCACGGTAAGGCCTGCCCCCTGTAGTCTGGATAGCACAATCCTCAACCGTCTGTCATGCTCTTCCTGTGTAGCCGCATGGACTATGATGTCATCAGAAATGTTGGCAACTCCAGGAATGCCTTGAATCACTCGATGGATTTCATACTGGTAGATCTCAGGAGCTGCATTGATGCCGAACGATAGTCTCTTGTACCGGTACAATCCACAGTGAGTCACAAATGTTGTCACATCCCTGGATTCTGGGTCCAGCTCTAATTGATGATAGCCCCATTTTAAATCAAATTTTGAGAACACCTGACTGGTTGTTAACTCCTGGAGTACTTCTTCTACTGTTGGTATGGGGTGTCATTCTCGAATTATAGCTTCATTGGCCATCCTCATATCAACACACAGTCTCATGTCACCATTTGGTTTGGGCACGATCACTACTGGGCTCACCCATTGCGTTGAATGTTCTACAGGTTCAATAATGTCTTGCTCCACGAAGTCCAAATGGAGTTCTGCGCACTGGTTGCGCCTTGGGTTTGACCGTTTTGTCCACTGCTAGCTTTAGTTGTCGACCTTTCAGCTTTCCTACTCCCTGGAAAACTGCAGGGAATTCTTGCTTCATATCCTCGTATGACTGAACTGAATTGACACGAGCTCCAATATGAAGTATTGCCAGGTCTTGCGCTGTGTGTCTACTCAGCAATGGTTCTCCCCTCTCGTCTATGACAACAAACTCTGCTTCGGTGTACTTGTCACCAGCTTCAACAGTCGCAGTGAAACATCCAATGGTCTGCAATGGCTTGGTTGCTGTGTATGGATACAGTTTCTTTGAACACTTCTTTGATGTACAAATGATCTTTTTTACTTTCAATTTCTCCCAGAAATGTCGGTCAATTACATTACTGTCACTGCCTGAGTCTACAATGACCGGAACTGTCACACCACCAATTATCACTGGGACTTTCTCATGATGGTCATCATTCAATGTAAACTGATAGTATTTCTGCCCATCCTGGTTATCGTCATCATCGTCACTTTCTGGGTCACCTTCTATATGGCGAATAGTGCCTTTCTTTCCAGGAGACTTTCCTTTCCCCCAAGCTTTGCCCTTAGAAGCTGTACTCTTCCCATTCTGGTTTGCATTTGATTTGCTTTTGCACTTCTTTGAAAAGTGGTCTTTACCTCCACACTTTCTACAAACTTTGCCTTTTGCTGGGCAGCATGGGTCTTTTCCAAAATGACCTCTGTTTCCACATCTGTAACACTCCAAGTCACGTGTCAGCATATTTCTTGGCTGGCTATAGCTATGCGAGAGCCGATTTACTTGTTGACCAACTTTGTCTTTACTGGGTTGGCTTGAGTTGTCTTTCAGTTTCATGGTATGAAATTGCCCCTCAACAGCCTCAAATGCAGCAGCAATTGCTAAAGCATTGGTAAGTTTCAACTCACCCCCTTTTTCCAGCAATCACCTTCTGAGTTTGTCTGATCTGCAGTGCTGCACGACTTGAACCAATAAATGGTTGTCCAAATCAGCTGCCACGTAATTGCATCCAACAGCCAGTTGTCGCAATCTCGTCACATACTGGGCAACCGTTTCCCCTTCTTCCTGTTTCGTTTTGCGAAATAAATGGCGTTGAAACATAGTGTGCATTCAATGCATCTACAGCTTTCTGGTATTCCTCCTTCCTTCCAGTATTCGAAAGCGACTTAAAAGTTTCCCGAACTGCGGGTCCTGCAGTGAAGAGAAGTAACGCCCTTCGCTGCGCTTTCTGTTCCACCGTACTGCTATCGAAAAATAGGCCACGACTGTCGGCATAGGCTTCAAATTCTTCCAGCCATGCCTTCCACTTCACACTCACAGTGCTTGCATCACCCATCGGGTCAAAATGAGGAACACCCCGAAATGCTAGAAATTCAGCTCCTGTGACAGCCATGAAGAAACGTTCCAGCTCAAAGCCACCCATTCAAAATCCAAAATGTTTATCACATTTAAAATCCAAAATGTTTATCCTCGTCGCCAATGTCACATTTGTGGCCCAAAATGTGTAATTAATAACACCATCACCACATGCTTTACCAGTTGAACATCTCAGTGTCTTTATTTTCCTGCTTCCCTTATTTCATCATCCTGCACCTTCCACCTCCAGTGCATACCATCTGACTTCCAGTCAGGTTAATACACATCATGCATATTCATTATCATGACAGCAACCACTACACTGGCCTCACTCCCACCAGGCTATTGCAAGGGGCAACCACTGTACCTGCAGGCAGGCAACCTTGGAGACTGGCCCCACCAGCCTCCTGTCAATCATCAGCCCATATAAAGACTTGAGCCGGCCCTTTCCTAAACCAGTCGGCCATGTGGAACCAGAGGCTACACAGACCTACTTTAAGCTGATTAGAGCCTGTAGTACAGTCTTCTCGAGTTTTGTGTTTGCTTGCGGCACCACAGCACACCACAATTTAATCAGTTTAAAATTTTGAGGACCATGGGAGATTCACCCTTGAGAGGCTGGACATTGACCCTCAGCACCTGGACATTCCAACATACTTTGAGATCTGGAAGCACGTGATCGAGGTGGTCATCCACACTCAAATGGAGGTCATCAGTACGAATCAGAAGAAACTCATGGTTCTACGCACCAAGCTGGGCCCCTGTGTTTCCAGGCCAATTCCGGCCGGAATTGGCATCACCATTAGAGACTGCGCAGATTTTGAACCTGCAATGGCCACCCTGGAAGGGATGTACCAGCCTCCGACAAATATACTCTACGCCTGGTACTTGGTCAGCATTAGAGTACAGCAGCCAGGTGAGAAGACCAACACTTACCTGGGGGCTCTGCGAGAGCTAGTATGCCTTTGCACCATTGAAGCTGGCGTGACTGCTGGGGAAGTAGAGCGACTCGTCCGAGATGCATGCGTGCAAGGGCTGCAGTCGAGAGCAACTTGACAGAGACTGTTGGAGGAGAATGATGCCTCCCTTGTCAGGATCATGGAAGTGGTCCGCTCCCTAGAAGCTGCAGCTCACCATGTGAAGGTCTTCGATGTTCCGCTCCCCTACTCACCGACGCTACTGACAGCAGCAGTCACTGAAGGGCCCCACAAGGAAAAGACATTTGCTGCTGTCGACGCCAGCCACTGTTGTAAGTACTGCAGGTCCAGGTGTGGGTAGGATAGGCACTCCCATAAGAACTGCCCTGCGATGAATTTTGTTGCTCCTGAGGTGAGAAGAAAGGCCACTTCGCTAAAGTGTGCCTCTCCAAACCTACCGGGAGTGCTGTGGCTCTCTGTGACCAGCCGGGATGCCTCTCGACCCTCTGGGCCCCTCCACATGCAAGAGCTAGGCGACACCATTACCTTGCCCGTCGCTTCCATCCGCACTGATGCCACTTCCGAACTGGCCGTCGAACCACACTACCGCCTTGTGCTCACCACAGTGCTGCCATCTTTCACCACCCAGCTTCCGCCCACAATGGTGATGTCAATTCAGGCCGGGTCGCTAACACTGTATGCATCCCCTGGGTGCCATTATTAGGGTCCAGTTGACCCCCAGCCACACTGACCTGAACATCACCGGCATGCCGACCAACAGGGTTAACATGCGCGCGCACAGAACTGCGCATTCATCATACCCCACGCTCCAAAGGCCACCCACCGACTGCTGCTTGCCACATTCGTCAGGGAGCAGCGACTCAGACCCTGAATTCACCATGCTGACATTCCCCATAGACTCAGGTGCTCAATGGTGGACATTGCTGTCAACAGGAAGGTAACAAAATGCCTGTTTGATAGCGGTAGCACTGAGAGGTTTGTGCACTCAAATGTGGTCCGGACAATGAAACTAGAGTGTACCCAGCAAACCTCCCCATTGCTTTTGTGTCCCGAGACCACTCAATCACAGCACAGGGGTACTGCTCAGTGAATTTGACAGCGGTAGGGGGGTGGGGATGGGGGGGGGGAGATTCACCAAGGCTACTGGTTATGCGCAAGCTCTATGCCCTGGTTATCCTGGGACTACCAGTCACCTCCACAGCCTCACTCTTGCCTTCAGTGGCCCACTCCCCCCACTCACTGTCCACAACACAAAGTCCAGTGACCATTCTAAATCCACCTGCGGACTCTCCACCCTTCGGGTATCCCTGCCATCCCTTTTTAATTACCTAACACCAAGAGCAGGCACTAATGTGCAGCCGACAGGGCCTTTATCAAAGTCGAGGTGAAACAACTTCTGGTGGAGGGAGTTATAGAACCCAGCAACAGCCCCTGGAGACCCCAGGTCCTAGCAGTAAAAGGGGGCAACAAACCGAGGATGGTCATCGATTATAGCCAGACCATCAATTGGTATACCCAGCTGGACGCCTACCCACTGCCCTGCATCGCTGACATGGTCAACGAGATAGCCCACTATAAGGTCCTCTCCACCACTGACCTGAAGTTGGCCTACCACCAGCTCCCCATTCATGCCCGGGATAAACCTTATACTGCCTTTGAGGCAGACAGACGCCTCTACCAGTTCCGTCGGGTCCCGTTTGGGGTCACAAACGGAGTCTCTGTGTTCCAGAGGGAGATGGACCACATGGTAGACTGGCACAATCTAAAAGCAACCTTCCTGTACCTGGACAATGTCACTATCTGCGGCCATGACCAGCAGGACCACAATGATATCCTGGAGAGATTCCTCCAGATGGCAGAGGTGTTAAACCTCACCTATAACAGGGAAAAGTGTGTGTTCAGCACCACCCACCTCGCCATCCTGGGGTACATCGTGGAACACAGTATCATCATCCTCTAATGAAACTGCTCCTCCCCCACATGCTCAAGGCCCTCTGCAGGTGCCTGGGACTCTTGCTACTCCGAGTGGGTCACCCTGTTCTCAGACAAAGTCTGCCCACTGGCCCAAGCCACCACCTTTCCCCTCCCCACAGAGGCACAAGCAGCTTTCGCCCGCATCAAGCAGGACATCACCAATGCCACAATGCACGCCATGGACGAGACCACCCCATTCCAGGTGGAGTGCGATGCATCTGATGTTGCCACCGTTAACCAAGGAGGCCGACCCATGGCCTTCTTCTCTAGAACCCTCCATGGGTCAGAGCTCGGGCACTTCACCATCGAAAAAGAGACCCAGGCAATCACGGAAGCAGTCCGTCACTGGCTCCACTACCTGGGAGGCAGGAGGTTCACCCTCCTCACCAATCAACACACGGTGGCTTTCATGTTTAGCAGCACCAGAGGGCAAGATCAAGAACGACAAGATCTTGTGCTGGAGAGTCAATCTGCTCCTCCCACCAGTAAGACATCCAGTATTGATCGGGGAACTCAATGACTCCCCCGATGCCCTGTCCTGTACCTGCACCACTGCGCAGTCCAACCAACTGCAGGTGTTGCACGACACCCTTTGCCACCCAGGTATCACACATCTGTACCACTTCATTAAGTCCTGAAACCTCCCTTTCACCATCCAAGAAGTCCAGTCCATGACTGAGTCCTTCAGGATCAGAGTGCAAACCGTGCTTCTTCCGCCCATCACAGGCCCACGTGGAGAAGGCCACTCGGCCCTTCGAGCGACTCAGTAACGACTTCAAGGGACCTCTGCCTTCCACGAATAAGAATGTCTATTTCCTCTCAGTTATAGACGAATACTCGCGTTTTCCCTTTGCCATCCCTTGCCCTGACATCTCCACCACCTCTGTTATCAAGGCGCTGGTGCAGATCTTCACCATGTTCACATTCCCGGCATTCATCCACAGCGACTGGGAGTCCAGTTTCATCAGTGAGGACCTGCACCAGTACCTGGCGGTGTGAGGCATCGTGGCTAGTCGGACAACTAGCTACAACCCCAGGGGCAACGGGGAGGTTGAACCATGGAAATGGGGTAATCTGGAAGACAGTTCTCCTGGCCCTGAGGTCGAAAGTCTGGTCTATCAACTTTTGGCAACAGGCCCTCCCCTAGGCACTCCATGCCATATGGTCGCTCTTGTGTATGGCTACAAATCAGACCCCTCACGGAAACCTTTTCTCTTTTACTAGGAAAGAGGTGACTGGCATCTCTCTGCCAGCATGGCTGACGTCTCTGGGACCAGTACTCCTCCGTAAACACATGAGGATCTACAAACTTGACCCCCTGTTCGAGCAGGTTCACTTCCTCCACGCAAACCCAAACTACGCCTATATCAGGTACACCAAAGGACGGGAGAACACTGTCTCGACCAGGGATCTGGCATCAGCAGGGACCCAGCCCCCTACCCCGCCCACCCCTGGCTCATCCAGGACCCCTACCTGCTGCCAATCCATCAGGCACCACCCCCTTTGCCACCCTGACTGCCCCGGACCTGACTGACCTTCAAGCGGCCTCGCCCCCATCGACCATTGACCAGGAGACAGTCCCAGCAACAAAGACGACCACCGGACTGCTTGAACTTGTAAATACCCTAGAACATCCACCTCAGGGACTCATTTTAAGAAGTGGGTGAATGTGGTGATACAACCACTACTGTAGCCACACTCCCACCAGCCGACTGGAGGAGACAACCACTGGACCTGCAGGTAGGCAACCTGGGAGGCTGGCTCCACCACTGGCTGTCAATCACCGGGCCATATCAAGACTCGAGCCAGCCCCTTCCTAAATCAGTCGGGCACGTGGAACCAGAAGCTACATAGACCTGGTGTTCTGCTTTAAGCTGTAGTGCAACCTCCTTGAGTTTTGTGTTTGCTGCACCACAGTGGTGCAAAACACCACAATGGTATTTTGAATACTTGGTGCATTTTATACAGCCAATTCAATTAGAAGAATATGGAACATAGAAGAGTACAGCGCAGGAACAGGCCCTTCGGCCCATGCGTCTGTACTGAACATGATGCCCAAATCAAACTAAAACTCTGCTTGTCCTGATATTATTGAATACCATTATAATTTTGTTTAGTTGTTTTTTTTTTGCATTCAGCTGCAGCAAGAAAGAATTGTGTTGCCCACATACGCTGGGCAATGCATGACAATGAACTCATTATCTCTAATAACTATCCTTCCATCCACTTCAAATTTAATTTTCTTTTAAATTTAGACATGCAGCCCGGTAACAGGCTATTTCGGCCCATGAATTTGTGCTGCCCAATTACATCTCATTAACCCACACCCCTTGGTACATTTTGAAAGGTTGGAGGAAAGCGGAGAGCCTGGGGAAAACCCACGCAAACACGAAGAGAACATGAGGGATTTGAACCCCGGTCCTGATTGCTGGCACTGTAACTGCGTTGCGCTGACCACTATGCCACCCGTGCTACCCCAGTTCATGTTTGTCTAGATGCCTCTTAAATGCTATGACTGTATCTGCTACCAGCACTACTCTTGGCAGCCCGTTCCTGGCACCCACCACTCTCTGTGTAAAAATATTTGTCCTGCACACCTCCCTGAAACACCCTTCCCCTCACATTGAATGCATTTGTGTGACACCTTAGACCTGTGGGAAGGATTCTGACTGTCCACCCTATTAATACTTCTGTTTTGTACACCTCTTTCAGGTCTCTCCTCAGCTTCCAGAGAAAACAACCCAGGTTTGTCCATTCTCTTCCCATAACACATACCCTCTAAATCAGGCATCATTCTGCTGGTGCGCCCTTTCCAAAGGCCTCCACATCCTTCCTGTAAATGGGGAACCAGAATTGCACACAGTATGCTAAGTGCAGCCTAACCAAAGCTTTACCTCCTGACTTTTATACTCAGTGTCCCACCCAATGAAACCAAGTATACCATATGCCTTCTTTACCACACAATCAAATGCGTGGGCACATTCAATGAGCTATGGATCTGGACCCTCAGATGATTCAGCAGATTGATATTTTTAAGAGCCCTATCATTATCTGTATATATTCCCCTCACATTTGACTTCCCAAAGTGCAATACTTCACACTTGTCCAGATTAAACTCTATCTGCTATTTCCCTATCCATATCTTGAAGGGATCTATGTCTTATTGTCTTCTTTGATAATCTTCTATAGTCTACAACTCCACCAATCTTTGTATCATCTGCAAATTTACCAATCCACCCAGCTACCTTTTCATTGAAGTAATTTTAGCATCTATATCTATATAGCACAAACAACAGGGGTCCCAACATCACTCCCTGCGGATGTCCACTGGTCACAGGCCAGCACCCAAAGAGCAGCCTTTCAAACCTACTCCCTTTCATCTATGGGCAAGCCATTTCTGTATCCAAACTATTATCATGCATGCATCTGACCTTCTGAATCAGCTTCCCATGAGGGAACCTCTCAACCACCTTACGAAAGGGTTAGGGTTAGGGTTAGGGTTAGGGTTAGGGTTAGGTTTATGACATCTACCGCCCTCGTCAATGATCTTTGTCACCTCCTTAGAAACCTAAATCAAATCGGTAAGACATGACCTGCCCCTCACAAATTCAAGTTAACCATCCTTAATATGACCATGACTTTCAAAATGTGCATGAATCCTACCCTTTTCCAGTATTGTCCCTACCACTGTTGTTAACTGGCCTAGAATTTCCTGGAGAATCTATAATTTGTTTTATTTTGAACAAAGGTATAATATTAGCCAGTCCTCTGGGACCTCTCCTGTTGTTAGCGAGGATGCAAAGATCTTTATCAAAGCCCCAGCATTCTCCTTGCTTGCCTTTTTAGATAACCGGAGGCCTACCCCATCAGACCCATCAGGTGTCCACATAATGCTCTATAAAAGAGCCAACACCATCTCTTTCCTGAATTGAAAGTCAGGAGCCTTTCTCCACATTATGCTCCCTATCACTGTCCATGTCCTTCTCCTTGGCACAAACTGATGCAAAAGACTAATTTAGTATTTCATTTCATTCCAAGATACAGCATGGAAGCAGGCCCTTCCGGCTCATGATTCCACACTGCCCATGTGACCAATTAACCTACTAATCCTGCATATCTTTAGAACATTTGAGGAACTGGAGCACCCGGAGGAAACCCAAGTGGTCATAAGGAAGAACATACATCCTCCTTACAGACAGTGGCAGATTTGAACCCTAGTTGTTGGTGGTACACTAACCATGATACTAACCACACTACCCACTTTCTCTGTCTCCAACATAAAGTTCCTCCTTTGTCCTTGAGTGGTCCCATTCTCACCTCGGCCATCTCTTGTTTTTCATGCATAGAAAATGCCTTGGGAATTTTAAATCCTGGTCAGCAAGGTCATTTCAAGGCCCCTTCTGGCCATCATAATGCCTGCTTGAGTTCTTTCCTGCAATCTTTATATTCCTCCAGATCCCTGTCTGATTGTAGCTTCCTTTTGTCTAAGTTCTTGACCTCTCTCAGCATCCAAGTTTCTCCTACCTTCTCATCCTCATCTTTCCTTCACACTGGAGCATGCTGGTCCTGGATTCTAATGACCTGGTCCTTAAACCACTGTCACGTGTCAGTTGTGAGCTTTGCCCATTAACAGATGCTCCCAATCAAACTCCTCTGAGCTCCTGAATAAACTTATCATAATATTTCCTACCCCAATTTAATCCTTTTATAGAAGTATTCTTAAAAGTTAAAGAAGAATAATAACTGTTGTCACAATATTCCCCCCCTCCCCCCACCCCACCATTGAAAATCTGATCACCTGGACATGCTCATTTACCAATACAAGGTCTAGTTTGGCCCCCTTCTTAGTTGGGCTATCTGCATAAAGTAGCTTCAGCAAACTCTTCTGGATGCACTTAACAAATGCTACCCCATCGAAGATGCTGGCACCAAGGACCTCCCAGTCAATAATGGGGAAATTAAAGACTCTCACTCTGACAACGCTGCTACTTTTGCAACTTTCCATAATCTGTCCAAGCGTCTGTTCCTCCACCCAATGGTAATTGGGAGGCCAGAGTGATTGCATCTTTCTTATTTCTGATCTCTGCTAACACTGCCTCAGTAGTTGAGCACACCATTGGGTCCTCTCAGAGTGCAGCTGTGACACACTCTGATTAACAATGCCTCACCTCTATCTCTTTTACCTTCTCTATCCTATTTAAAACAATAAAACCCACAGACACTGAAGCTGCCAGTCCTGTCCTTGCAGCTATGTTTCTGTATCAGTCACTATGCCGTAATTCCAATATCGATCCAGGGTTCTAAATTCACCCACAATACTCCTTGCATTAAAGTAAATGCATTTCACCCCCTCAGTCTCATTATGACCACTTGATGAAGGCTGTGGCCTGGTTCATTGACCATTCTTTTCCTCCCACTGATGCTTCTCGAGCTCAAAGAGATAGTTTTTGTGTACCTGCAGCTCCCTGTGTGTTTTGCATTTTGAACATGTTGGATTGAATTCTCTTACATAAGCCTGGTTGTAAAGGAGTGGATTTGAATTTCCCTTATTGATTTTAGACATGTTAATCTGTTCCATGTACAAGTTAATAACAAAGCCAAATTACTAACATAAGTGATTTTTCATAGCAGAAGATTTATGCATTAAATAATAAAAATATTATATTAGTTTCAGAAGAATTATATTATGTGAGTTATGTATCATCATTTGGCTGGTTGTCAATATGCCTGCCTCTTCAACGTGTCAGTTCGAGGGAAATTTACAAATGACTTCTCTTTAACAACAGTTTCTGGCTTTGATGGGAATGTTGTGGTTAAAAGAGTTTAAAGAAGATGTAGGAGGCAAGGTTTTTACAGTGAGTACCTAGAATCTACAGCTGGGGAGGTCAGAGAAACAGATATGGCAGCAACTTTTAAGATGCATTTAGATTGATACATGAAGAGGCAGGAAACTGATGAAACAGGCAGATGGACTTAACTTGGATTCATATCATGCTCAGCATGAGTACGGTGGGCCAAAGGGCCTGCTTGAGTACGGTGGGCCAAAGGGCCTGCTTGAGTACGTGGTCCAAAGGACCTGCTTGAGTTCGGCGGGCCAAAGGGCCTGCTTGAGTACGGTGGGCCAAAGGGCCTGCTTGAGTACGGTGGGCCAAAGGGCCTGCTTGAGTACGTGGGCCAAAGGACCTGCTTGAGTTCGGCGGGCCAAAGGGCCTGCTTGAGTACGGTGGGCCAAAGGGCCTGCTTGAGTACGGTGGGCCAAAGGGCCTGCATGAGTACGGTGGGCCAAAGGGCTTGCATGAGTATGGTGGGCCAGAGGGCCTGCTTGAGTACGTGGGCCAAAGGGCCTGTTTGAGTACGGTGGGCCAAAGGGCCTGCTTGAGTACAGTGGGCCAAAGAGCCTGCTTGAGTATGGTGGGCCAAAGGACCTGCTTCATATTCCATGTTTTAGAAGAGTTCTTATATCCCTTTCTTTCTATTTTCCCTTCTATGTCTGCCTTCTCTACATTCCTTACTAATTGATCAATTATGCAACTTTCATTCATAAAAACCTCTCGCTCAGGACTTTCCACATTACTGACATCGACACAGAACTGTGCAGTACAGATTCTCTGAGACAAGAAACTCTTCTTTATCTCTTCCATAAATGGATGACTTATTTTCTTTGTAACAATGCTCCAAATTCTACATTTCCCACTGAAGGAAGCATCTTTCAAATTTCTTCATTGAGATGATGACTCAATGAACCCTTTCATCTGACAAATGTACCCTAGAGTTGTCGGTTAATCAGGTGTAATGGGGCGGCACGGGCTCATGGGCCAAAATAGCCTGTTACTGTGTCGCATGTCTAAATTAATAAAAAAGAAAGTATCAAGCAAATCTTCTCGACATCATCTCCTAAAAGTATCCCTCCTTAAGTACAAGGTACAGTACTGTGATCAAGGTACCGTCATGGTCGCGTACCTTCGTTGGGAGTGGTGCTGGCCGCCAACGATGATGAAAGCTGTGGTAAATCAGTGCCGTTACAAGTGGTGACCCCGTGAGTTCACAGTACCTTCTAATTTAAAATGGATAATGATGAGGATTAAACCCCTTATAGGAGCAGTTGGGGAGGTCAAAATGAAGATCTACTTATTCTTACCTGTTCTTGTGTGAAGACCGGACAACCAGGAGACAGGAGGCCATTCCTACCCCTACACGGCAGGCATCAACTGCAGTGCATGTGCCAAATGATTTACACGCTGTATTCACACTTTCCTCCTGCATGATGCTGTTTGCAAACCACTTCAGCCCATTTACGATGGTCCTTTTCAGGTGTTATGACACCACCGGAATACTTTTGCAACTGACAGGAATGGAAAAGCTGACATGGTCTCCATCAACGGGTTGAAGCTGCTGTATGTTCTGTGTCAGAGCCAGAGTCAGGAGACCAGTCGCCCCCTTACCCGTCGAAACGTGCACCGCCTGCCTTGCACTATCTTACGAGGGCAGGCCGAACTGTCCGCCCTCCTGACCGTTACGTAGCGGGACAGTTCCAATCAGTCACCTCCTTGCATGTCTCAGAGGCTGAGGTGGGGGGCTGTCACAACCTTACCTTTGTCAGGAGTGGTGCTGGCCGCTAGTAACGATGTAAGCTGTGGTGAATCAGTGTTATTACAGTACCCAAGGTGTGGTCTCCCTACTTAGTACTCCATAAAGATCAACATTTAATTCCTAATTATTTGTTGTGCCTCTAAGTTGTCATTCTGTTTTTTGGGCAATAACACACTGATCATTTTTGCATACCAGCATTCATTAGTGTTATTCTTTTCAAATAATCTTCGGAATTTATTTTTTACACCTCATTTTTATCCACACTATACTCAGTCTATATTTACATCCATCCACTTTATCTTTTAGTCCTCTTCACAACTTACTTATATTCAGAATGTAAGCTAGGATTAATCTCGCTTTGAAAACCTAATATTCTTTGCAGCTCTGAACCTGAGAACTCACCTTAATTAAACTGAATGGAATAAAAGCCTCACTTAGAGCTAGAGCACAGTAACAGGCCTTTCCAGTCCACAAGCCCACGGTGCCCAATTACACCCATGTAACTACTTAACCTATTCACCCCTTATGTAGAACATAGGGGGAAACAGGAGCACCCACTGTCTGAAGGAGTTTGTGCGTTCTTCCCGCAGATCTGCTGCACCAACTGTTCTGTCATTGATCCTTGGGACCTTTTCTAATCTTAGTAAAATATAAGGCTTTTGTGACCATTGAAAATATTTTGAAATTAGGGAAACTGCTCCTTAGTCTGTTTGGGAAGTCATGAAAGATCAAAATGATCTGATTTGATTGCAGACCAGTAATCCTCTTCAGAGGATGACTTTTGATCTTTCAGCTGAAATTCTGCTGTTTCAAGAATCACGTTGACAGATAGGTTGACCCAGTTTTGGTTTCCCTCAGCCTGACATATTGCTTGGAGTCAGACTAATATTTTTAGGGGTTGGAAATTCCTGGCTGCGTTTGGCTGCACTTGAACACTTGCTGCAGGGTTGCTGCCCTGCCGTTGCTATTGATGAATATTTTTAGGATATTATTGAATCATAATGAGGGATATGGGTGTGGTCCACTGCAGTGCATACAAACAAGCTCATTCAACAAAAGGCTGAACTGCAGGCTTTAATTAGCTTAACACTTGCACAGAAGGTTCACTATCTTTTCTGGCTCCGTGTGCTCTGCAAGGGCCGGTCGGTGTGAGCCTTGATGTGGGGCCGGTTGACTGCCAGGGAGAAGGTGTAGCCAGTCTCCCAGGTTACCTCCCTGCAGGTACAGTGGGGATCCCCCTGCAGTCGGCAGGTAGGAATGCAGTCAGGTGCAGGCAGTCACAGACAGTCCGGTGGTTGGATCACTACAATGGGCCATCCCCGCATGGCAGAAACTAGGTCATCATGACACAAGCACACTACCCACGCACGTGTGGGCCCCAAGCTTCTGCTGGAAAAGATAGGTGGCGTGGCGCCATCTTTGATGGGCCTAGCCTGTTTACATGCTGTATAATTTAACATGCTAATTCAAGATTAGCCACATAAAATTAAATAACATTCGGTCCTGAATTCACTGGAAATAAAATGACCCCAATGTCACAGATTCTATGCTTTTCCAAGCCTAATCTCTGCAATAACTGCCCAATTGATTATGCCACCAGATGGTTTTCATTGAAATTATGCACAAGGGCTTTGAAATTCAACAAGTTCTGCTGTTTTCATTTCAGCACCAATGAGGGTCAAATTTGATTTGGTCTTTTCCTGAGAGGAATACAAATCTGCCATGAGTTCCAGCACTCTGGAAATTTTTAATTGGATTTTTTTAGTCACAGATTGAATGCGCATGGATAACGGATTTCACTGTCAAATAAACTTCTAATGATGAAATTCCCAGGCCTTAACCTGGCCTGATGCCCCTCACTGTTTACTTGCCTGTTCTTGGGTTCCCTGCCATCCCCTGACTTGATCAATGTTACCCACCACTGCAACCTTACAATCTTTGGGTCACCCCCTCTCTCCTCCCCTCCCCCCTCTTCCTGCACCCCTACCTTCCAAATCCCAGTCCTTTAAGTCTACAAGCCTTCTAGGACTAGATTCTCTGACATTTTCTTGCTGCCAGAATTAACCAGATTATTTCCATCCACATGACCAGGGTGGCCATTCCAAAAGAGATCATGGCCAGAAGCTACCATATACACACACACACGTGCACCTACATGTACACACACACATATATATAGAGAGAGAGAGAGAGAGAGAGAGAGAGAGACACACACACACACACACACACACACACACACACACACACACACACACACACACACACACACACACACAAATAATATAATGTGGGAACGCAAATAATTGACGGACAGACGAATTGGCTCTGTGTATTATGCACGCGTCAGCGGAGCAGCCACATCAAAGATAGTGCCGTGCGATCAATCTTCTCCAGCAGAAGCTCGGGGCCCACAAGCGCGTGGGTAGCGTGCTTGTGCCATGATGACATGGTTTCTGGCATGCGGTGATGGGAGCTTTGAATGCCTTAAAAGGACAGCACACTACCCAAAATAAAGTTTACGAGTTCTGAAGAGACCATCGACTGCTGGTCTTGTTCATTCACTCAGTGAGCTCACTCGCTACACACACGCACGTGTGTGTGTGTGTGTGTGTGTGTGTGTGTGTGTGTGTGTGTGTGTGTGTGTGTGTGTGTGGTGTCTCCAACCTGGAGGTCATGGGTCATGCAAAGCCCACCAGCATTGAGTCCTTGATCATCAGAGCGCAGATGCGGTGGGTGGCACACGTCATCAGAATGGACGACCATCGTATTCCTTGCCAGCTCCTCTACAGTGAACTGGAGACTGGAAGGAGACCTCATGGTTGTCCACACAGCACTATAAAGGTGGTATGAAGGAAACCTTATGCTACTCTGACATCCAGCCAAGAGAACTAGAAGCTGCAGCTGCTGACGGATCCCATTGGTGGGCCCTGTGCGCTGAAGCCTATACCAGTTTCAAAAATAGGCGCTGCCAAAAACGGATGGAAAACTGTGAATGGTGTCAGAAAACAGCAGCCACAGTTATTACAATAATGGACTTCCAGTGCCCCCATTGTGCTAAATGCTGCACTTCAAGACTGGGACTGTAATGTCACCTTCATGTCCACAAATGAACCACACAACAATGTGTCTGCTTTGAACCGAAGGATTACCAATAAATATATATATGGTAACCTATGACCATATCCTCCTTTGAAATGGCCACCCTACTCTCATCCCCGCCCTTCAACCTTTGGCGCTTTCCCTTCAACAGGTCCCTGAGCTGCTAACACAATGACAACCTCTTAGGCCCTAATCCATGGCCATTCTTGACATCTGAATGAGGCAGATTAGATCTGGCCCATCCGCAAACTTACAGCTCCTAAATGTGCTCCACAGTCATCGAGCAAACAGAATGAGGTAAGTCCAGGGCTCTCAGTGGCTGCAACACCCAATTTTTAGAAATGTCTCTGTGTCAAATGTGAAAAATTCTCAAGCATGAGAGAAAGTGAATGAAGGGGTGAGGGTAATTGAATTGTCATGTGCACTGAAATACAATAAAAGTCTTTGATTTGCATGCTATCCAGGCAAATCAACTCACAGTGCGATAATGGAATAATAATAAACAAATAAAACAGACTGCAGGGAGTCGTGTTACAATACGCAGGGTCGAGAGAAATGTTCAACTAAGAAACAGTGCAAGGGATACATATGGATGAAAAAGTAAGTGGTTGGGTCAGTAGGCTTGCAGATGACAAGATTAGTGGAGTAGTGGTCTGTGTAGAGGGCTACAGGTGTAGAGGATATGAATCAGTTACAGATAAAGGGTTTAATCCAGACAAGTGTGAGGTGTTGCATTTTGGGAGGTCAAATGTAAGGGGAATCTATATAGTTAATGGCAGAACTTAACAGCATTGATGTAAAGAGTGATTTTGGAGGGGGGGGGACATCGCACGATGCAGCACGCACCCTAATGACTACCGTGGGATTAATTAAAAAGAGTGCATATTAAGAAAAGTTTTTTTCTATAAAAACTATTTTAAAGTTAATATAAGATGATTAATAGAAGAAAGAAGGATGTCACCTTGGAAAGAGAAGATGCTTAAATTAATATCAGAGTAGCAGGCCACTGAACTTCCCTCCAGATCCGCTGGTGAGGGACCTTCCTCCTGAGGCTAACTGGTGGTGATCGTAAAGGTGGCACCAGGGGAAAAACTAAAACTGCATCATGCGTGGGCGAGAAGTCGGGTGTACGCGATACAGAAGGTCTCTTAAAGTGGCAGTCGGGCGTCTCGACACTTGAACAAGAAGGAGATTCATCTCCAGTTGGAAGAGGCTTCAGAAGAATACGAGAGTGAAGATGAAATGTCAAGTTCAGAAGAAGAGCAGTCTAGAGGCAAGAAAAAGATCCTTAAGAAAGAAATGAGTAAGATTGAGACAAAAATAGATAGACTTAATTTCTTTGGAAAATAATTTTAAATTGTTGACTGCAGAATTGAACAGATTTGACAGTTAAAGTGGATAATGCTTCAAAGGCAATAAATAACATCTCACAGAGAGTTGATGTTGGAAAATAAGATTCAAGATGTTCGAGAAGAGGTGCAACGTATTGAAAAGAGATCTAATATATCTGCAGATACGATGACTCATTTTATTTTGATGAACTGTTGGAGAAAGATGATGCTCTGGAAAATTATAGTATAAGAAACAATGTTAAAATAATGGATGGTCCGAAGGTAAAGAAAGAGAAGATGTGATTCATTTATTTCAAGAATGAATACCGAAGATATTTAGAAAGAACATTTTTTTTAAAATTTTTTATTTTTCACACCATAAATCACATTAGCCATGATATACACTTTTTCTTTTTCACACATATACAGTGACATTTTCTCCCCCCCCCCTCCCTCCTCCCAAGCCACCCCCCCACCCTCCCCTCTCATCCATTTTAGGTATACAATCTAGTTTGCATTAAACCAGTCAGACAATGTTGTCATTCAACAAAAATACACCAGAAATTCTACTGAGTCCATTCTTTTCTTTCCTTCTCCTTCCATCAGAAGGAGAAGGAAAAAATGGAAGGAGAAAGAACATTTTTAAGGCAAGATTTCAATTGAGAGAGCTCATAGAGCGTTGAGACCAAAACCAGGTCCAGGCCAGAGACCCTGATCTATCCAGGTTAGATTTTTGAATGACCAGGATAGAGAGAGAGTTCTAGGTTTGGCAATGAGAAGACCTTTGAATTATGAAGGGGACAAGAATTTTTTTAATCCAGACATGACAGTCAAGTTCTATTAAAGAAAAGGAAAGAATTTAATCCAGTTAAGAAAGTCTTATATTATAAAGGTTATAGATTTGTTTTGCGTAATCCAGTTTCAGGTCAGCAGAATATGTCTTTTTACAAACTATGTGCAAGCTGAAGAATATGCTCAGAGTTGTCTAAAATTCAAGTAACAGAAGGAACCGATTTGTTGCAATGAATTTAATGTATAGAGAGAGGTGGTTTGGCTTGGAGCATTGTTTGCAATTCTGTTCACCTCATTACAGGAAAGATGCAGAGGCTTTGCAAAAAGTACCAGTGAAATACACTAGAATGCTGCCTGGATTAGTGGGTATCAACTATAAGGACAGTCACCGTCATTATTAAGATGTCCCATTTCATTTAATGTGAAAACTACTTTAAGGGCTAGTACAGGCTGCAACTATTCACAACTGTGGAGAGGCTGAGTGGCAACAGCTAGTACAGGCTGTCCCCAAATTTGATTTTTGTTGCTTTTACCAGGGACACAGGTGGTGAGAGGGTCATGTGTGTGGAACACTAAAGGAACAGCACATTTTGACCAGCGGCCACCTCATTGAACATGAAACTGGAATAACTCTGTGATAATGGACAATTCAGCCTGTTCTCCTTGTCAAAGGAATTATTGAACCTCACCGTGACCAAAGGAAAGGTCACTTTGATTGACTCACTCCTGGGATTTTGATACATCATGGAAGTCACGCATTTTGTTTCCCCTACAGAAGGAAAAGAGGAGTTGTGACAACCATTCGTACAAAAAGATATTTCTCTGGAAGAAACTCAACAAGGATTTGTGAGTTTCAGCAGTCTGGTCACTGTGGTGGTACACCACCGGCCTACTGCAGGGGGAACCTCTGTACCTGCAGGAGTGTAAGGGGACAGGACAACACCTGGCCGGCTATCAATCAGTCAGCTGAAGGGATCCAGCCCCACCCGGCCAGATGTCAATAAGCCTGTGCTGGCCTCCTGAAGCTCACTTAGAGTTACTGCAGCTACAGCCAGTCTGGCTCTGTGGAAATCTTTGTGGATTAAAGCCTGTTGTACATTCTTTACCTTGTGTGTGTGTCTGATTCTGGCTAAGCGCACCACAATTTAATCCACAAAATTTTCCTGCGGCTGCCATGGGAGCCTCGAATTCAACCCACGCCACCCGGAAGCCCAGACACGCTTCGAGATCTGGCAGCACCCGGTCGAGGCAATCATCGAAGCACATGAGGGTGGCATCCTGGACTCCGATCGGAAGAGGTTGGTCCTACTCTAGTCAAAACTGGGTCCCCACGACTCCAGGCAACCAAAGGCTGCTCCGTGTACAAGAGTACAATTGACACTCTCAAGAACTTGTACAAACCCATCATGAATGCGGTCTGTGTAAGGTTCCTCCTCAACATGCAAGCCCAGCAACCCGGGGACACGGCTGAGTCTTACCTGGGACACTTGCGAGAGTTGGCCCGACCATGTCTGGCTGAACCCGGGGTAGGTGCAGAGAAGGTTGAGAGACTGATCCGGGACGCCTTCATCCGAGGGTTACGCTCGAGAGCCATCCGGCAGAAGCTGCTGGAAGACAATATCTATGTTCTAACCAAGACTATGGAAGTGGTCCAAACCATGGAAGCAGTAGCCCTGCACATCGAAGCCTTTGATTCCAGGTTCCCCCAGGCTCCCTCATGGCTCTCTCACACTGCAGCTGCAGCCGCAGACTGAGCTGGGAAGGAGCGCGTCGCTGCGACAGGCTCCCGGCATCCCTGTAAGTACTGTGGGTCAGATCGACGATCACGCCCAAACTGCCCAGCTAGGAACCAATATTGTTCCCGATGCGGCAAGAAAGGCCACTTTGCAAAAGTGTGCCTCTCAAAACCTGCCGGCAGCTCAGCAGCCCACTATGACCTCCCCACCTCCCCTGTGGACCCCACCACGTGTGCGTGCCGGGCGGCACCATTGTTCCCGAGATGACTTCTGCCTTCCCCAACTTCGATGGTGCAACATCCAGCCCTGTCAGCGACTGCCGCAGCCTGTGCCCTGAGCACCTACACTAGTCCCTGCCCTCACCAGCGCCGCTCGCCGAGAAATACAGCGATGTCACTTCCGGCTCACGGCATGACAGGGCCGCCGGCCGTGATGATGTCACTTCCCCTGGCACAATGGACACAGCTGGGGAAGGAGGCCAGCTATGCAGCGGGCCCCCACGTGCCACCGCCATCCTGGGCCAGGCAGCGGCTGACACGGAGGGCCCCCAACAACGTTGAGAATGATGTGGTCAACACGGACGATGACCAGGCCACCCTACCGACGCACCCCATGCCTCCGGATGCCATCAGCTACTGCACGCTGCACCTCACGACTGATGTCGACATGGTCAACATGGATGATGACCAGGCCGCTCTACTGACGCTCCCCATGTCTCTGGAAGCCATAAATTGCTGTGCACAGCTGGAGAGCAACAACTCTGACTCTGAGACAGTACTGGCCACCACCATGCTGACTAGAGACATCCCTCACAACCTCAGGAGCTCGATGATGGACATGCAAGTCAACGGGCAGGTAACGAAGCGCCTGTTCGTTCACCCGAATGTGGCCCACTCCCTGAGATTAAAGGTTCACCCCACCACCTGCTCAATCGCCCTCGCTGCCAAGGATAAGACTGTTGGTATCCTTGGGTGCTGCTCGGCCAATAAAACTGTGGGAGGGGAGACTTACACAGGGTTCAGACTCCTGGTCATGCCCAAACTCTGTGCCCCAATCCTCCTGGGCCTAGATTTCCAGTGCCACCTGCAGAGTGTCACCCTTGCCTTCAGAGGGCCCCAACCTCCACTCACATCATACAGCACGCCAACCTACCAGACCCGCCCAACCTGCAGTCTCTCCACACTGCGCATCACCCCACTGGTGCTCTTCCCACATCTTGTGCTAGGCGGCAAGCCGATTTTCGCCAGAAGTAGGCGCTATTGTGCCACAGACAGAGACTTCATCAAGGCAGAGGTGCGATGACTCCTGGCGGAAGGCATCGTAAAGCCCAGTAACAGCCCTTGGAGAGCTCAAGTCCTGGTGGTCAAAGGGGGAAGTAAGCCAAGGATGGTCGTGGATTACAGCCAGACCATTAACCGGTTCACCCAACTGGATGCCTACCCACTGCCGAGGATCGCTGACATGATCAATGAGATAGCCCGCTACCGGGTTTTCTCCACGATTGACCTGGTTGGTGTATCACCAAATTTCCATCCACCCCAAGGACAAGCCCTACACTGCCTTTGAGGTGGTCAGCCGCCTGTACCAGTTCCGCTGAGTTCCCTTTGGGGTCACGAACGGGGTCTCCGTTTTCCAGCAGGAGATGGATCGCATGGTAGACCAGAACAAGATAAAGGCAACGTTCCCGTATCTAGATAATGTCACTCTCTGCGGCTGTGACCAGCAGGACCATGAAGCTAACCTGGAAAAATTCCTCCAGACGGCCTGGAAGCTGAACCTCACTTACAACAAGGAGAAGTGTGTATTTAGCACCACCCGCCTCGCCATCCTGTGGTATATCATGGCCCACAGAGTCGTTGGCCCAGATCCAGAATGGATGCGCCCATTAATGGAGTTACCCCTCCCCCCCCCATGCTAAAGGCCCTCCGCAGGTGCCTTGGCCTGTTCTCTTATTACTCACAGTGGGTCCCTCGCTTCTCGGACAAGGTCCGCCCACTGGTCCAAGCTACAACTTTTCCCCTCCCACCTGAGGCGCAGGCAGCCTTCATCCACATCAGGCAAGGCATTGCAGATGCCATGATGCAGGCTGTGGATGAGGACTCCCCCTTCCAGGTGGAGAGCGATGCCTCCAAGGTGGCCCTCACTGCTACCCTCAACCAAGGGGGGGTGCCCCATCGCTTTCTTCTCCAGGACCCTCCACGCTCCGAGGTAAGACACTCTGCCATTGAAAAGGAGGCCCAGGCGATTGTGGAAGTGGTCTGCCACTGGTGTCACTACCTGGCCAGCAGGAGATTCACTCTCCTCACGGACCATCGGGCCGTGCCATTCATGTTTAACGCTACCCACAAGAGCAAGATCAAGAATGACAAGATCCTGCAGTGCGGTACATCACTCGGCCAACAGATGGCCTAGAGACACAGCACCTGGCCTAATGACATCTGACCACCAGGTGGGCCTAGAGGGCCCTTGGTATAAAGCCAAGGTCCCCACTGTGCTCTCTCTTTCTCCCCGGGATCACACTATGAGCACAGCTAGCAGCCAACTAGATATTTATGTGAGTGGAATAAAGCTGTGTTGCAGTATTGTGCCTGTGTGTTCCTTTGGTGCAGCCTGCCATAGTCCCAACTTATGTACCCTCTGTCAAGTGTCAAGTTCCTTCTTCACCATCTTGTCCAGCTGAATTGCAATTTTCAAGGATCTATCCATATGTATCCCTAGGTCTCTGTGCTCTCAAACAATCTCCATATTTCTGCTGTTCAGTGTGAAAGTCCTGCCCTAGTTTGATTTACCAAACTGTAACACTCATCAGAGTTAAATTCCATTTGCCACTCCTTGACCTACATTCCCAACTGATCCAGTTATAAATTTAGATATCATTCCTCACTGTCCACTGCACCACTAATTTTGATGCCATCCACGCATTTACTAATCAATTTAACAAATCATCCACTGATTCCTGTAGCACACTACTAATCACAGCCTCCAGTTAGAAAAACATCCTCCCTCAACGATCTCTGCCTGCTTCCACTAAACCAGTTTTGAAACCAATGGGTCAGGTGACATTTAATCCCATGTGATTTAACTTTACAGATGAATCTGCCTCAAGGGATCTTGCCAAAGCCTTACTAAAGTCAACATATACAACATCCACTGCCCTGCCCTCATCAGTCATCTTCGTCACCTGTTCAAAAATCTTTCTGAGCTTTTGTGAGACACGAATTCATGCTGACAACATCCAATTGATCTCTACCTATCCATATTTAGATTTCAGATTTATGATTTATTGTGAGTGCATACATGACATCTCATACAACCCTGAGATTCTTTTTCTTGTGGGCCAGGCAGAATTACTACTTAATTGCAGTGCAAAAAAAAAATGACTCAATGTACATGTATAAAGAAATGTAAACAAAATGTCTGCAATACCGAGATAGAGAAAAAAATCAAATTAACTGCAAAAGTCAGAGTCCTTAAATGAGTCCCTGATTGAGTTTGTTGTTGGGGAGTCTGATGGTGGAGGGGTAATAGGTGTTCCTGAACCTGGTGGTGGGAGTAGCAGTGAGAACAGATCATGTACTGGCTGGTGTGGATCCTTGACGATGGCTGCTGCTGTTTGACAGCAGTGTTCCCTGTAGATGTTCTCGATAATGGGGAGGGTTTTGCCTGTGACGTCCTGGGCTGCGTCCACTGCCTCTGCAGGGCCAATTTTGAGGAAATGAGAAAGGATCTGGAATGTGTGGATTGGGATGAAATATTTTCTGGCAAGGATGTGCTCACCTTCAAAGGTGAAATGTTGAGAGTGCAGAGTTTGTATGTTTCTGTCAAGATTAAAGGCAAAGTTAACAGGCATGGGGGACCTTGATTTTCAAGGGATATTGGGAACTGGTTCAGAAGGATAGAGAGGTGTTTAACAGGTATAGGCAACATGGAGCAAATGAGGTACTTGAGGAGAATAAAAAATCACAAGTTAAAGGAACATAAGCAGGCCATTTGGCCCATCGATTCTGCTCTGTTAAACCTCCCTGAGTTAAACTGTTTTTACATCTAGTTCCAAGTTCTGGCCTTGTCCCCATATCCCTTGATACCCTGACTAATTAGATCCCTAACAATTTCCCCTTTAAATTCCCCCAATGATCCTTCCTCCGCAGCTGCATGTGGCAACGAATTTCACAAATCCACTACCCTCTGGCTAAAGAAATTTCTCCCATCTCTGTTGTAAATTGGTGCTTTTTAATTCTAAGACTGTACCGTCTTGTCCTGGAATCACCCAACATGGAAAACTTCTTATTTACATCCACTCTGTTCAATCCATTCATTATTCGAAATGTTTCTATGAGATCCCCTCTCATTCTTCTCTATTCTAATGAATAGAGTCCAAGAGCCGCTAAGTGTCCTTGTATGTTAGCCTTCTCATTCCTGGAAACATTCCGGTAAACCTCCTCTGTACCCTCTCCAACCTTCCAATAGCCTTTCAAAGATGTGGGGCCCAAAACTGCACACATTACCCCAAATGAGGTCTCACCAGTGCCCCATAGAGTCTCATCAACATCTCTTTATTCTTATACACAATCCCCTTTGAAATGAATGCCAACATAGCATTCGCATTCTTCACTGCCAATTCAACCTGATGGTTAACTTTCAGGTTATCCTGCACGAGGACCCCCAAAGTCCCTTTGTACTTCTGAGGTTTGAATTTTCTCCCCATCCATATAATAATCCGACCATTTATTTCCTCGACCAAAATGCACAACCGAACACTTCTCAACATTATATCTCATCTGCCATTTCTTCGCCCATTCTCCTAAGCTGTCCAAAACTCTGCAAGCTTTCAATTTCTTCTACACTTCATACTCTACCACCTATGTTCGTGTCATCTGCAAACTTTGCCACAAAATCATTTAATCCACAATCTAAATCATCAATATTTATTGTAAAAAGAAGCGGCCCCAACCGACAACCAACCAGAACAGGATCCCTTTATTCCCACCCTTTGCTACCTGCCTATCAGCCAATGCTCTACCCAATCTATTACTTTTCCGGTAATTCCATGGGCTCTCTTCTTATTAAGCAGCCTCTTATGTGGCACCTATTGAAGGCCTTTTGAAAATCTAAATACACACCATCCACAGAATCTCCCTTGTCTATCCTACTTAAGATTTTCTCAAAAAATTCCATTAGGTTGGTCAGCCAGGATCTTCCCTTCATGAACCCATGCTGGCTTGGACCTATCATGTCACGCACCTTTTTAAAAAAAAATTATTTTTCACACTATAAACCACATTGATCAAGATACATACATTTTCCTTTTCTCCCCCCCTCTTCCCATCCCACCCTCCCTACCTCCCCTCCCATTCATTTAAAGTTCAGAATCTAAGATACATTAAACCCGTCAAACAATGTTGTCACTCAATAAAAATAAACAAGAAATTCCACTGAGTCAATTCTTTTCATTCTCTTCTCCTTCTGTCATTTTAGGTGGGAGATGTCCCCGGTAGGTTTTCTCTATTATGTTTCATGTATGGCTCCCATATTTGTTCAAACATTGTAATATTATTTCTTAAATTATATGTTATTTTTTCTAATGGAATACATTTATTCATTTCTATATACCATTGTTGTATTCTCAAGTTATCTTCTAATTTCCAGGCTGACATAATACATTTTTTTGCTACAGCTAGGGCTATCATAACAAATCTTTTTTGACAACCATCCAAATCGAGTCCAAATTCTTTGTTTTTTATGTTACTTAGGAGGAAGATCTCTGGGTTTTTTGGTATATTGCTTTTTGTGATTTTATTTAATATCTGGCTTAGATCTTCCCAAAGTTTTTTCACTTTCTCACATGTCCAAATTGCATGAATTGTTGTTCCCATTTCCTTTTTACAGCGAAAACATCTGTCAGATACTGTTGGGTCCCATTTATTTAACTTTTGAGGTGTAATATATAGCCTGCGTATCCAGTTATATTGTATCATACGTAACCTCGTATTTATTGTATTTCTCATAGTTCCTGAGCATAACTTCTCCCATGTTTCCTTCTTTATCTTTATGTTTAGATCTTGTTCCCATTTTTGTTTAGTTTTACCATTTGTTTCCTCATTCTCCTTTTCTTGTAGTTTAATATACATGTTTGTTATAAATTTTTTGATTATCATTGTGTCTGTAATCACATATTCAAAATTACTTCTCTCTGGTAACCTCAGACTGCTTCCCAATTTGTCCTTCAAGTAAGATTTCAGTTGGTAGTATGCCAACACTGTATCGTGAGTTATATTATATTTATCCTTCATTTGTTCAAAGGATAATCATTTATTTCCCGAAAAGCAATTTTCTATTCTTTTGATCCCTTTTTTCTCCTATTCTCTAAAGGAAAGGCTATCTATTGTAAAAGGGATTAGCTGATTTTGCATCAGTATTAGTTTTGGTAGTTGGTAATTTGTTTTATTCCTTTCTACATGAATCTTCTTCCAAATATTGCGCAGAAGATGTAATACTGGAGAATTCCTACGTTGTACCAATTTTTCATCCCATTTATATAATATATGTTCGGGTATCTTCTCCTCTATTTTATCTAGTTCTAATCTAGTCCAATCTGGCTTTTCCCTTGTTTGATAAAAATCTGATAGGTATCTTAATTGTGCGGCTCCATAATAATTTTTAAAGTTTGGCAGTTGTAAGCCTCCTTTTTTATACCATTCTGTTAACTTATTTAGTGCTATCCTCGGTTTCCCCCTTTCCATAAAAATTTCCTTATTATTTTCTTTAACTGCTTGAAGAATTTCTCTGTCAAGTGTATTGGCAATGCCTGAAATAGGTATTGTATCCTTGGGAAAATGTTCATTTTAATACAGTTTATCCTTCCTATTAGTGTTAATGGTAAGTCTTTCCAATGCTCTAAGTCGTCCTGTAATTTTTTTCATTAGTGGATAATAATTGACTTATATAGATGGCCGAGGTTTTTATTTATTTGTATACCTAGGTATCGCATTACTTGCATTTGCCATCTGAATGGTGATTCTTTCTTAAATTTTGAGAAATCCGCATTATTCATTGGCATTGCTTCACTTTTATTTGCGTTAATCTTGTATCCCGACACTTCTCCATATTACTTCAATTTCTTATGTAATTCTTTTATTGATATTTCTGGTTCTGTTAAGTATACTATAATGTCATCTGCAAATAAACTGATTTTATATTCCTTGTCTTTTATTTTCATCCCTTTTATTTTATTTTCTGTTCTTATCAGTTCTGCTCGTGGTTCTATGGCTAACACGAACATTAAGGGCGATAGTGGGCATCCCTGCCTTGTTGATCTGCTTAAGTTAAATTGTTTTGATATATATCCATTTACTGTCACTTTCGCCAATGGCCCCTTATATAATGCTTTAATCCAATTAATATATTTCTCTGGTAAGCTGAATTTTTGTAGTACTTTGAATAAATAATTCCATTCTACTCTGTCAAAGGCCTTCTCTGCGTCTAAAGCAACCGGTACTGTTGGAGCTTTATTTCCTTCTACTGCATGAATTAAGTTAATAAATTTACAAATATTGTCTGTTGTTCGTCTTTTTTTAATAAATCCAGTTTGGTCTAGATTTACTATTTTTGGTACATAGTCGGCTAATCTGTTTGCTAATAGTTTAGCTATTATCTTATAATCTGTGTTAAGTAAAGATATTGGTCTATATGACGCTGGTGCGAGTGGATCTTTCCCTGTCTTTGGTATTACTGTAATTATTGCTGTTTTGCATGAATCTGGTAAGCTTTGTGTTTTATCAATCTGGTTGATTACTTCCAGGAGGGGAGGAATTAATAAATCTTTAAATGTTTTATAGAATTCTATTGGGAATCCATCCTCTCCTGGTGTTTTATTATTCGGTAGTTTTTTTATTATCTCTTGTATTTTTAGTACTTCAAATGGTTCTGTTAATTTATTTTGTTCCTCTGTAATTTTGGTAGTTCAATTTTAGTTAAAAATTCATCTATTTTGTCTTCTTTCCCTTCGATTTCAGTTTGGTATAATTGTTCGTAGAATTCTCTGAAGTTTTCATTAATCTCCGTTGGATTATATGTGATTTGTTTGTCTTTTTTCCTTGATGCCAATACCATTCTCTTAGTTTGTTCTGTCTTAAGCTGCCATGCTAGAATTTTGTGTGTTTTTTCTCCTAGTTCATAATATTTCTGTTTTGTCTTCATTATGTTCTTCTCCACCTTATATGTTTGTAGTATTTCATATTTTATTTTTTTATCTGCCAATTCTCTTCTTTTAGTTGTGTCTTCCTTCATTGCTAATTCTTTTTCTATATTTGCTATTTCCCTTTCTAACTGCTCTGTTTCCTGATTGTAGTCCTTCTTCATCTTGGTTACATACCTTATTATTTGCCCTCTGATGAACGCTTTCATTGCGTCCCATAGTATAAACTTATCTTTCACTGATTCCGTATTTATTTCAAAGTACATTTTAATTTGTCTTTCAAGGAATTCTCTAAAATCCTGCCTTTTAAGTAGCATGGTGTTTAATCTCCATCTATACATTCTTGGAGGGATGTGCTCTAACTCTATTGTCAATATCAGGGGTGAGTGGTCCGATAATATTCTAGCTTTATATTCTGTTTTCCTAACTCTGTCTTGCATGCGAGCTGATAACAGGAATAGGTCTATTCTTGAGTATGTTTTAAGTCTACCTGAATAATATGAATATTCCTTTTCCTTTGGGTGTTGTTTCCTCCATATATCCAAGAGTTGCATTTCTTGCATCGATTTAATTATAAATTTGGTTACTTTGTTCTTTCTGTTAATTTTTTTCCCAATTTTATCCATGTTTGAATCCAAATTAAGGTTGAAATCCCGACCTATTAGTATGTTCCCTTGCATGTCTGCTATCTTCAAAAAAATATCTTGCATAAATTTTTGATCTTCTTCGTTAGGTGAATATACATTGAGTAAATTCCAAAACTCCGAATATATCTGACATTTTATCATTACATATCTCCCTGCTGGATCTATTATTTCCTCTTCTATTTTGATTGGTACATTTTTACTGATTAATATAGCTACTCCTCTAGCTTTTGAATTATATGATGCTGCTGTTACATGTCCTACCCAATCTCTCTTTAATTTCTTGTGCTCCACTTCAGTTAAGTGTGTTTCTTGCACGAATGCTATATCAATTTTTTCTTTTTTTCAGTAAATTTAGCAGTTTCTTCCTTTTGATTTGGTTATGTATTCCGTTAATATTTAAAGTCATATAGTTCAACATAGCCATTTCATATTTTGTTTATCTTTCCTTTCCGTTTCCTCATCATCACCTTTCCTTCTTATCCATTTCTGCTTTCTTTTTTTTGAACACTTTATAAGACAACATTTCTAAAACATCAAACATTTCCCTTATTCTCCTAAATAAAATTTCTTTAACCCCACTATCCCCTCCCCTTCCTGAGTTGCCCTTTATCCCTTGTCAGGCAACCACATCTCCCCTCTCCATTTGGATTTGCGAATTCACTCGCAACCGTCAACTGATTTCGCAGTGACTGTAACTCCTCCCAACCCAGCCCCCCCCAGAAAAGATTTTAATTTTCATATACAATAAAGGTCACTCTCTTTTTTTTTAAACTTTATTTAAAATTTTATGACATGAATAAAATAAAAATTACATTTAAATAAATAATAAAAAATAAGATAATAAAAATTAGAATACTACATCATTAAACTACACAAATTAACCCCCCCCCAATAATTATAACACAACATTAATCGTCTAATTTAAAATTAGTCCAAAGGCCACTCTCTTAATTCCCTCCTTACTTCCTCTCTTCCCTTTCTTTCCCTTATTAATCCTTATCTATATTCTATATATTTTCTTTTAAATACACATACACTCATGTACATATATACATACACACACACACACACACACATATATATATATATATATATATATATATAACCATATACACACATATATATAGTTCGTGGTCATTTTTGCTCTCGTTACATGTCTTCATCTCTCTGTCTGTTTTGTAGTTGTTCTGCAAATTTTCAAGCTTCCTCCGGATCCGAGAATAGTCTGTTTTGCTGCCCTGGAATAACTATTTTAAGTACTGCTGGGTACTTTAGCATAAATTTATATCCTTTTTTCCATAGGATTGCTTTTGCTGTATTAAATTCCTTCCTCCTCTTCAGGAGTTCAAAACTTATATCTGGATAGAAAAAATTTTTTTGACCTTTGTATTCCAGTGGCTTTTTGTCTTCTCTTATTTTCTTCATTGCTTTCTCCAATATATTTTCTCTTGTTGTATATCTTAGGAATTTTACTAAAATGAATCTTGGTTTTTGTTGTGGTTGTGGTTTAGGGGCTAATGCTCTATGTGCCCTTTCTATTTCCATTTCTTCCTGTAATTCTGGTCTTCTTCTAAGGCCCTGGGGATCCAATCTTTTATAAATTCTCTCATATTCTTGCCTTCTTCATCTTCCTTAAGGCCCATTATCTTTATATTATTTCTTCTATTATAATTTTCCATTATATCTATCTTCTGAGCTAACAGCTCTTGTGTCTCTTTAACTTTTTAATTAGATTCTTCTAATTTCTCTTTTAAGTCTTCTACTTCCATTTCTACGGCTGTTTCTCGTTCTTCCACCTTGTCCACTCTTTTTCCTATATCTGACATGACCATCTCTAATCTATTCATTTTTCTTCTGTACTTTTTATTCTTTTTATTTCACTAAATTCTTGTGATTGCCATTCTTTTACTGATTCCATATATTCTTTAAAAAAAAAATCCATTGTCTTGCCCTTCCCTTTTTCTTCCATTTCCCTGTGTTCTTCCTCTTCTTCTTCCTCTGGGTTGGTCATCTGTTGTTTCTTTGATTTCTTTTTACTCTCTTCTTTCTTGTTCTCGTTGTTTTCTATGTTCTCTTCTTGTTGTTGTGCTGTGGCTATCATTCTCAGCTGTGGAGATCGACTCCTCAGCTGTTCTCCCCTCCCATCAGTGTTTTTTTTGTCTTGCGCACTTTTGTTTGGCTCTGTGAGCCATTTTTGTAGTCCCGAGCTCGGGACTTCGACTGACCTGAGGGAGCGGGCTTCTCTCTCCACAACGGGCCTCCTCGGACAGGTAAGGCCTTCACCTTCTTCTTCCAATGTCTTTTCTTCTTTTGTTCTTCCTGTTGCTTTCGACTTTTCTTTCTTCGTTGCCATTTTCTTCCCACCTTTACTTTCACTTTATTTTAATCTTCGTGCTTGTGCCTTTGCGTTTTCTGTGTTTTTTTTTAACTTTTTCGGAGAGGGCTGGAGTTCCCCGACCGGCCACTACTCAATCATGTGACTCCTTTGTCACGCACCTTGATGTATTCCATAATCTCATCCATGAGGATCGATTTGAATATCTTTCCAAATACCAAAGTCAGACTAATAGGCCTATAATTTTGTTTTTTCTGCTGCCTTCCTCTCTTAAACAGTGCAACTACATTTGCGACCTTCCAATCCTTGGGAACCATGCCTGAGGAAAATCAATTCCAATACCTCTACAATCTCCAAGGCCACCTCCTTCAGAGCCCATGGGTGCACCTCATCCCGAATACTTTTAGACCATTCTGTTTACTAAGCACTATCTCTCTAGTAATCCTGACTGTACTTAATTCTATTCCTGGAGACCTTTGAATATCTGGTTTATTGCTAATGTCCTCCACAGTGAAGCCTGATGCAATATATCCATTTAGTTCCTCTGCCATCTCCTTGTCACCCATTATGGTTTCTACAGGTTCATTTTCAATCAACCCTATATCTACCCTTGTCTCTCTTATACATTTTATATATTTGAAGAAACTCAGTATCCTTTTGTATGTTATTTGCCAATTTCCTTTCATAATTCATCTTTTCTTTCCTTATGTCTTTCTTTATCTCTCTCTGTCTGTTTTTAAAAATGTCACAGTCCTCTGCATTTCCTGTAGTTTTTGCTCCCCTGTCTGCCCTCCCTTTTGCTTTTTTAGCTTTAACCTCTCTTGTAGCCACATTTGCATCATTTTACCATTAGTAATGTTTCTTTTCCTTGGAATATATCTAGCCTGTGCTTTCTTTATTTCTTGTAGAAATATGAACCCATTCTGTTTGGCTGTCCCCCCATCTGGAATACTTTCCCAGTCAACTTCGGCCGGTTCCTCTCTCATCCGCTGTAATTCCCTTTGTTCCAGTGAAATATTGACACACCTATTATCAGCTTTTCTCTTTCAAATTAGAAGCTGATCTCTATCATGTTGTGATCACTATTTCCTAAGGGCTTCACGACCTTTAAATCCCGAATCACCTCAGATTTATTACACATCACCCAATCCAAAACCGCCGATCGACCAGCTGTTCCAAAAAGCCATCCTTTAGGCATCCTATAAACTCTTTCTCCTGAGATCCTGCACCTTCCTGACATTCCCAATCCCCTTTCATATTAAAATCCCCCATAATTATCGTGACCTTCTCCTTCTGACGTGCTTTTTCTATTTCCAGCTGCATCTCGCAGTCCACGTCCGGGCTGGTGTTTGGGAGCCTGTATATAACTGGTGTTTTGGGGGCCTGTATGTTACAGCTAGTAAGGTCTTTTTACCCTTGCCATTTCTTATTTCAGCCCATAAATATTCCACAATTTCTATCCCTATGCCCCATCTTTCAAGTGATGTAAAAAGATTGTTTACCATCATGGCGATGCCATCCCCCTCTACCTTCCTTTCCTATACAAGGTGTAACCCTGTACATTCAGTTCCCAATCACATCCCTCATTCAGCCAAGTTTCAGTGATGGCTACAATGTCATACCTTTCCATTTGCATCTGCACAACTAGGTCATCTATTTAAGTACAATCCCCTTAAACCAGTGTCAGATTTCTCGGTAGTTCCATTGTTCACCAAATTATCTTGTCTCTTCCTTTGTCTTTTTTGCCTATTTTGTTGCACATCAATTTGGACATTTCCAAATTCAACTTTGCCTACCATTACTCCCTGGTTTCTTTCTATCCTAATCTCAGCACTAAGATTCAGATTCTCACCACCCCCCCCCCCCCCGCCAAACTAGTCTAAACCCTCGCCAACAGCTCTTGCAAACCTGCCTGCCAGGATATTAGTCTCCCTCCAGTTCAGGTGCAGGCCATCTAGTTTGTAGAGGTCAGACCTTCCCCAGGAGAGATTCCAATGATCCATAAATCTGAACCCCTGCTCCCTCCACCAAATCTTAAGCCTGCATTCCTCTGCCACATCCTCCTATTTCTACTCTCTCTAGCACGTGGCACTGGGAGCAATCCTGAGATCACCTTAAGAAAGAAATCAGGAAGAGTAAAAGAAGATGAGATTACTATGGCAGATAATGTGAAGGTAAACCTGAAGGGTTTCTACAGATATATTGAGAGCAAAAGGATAGTAAGGGACAAAATTGGGTCTCTTGAAGATCAGAGTGGTCTGCTTTGTAAGGAGCCAGAAGAGATGGGGGAGATCTTAAATGTTTTTTTGCTGCATCAGTATTTACTCAGGAAACTGGCACAGAGGCAAGGGAAGTTAGGACAATAAGCAGTGAAGTCAAGGAACCTGTACAGGTTAAAGAGGAGGAAGTGCTTGCTGTCTTAAAGCAAATAAGGGTGGATAAATCCCCAGAGCCTGATGAGGACATTCCCTCGGACCTTGAGAGAGGATAGTATAGAAATTGCAGGGGCTCTGGCAGAAATACTTAAAATGTCCTTAGTTATGGGGGAGGTGCTAGAGGATTGGAGGGTAGCTCATACTGTTCCACTGTTTAAAAAGGCTCCGAAAGGAACCCTGGAAATTATAGCCATGGAGCCTGACGTCAGTAGTAGGTAAATTTTTGGAAGGTGTTCTGAGTGATCGGATATTTTTGGATAGCCAAGGAGTGATTAGGAATAGTCGACATGAGTTTGTGCCTGGTAGGTCATGTTTAACCAATCTTATGGAGTTCTTCAAGGATGTTACCAGGAAAATTGATGAAGAAAAGGCTGTGGATGTTGTCTATATGGATTTTATCAAGGCCTTTGACAAGGTCCAACATGAGAGGCTAGTCATGAAGGTTCAGTTGCTCAGTATTCATGGTGAGGTAGTCAAGTGAAGTGGACATTGGCTGAATGGGAGAAGCCAGAGAGTAGTGGTGGATGATTGCCTCTCAGACTGGAGACTTGTGACTAGTGGTGTGCCTCAGGGATCAGTGCTGGGACCATCATTGATTGCCATCTATATCAATGATGTGGATGATAATGTGGTTTGTTGGATTAGCAGGTTTGCAGATTACACTAAGATTGGAGGCATTGTGGACTGTGAAGAAGGTTTATGAAGTTTGCAGAGGGATCTGGAGCAGCCAGGAAAATGGGCTGAATATGGCAGATGAAAGTTAATGCAAAGGTGAGGTGTTGCATTTTGAAAGAACAGACCAAGAAAGGACATACACAGTAAGTGGTCAGGCACTGAGGAGTGCAGTAGAACAGAGGGATCTGGGAATAAAGATACATTAGTTCCCTGAAAGTGGAATCACAGGAAGACAGGTTGTACAGTGAACTTTTGGTATCTTGGTCTTCATAAGTACTGTGTAGAGGAGTTGGGATGTTATGGTAAAGTTGTATAAGACATTGGTGAGGCAAACTTTTGAGTATTTTGTGAAGTTTTGATCAACTAACTAAAGGAAAGATATGAATAAGATTGAAAGAGTGCAGAGAAGATTTACTAGGATTTTGCCTGGACTTCAGGAACTGAGTTACATGGAAAAGATAAGCAGGTTAGGACTTTATTCCCTGGAGCATAGAAGAATGAGGGGAGATTTGATAGAGGTATTTAAATTATGAGGGGTTAGACAGAGTAAATGTAGTCAGGCTTTTTTCCACTGAGAGTTGGTGAGATACCAACCAAAGGACATGGGTTAAGGGTGAAAGGGGAAATGTTTTGGGGAACTTCTTCACACAGAGAGTGGTGGGGGTGTGGAACGAGCTGCCAGCTGAAGTTGTGAATGCGGGCTCATTTTTAACATTTAAGAAGTACTTGCTTACTGGGGAATTTCATGTGTTAGTAAATCTTTAATTTCCAAATTGAATTTATAGAAATTGCTTTTTGTATGGCCAGGATACGTATAACAGTAGCATGGAAATCTGATTCCCCTCTCCACATTGATAGATGGTCTTCAGTCATATATAATCTTAGAAAAGGATACACCTTCCAGAAAATTTGGTAGCCTTACCTAGAATATATAGGCACTTCACTGACACCACTATAGGGATGTGATCACTTCTAGTTAGCCAGAAGGTCTCCGTAAATAACATCACACAGTGGTAATATCATGTTTCTATGAATTTTACTGTATGCACTGATGATGGGGTTTTTCTTTTTCTCTTTTTTTCTTTGTTTAATTGGATTTACACAGAAAGGATAGGGAAGTGGGGTTTTCTTGGTGTTTTGTGTTCTGTGTACTTAAAAATGAAAAATAAAGTATTAAAAAAGAAATTGGGTAGGTCCATGGATGTGAGGGATTTAGAAGGCTGTGGACTGAGTGCAGTTCAGTGGGACTAGGCTGAAAAATAGTGTGGCACAGATTAAAAGGGCCAAAGGGCCTATTTCTGAAATACAATGTTCTATGGCCTTTCACTCAGGGGTATTGGTATCCCTACACCAGACCATGATGCTGCTGTTCAGCACACTTCCCACCATACATTGGAAAACATTTGCCTGGGTTTCAGGTGTCATACCAAACCTCCACAAACTCCTGAGGAAGTAGAGGCGCTGATGTGTTTTCTTCACAATGCTATTGGTGTGTTGGGTCTAGGAAAGATCCTCCGAGATAGTGGCTCCCAAGAACTTAAATTTGCTCACCCTCTCCACTTCTGATTCTCCCCAGTGGTCTCTGGATTGCATTCCTCTGTTTTTCCATCCTGAAGTCAACAATCAGCTCCTTGGTTTTTGTGACATTGAGTGTGAGGTTGCGGTTGGTCACCATTCAGCCAAGTTTTCAATCTCCATCTTGTTTGCTGACTCATCCCCTTCCTTTATAAAACCCACTATTGTGGTATCGTCGGCAAATTTGTAGGTGGTGTTAATGTCATGCAGAGCCATACAGTCGTAGGTGTAAAGTGAGTAGAGCAGGGGGCTAAGAACACAGCCCTGTGGTGCTCCGGTACTGATGGAGATTCTGGAGAAGTTCACTGATTGTGGTTTGGAGGTAAGGAAATCCATGATCCAATTACACAGTGGGGTGTTGAGACCCAGGTCTTGCAGTTTGCTGATCAGTTTTGAGATGATGGTGTTAAATGCCAAACTTATCCAAATATTGGTAGATCCTGTCCCTCCAACAATTTTCCAAGTACTGATGTCAGGTTGCACAAACTTAGGTCTTTTTTTCTCTAGACAGTTGAAAGCTGAGCTGATAGAAGTTTATAAAAGTATGAGTGATATTGATAGTGTAAACGGTTAGAATCTTTTTTCCTGGATAAAAATGTCACTTACTTCAAAACATACATTTGAGGTGAGTAGATTTAAGGGAGATGGGGCAGATTTTTTATGCTCGAGAGGTGCAAGCCTGGAACGGGCCGCCTGTGGTAGTGGTGGAAGGAGATACGATAGTAGCATTTTAGAAGCTTCTAGATAAACACATGAACGTGCACCGAATGGAGGGATAGCTATTATGTTCACACAGAAGAGATTTAGTTTAATTTGGCATAATTTTTTATATATTTACATCAGGGTAGTAGTTGATTCTAGCCACTAAAGCCCGTGCTGCCCAACTACACTCAATGAACCCACCAACCCTATACATTTTTGGAGGGTGGGAGAAACCGGAGCACCTTGGGAAAACTATCCCAGACTCATGGGGATAATGTGCAAACTCCTTCTGACGGTGTGAGATTCGAACCTGGTTCACTGGCTCCATAGTAGCACTTGTGGCAACATCTACGCTAACTATGCGGCCTGCATGTTTGGCAGTCGCCCAGGCTGAAGGGCCTGATCCTGCACTCTACTGTTCTGTGTTTGATCTCCCAGGCAAAAATGAATGAAAATATTTTAAAAGTTTCAAAAGAAGAAGAGGACAGAAAACAGATGAGGCAGAGTGAAACATTAGCGTAGGCAGATCATCTGACTTGCATTGTGTCCTGAACATGGAGGATGGATTGTTCAATACGAATAGTTTCCAACACAATTTCCTTCTTCCAAATGTTCATCCAGCACAGGAAACTTAATCAGAATTGGTAATTACTTACTATGAAGAATAATACAGGCAGAAATATACTTCAAGGTCATACAAACTTTCTTCCAATATTATTTATAATGTAATTTATTTTTTAGTATGTTGATGCTTAGCAATGCTTCCTAGCTTGACTGTAAAATCTGTCTAGCTAAAAGAACGGAATTAAAATTTGTAGAGTTTTATTTTTCTTTGAACAGAGATTTAAAATTAATTTTCTAGTGCATACATGGGATCCTACTGAATCACTGCAGCATGCAGAGACATCTCGTACTGAGCTATCAGTGTTTTGTTTCATTGTCCGATCACCACAACCACAACCTCCCCTCTTTTTCACCCCCCTCAATCACATCTGAAACATCCATACCTCAGAACATTGAGTTGCCAGACCTCTCCTTCCCTTGGCCACGCTTCCAAGATTTCAGCAGTATTATGATCCCATGTGCTGATCCATGTGCTCAGCTCATCCACCTTACCCGAGAGGCTCCGGCCTTAAAATAAATGTGGTGAGGTCTACCAGCCCTTCCATCCTGTTTCTGCCTACGCTTCCCATGGACTTGCCTGCTCTGTTTTCTACATGCATCAGCCTCCCCATCTGCTGTGCTGTCATTCTATCCCATGTTTCACCTGTAAAACCTCTCTGCATCAATATTAGTCCCTCTCCAGTCTATGTGATCAAAAAACCTAAAGGCATCCCTCCTGCAACAGCCCTTAGCCAAACTCTTATTCGTCCCATCTTCCAATTTGAATGCTCATAAGCACATGGTCAAGGAGCAATCCTGAATGACAACCCGCCTCATCTTATCGATGCTGTAAGTCCAACAAAAACTAGGATCTCTGGCCGCTCATCCTCCTCTTTCAGAATGTACCTTCTCAGAGACATCCTTGACTCCGGAGCCAGTGAAGCAACACACCATCCTGATTCTTGCTCATATGACACACTTTGGCCCATGAAGTCTACCCTGACCACGATGTCAACTTAAACAAATCCCGTCTGCCTGAATATGGATACATCACTCCTTTCCCTGCGCCTAATTGCTTATAGCCACAGGTACAACTCTTTGTGCCCTGTCAACTTCCCTGTCATTCACATTGATCACTCACACTTTGTCCTTCCCTGCTGTACATCAGAGCTAGTCATTGGGCCGTCAATTTGTTTGCTTCAAGGCCATCCCCCACAAAGTTAATTAAAGCGATATACCAGTTAGAGAGAGGAACATCTTGAAGGATGTCCTGGAGGTATTGTCCAACAAGCCTATACACGTGGAGTTAGGAGGACGGATGTAGTCAGATCACATGAGAGCGTAAAAGCAAGGGAAGGTGTTGTGGGGGGGGGTGGTGGGGGGTAGTTTCTCAATATTAACTGAAATTGCCTTAGTAGAAGAAGCTTAGATGGGGAGAAATTTGGAAAATGCATTCAAGAGGGTTCTCTGAAGCATATGTTGAGACCCCAACTGAAAGCTATACTTGACTTCATCTTAGGGAATGAAGGTTTGCAAGTGATTGGTGTCTGTGCAGGAATCCTTTGGGAAAGGTGACTACAGTTCAGTAAGGTTCAAGGTGATTGTGTAAAAAAAAAGGTAAAATTGGTCCTTGAGTTCAAATGGAGTTGAACAGGACAATCTGCAAGTGCTCTATCCTCAAATTTAAAGTTAGCACTTCACAAGAATGATATGTTTTGGGAACCTTGGTCAACAAGGAATATTGAGGAAAAGGACATGCATGTGAGGGAAAGGAAATTGGGGTGAATGAGTCATGATGTTTGGAGGAGATAAAAGAGAAAGGAAATAAGGAGAGCAAACCACATCCATGAAAGTGCATTGGCAAAGTGGATTAATAAGAATCAGAGAACCTTTTGGAAGAATATTTGATGCAAGAGGACAGCTAAGGAAGGCCAATGTGATCCAACAATCAGCCACAACTTCCCCTTTACCCATTTCTACTTCATGGTGATAACATTCTCTCTGTGACTCCCTTCTGTACTCTTCCACCCCACCCATCCCTCTACCCCCCCTTCTGCTGAAACTACAGGAGGTGTAACCCCTGCTCCTACAGCACCCCCTCACCTCCATCCAGGGACCAAACTGCCCTTCCAACTGAGGCAGCATTTAACACGCACATCCCCCAGCATTTGGTGCTCTCTCTTAGTATCCTCTGTGCTCTTTTCTACATGGGCGAGAACAAGCACAGATGAGGAGACCATTGTCAAGATTCCTTTATTGTTATGTAATAGTAATAATACAGGACCTGGAATTCAGTATTACATGACATTGCCTTCTGCCTTGCTCTAAAGGTTGTCATAGCTGAAGGGTGGTCCTGGGGACGAGATCCCATGGATGCAAAAATGCTCTCCATGGTGTGCGTCTCAAACAGCCTCTGACCACCAAATCCAGCTCCTGGCCTTCATGCGTGGCATAGTTCTTATACATGGCAGAGCTGTTCTCACTGACAGGAGAAGGGGAAAAAAGGGGTGACCAGCACCTTGAAACCAGTTGCTCCGGACCGATGGGGTTCATTAACTATGGATGGTAACTCATCCAGGAGAGGGAAAACTTCAATTTCAAACCTCTGCTGCTTTGTGGCTATACCTGTTCACGAGAAAGGCTTTGGGAGTAAATCCAAAGGGAAAATCTGGAGTCAGAGTCCCGAGGGCAGCTGACTGCTGTACCCAGCACTGGCACAGCAACTCCTGCGATGCTGCTGGCACCAAGCTGTATTGACCTTCATCGTTCCTGTGGACCTGTCATTAGCCTTGGGGGGAGGGGGGTCCTACTGCATGGGCAACAGATGGATCTCCGTATCAACTCTTGCTGCTGGGGGTCACCATCCTATAAGGCCATCTCCTCTGCTTCTCTTTTTCAAAGGGAGGGTGTTCCTCCCCACTTCTGGCTGTCCGCTGCTCCCCCAGAGTCTGCAACCCCTTGTGCTGAGCATGGGAGCTGTAATCAGGCACAGACCTCCGCGGTTGCAGGATTTTACTTCCAAACACCGCCAAATCATTGAACAGACAATTTTAAGGCAGTATGGAGCCACCGGCATTAGGAATGGGGTGGTTGAACATTTTGGAGCAGCCCTGCCCTTGTGGGTGCACCCCAGCGGCAGCACTACCATTACAGCTGCTCTCGCAGCACTGCCATATTTTTTTTGTGGCTGAATACCTGCTCCTCACGTGTCTGCTGTTGCTCTTGGCTATCAGCCTTCCCGGGTCCCGCTCTGACCTGTCAGTCCTCACAGGGCAGCTGGAGCTCCGTTACCAGTCTTCCCCATTCCCACTCCAACTTGTCAGTTCCCAGTCTCCTCAGTTCCTAGGATGAGGCCAAATGTAAATTTGAAAAGCAGCACCTTCTATTCTGCATGAGTAGTCTACAACCCTGTGGGATGAATGTTGAATTCTCCAGTTTGGATGAAGCATCTTCCCCTCAGTCCCTTTGTCCCTCTTTCACACCCACCTAGGTCCTCTCACTCATCTTCTTATTTTAACCCCTGCCCCAGCTCCCTGCTGCTCAGTTCCTTTCCTCTTCTCTACCTTCCCCACCTGCTCATCACCCTCACACACCTCTCCCATTTTATCCCGACTTTCACTGTTCCCATCTGCTCTTCTCCTTCATTCAGCAACTGTCTCCACCTTTACCCTCCCCTTCTGGCTCCCTGCTCCATCAACTCTCCCCCCTCCTCAGATCATTCCCCCCTTCTCCTCTTTAATACTGTCTGTCATCCCTCTCTTTTCTTAGTCCTGAAGAGCCGACTGTCCGTTTCTTGTCATGGATACTGCCTGACATGTTGAGTTTCTCCAGCTGCTCAAGGTTCCAGCATCTGCAGCCTTGTGTGCTTCTTAAGGATGGAACAAGCCCCCAGAACAATGAGACCAGTAATCCATTTATAGCATCAGGAGAAGTGAGCAAACCTCAAAATGAATACATCTCATTGTCTTCCCTTGGGTGAAGGATAGAGAAGCTATAGGATTATGGAAGAGTACACTGATATTAATCCTTCCTAGTGAAGAAATATTTCACCTGTGAATCTGCAGAGGCCATCAACTGCTTTTGGTGGTCCCGCTGTGGTCTCCTCTATGTCGGAGGGACTGGAAGCAGACTGGGAAATCACTTTGTTGAGCACCTCAGCTCTGTCCGCCACAATAGAGTGGATCTCCCAGTGGCCGTCCATTTCAATTTTCCATCCCATTCCCTTGCTGACATGTCTGTCCATGGTCTCGTACTGCCAGACTGAGACCACCTGCAAATTGGAGGTACATCACCTCATCTTCTCTCTGGGTGTCCTGCCACCAGACGACATTAACATCGATTTCTCCGGTTTCTGTTAAAATATTCATCCCCTTCTTTTTCCCCCTGTTGCCTTTCTCCCAGCTCTCTCTCTCTCTCTCTCTCTCTCTCTCTCTCTCTCTCTCTCTCTCCCCCTCCTTTTCCCTCTGTTTCCTTTCACAGAACCAAAAGCCATTCTTACCTTTCTTCTTATAATAGCCAATAAACACCTTTTGTTGGTCTGGACTCCTCCCCCTGCCAGTCTTCAGAGTTCAGATTTATTGTCAGAGTATATGCATGACATCGCATACAACCCTGAGATTATTTTTCCTGTGGGCGTGGCAGAATTACCACTAATTGGTAGTGCAAAAGGTTTACTCCACGTACGCATGTAAACCAGTAATGATCTGTAAACAGATAATGAATGTAAACAATCCAACTGCAAAACAGAGAGAGTAAAATCATCAATAAAGTGCACAAGAGTTTGTTGTTGAGGAGTCTGATGGTGGAGGTGTAGCAGCTGTTGGTACTGATCTTAATCTTATGGGTTCCTCTTCTTTGCTTATTCCTTGAAGAAGGGCTCAGGCCTGAAATGTTGGTCATATATTTTTACCTCCTATAGACGTTGCAAGACTGGCTGAGGTCCTCCAGCATTTCTGTGTGTTTTTACTACATTCACAGTGTCTGCAGAGTTTTGTATTTCAGACTGCCATTCTGGAGCATATCTGTCTCAGGAAGGAGGTGTGCTTGAAATATTGGAGCACATTTAGGCTGGAGAACTGGATAGGATCTCTCCCAAGATGCCAAAGGAAGCTAGGGAGATTTCAGGGACACACCTCTCTCTCAGTGAAATGCCCCCTCTCTCTGTGACACTCCCCCTCTCTGCGACACCCCCCCCCCCCCCCCCGTGACGCCAGTCTCTCGGTGACCCATGCTTCTCCCTTTGTGACATGACCCCTCTCTCTGTGACACACCTCTTTTTCTGTGACATGCTCCCTCTCTCTGTGACATGACCCCTCCCTCTGTGACACACCCCTCTCTCTGTATCACACCTCTCTGTGACATTCCCCCTTCCTCTATGACACACCCCCTCACTCTGTGAAACACCACTCTCTCTGTGAAATGTCCCCTCTCTCGGTGATCGACACCTCCCTCTGTGACACGCCCCCTTTCTGCGACATGTCCCCCGTGACATGCCAGTCTCTCAGTGACACTCCCCCCTCTCACTGTGACATGACCCCTCTCTCTGTGACTCACCCCTCCCTCTCGTACATGCCCCCTCCCACTGTGACACGCCTCCACTCTTTGCGACATGCCCCCATGACATGCCAGTCTCTTGGTAACAAACCCCCTCTCATTGTGACATGACCCCTCACTCTGTGACACACCTCTCTCTCTGTGACCCACCCTTCTCTCTATGACATGAGCCCTCTCTCTGTAACACATCCCTCTCTCTGTGACATGACCCCTCTCTCTGTATCACACCTCTCTCTCCGTGACACACCTTTTTCTCTGTGATATGCTCCCTCTCTGTGACACACCCCTCTCTCTGTGACATGCCCCCTCTCTCTGTGACACTACCCCTCTTTATGTGATACACTCTTATCTCTGTGACATGCCCCCTCTCTCTGTGTCATGCTCCCTCTCTCTGTGACATGTCCCCTCTCTCTGTGACATGCTCCCTCTCTCTGTGACACGACCCCTCTCTCTGTGACATGCTCCCTCTCTCTGTGACACGACCCCTCTCTCTGTGACATGCTCCATCTCTCTGGGACACACCCCTCTCTCTGTGACACCCTCCCCTATCTTTGTGACATACCTCTTTTTCTGTGACACTCCCTTTCTCTCTCTGTGACACGCCCCCTCACTCTGTGTAACTGCCCTTTCTCTGTGACACGCCCCTTCTCTCTGTGACACGCTTTCCCCTCTGTGTGACATGCCAGTCTCTCGTTGACACACTCCCATCTCTCTGTGACACACTCCCTCTCTGTGACATGTCCTCTCTCTTGGTTACCGACCACTCCCTCTGTGACACGTCCCCTCTCTCTGTGACATGCTCCCTGTTGTGGCATGCCAGTTTCTCGGTGACAAACCCCCCTCTCTTTGTGACACGCCTCTTGCTGTGTGACACTCTCCTTCTCTCTCTGTGACACGGCCCCTCTCTCTGTGTGACTCCAATTCTCTGTGACATGCCCCCTCTCTGCAACATGTCCTCCCTCAGTGACACGCCCCCTCCCTCTCTGACATGCCCCTCTCTCTGTAACACACCCCCTCTCTGCGACACGCCCCCTCTCTCTTTGTGACATTCCCCTTCTCTACTGTGACATTCTCCCCCTCTCATTGCCGTCTGTATTGGGGTTCGTTATTGTGTTTTTATTGTGACTAGTTACTCCCCTTTTTGATTTGTATGATTTTATTATTGTTCCATTTTATTGACCAACTCATGAATTTTGATGCATTTCCAGATTTGAAGGTCTTCTCTGACCTGAAATGCAACATTACATTAATTAATTAATTGAATTTATTTATTTATTTCATTTACAGTGTCATCAATGCAGCCTATCGTTCAACCACTCACACACCATCCGGCCCACACATGGCGAAAGGTTGCCTGGTCCTGCTCTCATGTATTTTGGATGGACCTTAAAACCAGGCATGCATACTTTATTATAATCTAATATACATATCTACATTTTATATACCTACACGATTCTGTCCTTTTGTTCCACACCACATTAAATAAGCATGCATATACTTAACAGGCTACAGCAGATGTTAGCGCAATACTCAACAAGCTGTACCTGCTGGATAAAGTTCAGATTCAGATTTAGTGTCAGAGAACCTACATGACATCACATACAACCCTGATTCTTATCCTGCGTGCGTGACAGAATTACCACTTATTGGTAGTGCAAAAATAAACTGTCCACAGTATAAACATGTAGACAAGCAAAGAACTGTAAACAGAAAACAAAATGTAAACAAACTGAATGTGCAATACAGCGAGAATTTAAAAAAAATTAATTGCACAAGTAGAAGTCTTTAAATGAGTCTCTGAGTTTGTTGTTGAGGAGTCTGATAGTGGAGGGGCAGCAACTGTTCCTGAACCTGGTGGTGCGAGTCTTGTGGCACCTGTACCTCTTCCCTGAAGGCAGCAACGAGAACAGAGCGTGTGCCGGACGGTATGGGTCCTTGATGCTCTATGACGCCAGCGTTCCCTGGAGGTAGTCTCGATGATTGGGAGAGTTTTTCTACCTTTAGCAGGGGTTTCCACTCAGGAGAATTGGTATTCCGATACCAGACGGAGATAAACTCAGTCAGCACACTATCCATCTCACATATGTAGCAATTTGCCAGGGTTTCTGGTGTTATACCAAACCTCCCGAAGAAGTAGAGGTGATGATGTGCTTTCTTCACGATGCCATTTGATTGTTTGCAGAAACTTGAAGCTAGAGGAAAACATCTCATCCAGGTTTTGGGATAAAGATTACACCCAATAACCCAATAAATTTGGATTAGGGCCTTTAAAGACTATAGTAGTTGACTTTTTAGCACTTGGAGTAGTAGCTGATTTCTTCATGGTTGAGGCCAAAAAGTACAAGGTGATGGTCAATCATTTTTCAACGTCCAGGAAATAGACAGCAGTCACTCACAAGCTGAAGGCTCAGGTGCCATGACATTATTCCAGGTGAGATTGTAAGAGCCATTGTCCCACAATTTTCTCTATTGGAGTTTCTAATGTTCACAGTGACTGCAGGTTCACTTATGCAACATTAGAACATAACTGACAATCCAATGGCTGGGTACAGCAGGCTTGAAAAATAGCTGTGTTGTTTTTGTGAAATAGAAAAGAATCACATACTACTGCATATATCATTTTCTTGGTTTTTGGAAGTACCCTAAGGCCAGTGTTTACTTCTGCCACAGCACAAAGGTTGATGGCCACCCTGCCAAGACTCTGCTACTGTCGGGAAAAAGGTACAGGAGCCTAAAGATAAGCACTCAGCAGCCCCTTCTCCACTGCACCCTGTCCCAGGAATTAACTGGGAATTTACTGGGACGGGGTCCAGTGGAAAAGGAACACTATTTGAATGCCAGCATCAAATGCTGGACTTCTTTGAGGTGAAAATGGGTGCGATAGATAGAGGGGAATAGGCTGATGTTGTATATTTGGATTTCCAGAAGACATTTGATAAGGTGCCTCAGAAGAGACATCATAAGATACAGATGAATGGAGTCGGGGGAAGTATATTGGCATGGATTAAGGACTGGTTAACTGACAGAAGGCAGAGTCAGGATAAATGTTTTTTTTTCTGATTGGCAGACAGTGGTAAGTTGGGTGCCAGAAGGGTCAGTGCTGGGGCCGCAGCTGTTCACCATTTACATCGGAAGAGGGGACTAAGTGTAGTGTTGCCAAGTTTGAGGATGATGCTAAATTGAGTGGAAAAGCAAATTGTACAGAGGGTGAGGAGAGGCTGCAGAAGGATATAGTTAAGTTACGTGAGTGGGCAAATGTCCGGCAGATGGAGCACAAGATTAGTAAATGCAAGGTCATCCACTTTGGTAGGAAAAATAGAAGAGCAGATTATTATTTAAATGGTGAAAAATTGCAGCATGCTGTCATGCAGAAGGACTTGGGAGGGCTTGTGCATGAATCGCAAAAAGCTGGGTTGTAGGTACAACAGGTTATTAAGAAAGCAAATAGAATGTTGGCCTTCATCACGAGAAAAATTGAATTCAAGGGCAGGGAGGTCATGCTGCAACTGTACAAGGTACTGGTGAGGTCGCACTTGGAGCACTGTGTGCAGTTGTGGTCTCCATACTTGAGGAAGGATAATACTAGCCTTAGAGACAGTCCAGAGAAGGTTGACTTATGAGGAGAGACTAAATCGTCTGGGATTATACTCACTCAAATTCAAGAATTAGAGGAGATCCTATAGAAACATAAAATTATGAAAGGGATAGATAAGATAGAGGCAGGAAAATTGTTTTCACTGGTACGTGAGACCAGATCTAAGGGATACAGCCTCAAGATTCAGGGGAATACTCGGCTAGACATAAAACATACTCAAGAATAGACCTATTTTTGTTATCAGCTCGTATGCAAGATAGAGTAAAAAAAACAGAATATAAAGCTAGAATACTATCGGACCATTCACCCTTAATATTGACAGTAAAGTTAGAGGACATCCCTCCAAGAATGTATAGATGGAGATTAAACCCCATGTTGCTTAAAAGGCAGGATTTTAGAGAATTTATTGAAAAACAAATTAAAATGTATTTTGAAATAAATACGGAATCAGTGGAAGATAAGTTTATACTATGGGATGCAATGAAAGCATTCATTAGAGGGCAAATAATAAGTTATGTAACCAAGATGAAGAAGGACTATAATCAGGAAACAGAGCAGTTGGAAAGGGAAATAGTAAATATAGAAAAAGAATTAGTAATGAAGGAAGATACAACTAAAAGAAGAGAATTGGCGGATAAAAAAATAAAATATGAAACACTACAAACATATAAGGTGGAGAAAAATATAATGAAGACAAAACAGAAATATTATGAACTAGGTGAAAAAACGCACAAAATCCTAGCATGGCAGCTTAAGACAGAACAAGCTAAGAAAATGGTATTGGCATCAAGGAAAAAAGACAAACAAATTACATATAATCCAAAAGAAATTAAGGAAAACTTTAGAGAATTCTATGAACAATTATACCGAACTGAAAACGAAGGGAAAGAAGGGAAAATAGGTGAATTTCTGACTAAAATTGAACTACCAAAACTACAAATAGAGGAACAAAATAAATTAACAGAGCCATTTGGAATAGTAGAAATACAAGAGATAATAAAAAAATTACCAAATAATAAGACACCAGGAGAGGATGGATTCCCAATAGAATTCTACAAAACATTTAAAGACTTATTAATTCCGCCCCTCCTGGAAGTAATCAACCAGATTGATGAAACACAAAGCTTACCAGATTCATGTAAAACAGCAATAATTACAGTAATACTAAAGCAAGGGAAAGATCCACTCTCACCAGCGTCATATAGACCGACGCACAACAGACAATATTTGTAAATTTATTAACTTAATTCATGCAGTAGAAGGAAATAAAGCACCTACAGTAGCAGTTGCTTTAGACGCAGAGAAGGCCTTTGTCAGAGTAGAATGGAATTATTTGTTCAAAGTATTGCAAAAATTCAGTTTACCGGAGAACTATATTAATTGGATTAAAGCATTATATAAGGGACCGTTAGCGAAAGTGACAGTAAATGGACATGTATCAAAGCAATTTAACTTAAGCAGGTCAACACGGCAGGGATGCCCATTATCACCTTTATTGTTTGCGTTAGCTATAGAACCACTAGCAGAACTGATAAGAATAGATAATAATATAAAAGGAATAAAAATAAAAGACAAGGAATATAAAATCAGTTTATTTGCGGATGATGTTATAGTGTACTTAACAGAACCAGAACTATCAATAAAAGAATTATATAAGATATTGAAGGAATATGGAGAAGTGTCGGGTTACAAGATAAACGTAAATAAAAGTGAAGCAATGCCTATGAATAATGCGGATTTCTCAAAATTTAAGAAGGAATCACCATTTAGATGGCAAATGCAAGCAATAAGATACCTAGGTGTACAAATAAACAAAAATCTCGGCCAACTATATAAACTCAATTATTATCCACTAATGAAAAAATTACAGGACGATTTAGAACATTGGAAAGATTTACCACTAACACTAATAGGAAGGATAAACTGTATTAAAATGAACATTTTTCCAAGGATATTATACTTATTTCAGGCATTGCCAATACAACTGACAGGGAAATTCTTCAAGGAGTTAAAGAAAATAATAAGGAAATTTTTATGGAGAGGGGGGAAACCGAGGATAGCACTAGATAAATTAACAGAATGGTATAAACAAGGAGGCCTGCAACTGCCAAATTTTAAAAATTATTATAGAGCCGCACAATTAAGATACCTATCAGATTTTTATCAAACAAGGGAAAAGCCAGATTGGACGAGATTAGAATTAGATAAAATAGGGGAAAAGATACCTGAACACATATTATATAAATGGGATGAAAAATTGGTACAACATAGAAGTTCTCCAGTATTACATCATCTCCTCAATATTTGGAAGAAGATTCATGTAGAAAGAAATAAAACAAATTATCAATTACCAAAACTAATATTGACGCAAAACAAGTTACTCCCTTTTACAATAGATAACCTTTCCTTTAGAGAATGGGAAAAAAAGGGATTAAAAGAATAGAAAATTGTTTTTCAGGAAATAGATTCTTATCCTTTGAACAAATGAAAGATAAGTACAATATAACTCAAGATACAGCGCTGGCATATTACCAATTGAGATCCTACTTGAAGGATAAATTAGGAAGCAGTTTGAGTTTGCCAGAGACAAGTAACTTTGAATATGTGATTACAGATATAATGATAATCAAAAGATTTATAACAAATATGTATATTAAACTGCAAGAAAAGGAGAATGAGGAAACAAATGGTAAAACTAAACAAAAATGGGAACAAGATTTAAATATAAAGATAAAAAAGGAAACATGGGAGAAGTTATGTTCTGGAACGATGAGAAATACAATAAATACGAGGTTACGTATGATACAATATAACTGGATACACAGGCTATACATTACACCTCAAAAGTTAAATAAATGGGACCCAACAGTATCTGATAGATGTTTTCGATGTAAAAAAGAAATGGGAACAACAATTCATGCAATCTGGACATGTGAGAAAGTAGAAAAATTTTGGGAAGATCTAAACCAGATATTAAATAAAATTACAGAAAACAATATACCAAAAAATCCAGAGATCTTCCTCCTAAGTAACATAAAAAACAAAGAATTTGGAATTGATTTGGATGGTGCACAAAAAAGATTTGTTAAGATAGCTCTAGCCGTAGCAAAAAAATGTATTATGTCAACCTGGAAATCGGAAGATAATTTGAAAATACAACAATGGTATATAGAAATGAATAAATGTATTCCATTAGAAAAAATAACATATAGTTTAAGAAATAATATTGAAATATTCGAACAAATATGGGAGCCTTACATTAAATACAATAGCGAAAACCTACCGGGGACAATCATTACCTAAGTTGATGGAAGGAGAAGGAAATGAAAAGAATGGACTCAGTAGAATTTCTGGTGTATTTTTGTTGAGTGACAACATTGTCTGACTGGTTAAATGTATCCTAGATTGTATACCTTAAATGGACGGGAGGGGGGGTGAGGAGGGTGGGTTGGGAGGAGGGAGGGGGGGAGAAAATGGCACTGTATATGTGTGAAAAGAAAAAAGTGTGTACCATGGTTAATGTGATTTATGGTGTGAAAAATAAAAAATTTAAAAAAAAAGATTCAGGGGAGTAGATTTAAGATGGAGATGAAAAACTGTTTTTCCCAGAGAGTAATTAATCTGTGGAATTTTCTATCCAGGGAAGCAGTTGCGGCTACTTCATTAAACTTTTAAGGTTCAGTGAGATAGGTCTTTACATAAAAAAAAGAATGAAAGGATATGGGGAAAAGGCAGGTAGGCAGAGTTGAGTCAATAATCAGATCAGCCATGATCTTATTGAATGGCAGAGCAAGCTCAACGGGCCAGATGGCCGACTCCTGCTCCTATTTCTTATGTTCTTCTGTTCACAACGGGGATTAACCACCTCGGTGCATACTCATATCACTGGCATTTGCTGACACCGGCATGTTGATAAAACCAGTGGAAAAGGGACAGCAGAAAATCACCTGCTTCCAGTTGAGGATAGATCACTCCAATCTCCGCAGATGAGTTTTGTTCAATGGAAAAGTAAAGGTAAAGGTTCCATTATTGTCACATAATTACCACATTTAGAATGTAACAAACATGACATTTTTAAACTTTGTCTACTGTACGGAAGATAGAGAGTTGCCACTTTGTCCAGTGCCCCTCATAGAAATAAAGCCACAGCAAGGCACGAATTCTTGACCCCTGGTTTACGAGACCAGTGCTCTAACCACTGAGCTATTGGAGTTCAGCAATTAGGGTCCCAGTTAAAGGTGCCCAGTGGAAACGGCACAGAAGGCTTCCTATCCCAGGACACTGCACAGCCAATTAGCTGGGATGCCAGTGAAAAAGGGGCTATTGGCACAAGGACAGCTTCTTCCCACTGCCATCAGATTCCTGAATAATCAATGAAACAAAGACACGGCCTTACTTTTGGTGCACTATTATTTTTATATTTTTTATGTATAGTAATGTCATCAGATGGTTATAATATGAATGTTTTCACTAAGATGCTGCTGCAAACCCGAATTTCATGACTTGTTCATGACAATAAATCCTGATTCTGATGATTGTAGAGTTGACGAAACCTTGAATTCCAACTGGAAAAATAGACAGAGGACAAGAGAGAAATAAAGGAACCTTCCTTTTAAAAAATTACAGCTAAGGAAAGCCACATTGCATTAGGAAACGACAACAACAAGAAAAATGGCAGGGGAGGTAATCAGTTGTCGCACCTAGATTTCATTGGGGTGAAAACTGAGGATGATGTCTCAGGAAGAGGTGGTGTTATGCACTTACAACGTGGGCTCTCCTGTGCACTGTGGTTCATTGCATTCCATAAATCAGTGTTTGAGTAGCTCTCTATGTCTCTGCAAGTGACAAATATTCTCTATTCCAGGGGTTACCAGTAAGGAACACAGACATGTATCACAGCCAGCATTTGGAAAATATCCATTCACAGAGGATTTCAAATTTTGGCACTCTCTTCAAAGGATGCACTTAATAAATGTAACCTTCTTTTGCATTTATTTGCCTCTCATTGGTATTGCTTAATCCTTATTGGAAAGCGTAGATGGACTTAGCTAACGCTCTTCAAAGTTATGGGATTTTTTTTCTTGACCACGTCATATTTTTGTAAATTGAAGCCAGTACAGTTTATCTTCTATCCTTAGCATAATCCCTGTCCACAAAATTACTGATTCAGTGCACTGACAATTTCTGATTTTTCCATGAGCCTCAATGAAAACTTGTTTGCTTTTCTGCTCCACATATTTCAGTCCTTTTTACTGGAGTTTTTTTTGTTCAGGTGCAATCAAAGTACAGAACTGTTCCAAAGGTGACCTAAAGCTTAGAAGCAAGCCCAGCTCTCTTATACCTGCACCAATGAAGCAAGTGAACATACCTGAATAATCAGATGTCCCAAATATTATGGGGCCCTGTTCTGGGACCCATGCTCTTTGTGACTTTTATAAATGACCTGGATGAAGAGGCAGAAGGGTGGGTCAATCAGTTTGCTGATAACACGAAGGTTGGAAGAGTTGTGGATGGACCTGAAGGTTGTTGAAGATATAGACAGGATGTCCAAATAAGAGTGAGGTGATGTATTTTGGAAGTATAAACCAAAGTACAGGGTAAGTTGATTACTTAAGAGTGTGGATGAACAGAGGGATCTTGGGGTTCAAATCCATGCATCCCTCAAAGTTGCCTCACAAGTTGATAGGATAGTTAGAAGGCCTATAGGGTGCTGGGCTTCATTAATAGGGGATTGAATTCAAGAGTCGAGAGGTCATGTTGCAACTCTACAAATCTCTGGGAAGACCACACTTATAGTATTGTGTTTAGTTCCAGTCCCCTCATTACAGGAAGAATGTGGAAGTTATGGAGAGGGTGCAGAGGGGATTTACCAGGATGGTCCCTGAATTGGGAAACAAGTCTTATGAGGCAAGTTTAGCAGAGTTGGAACTTTTCTCTTTGGAACGTAGAAGGATGAGAGGAGACTTGATAGAGGTCTACAAGATTATAAGAGGCATAGATAGGGTGGACAACCAGTGCCTGTTTCCCAGGGCAAAATCAGCAAACACCAGAGCACCTATGTACAAAGTTAAGGGAGGGACGTTTAGGGGAGACATCAGGGTTAAGTTTTTTACACAGAGAGTTGTGGGCATCTGGAATGCCTTGCTGGGGATTGGAGGTGGTGGTGGAGGCTGAAACTTTGGGGGAATTTAAGAGACTCTTAGACAGATACATGGATGAAAGTAAAGTAGAGGGTTATGGGGTAGGGAGGGGTCAGTACCTTTTTTTTAGAAAGGAATATAAGGATTGGCATAACGTCGAGGGCCAAAGGGCTGTACTTCGGTGTAGTGTTCTATGTATAATGAAAAAAAATCACCAAATGCTGTCTGACAGATCAAAAACACTGTTCAGGAAGCAGGTGTGGATGTGTCAATGACCACTGTCTGCAGAAGACTTCTTGAAAAGAAATACAGAGGCTATACTGCAAGATGCAAACCATTAGTTCACCCACAGAAAGGACGGCCAGGTTACAGTTACAGAATCTTAAAGAAAGGTCTTGTGGACAGATGAAACCAAGATTAACCTGTATCAGAGTGATGGCAAGAACAAGGAGTGGAGATTTAAAGGAACAACTAATATTCAAAGCATATCACGTCAGCTGTGAAATATGGTGGTGGAAGTGTTGTGGTCTGGGCATGTTTGGCTGCCACAGGTACTGGTGGACTCCTCTTCATTGATGATGTAACTGCTGATGGCCAGTAGCAAAATGAATTCTGCTGTGTATAGAAACATCTTATCTGCTCAAGTTCGAGCAAATGCATCCAAGCTCATTGGATGGTGCTTCATCCTACAGCAAAACAATGATCCCAAACATATTTCTAAGCAACAAAGGAGTGTCTCAAAGCTAAAAACTGGAAAATTCTTGAATCACCAAGCCAGTCACTTGATCTAAATCCAAGTGAGCATTCCTTCCATATACTAAAGAGGAAACCTAAGGGGACAAGTCCCTGAAACAAGCAGAAGCTGAAGATGGCTGCAGGAGAGGCGTGGCAGAGCATCACCAGAGTGATCATCAGCTCCTGATGATGTTGATGAATCACAGACTTAAGGCAGTCATTGCATACAAGGGATATGTATCAAAGTACTAAACATGACTCCTTTAATATACATACCATTGTGATGTCCCAAATATTATGGTGCCCTGAAATGAGGGAACTATGCATAGAAAGTGTTGTATACATGGTGAAACCAAAATGTACTTAAGTAACCTTGAATCAAATATGGAATGGGCCCTTTAATCATGTGACTTGTTTGATTACAAATTAAAACCTGTGGAGCACAGGAGTAAGTCTCTTTGTCCCAAACATTATGGAGGGCACTGTAGATTTAAGTTGGGATGGGGAAAGTTGAAAGGAGATTTGCAAGCCAAATATATTACACTGAGAGGGGTAAATGACTGGAACATATTGCCAGAGGAAATGGTGGAACCAGAGATGACAGAAATATTTAATAAGTATTTTGAAGACACATGACCAGTTCGAGGGATATAGACTATGTGCTGGTGAATGGGATGAATTGGATCAGCAACATGGATGGTCAGACATGATGGATTGAAGACAGTGATGGATTAACTACCACCCAGACACTAGACTGAGCTTTAGTAAGGCTCCACCCGACCTTTCCCCCCTGCCCCAGAGCCCCCACCCTTTGTTGAATAAAATAGAGTGAAATTGGGCAAGGATCCCCTCACAATGTATCTGCCAGGTATGTGCTGGGAATACACCAGTTCATGGCTAGCATCATGGGAGGGGGGGGGGAATTAATGGGCCATGTTATTGTGCCCATCCCCACCCACTGGCAGGCCAAGCCTTTGGTGCAAAACTTTGCACTGGCAAAGGGCAGGGCACAGCCTGTGGAATTCCCTGGAGCTCACTCCGGTTCCTCGTCCCCCCAGCTGGCGGCTGCTCTTTTGGATGCAGATCCCCACCTTCGTGCTGATGAGACCAGCGTGACCACCCACCCCCCCACCACCATGCAGCTCCACTCCCACTGCTGCCAATCAAGGTGTGGAGAACATTGCACATGCTCCTTAAGTCACTCTGAATTGCGACTGCACCCTCGGCTCCTTCAGTGGTGATAAGGTGCCTTCTCACCATAGGGTTTCTGGGTATTTCAGATGGCCATGAGGCTGGCTGCTGTGCTGTCTGGTATTCACCCCAGTCACTTTTCAAAAGACCAAGAGACCCAGATGTCCTGTTTGGCATTTTGGAGCCTTGATTGATGGGTGAACCGAGGACTAACGGGAACCCATATTGACAAGTGGTTACATTCGTGATTGCGATGGGTCCCATGACCTTCCGAGCCCCTTGGCTTCAGCTTCCTCAGCCTAATGGTTAATCCACCACTGGTGGAAGGGCCTGCTCTTGTGCCATAGACATCTACGTTCTAGCATCACATAGGTGGTGCCACAACTACTGCAGAATCATCCAGACCCGGGTATGTTATGAGAATTCCTATTATAACCAGGCGTTTCCTTTTTAAAAAAAATGCTTTGGGTAATCAGATGTTTTGATGTTAGGTTCAATGGGTGGGATGGTAACTGAGTGGTCATGTTCATTACTAATGATTCTGTTACTGGAATAATAATAGACATCTGAACTATTGAGAACAATAATGTTGAACTGCAGCATGACAGCTGAGAAATGTAAATTCTAATAATTAAATAATCTGTTGATTAAACAATAAATAAAACTAAGTCAACAGAATTGATGATTTAGTTGGAGGAATTCTGTAAGTATCAATTTGGTGGGTGGATGTACAGTGTCAGGACCTGTGAGGAAAGGATTGTGTTATTTGAGCTGGGTGCGTGCGTCCATGGAAGAAGGAATTAATGACGTATTTCAGGGAGGAGGGAGTCGAAGGGGGGAGTTTGGATCAGAGAGGTGATCAAGGCTGCATTCAAGGGTGTCAGGATAATGATAGGAGTGGGGATGATGTGAAAGGAGAAATGATTTGGTGAAGCCAGGGTCATCAGGGTGGTGATCGGCCAGCCAGGATGACACTGGTGCAGAGGATTGGGATTAGGGCAGGGATGAGCTGGCGGAACAATTAAGAATCCTCAAAAAAAAATGAACCTGATAGAAGGTTGCCATGAGAGTCTAAATAGCCTAACGACCTTCAACAGGAACTCTATAGAGAGTGTCCTGACCAGCTGCGTCACAGTGTGGTACAATTGCTTCAGAGAAAATGATCAGAGGTCAATCTACAGGACTTAAAGAGTGACAAAGAGGATCACTGGAATCTCCCCCCCACCCCCCACCCCCCACCCCCATCGATGTGATCTAACAGGATTGTTGTCTGAAGAGGGTGCGCAAAACCATTGAGGACCCCTTCTACCCCACACACAGCATCTTTCAGCTGCACTCATCGGGGAAAATATATTAGAGCCAGCACCACCAGGCTGAGGAATAGTGAGAATGCTGAACGACCAAAGGAACTGCTCACACTAACCATCTGAGGCTCTCATATTGACAAAACAATATTACTTGTATGGATTAAATATTTGAACTACATATGTCTTGTTTGCCTTTATGTCTGTTAGTTCTGGCTGTGCGTCTATGTTTTGTACCGAGGACTGGAGTACTTGTACAACCAGATGACAAAAAACTTGACTAATTACATGAACAATGTGCTCAAATTGGACGAGCTCTTCCATAGATTTGGCAAAAAACAATCGCATTTGCTCATTCCCCTCAGAACCAGTTCTTTCAGAATCCGGATCAGAATTTACTGTCATGAACAAGACAAGAAATTCGGTGTTTTGCGGCAGCGTCACAGATTCATTTTACACCATCTTACTACATCACTGTAAGCAAAAATAATAACCACATCAACACCAGTGCATGGAAACTAAGGCCGTGTCTTTGGTTCACTGATTATTCAGGAATCTGATGGCAGTGAGGAAGACGTTGTCCTCGTGGTGCTGAGTGTTTGCCTTTAGGTTCCTCGTGGTAGCAGAGTGAAGAGGGCATGGCCTGGTGGTGGGGGTCATTGAGGATAGCGGCTGCTTTTTTAAGACACCGCCTCGATGGAGGGGAATCTGGTGCCTGTGATGTCACTGGCTGATTTACAACCCTCTGGAGTTTATTCTTATCCTGAGAGCTGACACCTCCATACCAGGGAATGATGCAACCAGCCAGGATGCTCTCCACACTACACCTGTGGAAGTTTACAAGTGTCTTCGGTGACATACCAAATCTCCTCAAACACATCACTAAGTATAGCCGCTGGCGAGCCTTCTTTCTGATTACATCATGGTGGAGGCTCTAACATCCCAGAAAGTCACATCATAACCCTATCCCAGTTACAGAAAGGTGGCAGCCCAATTATATGTAGGTGGGAGACTGGCTCTGGAGCCCATTGCTATTGGTACTCCTGCCAAATACTTTTCTTTATTTGGATGCTAAATTGGCACTTCAGCCTTTTGAGTATCATTGACAAGGAGCACACAAGAGCAGCGAAGGAACTAAAATATACCCTAGCGAACAGGAAGGCTGCAGATACCTGCGAGGTAAATAAGACACCTGTAGATGCTGCAAATCTGAAGCAACACACACAGAGTGAGGTGGAGGAACCCAGCGGACCAGGCAGCGTACATAGATAGCAATAAATAGACAGTCGAGATTTTGGGCTGAAACGCTTCATTGGGAATAATACTGTTATTAGGTTGGTGGATTGCTTCGTTGAGCAACTTCACTCTGTGCACTGCAACACTCAGGGCCTCCCAGTGGCCAATCCTTCAATTCCATAATCCTATTCCAATGAATATTGCACAGTCACTTCACAGATTATAAAGTAGCTGCAACACACAGGTTTGGATTTGCTCAGTGGCAAATAATGACTGCTAACAATGACACCCTCAAACACTTTTCGTGACATTACCACCATGAAGCCCCCATTATCAACATCTTTGGGGAGTCAGCACTTAACTAGAGTAGGAAAAAAACAACCAGGAACACAAACAGGTCTTTTGTGAGCAGTGATTCAGTGCTTGAAATCTGAACAGTTTCCATCGTCTGCGCTCGTCAGGATATGACGGTATGGTTTCCGATAGCCTGGATACAGCACTCAGCAACATTGAGGATACAGAAAAGGCAGCTGTTTGATTACCACCACCCTAAGTCGTCATTCCCTGCATCTTTCTGGCTGCAATGCAAGTCCGAGTAATGCACTGTTGGAACCTGGAGCTTGCACATACCCGAACAACATACCACACTGAGATTTCTACGGAGCAAACATACCGAATTGGATTTAACCCAGAATGTATCACAATGATAGACAAATTCCTCTGAAGGTGGAAGAAGGATTCCTGACAACAGAAAAATCCTTCCACAAATAATCAAGTGTGGAAAGCAAAAAAGATAAATCTTGTTATCCTTTGAAATCTGATTCCCTTAATTTCCTTAAGAGGATGAAATTGTAAAGGTGTAACAATTTGATCACATCAAACCGCAGAATATGGTGTATAATGGACCTGGTTGTGAATTCCATTATGTAAATAGATAATAAACTGAGTTCCTTTTGGATTTTAGGCACCAGTGATCTCTCAGCTCAATGATGGCTATTCAAATAAAATCACACCAGATTTCAGATTTGTTGTCAGAATACATACATGACACCACATACAACCCTGAAATTCCTTTTTCCTGGGCAATGGCATATCTAGGTAAAATAGTGCCTATGGCAAGCATTGAGATTGCGCCCCCCCACCCCGTTAAAAAATCGCACATAAAGTTGACAGCTGGGCAATTTTCCTGCACAATTGGGCTGACGCTTACTGCTATTCCAACCACGCCGGCCGACACATCTTTGTCAATTTCACAGTTTGCATTATAATTTATTAGAAGTGAACCAGCAGATTAACTCCCACCCAGTCCCTAGGCTGAGCTATCATGGGAAAGGCCCTCCCCTTCCTCTAGCTCCTCCCCCTCCTCTAGCTCCTCCCCTCCTCTGCCTCCTCCCTAGCTCCCCCCACTAATTGAACCCTCGATTGAGAACCATGTTTTGTTTTGAGTGAATATGCAAAAATTTTATTATTATCGCTGTGTCATTTAAAATATATATTTTAATTACACATATAATGTAATGACAAGATCAGAGGCAATTTTTAACAAAATAAATAATGTATAATATCTACACACTGAGCATGAATACTCTTCTATCAGGTATCACATACACTCTGCAATTTGAAATAACCATGAATCAAATCGTCATAATATTTTTGCTAGCAAAACTCTGTATTGCAAAATGATTTTTAAAAAGAATCAGGGTGTTTATTGTCTTTAAAATTTGCACTTAGTCAGATATATAAAATACTAGTGACATAATAATATTTTAAAAATATTAAATTGAGCAAACTATTTCCTCCTTTTATAATTTTTTTATTTTTCACACTATGAACCATATCAACCAAAATATGTACAAATGTTTCTCATTAAATTTACACAGTCTTTTCTCCCCTTTTATTCCCCTTTCCCTCCCTCCCCTTTACCCACCCCCTCCAAAACCCATAAATATTCAACATATACAATACAGTAAAACCATAAAACAATATCTTCACACAAAGGAAAATAAACAAGAAAAATGCGTCATCTAATTATTACACACTGAATTTAGTCGTTTTGTCTTTCGATCATTTTTATTCTCATTTTAGGGGATGGAGGTCGTAGGCAAGCTCTCTCTGATATGTTCCATGTATGGTTCCCAAATTTGCTCAAACACTGTGACTTTATTTTTTAAATTATATGTTATTTTTTCCAATGGAATACATTTATTCATTTTAATTTCCTGCATTGATTTAACCATAAATTTGGCTACTTTATTCTTTTTACTTGTCATTTGTCCAGTTTTATCCAACATTGGGTCCAAATTAAGGTTAAAATCCCCTATCAATATATTTTCTTGTGTGTCTGCAGTCTTCAAAGAAAATCCTGCATAAACTTTTGATCCTCCTCGTTAGGCGCATATATATTGAGCAAATTCCATAATTCTGAGTATATCTGACACTTTCGCATTGCATACCTCCCTGCTGGATCTATTATTTCCTCCTCTATTTTGATTGGTACATTTTTGTTAACTAGTATGGCTACACCTCTAGCTTTTGAATTATAGGATGCTGCCGTTATGTGTCCTACCCAGTCTCTCTTTAGTTTGTTATGTTCTGCTTCAGTGAGGTGCGTTTCCTGCACAAATGCTATATCTATTTTTTCCTTCTTCAATAAATTTAGTAGCCTCTTCCTTTTAGTTTGATCATGTATTCCATTAATGTTTATAGTCATATAGTTCAACATGGCCATCTTATATCTTGCATACACCTCCTTTCCACCTCTTCGCCACCTCCATCCCCCTTTTCCCAATTTTCATCTCTTAGTTTTCTCTTATTATACTTAATGTATGACAACAATTTAAGACATAAAGTACCCCCTCAGTTCCCACATCCACTAATACCTTAACCCCAAAAGTTCTCCCGCTCTCTGAGTTTCCCCATATCCCTTGCTGGGCGACCACAATTCCTCTTTTCATATGAATTGCGATCTTGTTTGCAGCGACAACTGATTTTGCAGTGACGGTTATTCCCCCTCTACCCAGCCCTCTCCAGAAAACTTTTAAAAAAAGCTCTCTCTCTTCTTTTTTTCCCCCTTTCTCCCTTCCTTCCCTTCTCTTTTCCCTCTTTCGTTCTTTACATATACATTGTTTTTACATCTTTATATATACTTTATCGCCGTTCTTCAGTCTTGTTACATCTCTTCATCTCTTCTCCTGTCTTGCAAATGTTCTGAGAATTCTTGCGCATTCTCTGGATCCGAGAACAGTCTGTTTTGCTCCCCGGGTATAAATATTTTAAGCACGGCTGTATGTCTTAATATGAATTTGTAAATTTTTTACATAAAGTTGATTTAACTGTATTAAATTCCATCCTCCTCTTTAAGAGTTCAAAACTTATGTCTGGGTAAAAAAAATATTTTTTGACCCTTGTATTTCAATGGTTTTATTATCTTCTCTAATTTTATTCCTTGCCCACTCCAGTATATTTTCTCTTGTTGTGTATCTCAAAAAATTTTACTAAGATGGATCTTGGTTTTTGATGTGTCTGTGGTTTTGGAGCTAATGCTCTGTGTGCCCTTTCTATTTCCACTTCTTCCTGCATTTCTGTCATTCCCAGGACATTCGGGATTCATCCTTTTATAAATTCCTTCATGTCTGTGCCTTCTTCACCCTCCTTCAGGCCCACTATTTTTATGTTGTTTCGCCTACTATAATTTTCCAACATATCAATTTTCTGAGATAACAACTCATTTCTCTTTAATTTTTTGTCACTTTCTCTTGTCATTTACTTCCATTTTTACAGCCATTTCCCACTCTTCCACATTCTCTACTCTATTCCCTATTTCTGTCATTACCAGTTCTAACCTTTGCATTTTATCTTCTGCTCTTTTCATTTTTCTTTTAATTGCATTAAAGTCTAATGATAACCATTCTTTTAGTGATCTCATTTGTTCTTCAAAAAAGACTTTATCTATATTCTGTTCATCAGTTTTACCTTCTATTTCTCTGTGAAGATCTTGGTCTTCTTCCTCTTCTTCTGTGTCTGTATCTGTGTTTGTCTTCTTCTTCTCTTCTTTGTGTCTGTGTCTCTTCTATTTTTCCTGATGAACTGCTTGTATCTCTTTGTCGGGCCTCTTGTTGCTGGTCCTCCCCTCCTGGGCTGCTCATCTGTTGCGCTTCCTGATGTTGGTCTTCTTGTCAGTCTTCCCTCCGTCTATCTTCCACGTCTGTTTCGTCACACCCTCTCCTGCTGTCTTCCTTGTCCTACAGCTGAGAGCCCTGGTGTCGGGTGTCCTTCAGCTGCTCGCTCTGTGACAGCCCTCTCCTCTGCTGAGCCCCCCTCTCGCTGGTGTCCACTTTCTCCTTTGACTGCACAGTTGCGCACTTTTGTTTGGCTCCGAGAGCCATTTTTGTAGTGCACCGGCTGGTGGGTCGCGACTCCTCAGGGCAGGCACTGACCTCGAGGGTTGGGCACTCCTCGTCACCACAGCGTCCTGTTCCTTCGTGTAGGTAAGGCCTTCTTTGGTGACTTTTTAACTTATTGTTTTCCAGTTGTTCTTACTTTCTCCTTCTTGGAAGCCATCTTCTTTCTCTTCTCTATATCTTTATCTTCTATTTCTTATATTCTAGTTTTGTTATGCTTTGCTTTTTCCTAACTTTTTTCCTGTTTTCTTGGAGAGGACTGGTTTTCCTGACCGGCCACTACTCCATCACGTGACTCCTCTCAATTGTGAACCACGTTGAGGTTTATTATTCCCAGTCACCAAGTCGTGGGATGGTCCAGGCTCCAGACCATGTTGAAGTGACCCAAGCCCTGTGTTTATTACCTGCCATTCCCGGCTGGAAGTTGCAGCCTCTGCAGGCAAAATGGCTGTCTTCATTACCCATAATCCCCCATGCAGCTGGAACTGCTCTGCCATTACTCAATTTACCCCTGCCCATGGACATGTGAATATTTCATTTCAGAAATTAAAAATCGTGGACAGAATCCTTTGAATTCTAAAATAAAATGTTTTTTTCATTCTTTTTAATTCTATGTTCTTGTCTCCAATGTACACATTTTGATTAAGAATGCATTTTAGCAATCTGTTCACTCACATGGGCCTGTGCGTGCGATATTTAACCATGTAAAAATACATTTTTAAACATTGCTTTACTACTTGTTGCTATAAAAAAAGCCTTTTTATAACAGCAGGAAGCTCACATGAAAATCAGCTGCTGGCATTCGCCCTCAGAAACACTGGAAACGCGAGTGTAGACAGCGGAAGAAGTGACAACCCCCCTCTACTCAGCCCTTGTCGATGAGAGGCCATTGGCCACCAGAACACAGGCTGATCTTGCCGATCAGCTCCCAGCTCCCAGGCAGGGAGCAAAGGGCAGCTGCGACGTGACCAACACTGGAACCAAGGCTGAGCTCCGCTATGGGCCACGCACGCGATGGCCCTCGGCCCCTCCATATCCGGCAGCACGCCAGGGTGCTGCAGCCCGGCGTGCTGCTGGGCCCAAACTTCTGAGCAAATCAACAGGCAAAAGAAACCATGAGTACAAGTCCAAAGTCTGCAGACACCATGAAACAATGTTGGAGAAACTCATAGCAGGTAAAAAAACAAAGATATTGGGTGGGTGAATCAAGGACCGTGGCACCCACCCCCTTCAATTGGCACTCAGGCCATGTGCCATGGCTGCCATATGCTAGATATACCTACATTCCTGTGGGCACAGCAGAATTACTACTAATTGGTAGTGCAAAAATGAATTGTACTTAGCTGAACATATAAACAAATCAAGAACTGTAAACAAACTGACTGTGCAATACAGAGAGAACAAAAAAAATCAATAAAGTGCACAAGTAAGAGTCCTTAAATGGGTCCCTGATTGAGTTTGTCATTGAGGAGTAGCAGCTGTTGCTGACCCTGGTGGTGCGAGTCTTGTAGCTACACCTCTTTCCTGAAGCCAGCAGCGAGAACAGAGCATGTGCTGGGTGGTGTGGGTCTTTGATGACTGATGCTGCTCTCTGACGGCAGCGTTCCCTGTAAATGTGCTCCATAATGGGGAGGGTTTTGCCTGTAATATACTGGGGTGCGTCCACTACCTTTTGGAGGTCTTTATACTTGGGAGTGAATGAATGGCCTGCTGAAGGAGCAGATTCGCACACTGATGCCCATGCATGGGTGGATCAGTCTGCTGCAGCAGTCAGTGGACAACCTCAATTCCTGTCCAATGTGGCTGGGCGGAGGGCCCTGCTCTCTCAGCCTCCAATGCCCCCCAAGTTGGTGGAGGTTCAGAACCCCGAGGAATTGAGTAGAGTGGGGGTTCATAAGGTCTGCCTGAAAAGGCAGAAATTATAGCATGTGGGACGTGATACATAAAGGGTCGCGATACCAGGCAAACTTAAATTGTCATGTATTCACACCTGAAAACTAACCAGATGAAATCTAACTCCCCCCAACTCCACACAACAGGAGGATACTGCCGTGGAACACACTACTGTGTTGATCGGCGTTGTGGAAGCCTCCAACACATTCCTCAGGGTGGCCTACGCATATTCTAGCAGCACCAACAGATCGAACTGCTGGGTCTGCATGCGAACTCTGGTCCACACTGCTGAGGGACGGTCTCTTGCATACATTCCATCCAATGACACCGAAATGGACTGGTTACTCAAATTCGTCCATTCCATGGGCTTCAATGTTCTGATCTTGTGGGGGTGGGGGGTGAATAGCAGTGACCTCCCACCTGTCTCTCTACTGCACAACATCACATCCAGTGATGCCTGGAGGGGTGGGAGTTTCAGGAACTGTTTTTTTCTTCTTTACTACAATCTTGCAAACTCTAGCGTCCTGATTCTCAGAGTGACTCCCCGTCCGGTGAACAGGGCTAGACGTTTTGATAAGAATTGATCTAACCTTTTGGTGGGGGCACAGTGATTGAGAGTGAGAATGGTACCCATGCTCACAGTGTCCACACCCAATGGTGCCGCAAAGCTGGGGGCTCCCTGGACACTCAATGGCACACACTGGATATGCGGACACCATGCCTACCCCTGATGGGCTGTGGCTCTCCAGGATACATGGTTCCTTATATCCACCACCTTAATGACCTCGGGGAGCACCCAGCCTTCCGCAGACACCGAGACAGAAAGGCAACCACTGAGGTCGAAAGCTTCTGGAGGATTGCTTTCCCCCAGTGCGGCACTGCCCACCTGTTCTGTATACACATGAGCAGCCAGCTATAGACACTGGCCAACGAAACGACTGTGGCACTTCGTAGACTCGAGTGACAGCAGAAGTGACGGCCGCCTGCATGGTTACCTCGTAGAACTGGATGGTCCTGGACTACCTACTTTCTGCTGAAGGTGGTACCTCTGCAATGATTGTTAAGGAGTGCAGAACACAAACTCCTGACAAATAGGGGAACACCACTCCTTTGGCCGAACACATTTGAGAGTCAGTGGGTAAAAATAAAAAATCAATGGACCAGCACCCGTGTCATGACTCCTGCTGGGGAAACTGGCCACCCTTCTGGGGACTTGATGGGCCACTGGCATCCAGTGGGTCACTGCCACCATAGAACATACAGCAGAGTACAAGCCCTTCAGCCCTCGAAGTTGTGCCGACCCATATATTCCTTCCTAAAAATAAGTTCTAATCCCTCCTTAACCCATAACCCTCTATTTTTCTTTCATCCATGTGTCTGAGAGTCTCTTTAATGCCCCAATGTTTCCACCTTCCCTGGCAAGGCATTCCAGGCACCCACAACTCTCTGTGTAAAAATTTATCCCTGATGTCACTCGTAGTGGTGGGATTTTGTATGTTCTGTTGTCCTTGTAAATTTATCTGGAAAGCTCCTAATCAATATTGATGCATGTAGTGATTGGTGAGTGTCTTGACTTCCAAAGGTTGAATATAGTGTGGATTGTGGAGGGTCATGTGACCTCTTCATCTGGAACCTGCTCAGAAGTTACCTCACGTGCCAATCAATAGCCCCTTCACTCTTGCATCCCAGTGCAGTGAACTGGAATTCACTCTCTATGTATTGTTCTGATGGCTGGCTCCTCCCCTGGCTCCACACTCACCTACCCCAATATAAACCCTGGTTTTCCTGCCTTACCTCAGATTCACCTGAGGGCTATTGTATCTACTGGCCTTTGATTGTAAGCTATTAAAAGTGTGTTTGTACTACTCACTTGGCTCTAAGTACAATCAGTCGCATTACAATTTTAATAGCTTAACCTTGAAACAGGATGGAGGCCTTGGTCGACCCTCTGTCCCCTGAGGCCCTGGAGGAATTCACCTACTGGCTGGAGTGCTTCCAGTCCTACCTGACAGCTACACAAGACGTCTTCAACTCCAATAGTCTCCAGAGATCGGCACTTCTCTCTCGAGTCGGCTCCAAAGGTTTCGCTGTCATCAGGGACCGTGCTACCTACGAGTTGGCCATAGAAGGCTTGAAGTCCCATGATATGAGGCCCCAGAATGATGTGCTAGCGAGGCACCAACTCTCTCAACATTGGCAGTGTTCGGGTGAGTCGCTGGACGATTATGCCCTCGAACTGTGGGCCCTGACCAGAAAATACCACTACAAAGTGGATGGCCTAGGTGAGAGAGGAGGAAAAATTTTGGACACCTCGTGGCAGGAGTGAGGACAAGTTATGTGAGGCAGCGACTGCTAGAGCTGGGGAAGAAAGACTTGGCCAGCACCCTGGAGCTGGCAAAAGCACTCAAACAGGTCCAACTGGGAACTGTCGACCTCACGGGCAAAAGAGGCGCCTTTTCAGAGGACCAGCTCATTGGGGCACCGGCGACTCCCACAGCCCCAGCGCCGACTTCTCCGGCCATGCACGACCATGGTTGTTACTTCTGTGGACAGGCACATCACCCCTGTGCCCAATACCCCGCAAAGGACTCTGGGTGAAGGTTTGCAGGGTTAAAGGGAACCCAAAGTGGGCGATCATGTGTGCAACCCACATCATCGCTCGACTCATGCCCGAGTCCCGAAATGCTGGCCTCAGCCTCTCCATGCTGCTCACCACCAGAATTTTGTTGTGCCTCCTGGTGAGACATGCCACCGGAAGCAGGAAGTTACAGCAGCCATCTTGCCACGCCTCGAGGTCAACGCCACCTAGTCCTTCATCGGATCAAGATCAAGATGGAGGGCGGCCATCTTGTTGTGCATCGTAGTCAATGCCATCTTGTCTGTCCATGAACCAAGTGGAGAGAGTTGACATGAGCATGGGGAGCGACAGAGTTTCTGGAGCACTAGATTCGGTCATCCAGGATCAGGCAATACCTCACCAATTGAATAACTCGACGATGGAGATGAGGGTACATGGACATTTGACTGATTACCTGGTAACTTTATAAATTATGTGACAGGTCTATGGTACAACTTAAGAGTGTATCTGATGGACTATTGTATTTTCCTAGCTTCAAACTCTGTGATGATCTAGGGGTATTGTATAGTACATCTAACTGTAAGGTGGGGGGGGGGGAGTTTGTAAGTTCCGATTGTATGTATTGAAGGATTTGTGTGCTCCTGTGTTGCGGCCGGGACGATGGGGTGGGGGCTGCTGGTTGAGACATTGCACAGTAGTGTCAGGTTACCTGCACCAACAGGGATGTCCTGTACCCTGAAACTGGAGATGGCTGTCCGATAAGCGGAGATCTCAGTATCTTTCTGCTGTGCTTTGGTGAAGTTCACCTAGTTGACACCCGGGATCGCGGGGCATGACAGAGCATCAGCTACCATGTTGCTTTTCCACATGATGCATATATCCATGGTGAATTCAGACACATAGGACAAGTGCCTCTGTTGTCAGGCTGACCATAGGTCTAATACCTTGTGGAAGCGAAGATCTTGAATTTTCAGCCTTCCAAAAAGTAAGGGAAAAGTCTTTCCACCAGGTACAGTGCCAATACTCTTGGTTGAAATCGCAGTATTTGAGTTCTGAGGGGCAGAGGAACCTGCTGATAAAGGCCAGTGGTTGCCACTGGCCCCCAATGAGCTGTTCCGGCATGCCTCCTAATGCTGTGCTGGAGGTGTCGACTGTCAACGGTAGGTGCCTCCAGTCTGGGGTGGACCAGGAGGTTGGTGTTGATCAGAGTGTCTTTGGTGTTCTGGAACACCTTCAAAGACTCATTGTCCCACATAATGTCCTTTGACTTGCCTGCCATCAGCGGGAAGAGGAGGTGCAAGATGCGTGCCGCTGCCGGTATGAGCCTGTGGTAAAAGTTTATCATACTGGAAAATTCCTCCAACTCTTTCACTGTGTGTGGCTCAATTAAATGCTGGACCATCGATACCTTCTTGGGGAGGGATGTAGCCCCGCGCCTGTTAATCCTGTGCCCCAGAAAGTCAGTGGTGTCCAACTGAACTGGCACTTAGCGGGGTTGACAGTTAGCCTGAACTCGCTCAGATTGGTGAACAGTAGTCTCAGGTGGGCAGCATAGTCTTTGTGGCTGCGGCTGGAGATGAGGATATGATCCAAATAGATGAACGCAAATGGGAGGTCCTGGCTCACTGCATCCATCTGCCTCTGAAAAATTTGTGCCGTGTTCTTTAGACCAAAGAGCATTCAGAAAAATTCAAACAAACCAAAGGAGGTAATGACTTGGGGACATCCTGGGGGTGAACAGGGATTTAGTGGTACCTCTGGATGAGGTCCTCCTTGAAGAACACCCAAGCCCCGTGCAGGTTGACGGAAAAGTCTTGGATGTGGGGCATGGGATATCTTGCCGGGCGAAATGGCCTTTTTGAAATGGCGGTAGTCTCCAACCCCCTGCTGATTTGGGTACCATGTGAAGGGGAGAGTCCCAGGGGTTGTCAGAGTGCTGCACGATCTCCAGCTCCTCCATTTTCTTAAACTCCTCCTTCGCCAGGCTGAGCTTTTTAGGAGGGAGTCGGCTTGCCCTGGCGTGGAACAGGGGCCCTCGGTCAATATGTGGTGCTCAGCTGCAGAGAACTCTGACGCCACTTTCAAGGAGAACTCCACCAGGATGTGGGAAAATTCATTGTCTGATAGTGTTTTAGAGTCCAGGTGGGGGTTGAGTAGCTTGGCTTCCCCCAGAGGCGGAGTCTGAAAGGTTTGGTCGTGCACCAAGCGCTCTCCCTTGAAGTCGACCAACAAGCAGTGAGCTCGAAGGAAGTTGGCCCCCAGGAGTGGTTGCGACACTGCCGCGATGGTGAAGGATCACGTAAAGCGGCTGTTGTCGAACAGAAGAGGGATGGTGCGGGTTCTGGAAGTTCGAATGGAGGAGCTGTTGGCTGCCCTCAGTGCTGGACTCTGCTTGCTACTGTGGGTGTCAACCAGGAATCCAAGTGTTGACCAGGAAACACCTTCCTGACAAGGAGTCCCAGATGTAGAGGAGACTATCATGTGGGCCAACTGCCGCAGCCATCAACGACAGTTGGCCAGGGCGTTTTCCAGAAACCCGCAGGATGGGTGGGATCAACGGGCCTCCTCACCACATCGCTGATGGTAGTAGCATAGCTGTTCTGTGGAGTTCACTTGCCTCTCCGCTGGCCTTGATCTCACTGGGGGTTGATTGTGGGATTGCTGATGTGCTCTACGATTGTGCTGGTGTCCTCCTTCACTTTACAGAGCATGTCGGTCTGGGCTGCAACCCTCCAAGGATTGCTGAAGTCCTTGTCCATAAGCAAGAGTCAGATATCCTCGGGCAGCTGCTCCAGAAAGATCTGCTCAAAGAGCAGGCAAGGCTTGTGGCCCTCAGTCAAAGTGAGCATCTCGCTCATTAGGGTGGATGAGACCCTGTCCCCCAATCGTGTGGCGCGCTCCTGCCAGGAGAGTCTGAAAGTGCGGGTTAACAACTCTTTGAGGGCCACGTATTTGCCTTGTTCTGGAGGCTGCCATAGGAAGTTCACGCCCTTGCCACTGTGTTCTGATCGAGGGAGCTCACAACATAGAAGAAGCGGGTGTCGGTGGTGCTGTGGTGAAGCTGGAACTGAGCTTCGGCTTGCTTGAACCACACATGTGGCTGTGCCACCCAAAACATTGGGAGATTGAGTGAGACCACATGGATGGTCACTGGTTTTGCTTGATCCAACACCTTCGGGTTCAACTGCCGGATGGACCTGGCAGGGTCCCCAATGTAGTGTTCACACTATGAGTGCACGCAGAAGAACGATACACCTACCAAAGCCTTGGAAAACAAGACTGGTTTATTACTCTGAGCTGCAGTGTCTAAAGGACCGAGTCAGGGACCTTGAGCTGCAGCTCAATGACCTCGCGTTGGTCAGGGAGAGCGAGGCTGTCATAGATAGGATTTATAGTCAGGTGGTCACACCTGACCCACGGGAGGAGGGGCAGTGCGTTACTGTTAGGAAGCAGAAAGAGAAAGGTCGGGGTCCAGAGAAAACATCTGAGTCTGAAATCCTCTGAAATCGATACTCCTCCTTCAGTACTGAAGAAGGGAATAGTCAGGCTAAGGTAGGGTCAGCCTCTGTTGCCCAGAAAGGAAGTAATAGGTAGAGGAGGGCAATAGTTATAGGGGACTTGATGGTGAGGTGGACGGACAGAGGTTTTTATTGACAAGATAAAGAAAACCGGATGGTGGTTGCCTCCCTGGTGGCTACACAAGTCCAGAACATCCTAAAGAAGGAAGGGAAAGAGCTTGAAGTCATGGTTCATGTCGGTACCAATGACATTGGAAGGAAGGAAGAAGTGGTCCTGCAAAATTAATATAGGGAGTTAGGCAGGGAGCTCAGAAGAAGGACCACTAAGGGTATAATATCTGAATTACTACCTGTGCCACACAATAGTGAGGACAAAAATAAAGTCATGTGGAGACTGAATGTGTGGCTGAAGGGGTGGAATAAAAGACAGGGTTTTAAGTTCTTGGACCACTGGGACCGTTTCTTGGGGAGATGGGACCTATACTGTAAGGATGGGTTACATCGAAATTCCAGAGGTACCAGTCTCCTGGCAGGGGCGTTTGAACTAGTAAGGTTGGAGGCAAGGGTTCATGTCAGGGAGGATAGCAAGAACAGTCTTTAGGCAAAGAATAAAGGCTTTTTCACACAATCTGGAGGTGGAACAGCAGCAGGTAATAAATAGTGGCCATAGTAACAATTGTAGAGAGGGTGAGAGGCAGAAAGTTAAATGTGGAAGACCTCTGAGATGCATTTATTTCAATGCAAGGAGTGTGGTAAACAAGGTAGATGAAACAATGGTGTGGATTGACACGTGGGGTTATGATGTGATAGCAATTAGTGAGACATGATGGAAGGAAGGTTGTGACTGGCACCTAAATATTCCAGGATTTCACTGCTTTAGATGTGACAGAACTGGTGGGATACGAGGGGGAGGTGTGGCGTTGCTTATCAGGGAAGATACTACAGCGGTGCTGAGGCAAGATAGACTGGAGGACTAATCGCGCGAGGCTCTGTGGGTTGAACTTAAAAATAAGAAAGGTGAGGCTACAAATATAGGGGTATATTATAGGCTGCCAAAAGAGGATAAGGAACTGGAAGAGCAAATGTGCAGAGAAATAGCTGAGATATGTCGTAGAAATAGGGTTGTGATAGTTGAGGATTTCAATTTTTCTAACATTGATTGGGAAACACAATCAGTGAGAGGGCAGGATGGCTTAGACTTTGTACAGTGTTCAGGATTGCTTTTTACAGCACTACATTGAGGTGCCTACTTGAGGGGAGGCAGTGTTAGATCTATTGTTAGGGAACGGAATAGGGCAGGTGAAGGAAGTGTGCGTTGGTGAGAACTTTGGATCCAGTGATCATCTTAAATATGGAAAGGGACAGGTCAGGTCCAAGGTTGAAGGTCTTCGAGTGGGGAAAGGCTAGATTTGAAGAAATGAGAAGGGATTTGTAGAAAATTGTATGGGCTGATTTTCTGGAAAGGATGTAGAGGAGATATGGAGGGTATTTAAAGAAGAGATATTGAGAGTACAGGATTTTTACGTGCCAGTCAGATCGAAAGGCAAAGTCAAAAGCTTAAGGGAACTGTGGTTTTCTGGAAAAATAAGGAAGTTGGTTCAGGGGGGGGGGTGGCATTTACTAAATTTAAGAAGCAAAAAATGGATAAGATGGAATGATTATTACATAGATTACAGAAAAAACTTTAAGAAGGAAATTAGAAAGGCAAAAAGAAGGTATGAGGTGTCAATAGCTGATAAGGTAAAAGCGAATCCTAAAGGTTTTTACAGATATGTGAATACTAAAAGGAGGGTTAAGGATAGTATAGGTCCACTGGAAAATGAGAGCGGTGAACTATGCGAAGAACTGTATCAGATGGGATAGATATTAAACAATTTTTTTCTCATCTGTGTTCACGAAGGAAAAGGACATTGGACTATGTGAGATAAGTGAGGCAAATGGCTTAGTTAGGAAAAGAGAGGGTTTTGGTGCTGCTAGGGTAGGTGAAAGTGGATAAGTCTCCTGGTCCTGATGGAATTTTCCCCAGGACATTAAGGGAGGTTAAGGAGCAAATAGCGGAGGCAGTGATTTTTCAATGATCACTGGAGGAGGGTGTGGTGCTACAGGATTGTAGTTCCATTGTTTAAAAAGGCATGAGGTGTCGGCCAAGTAATTATAGGCCTGTAAGCTTGACTTCGGTGGTAGGGAAAGCTATGGAGGGCATTTTTAGAGATGGTGTGTATAAATATCTAGATAAGCAGGGATTGATCAGGAGCACCAGCATGGGTTTGTGAAGGGGAAGTCATGTTTGACAAACCTTGTTGAGTTTTTTGAAGAAGTGACAAGAAAGGTGGATGAAGGTAGGGCAGTTGATGTAGTCTTATCTCAATTTTAGCAAAGCGTTTGATAAGGTTCTACATGAAAGGTTAGTAAAGAAGGTTCAGTCACTAGGGATTAATAGAGAAATAGTAAAATGGGTTCAGAGGTGGCTGGAGGAGAGGCAGCAGAGGGTTATGGTGGATAACTGTGTCAGGATGGAAGCCTGTGATGAGCAGAGTACCTCAAGGATTGGTGCTAGATCCCCTGTTGTTCATAATTTATATTAATGATTTGGATGATGGGGTGGTTAACTGGGTAAGTAAATATGCAGACGATACGAAAATAGGGGGAGTGGTGGATAGCAAGGAAGGTTTTCAGGGATTACAGAGAGATTTGGTTTGTCTGGAAAATTGGGCTGAAAGATGGCAGATGGAATTTAATGTAGAGAAGTGTGAGGTGCTTCATTTCAGAAAAAAATAATCGAAATAGGACATATGTAGTAAAGGGGAGGACATTGGGGAATCCACAAGAACAAAGAGATCTTGGAGTTAAGGTGCAGCATTCCTTGAAGGTGGATTCCCATGTAGACAGGGTGGTTAAGAAAGCATTTGGTATGTAAGCCTTCATAAATCATAGCATAGAGTATAGGAGCTGGGAAGCTTCTATAAAGTGTTGGTGAGGACAGGTTTGGAGTATTGTGTTCTGTTCTGGTCTCCAAATTATAGGAAGGATATAGATAAGGTGGAGAGGGTGCAGAGAAGATTTATAAGGATGTTGTCTGGCTTAAAATACCTAGAGCACAGAGAAAGATTGAAGAGGTTAGGCTTTTATTCACTGGAACGTAGACGGTTGAGAGGGGATTTGATAGAGATGTTTAAAATTATGAAGGGAATAGATAGACTAGATGCAAGTAGACTCTTCCCCCTGAGAGCAGGGGAGGTTGAAACAAGAGGACACAAGTTGAGGATAAGGGGGCAAAATTTTAGGAGAAACATTAGAGGATGCTTCTTCACTCAGAGAGTGGTGGATGAATGGAATAATCTTTTGGAGGAAATAGTTGAGGCAGAGTCAATTCTTTCGTTTAAGAGGAGGTTGGATATATACATGGATAAGAGGGGGTTGGAGAGTTATGGGTGGAGAATAGATGGGGGGTCCTAACGGAATTGTTTGAGTGAACCGGCATGGACTTGAAGGGCCTGTTTCCATGCCATAAACTGTTATATGGGCCCCTAGCATTGACATCAGGACCTTGCATCATCAGAGTGTCGGTCTGAGATTGGCTGGCGTTCACACCAGTGTTCCTTATCTTCCCACCATGCGGAAGTCACCTAGGATGATGGCCAGTCTCACCTGGGATGATGGCTGATGTCCGTGCGGTCGCCGCGTTCGTCGGCCATTTTGCGGCCCAGTCCATGTCTCCGTGCGTGAGCCGTTACAATATTGCACAAAATTGCCTTCTGCCTGGCGTAAGGTAGACAAAGAGTCGCCATTTGCTTTCTCTGGTGCCCCTTACTGTAAAAGAGAAAGAGAAGCAAAAGACAGTCCCTTCAGTTTTGAGTGTCTATAGATTTTCATCCAGCGCTCCCGTAGCCTTTGAAGCCGCACATACCCCTGTTTGATCCATTGGCAAACTCCAGATCCAAACCTCCGACACAATCAGGAAGCCTTCAGCGCCTGAGGCCTTTTGGGTCCTTTCCAACCCTCAGCACCCTCTCAAATTCTGGTTCCAATGCCTGGTTCCCATGAAGCAGTGTCCATCAGCCAGCAGCCTGTGCAGGTCCCTCAGCCACTGAATCTCTCGCTGGTCCACCATCCAGTTGGGTCATCTCAGCTGTTTCTCCTTCTCCCCATTTCAGGTCCCCTGTGCCAGTCCATTGCTCTCACAGAGTCTGCAACCCCCTCAAGGTTGGTGCCAAGAATAGGCCCCACCATTTTAAGCCCAGACTTGCAGGATTTAAAAAAAAACATCATTGGCTCCTTTAGCAGGCTCCTAAAGCCTGTTTGGAGCCTTCAACATTAGGACAGGGCACTTAAATCCTTCACTGCAGTGCAGAGTAGCCCTTACTCCATGTGAACACCATCTCTCATGGTAACTCTACGCTCTCCACTGTGTTTTATTCTGCTTTACTTATGTATGGTTAGCAAACACAGTGTCAGACTATTTTGCACCCTAGACCTGGTTGAGAGCTGCCTGAACTGAATGCGGGGATGGGGGGGTGGGGGGGGGGGGTGTACTGATCGGGCTGAGAGGAGGGGGGTGGGCAGACTGGGCTGAGCAGTAGGAGCAAATCCCGATGTGACATTTGACGTGTGCCATACCACTTCCTCCCTCTGCCTTATCAGACTAACAGACGTGCTTACAGTGCGTTAGTCAAAACCACGTCAGAGGTGCTGGAGCTGTTGGAATCTCTCTTCAACAGCACTCCTCCGAGGTCTGCACCCTAGGCAGCTGCCTAGTTGGCCTAATGGTAGTGCTGGCCTTGATGGTTAGACCTGCTGGATAGCACACAAACCAAACCTTTTCACGGGAAAACTATAGAACACGACAGCACAGAAACAGGGCCTTAGGCCCATCCAGTCTGTGCCAAATAATTATTCTGCCTTGTCCCAATGACTTGTACCTGGATCATAGCCCTTCATACCTCTCCCATCAATGTACCTGTTCAAAGTTTCCTTAAATATCGAAATTGGGCTCACATTCACCACTTTAGCTGGAAGCATTCTCCACTTTCTACGTGAGTAAGTTCCCACTAATGTTCCCTTTGCACGTTTCACTTTTCACCCTTAACACATCTCTAATTCATACCTCGCCCAACCTCAATGGAAAAAGCCTGCTTGCATTTCCCCTATCTCAGTAAACCTCAGCCCAGGTGAGAATAAATGTGAGCATTAAGCTTGAAATGCAAGCAAATGCGGTGATCTCAGGTAGGCACCTTGGCGCATATGGACAAGTTGAGCCAAAAGGCCCCTTTACCATACTATCTCACACAACGGCTCTAGAAAGTGGGAGCCTTACTTTGAGTGACAGACTGCAGCCAATCTGAAAACAGCTCAATGTCAACATTCAACCCTGAGATTCTTTTCCTTGTGGGCCGGGGCAGAATTTCTATTTATCGGTAACTGTAAATTGTAATCAAGAGAAAGAGAGAAATGTAAACAAACTATCCAATACATAAAAAAAGAAATATTCAGTAATAAATGTGAAAAGTAAGAGTCCCTGATTGAGCTTGTTGTGGAGGAGTCTGATGGTGGAGGGGTAGCAGCTGTTCCTGCACCTGGTGGTGCGAATCTTGTGGCACCTAGATCTTTTTCCTGATCACCATATAACCATTTACAGCACTGCTAGTCCATGCTGAACATCTTCTCCTATCTAGTCCCACTGACCCGCATTCGGCCCATAACCCTCCAGACTTCTCCCATCCATATGCCTATCCAACCTTTCCTTCAATGGCAACAGCAAGAACAGAGTATGAGCTGCGTTGTGTGGATCCTTGATGTTGCTGGTGGTCTCCGACAGCAGCGTTTCATGAATATTTTCTAGATGGTGGGGAGAGTTTTTTGTGATGTCCTGAGCTGTGTCCACTCCCTTTTGCAGGGCTTTCCACTCAGTGGTATTTCTGCCCCTATACCAGACCACGATGCAGCCGGTCAGCACCGTTTTCACTACACATCTTTAGAGGTTTGCAAACTTCTGCAAACTCCTGAGGAAGTAGAGTCGTTGATGTGCTTCAGGATGAAATTAGTATGTTGGCTCCAGGAAAGTTCCTCCGAGATGGTGACTCCCAGGAATTTAAATTTGCTCATCTTCTCCACCTCTGATTCCCCACCTCTGGTTTTCCTTTCTTAAAGTCTCCAATCAGCTCCTTGATTTTGGTGCCATTGCGTGAAAGTTTGCTGCAAGTACACCCTTCAGCCAAATTTTCAATCTCCTTCCTGTATGATGACTCATCGCCCCTTGTATAACCCACTGTAGAATCAATGGCAAATTTATAAATAGTATTGTCGTACCGAGCTAAACAGTCATAGGTGTAAAGAGAGTAGAGCAGGGGTCGAAGTACACAGCCCTGTGGTGCTCTGGTACTGATGGAGATTGTGGAGGAGATGTTCTTGCCAAACTGCACTGATTGGGTCTGAAGTAAGAAAATCCAGGATCCAATTACACAGGGTGGTGTTGAGGCCCAGGTCTAGAAGCTTTCTGATTAGTTCGGAGGGGATGATGGTGTTGAATGCTGAATTGTAGTTGATAAAGTGCATCCTGATGTATCCATCTTTCCTGCTCAGGTGTTTCAGGGTTTTGTGTTGACCTCATGAGATGACATCTGCAGTAATCCTGCTGCTGCAGTAGGCGAATTCGATCGTATCCATGTTGCCTTCAGACAAGAGCTGATATATGTCAACACCAGCCTCTCAAAACCCTTCATCAGTATGGATGTGAGTGCCACTGGTCAATGGTCATTTTGGCAGGTTTCCACACTCTTCTTAAGTCGAGGCCTGTTTTAAAGAGTTGGGCACTACACCCTGTGGGAGTGAGTTGTTGAAGATGTCCCTGAATACACTGGCCAGTTGGCCAGCACAGGTCCTCAGTACTTGGGCGGGTACTCTGTTCAGACCAGATGTGACAACAAGTTTGGAATGATCAAATTTTATAGCATAGATCAAGGCCATCGGCCCATTATCCAAAGGCCCAACAAATGCTTATTTTTTCAAGTAGACACTCAGTTGCCTTTTGAAAGGAGTTTAGTCAGTATGGTCATGACATTGCAATTTGGCACAGGGATAAGTTTTTTTGGTGCTTTCATTGCAAAAAGAATAAAAATCAGAATTCATAATGAATTAACCACCCCAGATTTAGCAGTCAGCAGTGAAAGGATGCTGCTTGTCATTCACTATATTGACAGCTGCCTATGGGGAATTTTGTAGACTTAGACCTGCAAATTAGGCATCTGATTCAGTCTGATATCATTGCACAAATGACTCTTCACCCCGCCAGACTAGCTTCAGTTGTCTGAGAGCCACAGGGGGGTGATTTGCCCGCATTTTTATGAACATCGCTTGCCCATTTTTTTCACTGTGAAGCATCTTTAATATTGCATGTGGGAGATGGACAGGACAGTAATACCACGAATTCAACCATTTGACAATGGTGATTTGACACCAGTGTTGCCAAATTTGGCCCTCAGCAATCCAGTGGTTTGTTTTCCATGCCAGAACCCAGCATTTAGCAGCAGGAAGACTCACTGCCCAAACTGCATCATTGGGATTGACTAATTAAATGGGCCCCGCTACTGTATTACAGTAAAACCCTAGATATCCAGCACCTATGGGGTTGGGAGATGCCAGATAAGTGAATCTTCCAGTTGCTTGAGATTGCATGTTGAGTGATTGGAGAACCAACCGCTAGGAGATGTCATTTTAGAATGTTCGTATTTTTTTTAACCTATTTCCCATGATTTTTGTTGCTGGTTCTCGAGGCTGCCAGTTGCTTGAATTCTGGATACTGTAAAAATCTACAGGGACGATCATGAACAACCACCCACAGTTTTGATGAGATGCGTGTTTGGAACCAACACACGGATCAGTGGGTGAACAAAGAGAAGATGAGGGACTCAACAGGTCAGGCAGTACCCATGGAAAGAGGTGGTCAGTCAGCATTTCATGTTGGGCCCCTAAAGCTGTCATTTGGCCTTTGTCAGCCTAAGTTCTAGGAGGCAGGAGTATCAAATTGTTTCATTATTGTCCCCACAGTGCGATGCAGCACAGAAACAGCCCACACATCCATGTCAACCTTTTCCCCATCAACACTCATCCCATTTGCCTACATTATGTCCAAATCCCTTTATGCCTTGTCTATTTCAAGAAGCAAGGCATTGGAACCAATATTGAAATATATACTGTAGCAACTCTGCAGGTGGTTAGAATACCATCGAGGGCATTTTTTGGGGTGCAATTTTGCATTAACAAATAATCACAACCGTGTTTGACACAATATGAAATCTATAGACCCACACTAACTTGTGAAATTAATGTGATTGTAGATGCAGGTAATGCCAATTACCTTTACTGGTACCAATCTAAGAAGGAAACTCCTGAGAAAAGGCTTGTGGCCAAAATAATTAGCACAAACCAATAACTAACTCTCTGTGGTAAATGTCTCATTGGGAGGATGTCTCAATCTAAGCTCAGTCATATAATTGTAGCGGCATCAAAGTATACAGCATTGAAACAGGCCCTTTAACCCATCGACCATACTGACCAAAGTGCCTTCCTGAGCTCATCTGATTCGCCTGCATTGGGCCCAACCTTTCCCATCTATCTGTATGACAAAACGTCCTTTAAGTGTTGTAATTGTACCCACTTCTACCATTCCCACTGGCAGCTCATTCCATATACCATCACTGTCTATGTGAGAATCCTGCCTCTCAGACTGCCTCTAAATCTTTCCCTTCTCTCCTTCAAACTATGCTCTCTAGCCGTAGACTCCCCAGGATTGGGGCAATTTATTTTGTCTATGTTCCTCATGATTTTATCATCATCATCATGGCCCATCCCTTGGCGAGCGAAGATGAACATGATGCCTTGTAGCTCTTCTACCCTCACAGAACTTTTTGTAGTTGTTGGCACATTGCAGAACGCCATGCAGTGCGATTTTTTGCGAAGTCCTCCCAGTCAGTATGGTTGGCATGGAATGACTGGAGATCATGCTTGATTGTGTCTTTGTAGCAAAGATGTGGGCGACCAACAGGGCAAGGAACATCTGGTAGCTCGCCATAGAGGACATCTTTGAGCAATCGGCCGTCCTCCATACGGACAATGTCGCCAGCCCACTGCAGGTGGTGAGATTTTATAAATCTCTGAAAAGTTACCTTTCAGCCTCCTTACTACCCCACCTATTTTCCCATCTTTCTTCATCACTTCATACACTTGGATATTTAATTCCCAGTCATCTGCACCCTGCAACCACATTTCTGTATTGGCCTCCTAACCTTTGTCCTGATTTGTACCAAATACAGTTCTGAGAACTACGGGCATTCGGCTGAAACACCCGTACACTCAGTCCTTTAAGAATGTATTGATCCTTGCATCTTTTGCATTTGACTTTTCCATCTTGTTTATCTTGTGCTTTGGTCTCTTCACTGCCTTCCTGCCTTTTGTCAGCCTTGCCTGTTATTTCACACTGATATGTCTGCATCCCTTGGCTGATATTGGCATTCTTTGAAACCTGCAGAGACATCTGTACATAGCTATGTTCTTCACCCTGTGTATGCCCAGACCGTCATGTAAGATGGATAGGAAAGATTGAGAAGCTTGTGAGCTAATGGGACTCGTTTAGGTAGACAACTTGGTCGGCATGGACAATGGTTTGTTCCCGTGATTCCAAAAAGTTGCAACTTGCTTTTATCGCATACCTTTAATTGGAAAAAAGACCTAAGGGATGTTCTAGACGCATATGTCAAAAAGAATAGAGAAGGGGAAAGAGGGCAAATGAGAGAATTTGCGTAAATATTGTGGGAGGTGGGGGATGGAAGGGAGAGTTTGTGAAATATTTTAATAGAAACAAGAAAATTAGAGAGCTTTGGTGAAAAAATGACATGAAGTAGGAGCTGGGAGACTAGAAGCCAAAAAGAAGAGAATATTGTAGAGTTAAGATGGTGTGAGGTCAGGAAGATATAGTAAAGCACCAGAATTCAAGCAAATGGCAAAACAAAATAATAGAAAATAAATAGGTAAAACGTTTAAAATTGGCATACTGCACCATTAGATTACCAATTGCACAACACACAATCTCACACTTACCCGGCCTCTAAATTCCACCTAGTCCCTTATTACATCCATTTAAATACCTTTTGTTGGTCTGGATTCCTCCCCCATCATTTGAATGCTGACACTTGCTGATATTTCCTTGAAGAAGGGCTCAGGGCCAAAATTTTGGCAACATATCTTTGTCTCCTTTCAATGCTGAAAGGACCAGCTGAGATCTTCCAGCATTTCAGTGTTTTTACTGCAATCACAGGGTCTGCACCCTATTGTGTTTCACTTAGGTATGTATTAATTCTGGCCATGACCAACCTCTGAAAGCATTTAATCACAGTAGATGTTATAACTACTGGGTGATAGTCATTGATGCAGCTCACACTGTTCGTCTTGGACACTGGGATGAATGATGCCTTTTGAACCAGGTCTGATTGCAGCAATGAGAGGTTGAAAATGTCCGTGAACACTCCAGCTGGTTGGTTGGTGCAGATTTTCAGTACCCTGCCAGTGACATCATCAGAACCTGATGCCTTGCGAGGGTTTGCCCTCTTGAATCATGTTCTGACATCACCCTCAGAGACAGATATCTCTGGGTCCTCACCCTTTGCAGGGATTCTAGATGGCACATTTTTGGTTCTTCTTCTCAAAGCAGGCATAGGTGTTCAGCTCATTGGTTAATGAAGCATCACAGCCCATCTATAGTGTTGGCCCTCACTTCATAGGCTGTAATGGCCTGCACTCCTTGCCATAGCTGGCATGTATCTGCTTCTGTCTCTAGTTTCCTCTGGAATTTCCACTTTGCTTCAGATATGGCCTTCAGCGGGTTGCACCTGACTTCTTGTAGAGATTTGTATCCCTGGCCTTAAATCCCCTTGTTATCACCCTCAGCAGGTTGTGAATTCTCTGATTGATCCAGGGGTTCTGGATGGGGAACACCCAGTATGTGCATGTTGGCACACACTCATCCACACAGGTCTTGATGAAGTCCGTGATACCTGTTGCATATTCATTCAAGTTTATGAATGAGTTCTTGAATATGTTCCAGTCCACTGATTCAAAGCAGTCCTGCAGATGCTCCTCCTCCTCCCTCAACCATACTTTTACCATTGGCCCTCAGACTCTGCTTGTATGCTGGGAGTACAAGTCATGGCTTGGCTTCATGAACGAAGATTTAGGAAGGTGGCTGCCCTTGCCTGCTGCAGGCTCACTGGTGGCTGTTGAGACCAATGTGGACAGATATGTCTGGCTGCAGTGACTACAAGGGAAATTCTGTTCTGGGTTTGGTGCTGCTGTGTCACGGTTCTTCCTCCATCTCCTTTTGTCCTCAAGGCCAACCCTGCATGCGTTTTTGAAGGAGGAGACAGACTGGTGAATGGTGTGTTGCCAGGCCATGTAATCGGAGGCTAGAGCAGACCACTGGCGATGGTCAATGTGAAGACACCAAGGAATTTATTCAAGAGAGTCCTTTTACCTCTTTTTCGGTGCCCCTCTGAAACGGTGACCAGTGGAGACATTACCGATGATCCTCCATCCTAGAGATGTGCGCTGCCCAGTGTAGCTGGATCTTCAACTGCATGGTCCCAATGCTGGTTACCTCCATCTGTTTGAGGACTTCATTGTTGGTGATGGTCACTCCAGTGGATGTTGAGTATAGTGCAGAGGCAGTGCTGGTGGAAGCACTCAAGGAGTTGTAGGTGGTGAAGGTAGATGACCCACAACTCAGAGTTGTATGGGAGGGTGGTCAGTACAATGGCTCTATATTCATTGATCTTTGTGCCTTTCCTCAGATGCCTGTTGTTCCAGACTCTTTTGTACAGTCTGACAAATATGCTATTTGCCTTTGCCAGTCTGTTGTCAACTTCTTTATCGATCTTGGCACCTGATGAGATGGCGCACCCCAGGAAGCTGAACTGGTGGGCTGTCTTCAGCTCAGTCACGCCGAGGGTAATGTGGGGAGGTTGGTACTCTTCCTGAGATGCGGGCTGATGGAGAACTTCTGTCTTCCTCAAGCTGACTTCCAGTCCGAAGTGCACGGCAGCCTTTGCAAAGCAGGGTATTATATGCTGCAAGGCTGTCTCTGTATGGACTTCACCAGCATTGCCGGTGAAGTGTAGCTCTGGAATGAGTTGCTCCTATGTCTTGGTGTGGGACTGTAGTCACCTCAGGTTGAACAGGTTGCCATCAGTGCAGTATCTGATGTAGATCATCAAGATCTTCAGTGGCCCTTTGGAGCATCATGCTGAAGAAGATGGCGAAGAGAGTCGGCATGAGGACACAGCCTTACTTTACACCGTTGCCTATTGAGAAGGGCTCTGAGAGGTCGTTGTTGTGTCTGACTTCATGTAGCTGGATGACCATGCTGATGAACTTTGGGGGGACATCCCAGTCTTTCCATGATCTGCCACATACCTTTCCTGCTCACAGTGTTGAACACTTTGGTAAGGTCGACAAATGTCACATACAGTTTCTCCACTTCTCTTAGAGCTGCCTGACAACAAACACCATGGTGATGGTGCTCCCTATGGCTCTGAAGCCACACTGACTCTCTGGGAGGTGTTCTTTAGCAATGATGGGCACCTGTCTATTCAGGAGTACTCGTGTGAGGATTTTTCCTGTGATGAAGAGTCAAGACTTTTCTCCTTGTTCTTGTCCAGGGTGATATTTCCAAATCTCTTGTGGGATTCCATTGACTCCTGTTGCTTAACCACTTTTCAGCTGCTCTATGGCCTTGACAGTCTCTTCTTGGGTTGGAATCTTGTCCAGTTCTGTTTTCTCTGGTTGTTGTGGGATTCGATGAATTGCTGAGTCTTGTTCCATGTGGTTGAAGCTGAAGAGTGTGTGGAAATGTTTTGACCACTGGTTCAGGATGGACGCCTTGACTGTGTAGAGTGCCTGGCTGTCTCCACTGTGCAAGGGACTCTGGATCTAGTGTGAAGGGCCGTACACCTGCCTTCAGGGCTTCATATAGTCACTGGTGCCTGCGCAAAGCTGAGTTCTCTCTGCGAGGTTGGTCCACCACTCGTTCTGAATCTCTTGAAATTCACACTGGAGATTGCTGCATACGAGGCGGAAGGTAGCTTTCCTATCGAAAAGACAGCTGTGCAAGCTGCGCCCAGTGGGTGGTTCTCTTCTTCACCAGCAATTCTTCGATCTTCTGCTTGTTTTCATTGAACCAGTCTTTCTTCTTTTTTTGTGGAAAACCCTAGGACTTCTTCAGAGGTCTGCAGGATGGGAGTGTTAAGGTGTTTCCAAAGAACTTCTGGAGAGGGATCTGTGGGAAAACTGGGATCCTCAAGCCTCGACTGAAGATTCACCTGGAAGTCAGCTTTCACTTCAGTTGACTGGAGATTGCCAATCTGGAACTTCTTCCTTGGAGCACCTCCTCTCTTCGGCTTGTGTTTGAAGTGGAGTCTGAGTTTGCAGCGAACAAGATGATGGTCTGTATGAGACTCTATGCTGGACATCATTCAGGTGAGTATGATGTCCCGAAGGTCTCCCAGGTGATTCGATTTGCCAAAGTGTAGTCATGGCATGGCTCGGGAGGCATTCTTCGTGGTGGTGTAGCAGTCCTCGAATGTGTTGGCCCCTCTGATCTAGCATGTGATGTAATCTAATGGCATTATGATCACTGCACCCAAAATGTTCCCTTACTCCTGTCACCTGTGCTGTCGTGTTCCCTAATAGGAGATCCAGTATTGCACTCTCTAATTGGTACCTCAATATATCGATTTACAAAACTTTCTTAGACATCCATCCTTTTACAGTAGGGGAGTTCCAATCAATATGTGGCAAGTTAAAATCACCTGTTATTACATCGCTGTTCTTCCTGCAGCTCTCTGCTATCTCCCTACTTATTTACTCCTTCAATTCTCACTATTGGATGGTCAATACAACCCCATTGATAGGTCATACCTTTCCTGTTCCTCAGCTCCACTCATATAGTCTCATAGGTGACCCTCTGGTCTGTTCGGTCTGAGCACAGCTGTAATATTTTCCCTGATGAGCAATGGCACTCCTCTGCCTTTTATTCCACTCCCCTCCCCCACCCCTCTCCCACTTCGTTCTATCATAATTGAAACAATGGAATCTTGGAACATTGTTACCAGTCCTGCCCCTCCTGCAACCAAGTTTCACTAATGACCATAGTCATCATTTCATGTGCCAACCCACACTTTAAGCCTGTTTTCCTTTCTTACACTACTCTGCATTGTAATAGATGAGCCTGAGAACATTATTTCCATCACACACAGTTCTTTGATTTCTGTCTCTATTTGCAGCCTTGACATCATCTTTTTCCATGAGGATTTCTGAATCAATGCGTCATGGATGATCAAAGTTTTACTGTCGTCTTTCAATACTGTCATTTTTTTTGTCATTTTAGTTAATTTACCAATGATCTTTGAAACCCCCTGATCTCAATTAGACTTTTTGTTACACCATCAAAATCAGTGGTTCTGAACCTTTTTCTTTCCATTCACGTAACACTTCAAGTAATCCCTATGCCATTAGTACTCTGTGATTAATAAGGGATTGCTTAAGCTGGGATGTGAGTGGGAAAGGAAGGTTGAGAACTACTGCTCTAGACCCAATTGTTACTGAAATTTTATTTGAGAAAAATTGCCATTGGCCCATTTCCTTTGCAGTCAGTTAGGTACAATTAAAACAGTGGTTTTAAAGAGCCTGCAGAATTCTGGAAAAAGGTCTTGTGGACAGATGAGACCAAGATTAACCTGTATCAGAGTGATGGCAAGAGCAAAGTGTGGAGGTGTAAAGGAACTGCCCAAGATCCAACCTCATGTGTGAAACATGGTGGTGGGGGTGTTATGGTCTGGGCATGTATGGCTGCCACAGGTACTTTCCATCCACGTACCATCTTAAGCTATCCCTTACTAATCACAGAGCATCAATGGCATAGGGAATACTTAAAGTGGTATGTGAGTGGAAAGAAAAATGTTGAGAACCACTGATCTGTTTTTCAACAGTAAAATTAGACTTTTTAATTTCCTCATCTGCACCATTAAAAAACAGTGAAAAACTGGAGTACTGGAAAACTACCGGACATATCCTGACCGGCAATGTTACTCACTGACAAGTGGCAGCCAAGGTTGGGTGGGGAAGAAAGTTCATGGGAACTTTTTAAAGGTGGGTCTGATTAGCCATTAAACCCTCTGACAATAATATTTAATTGTTGTCAGGCAACCATTAACTTTCCTCAGTTTAACACTCTCACTCTATTTGTATATTTGGACAAGCTCGCATGACCTTGAGCTAGTTTTATAACCATCTCTAACAATAGCCTAAAAATTCCTGCTGACAATGTGATGCCAGTGCTGTATTTGATTTTTTTTTCAGATAAATTACATCCAAACCCTTGAGATTTCTTTGTTTGCTTGGCCTGGAACACTGCGGTTACGTCTGGCAGGTAGGTGCTGAGTGAGAAACAAATTCCGACAGGATTTCTGAGTGGGCAACCAGCTGTCATTTTGCCCATCCCTCCATCCACCTGGGGGCCATCATTAGCCTGCTCGTTTTATTTTAAAATGACAGAAACTGCATTCTCAGGAATGAGTGATGATCTTTCCTTTGACTTCACAGTTCTCTTTCATTAAACGTACTGGTGACCAACATTAAGCTTTTGAACAACGGTCCATCATCCTAGAAGGAAGGTAAAGCCAGGAAGAAGGGAAACATTTGTCTACTTACAATCCTCATCAGCAGAGAATTTGACAATGCTTATTTTGGGGCTGGAGTTATTTACAGGGTCCTCCATAATGTTTGGGACAAAGACAATTTTTCCTTTTATTTGCCCCTGTGCACCACAGTTTTAAACTTGTAATACAATTCATATGATCAATGGGCACGTTCCAGATTTTTATTAAAGGTTATTTGTATACATTTTGGTTTGACCATGTAGAAATTACAACACTTTGTATATATAGGTATATATCCCCCTCATTTCAGGGCACCATAATATTTAAAGTAGTCATGTTTAGTACTGTGTTGTATACCCCTTGCATGCAATGACTGCTTGAAGTCTGTGATTCCTCGACATCACCAGGTGCTGAGAATCTTCTCTGGTGATGCTCTGCCAGGCCTCTACTGCAACTACCTTCAGTTCTTGCTTGTTTTGGGGATTTGTCCCCTTAAGTTTTCTCTTCAGCTTATGGGAGGCATGCTCAATTGGATTTAGATCAGGTGACTGACTTGGCCATACAAGAATTTTCCAGTTTTTAGCTTTGAAAAAAATTCCTTTATTGTTTAGCGGTATGTTTGGGATCATTGTCTTGTTGTTGGATGAAGCACTGTCCAATGAGTTGAGCAGATAATTCTAAACACCTCAGAATTCATTTTGCGACTGCCATCAGCAGTTACATCATCAATGAAGTTAAATGCACTAGTACCTGTGGCAGCCATACATGCCCAGACCATAACACCCCCACCACCATGTTTCACACATGAGGTTGGATCTTGGGCAGTTCCTTTACACCTCCACACTTTGCTCTTGCCATCACTCTGATACAGGTTAATCTTGGTCTCATCTGTCCACAAGACCTTTTTCCAGAATTCTGCAGGCAAACTGTAATCTGGCCATCCTGTTATTGTGGTGAACGAGTGATGTTCATCTTTCAGTGTAGCCTCTGTAATTCTGTTCACGAGGTCTTCTGTGGACACATCCGCACCTGTCTCCAGAGGGGTGTTTCTGATCTGACGGCCAGGCATTTGGGGATTTTTCTTCATTATGATGAGAATTCTTCTGTCCTCAGCAGTGGAGATCTTTCATGGATTACCAGTCCCTTTGCAATTTCTGACCTCACCAGTACACTCTTTCTTCCTAATAATGTTCCAAACAGTTGATTTTGGTAATGCCAAGATTTTGGTGATGTCTCTTACTGTTTTATTCTTGTTTTTCACCCTCATAAAGGCTTCTTTGACTTTCATTGGCTCAATCTGGTCGTCGTGTTGAAAAATGGCAGCTACAGACTCCAAAGGTGATCAAAAGCTTAGAAGCAAGCCTCGGTCTCTTATACTTCCACCAATGAGGCAATTAAATAGACCTGAGTGATCACAAACACCTGTGAAGCCAAATGACCATGACATAATGTGCCCTGAAATGGGGGGAACTATGTATAAAATGTGCTGTAAATTCCACATGACCAAACCAAAAGGTACACAAATAACATAGAATTACATCTTTTTTTTTAATTATTTTAATTTTTTATTTTTCACACCATAAATCACAATAGCCATGATATACACTTTTTCTTTTTCACACATTTACAGTGACTTTTTCTCCCCCCCCTCCCTCCTCCCAAGCCACCCCCCCACCCCCCCGCCTCTCATCCATTTTAGGTATACAATCTAGGTTGCATTAATTCAGTCAGACAATGTTGTCATTCAACAAAAATACACCAGAAATTCTACAGAGTCCATTCTTTTCTTTCCTTCTCCTTCCATCAACTTAGGTAATGTTTGTCCCTGGTAGGTTTTCGCTATTGTATTTAATGTAAGGCTCCCATACTTGTTCGAATATTTCAATATTATTTCTTAAACTATATGTTATTTTTTCTAATGGAATACATTTATTCATTTCTATATACCATTGTTGTATTTTCAAATTATCTTCCAATTTCCAGGTTGACATAATACATTTTTTTGCTACGGCTAGGGCTATCTTAACAAATCTTTTTTGTGCATCCTCCAAATCAATTCCAAATTCTTTGTTTTTTATGTTACTTAGGAGAAAGATCTCTGGATTCTTTGGTATATTCTTTTCTGTTATTTTATTTAATATCTGATTGAGATCATCCCAAAATTTTTCTACTCTCTCACATGTCCAGATTGCATGAGTTGTTGTTCCCATTTCTTTTTTACATCGAAAACATCTATCAGATACTGTTGGGTCCCATTTATTTAACTTTTGTGGTGTAATGTATAGTCTGTGTAACCAATTATATTGTATCATACGTAGCCTCGTATTTATTGTATTTCTCATCGTTCCAGAACATAATTTCTCCCATGCTTCCTTTTTTATCTTTATATTTAAATCTTGTTCCCATTTTTGTTTAGTTTTACCATTTGTTTCCTCATTCTCCTTTTCTTGCAGTTTAATATACATATTTGTTATAAATCTTTTGATTAACATTGTATCTGTAATCACATATTCAAGGTTACTTCCCTCTGGTAAACTCAGATTGCTTCCTAATTTATCCTTCAAGTAGGATCTCAGTTGGTAATATGCCAGCGCTGTAGCTCCAGTTATATTGTACTTATCTCTCATTTGTTCAAAGGATAAGAATCTACTTCCTGAAAAACAATTTTCTATTCTTTTAATCCCTTTTTTTTCCCATTCTCTAAAGGAAAGGTTGTCTATTGTAAAAGGGAGTAGCTTATTTTGCGTCAATATTAGTTTTGGTAATTGATAATTTGTTTTATTTCTTTCTACATGAATCTTCTTCCAAATATTGAGGAGATGATGTAATACTGGAGAAGTTCTATGTTGTACCAATTTTTCGTCCCATTTATATAATATGTGTTCAGGTATCTTTTCCCCTATTTTATCTAATTCTAATCTCATCCAGTCTGGTTTTTTCCTTGTTTGATAAAAATCTGATAGATATCTTAATTGTGCGGCTCTATAATAATTTTTAAAGTTTGGCAATTGTAAGCCTCCTTGTTTATACCATTCTGTCAATTTATCTAGTGCTATCCTCGGTTTCCCCCCTCTCCATAAAAATTTCCTTATTATTTTCTTTAACTCTTTGAAGAATTTTTCTGTCAGTTGTATTGGCAGTGCCTGAAATAAGTATAATATCCTTGGAAAAATGTTCATTTTAATACAGTTTATCCTTCCTATCAGTGTTAGTGGTAGATCTTTCCAATGCTCTAAATCGTCCTGTAATTTTTTCATTAGTGGATTATAATTGAGTTTATATAGTTGGCCGAGATTTTTGTTTATTTGTACACCTAGGTATCTTATTGCCTGCATTTGCCATCTGAATGGAGATTCCTTCTTAAATTTTGAGAAATCCACATTATTCATAGGCATTGCTTCACTTTTATTTACGTTTATCTTGTAACCCAACACTTCTCCATATTCCTTCAATTTCTTATATAATTCTTTTATTGATAGTTCTGGTTCTGTTAAGTACACTATAACATCATCCGCAAATAGACTGATTTTATATTCCCTGTCTTTTATTTTTATTCCTTTTATATTATTATCTATTCTTATCAATTCTGCTAGTGGTTCTATAGCTAGCGCAAACAATAAAGGTGATAGTGGGCATCCCTGCCGCGTTGACCTGCTTAAGTTAAATTGCTTTGATACATGTCCATTTACTGTCACTTTCGCTAACGGCCCCTTATATAATGCTTTAATCCAATTAATATACTTCTCCGGTAAACTGAATTTTTGCAATACTTTGAACAAATAATTCCATTCTACTCAGGGAACATACTAATAGGAGGGGATTTCAACCTGAATTTGGATCCAAATATGGATAAAACGGGGAAAAAAATTAACAGGAAGAACAAAGTAACCAAATTTATAATTAAATCAATGCAAGAAATGAAACTTTTGGATATATGGAGGAAACAAAACCCAAAGAAAAGGAATACTCATACTACTCGGCTAGACATAAAACATACTCAAGAATAGACCTATTTTTGTTATCAGATAGAATTACATCTTTAATGTGCATTGTAATTGCATGTGAATTGTCTGAATACAAATTTTAAATTGTGGATCAAATGAAAGAATTATCTTTGTCCCAAACGTAATGGAGGGCACTGTATATGTCCATCTTCTCTTTCTGTCTTTTTAATTCTATCTGTTCATCTTTCTCATTATCTCTGAACCCAGGCAAGCCTTAGAGGGATGTTTTATTTCGAGTGTGTAACTGTATTTATTTTAAGATTGACCTCCATCGATTTTGAGTATGACTGACTCTGCACCAATTTTCCTTATGGATGGTTTTAACAATATGTCTGCATGTCCTTCTTATGAAGAGTAATTCTTTCTCCAACTGGAGACACAAGAAACTGCAGATGCTGGAATCTTGAGCAAACCACCATGGGCATCATATCACATTCTCTGCCTGAGCAGCCTCCAGCCCAATGGTGTGAACACTGAATTTTCCAATTTCAGGTCACCTCTACCCCGATCCATTGTTTTTATCTCACCTTTGCCTGTTCCTATTCTCTGACCCCATTTCAATGCTCGATTTTCATTTACCATCCCAGTGGTTTCCACCTCTACTCCCCAGCTTGTCTCCCCAGACCACATCACCCAATTTCTATCTGTCCAGAATCCTATTGCCTCTTGTTCCTCCCTCCACTCCTTCCCCACTTTATTTAATACATTCTCTCTCTCCTTCCCACCTTTGTCTTAAAAAAGGGTCATAGCCTGCAAGATTGACTGTCCACTTCTCTCTATGGACAGCTGACCTGCTAAGTCCCTCATGGGACAGATGGAAGCAAGCAGACTCAACAGCAGGAAAATGTAGGATTACATGATCCAGTATATAGAGGGGAAAATTATGCCATCAAGGCATCAGTTTCCAAGAGAACTGATTGGCTGCAGTCAGCACATTTCTTAACCTCCTTATCTCTGTGCTGCAACTCCAGACTCAATGCTTGTGCTCTGTGCCTGGTCGCATTGCTGAGTAAACGGGGTTGAGCTCAATCCTGCTGAGCTGAGGAGTTGGGGTTACCTCCCAAGCTTTGCATTGGCCATGACTTCCTTATATAGGCTGATCCAAAATCAGAAGTTGTTTACCTGCATTGAGACTTTTTAAAATTTAATCAAATGGATTTTTAGTTAATATCTGTAACTTAAATATGATCAATGGAAATGTGTATTTTTACATATTTGACATCTTTAAAACATTGAATTACTGAAAAATGCAGGAACTGCTTTCCAATTCCAACTGCTTTCCAATTAATTCCATCAATTAGTCGGGGGATTGAGTTCAGGAGTAGAGGTTATGTTGCAACTCTACAAATCTCTGGTGAGACCACACTTAGAGTATTGTGTTCAGATCTGGTCACTTCATTACAGGAAGGATGTGGAAGCTCTGGAGAGGGTGCAGAGATTTACCAGGATGTTGCCTGGATTGGGAAACGAGTCTTATGAGGCAAGGTTAGCAGAACTGGGACTTTTCTCTTTGGAGCGAAAAAGGATGAGAGGAGACTTGATAGAGGATGAGAGGCAGAGAGAGGGTGGACAGCCAGCACCTTTGTCTCCTAGGGCAGGAATAGGTAACTTCAGAGGACATCTGAACAAAGTGAAGGGAGGAAAATTTAGGGGGACATCAGGGGTAATTTTTTTACACTGATAATTATTGGTGCCTGAAATGCCTTGCTGGGGTGGGAGTGGGGGGGTGGAGGGTGGTAGAGGTTGAAACATTAAGGGCATTTAAGAGACGTAGACAGGGACATGGATGAAAGAGAAATAGAGGGTTATGAGGTAGGAAGGGTTCAGCATTTTTCTTGGAAGGAATGTGTAGGTTGGCAAACATCGAGGGCCAAAGGGCCTGTACTGTGTTGTCATGTCCTATATCACCAATTCTGAGGGATGTGAAATGAGGACCAAGCACCATCCATGCCAATTCCAAAAGTTCTTCACTGTTTCTCCTTTTCCATTATCTTGCATTTTTAAAAAAAATTAATCGCCTTTTGAAATAAAGAAAGTAAATCCACCATTTACCTTATGAAAGCACGAGCTGGTGCAGAAAATGGGCTTTCCAGTTTTCTACTGCAGCTGAAAAGATTTCACTGCACCAAGTCAGGATTGGAAGGAAATGAGTCTCTAGAGTGGACAGCTGGCTCCACTATAAGCTGTTTGTAACATCTGAACAACCTCTGAATTACACTCATCAATTCACATATTTTGCCAATTGTATAGCTTTTCTTTAACTCCACCATTCTCCTCTCTCTCTCCATCTGATTAGCTGGGTACTTTCATGTACAAATAACACACAAATTCAACCTTTCTTCAAAAACACCTTGGCAATTCACTTTGCCTCACAAATGAACATCTACAAGACTTAATTGACCCTCATTTCAAGTAACAAGGCACCTTTTCATCTCATCATCTCCACATGCTCACTCCACTCAAGGGGGCGAAGATCTGCATCCCTCATATGACTTGAATTCTTGAAAGACAACAAGTAGGATCATTGGTGGGGAAATCAAACTGGTGGATGCCGATAATCGCTGAAAACCTAAGTCTGTACAAGGGAAAGAGCTGGAAAAAGGAAGGCAACACACAACGCAGACAGCCAGAGTAAGTGAATATGGAGGGAAAGGGGACATCAGAGACTTTGTCAAAATCTGAGAAATATTTAGCTTGTTCTTCCAATCTTTTACATTTAGTGTGAAATTTTCTTCAAGGCGCATTCTGAGCACGGATGATGAAAGATGAACCTTTTTTTAAAATCATTTTTTATTTTTCAAACTATGAACCATATCAACCAAAATATGTACAAATGTTTCTCATTAAATTTACACAATGTTTTTTTCTCCTCTTTTTTTTCCCCTTTCCCTCCCCTCTACCCACCCCCTCCAAAACCCATAAATATTCAACATATACAATATAATAAAACCATAAAACAATATTTTCACACAAAGGAAAATAAACAAGAAAAATGTGTTATTTATTTATTACACACTGAATCTAGTCGTTTTGTCTTCTGATCATTTTAATTCTCATTTTAGGGGATGGAGGTCATAGGCAAGCTCTCTCTGATATGTTCCATGTATGGTTCCCAAATTTGCTCAAACACTGTGACTTTATTTTTTAAATTATATGTTATTTTTTCCAATGGAATACATTTATTCATTTTAATTTCCTGCATTGATTTAACCATAAATTTGGCTACTTTATTCTTTTTACTTGTCTTTTGTCCAGTTTTATCCAACATTGGGTCCAAATTAAGGTTAAAATTAAGGTTAAAATCCCCTCCTATCAATATATTTCCTTGTGTGTCTGCAATCTTCAAAAAAATATCCTGCATAAACTTTTGATCCTCCTCGTTAGGCGCATATATATTGAGCAAATTCCATAATTCTGAGTATATCTGACACTTTCGCATTGCATACCTCCCTGCCGGATCTATTATTTCCTCCTCTATTTTGATTGGTACATTTTTGTTAACTAGTATGGGTATACCTCGAGCTTTTGAATTATAGGATGCTGCCATTACATGTCCTACCCAGTCTCTCTTTAGTTTGTTTTGTTCTGCTTCAGTGAGATGCGTTTCCTGCACAAATGCTATATCTATTTTTTCCTTCTTCAACAAATTTAGTAGCCTCTTCCTTTTAATTTGATCATGTATTCCATTAATGTTTATAGTCATATAGTTCAACGTGGCCATCTTGTATCTTGCATACACCTCCTTTCCATTTTCATCTTAGTTTTCTCTTATTATACTTAATGTACAACAACACATTTAAGACATAAAGTACCCCCGCAGTTCCCACATCCTCTAATACCTTAACCCCAAAAGTTCCACCCCTCTCTGAGTTTCCCCATATCCCTTGCTGGGCAACCACAACTCCTCTTTTCATATGGATTGCGATCTTGTTCGCAGCGTCAACTCATTTTGCAGTGACGGTTATTCCCCCTCTACCCAGCCCTCTCCAGAAAACACTTTTTTAAAATACATTTAACAAAGCTCTCTCTCTTCTTTTTTCCCCCTTACTCCCTTCCTTCCCTTCTCTTTTCCCTGTTTATTTCTTTACATATACATTGTTTTTACATCTTTATATATACTTTATCGCCGTTCTTCATTCTTGTTACATCTCTTCATCTCTTCTCCTGTCCTGCAAACGTTCTGCGAATTCTTGCTCTTTCTCTAGATCCGAGAACAGTCTGTTTTGCTCCCCGGGTATAAATATTTTAAGCATGGCTGGATGTCTTAATATGAATTTGTAAATTTTTTCCATAAAGTTGATTTAACTGTATTAAATTCCTTTCTCCTCTTTAAGAGTTCAAAACTTATGTCTGGGTAAAAAAAATAATAATAATTTTGACCCTTGTATTTCAATGGTTTTATTATCTTCTCTAATTTTATTCCTTGCCCATTTCAATATATTTTCTCTTGTCGTGTATCTCAAAAATTTTACTAAGATGGATCTTGGTTTTTCATGTGTCTGTGGTTTCGGAGCTAGCACTCTGTGTGTCCTTTCTATTTCCATTTCTTCCTGCATTTCTGTCATTCCCAGGACCTTCGGGATCCATCCTTTTATAAATTCCTTCATGTCTGTGCCTTCTTCACCCTCTTTCAGGCCCACTATTTTTATGTTGTTTTGCCTACTATAATTTTCCAACATATCAATTTTGTGAGATAACAACTCTTGTGTCTCTTTAATTTTTTTGTCACTTTCTTCCAATTTTTCTCTTGTCATTTACTTCCATTTCTAAGGCCATTTCCCGCTCTTCCACATTTTCTACTCTTTTCCCTATTTCTGTCATTAATAGTTCTAACCTTTGCATTTTATCTTCCATTCTTTTCATTTTCCTTTTAATTGCATTAAACCCTAATGATAACGATTCTTTTAGTGGTCTTATTTGTTCTTCAAAAATGACTTTCTATCTATATTCTGTTCATCAGTTTTACCTTCTGTTTCTCTTTGTCCATCAGTTTTACCTTCTATTTCTCTGTGAAGATCTTGGTCTCCTTCTTCCTCTTCTTCTGTGTCTGTATCTGTGTTTGTGTCTTCTTCTTCTCTTCTTTGTGTCTGTGTCTCTTCTGGTTTTCCTGATGTGCTGCTTGTATCTCTTTGTCGGGCCTCTTCTTGCTGGGCCTCTTGTTGCTGATCCTCCCCTCCTGTGCTGCTCAACTGTTGTTCCTTGCCCTCCAACTGAGAGTCCTGGTGTCGGGCATCCCTCAGCTGCTCGCTCTGTGACGGCTCACTCCTCTGCTGAGTCCCCCTCCTGCCGGTGTCCTCTTTCTCCTTTGATTGCGCAGTTGCACACTTTTGTTTGGCTCCAAGAGCCATTTTTGTAGTGCTGGTGGGTCGCGACTCGCAGAGCTGGCACTGACCTCGAGGGTCGGGCACTCCTTGTCACCACAGTGTCCTGTTCCTTCGTGCAGGTAAGGCCTTCTTTGGTGACTTTTTTAACTTATTTTTTTCCAGTTGTTCTTACTTTCTCCTTCTTGGAAGCCATCTTCTTTCTCTTCTCTGTATCTTTATCTTCTATTTCTTATATTCTAGTTTTGTTATGCTTTGCTTTTTCCTAACTTTTTTGCTATTTTCCTGGAAAGGGCTGGTTTTCTCAACCGGCCATTACTCCATCACGTGACTCCTCTCCAAGATGAACCTTGAAACATTATCTCTTACTGTCTTTCTGCAAATGCTGCTCAATTTTGCTGAGCATTTCCATCAGCTCATCCACATCCTTAAGATCTGTGCAAGCCAACTATTTTGTGGACACTTTCAACCTCACTGCTGCGGTCAACAGTCTCCAGCTGCTTTAAAAAGGTATTCAGTATTCTGGTGCCCAAGGAAAGCAAGGTGACCTGCCTCAATGACTATCGGTCGGTGACCGTGTAATTTACAGTGATGAAGTGCTTTGAGATGTATTACAGAGTGAATCAACTCCTATCTCAACAATTCAGTTCACCCTCTTGTGTCAACAGGCCAATGGCAGATGCCATCTCACTGGCCCTGCACTCTGTTTTAGATCACCTAGAGGAACACCTGTGACTACAGTCAGCGCTCCATGCCATTATACCAGTGAAATTCACGTTCAAGCTAAAGGTCTCCTTTTATCCCTCTGCAACTGGATCGACTTCCTCATCAGAAGACCACAACCAGTGTGGATAAACAACATCGTGCCCTCCTCATTGACCGTCAACACAGGGGAATCCCAAGACTGAGTGGTTAGTCCCCTACTCTATTCCTTGTGCATTTATAACTCCACAGCCAAAGTTAGCACCAACTCAATCTATAAATTCACTGATGACACAAAATAACTGGAAATGATGAGTCAGAATACAGGATGGAGGTTGAGAACCTGGTTGGGTGGTGCTAGAGCAACAATCTTGCTCTTAACATCATCTAGATCAGTGGTTTTCAAACTGCCCGCCTAAAGTCACGCTCCACCTTAAGAAATCCCTATACTATAAGTGCTCTGAGATCAGTAAGGGTTTGCTTAAGGTGGTATGTGAGTGGGAAGAAAAAGGTTTGAAAGCCACTGTTTTAATCGTACCTCATTGACTCGTCATGTGCACAGTTTCATAACTCCAAAGGAAATGGGCCAAGGACAATTTTTCTCAAGCAAAATATTTCAGTAACAATTGGGTCTGGAGCAGTGATTCCTTTCCCACTCACATATGACCTTAAGTAATCCCTTACTAATCACAGAGCAATGATGGCATAGGGATTGCCTAAGGTGGAATGTGAGTCTAGTGGGGGGAGTTTGAAAACCCCCGGTCAAGATCAAGAAGCTTATAGTTCATTTTCGAAAGAAGAAGCTGAGGGTCCATGTACCTGTCTGCATTGATGAGACAGAGTTGAGTAAGATTGATTGGGTGGTGTTTATTGAGGAGTTGACTGTGGATAGACAATGGAAAGCATTCACAGATCTAATGGAGAAATTGCAAAAATCGTTTATACCGGTTTGGCATAAAAATAAACCAAAAAAGGTGACTCAACCGTGGATAACAAGGGAAATTAGAGACAGCATTAGGTCCAAAGAGAGAGCATATTGTCATGGTAATGAATATGCATGAGATGTATTCACCTGACCGGAAGTCACGTGGTATGAGAGAAAGAGAAGAGCACGAAATGGAGGAACAATGAAAGCTGGAGAATAAAGACACGGAGATGTTTAACTGGTAAAACTTGCGTTATTAGTGTTATTAACTTCACATTTCGGGCCACAAATGTGACATTGGCAACGAGGATTAAAACAACAACATTTTGGAACTTAAATGTGATAAGAATTTTGATCTTTGATTTGGTGGCTTTGGGCTGAAAAAAGTTTCCTCATGGCAGGTGCAGAAGCTAATTTTTTAACACTTCGAGGTGTTCCTCATTTTGACCCGACTGGTGATGCAAGCACTGTAAGTGTGAAGAGGAAGGCATGGCTGGAAGAATTTGAAGCCTATGCCGACAATCGTGGCCTATTTCTCGATAGCGGTACGGTGGAACAAAAAGCGCAGAGAAGGGCGTTACTTCTTTTCACCGCAGGACCCGCAGTTCGGGAAACTTTTAAGACACTTTTGAATATAGGTAGGAAGGATGAATACCGGAAAGCGGTCGATGCATTGAATGCACACTATGTAGTGACACCAAATGCTACATTTCAACGCCATTTGTTTCGGAGAACGAAACAAGAAGATGGACAAACAATTGCTCAGTCCGTGACAAGATTGCGCCAGCTGGCTGTTGGATGCAATTACATCGGAGCTGATTTGGACAACCAATTATTGGATCAAGTCGTGCAGCACTGCAGATCAGACAAGCTCAGGAGACGTCTGCTGGAAAAAGGGAGTGAGTTGAAGCTCACCGATGCTTTAGCCATTGCTGCTGCATTAGAGGCTGTTGAGGGGCAATTTCATACCATGACCCTGAAGGACAACTCAAGCCAGCAAGTTAAGAGGCTATCGCATAACCAGCCAAGATATACGTCGAGACATGACGTGGAGTGTTATCAATGTGGAAACAGAGGTCATTTTGGAAAAGACCCATGCTGCCCAGAAAAAGGCAAAGTTTGCAGAAAGTGCGGAGGTAAAGACCACTTTGCAAAGAAGTGCAAAAGCAAGTCCAAAGCAGACCAGAAGGGGAAGAGCACAGCTTCCAAAGGCAAAGCTTAGGGAAAGGAAAGTATCCTGGAAAGAAAGACACTATCCACCATATAGACGGTGACCCAGAAAGTGACGATGATGATGATAACCAGGATGGACAGAGATATTATCAATTTACATTGAATGATGTACATCATGAGAAGGTCCCAGTGATCATTGGTGGTGTGACAGTTCAGGTCATTGTAGACTCAGGCAGTGACAGTAATGTAATTGATCGACATTTGTGGGAGAAATTGAAAAGGAAAAAGATCATCTGTACCTCAAGGAAGTGCTCCAAGAAACTATATCCATATACAGCAACCAAGCCATTGCAGACCATTGGATGTTTTACGGCAACTGTTGAAGCTGGTGATAAGTACACCGAAGCAGAGTTTGTTGTCATCGATGAGAGGGGAGAACCATTGCTGAGTAGACCACCGCGCAAGACCTGGCAATACTTCATATCGGAGCTCGTGTCAATTCAGTTCAGTCATACGAGGATATGAAGCAAGAATTCCCCGCAGTCTTCCAAGGAGTAGGAAAGCTGAAAGGTCGACAACTAAAGCTAGCGGTGGACAAAATGGTCAAACCCAAGGCGCAACCAGTGCGCAGAACTCCGTTTGGACTTCGTGGGAAAGTCAAAGCCAAAATTAAAGAGTTGATAGAGCAAGACATTATTGAACCTGTGGAACATTCGACACAATGGGTCAGCCCAGTAGTGATTGTGCCCAAACCAAATGGTGGCATAAGACTGTGTGTTGATATAAGAATGGCCAATGAAGCTATAATTCGAGAACGACACCCTATACCAACAGTGGAGGAAATACTTCAAGAGTTAACTACCAGTAAGATATTCTCAAAAATTGATTTAAAATGGGGCTATCATCAATTAGAGCTGGACCCAGAATCCCGAGACGTAACAATATTTGTGACTCACTGTGGATTGTACCAATACAAAAGACTATCGTTCAGCATTAATGCAGCTTCTGAGATCTACCAATATGAAATCCATCGAGTGATTCAAGGCATTCCTGGAGTTGCCAACATTTCTGACGACATCATAGTCATGCACCCACCAAGGAGGAGCATGACAGACGGTTGAGGCGTGTACTATTTAGACTACAGGAGGCAGGCCTTACCGTGAATGGAAACAAGTGCCAGTTCGGTGTGTCAGAGATGGACTTCATGGGACACAGACTTACACGGGAAGGACTAAACCCAGCAGAGGCCAAGGTGAAGGCTATTGCAGATGCACGTGCACCCCAGAACGCAACGGAGGTGAGGAGTTTCCTAGGATTGGTCAATTATTGCGCAAAGTTTATCCCTAATTTTGCTACAGTGGCAGAACCACTAAGGAAACTAACCAGAAAAGGTGTACCATTTCATTTTGGATCGGAGCAGAAAAAAGCGTTCACAACGCTGAAGCAAAGTCTGACAGATGCTGATACTCTTGGATATTATGATCCGGCTGCACCAACCAAAGTCATAGCGGATGCTAGTCCTGTTGGTTTAGGAGCCGTGTTGGTACAGATACATGATGTAGGACCAAGAATCATTGCCTATGCCAGCAGATCGTTGTCAGATATGGAAAGAAGATATTCTCAGACAGAGAAAGAAGCACTCGGACTTGTATGGGCCTGTGAGAGGTTCCATGCATATTTGTATGGCATTGAATTTGAACTCATCACAGATCATAAATCATTAGAGGTGATCTATGCTGCTAGATCCAAACCGTGTGCCAGAATAGAGCGATGGGTACTCCGACTCCAACCCTACAAGTACAAAGTAGTTCACATTGCTGGCAAAGCAAACATTGCTGATCCGCTGTCCAGATTGGTGAAGGATGGATGCCCACAATCCAAGTCAGAATTGGGGACAGAAGCAGAGAGCTTTGTACGCTTCGTAGCTATTCAGTCGACACCGAAAGCTGTGACCACGAAGGAAGTCGAGAGAGAGTCCGAACATGACCCAGAACTCATGGAAGTGAGAAAATGTATCCAGAGTGGACAATGGGACAAGTGTACTCACAAGGCTTACATTCCCATTAGAGACGAACTTTGTTGCATCGGACAGTGTGTATTGAGAGGTTGTAGATTGGTGATACCACAGAGGTTGAGACTGAAGATCGTATCCTTAGCTCATGAAGGACACCTAGGTATTGTTGGTACCAAGCAAAACCTCAGGAGTAAAGTATGGTGGCCAGGTTGTGATAAAGACGCAGAGAAATTCGTCAAAACTTGCCATGGATGTCAAATCACAAGTAGGAGTAATCCTCCAGAGCCGATCCGGAGTACGCAACTCCCGACAGGACCTTGGATCGACGTAGCCGTTGATTTTCTTGGACCTTTACCGACTGGTGAATCAATCATGGTAGTGATAGATTACTACAGCAGATACTATGAGTACGTTGTGATGAGGTCCACGACCACAGAAAAAACAATACAAGCATTAGCAGAGATCTTCACAAGATATGGATTGCCTGTTACGCTATACTCTGACAATGGTCCACAATTCATTTCAGAGACATTTGCTGAATACATGAGGACCACAGGTATCCACCATCATAAAGTAACTCCGAAATGGCCGCAAGCCAACGGGGAAGTAGAGAGACAAAATCAGTCCATTGAAAAACGATTACGGATTGCTCACGCAGAAGGACAAAATTGGCGAGAAGCATTGCTATCTTATGTGGCTGTCTATTGGGCAACGCCCCATGCAACCACAGGAAGAAGTCCTGCAGAAGCATTTTTTGGGAGAAAAATCCGCACAAAAACGCCCGAAATAAAGGAAATCTGGGATGACCAGGAGATGAGGGACCACGATGCTGAAAAGAAAGGAGCAGCAAAGCTGTACACAGACTCGAGATGTGGAGCCAGGTACTCAGACATCATGCCCGGAGATAATGTTCTGGTGAGGCATGAGAATGGTGGTAAGCTAGACACACCATATTACCATCAACCCTACACTGTCATATCCAGAAGTGGCAGTATGGTAACAGTCAAGTCTCCGACTGGAGTCCTGTACAAAAGAAATGTGTCAGGTGTAAAAAGGTACCAGTCCAGAGAGACATCGAGCGAGGAGGTTGAAGGTCCAATACGAGATGGTCAACCTGAGAGACCAGATGATGTTCCCGAGGCGGTTACCAGCATTCCTGATGAAGTGACTAGAGGGCCAGAAGCACCCGAGGCCGTGGCGAGCAGTGTTTCCGATGCTGAGAGTGAACAACCGAGTAGCCACGATAGTGTTGCAGGATGGCCGAAACGAGACAGGAAAGCACCTAAACGATACGAAGACTTTGTGCCGTATTTCTAAGTGTGTGACAGTTGGATTGATAAAAGAACATTGGGACAGTGATTTAATCATATATCAATGTGCGTGTATGAGTGCTGTATGTAGTACATTTTAGTTAGTTGAGTTATTGTATTACAGTTAGTTACAACATGTTCATGTTACATTGTGTGTAGAAGGAGTTTGAATTTGTTTGTTTGTTGGACATTGTTTGTTGGTTCCGAGGGATATTGATAAGGTGACGGTGTTTACATTTCAACATTGAGGTGTAAAGTTTATTTCTGGTAAAAGGAGGGATGTCATGATAATGAATATGCATGAGATGTATTCACCTGACCGGAAGTCACGTGGTATGAGAGAGAGAGAAGAGCGCGAAATGGAGGAACAATGAAAGCTGGAGAATAAAGACACGGAGATGTTTAACTGGTAAAACTTGCGTTATTAGTGTTATTAACTTCACATTTCGGGCCACAAATGTGACACATATCAATTGACCAAAAAAAGTACCACAACCGAAGACTGGGAGCAGTTCAAGATGCACGAAAGGAGGACAAAGGGATTAATCAAGGAGGACAAAGGGATTAATCAAGAGAGCAAAAATAAATTACAAAAGTAAGCTTGCGGCAAATAAAAAAACCGACTGCAAAAGCTTTTATAAATATGTCAAGAGGAAAAGATTGGTGAAATCCAGAGTAGGTCCCTTGCAGTCAGAATCAGGGGAATATATAATGAGGAATAAGGAAATGGCAGACCAATTAAATTCTTACTTTAGTTCTGTTTTTGCAAGAGAGGATACAAATAACCTCCCAAGGATGTTGGGAAACATAGAGACTAATGCAAGGGAGGAACTGAAAGAAATCAGTATCTCTAAGGACATGGTCTTGGGGAAATTGATGGGATTGAAGGCAGATAAATCCCAAGGGCCTGATAATCTACATCCTAGGGTACTTAAGGAAGTGGCCATTCAGATAGCAGATGCTTTAAGAATTATTTTCCAGAATTCGATAGACTCAGGATCAGTACCCATGGATTGGAGGGTCGCTAATGTAACCCCACTATTTAAAAAGGGGGATAGAGAAAAAGCGGGGAATTATAGGCCGGTGAGCCTTACATCAGTAGTGGGCAAAATGATGGATGTAATAGCGGAGCATATGACTAGCAGAAAAGGGATCGGAAGGATTCAACATGGATTTACAAAAGGTAAATCGTGCTTGACAAATCTATTGGAATTCTTTGAGATGGCGACAGGTAAAATAGATGGGGGAGAGCCAGTGGATGTGGTGTACCTGGACTTCCAAAAGGCCTTCGATAAGATCCCGCATAAACGACTGGCTTCCAAAATCAAAGCTCATGGGATTGCGGGGAAAGTATTGATGTGGATTGAGAACTGGCTGGCAGGTAGAAGACAGAGAGTTGGGATAAATGGCTCATTTTCTGAGTGGCAGGCGGTGACCAGTGGGGTGCCACAGGGATCTGTACTGGGATCCCAGACAGGAAAGCACCTAAACGATACGAAGACTTTGTGCCGTATTTCTAAGTGTGTGACAATTTACATTAATGATCTAGATGAGGGGATTGGATGTAATATCTCCACATTTGCAGATGACACTAAGCTAGGAGGAGTTGTGTGCACGGAAGAGGGGGTCAGGAAGCTCCAGTGTGATTTGGATAAATTGAGGGATTGGGCAGATACATGGCAAATGCACTACAATGTGGATAAATGTGAGGTTATCCACTTTGGTAATACAAACCGGAGGGCAGATTACTATTTGAATGGCAATAGATTGGGAGATGGGGAAGTGCAGAGAGACCTAGGGGTTCTTGTGCACCAGTCTCTGAAGGCGAGCATGCAGGTACAGCAGGCGGTTAAAAAGGCAAATGATATGTTGGCCTTCATATCAAGAGGGTTTGAGTATAGGAACAAGGATACCTTACTGCAGCTGTAGAGGGCCTTGGTGAGACTGCACCTGGAGTATTGTGTGCAGTTTTGGTCACCTTATCTAAGGAAGGATGTTCTTGCAATGGAGGGAGTGCAGAGGCGATTCACCAGGCTGATACCTGGAATGGCAGGAATGACTCATGAGGAAAGATTGCGCAAATTGGGATTGTACTCGCTGGAGTTTAGAAGATTGAGAGGGGATCTCATAGAGACCTATAAAATTCTGGCAGGACTGGACAGAATGGATGCAGATGGGATGTTTCCAATGATGGGAAAATTCAGAACCCGGGGCCATGGTTTGAGGATAATAGGCAAACCATTTAGGACCGAGATGAGGAGGAATTTCTTTACCCAGAGGGTGGTGAATCTGTGGAATTCATTGCCACAGAGGGCAGTAGAGGCAGGTTCATTAAATATATTTAAGAGGGAATTAGATCTATTTCTTCAGAAGGCGGGGACGGGGTACTGAACTTTAAGATCAGTCATGATCTCGTTGAATGGTGGAGCAGGCTCGAAGGGTCTATCTTCTATGTTTCTATGGAGTGGGAGAGTCAGAACCTTCCTGGGAGTTCATATTTCAGACTGTGGTGGTACACCACTGGCCTACTGCAGGGGGCAACCTCTGCATAAGAGTATGGGGGACAGGACAACACTTGGCGGGCTGTCAATCATCCGGCCTGAAGGGATCAAGCCCCACCCAGTCGGGTATCAATCACCCTCCGGGATAATAAGCCTGAGCCGGCCCTCTGAGGCCTCACTCAGAGTTTACAGCAGTACAGCCAGCCCTGCTCTGTGGATGTCTTTGTTGATTAAAGCCTGTGGTACAGTCTCTTCAGTTTTGTGTGTTTGCTTCTGTCTAACAGCGCACCACACAGACCTCTCCTGGAGCCTGCACATCAAGGCAACCATGAAGAAAGACATGTTGCCAGATACTCTATCAAACTTCTACAAGTGCACAGTGGATAGAACACTGGCTGCTTCTATCACAGGGTGGATATGACTGCCAGCTATCAGACACTTGAACCTCCCCTTGTTAAACTAATTGTGGACTGCATGACTATGAGTCACTTTTTATGCTCTAGGCTTACTGTGAATATTTATTGTCCATCTTATGTATTCATTGTCTTTTTAAATTTAATTCAATTAGATAACTAGTGTAGTTTTTTCATGTTCCTGTTAGCTGCATCAAGTAAGAATTTTAGTGCATATGTACATTGTATAATGTTTATATATAACAAACTCATTTTTATTATAGTTACTGAAATTGCAGCAATGGCTCTTCCAACTTGTCCATGGTTCACATCATACTGTAGTTTTGCTGGAAAAACCGATCTGGGGAAGAGAGACCTCAGGCAACTTAGAATACAAAAGCAGTATGGTGAGAGAGGATCAGGTTCGTCTAGAGGCTGCAGACACTGTGATTGAAGTAAAAGCACCGTGCTGGAGAAACTCAGCAGGTCAAAGAGTGTAGCAAAGATAAATCTCTGGCAAATTTCTACAGAAAGTGTGCTGACCGTCTGCATCACCATCTGTTATTGGGGCAGTAATAACACTGAGCGGAAAGCCCTGCAAAAGGAAATGGACACAACCCAGGACATCACAGGCAAAACCCTCCCCATCATCGAGAACACCCACAGGGAATGCTGCCGTCGGAGAGCAGCGGCAATCATCAAGGATCCACACCACCCAGCACACGCACTGTTCTTGCTGCTGCCATCTGGAAAGAGGTATTGGTGCTACAAGACTCAGACCACCAGGTTCAGGAACAGCTACTATCCCTCCACCATCGGACCACTCAACAACAAACTCAACCAGGGACCCATTTAAGAATTCTTACTTTTGTACTCGATTGTCTGCTTTCAAGCAAACTGTTCCAAATGGTATACTTTCCCCTTTAAGAATGTATATTCTTATAAATGGAACAGGATGCATTGATGAGCAGAGGAATCTAGGGGTTTAGTTCCACAAATTCTTGAAAGTCACCATGCAAGATGATAGGATGGGAGGGCAGATGTTTGCTTACATGAGTACATTGTGTTCAGTTTTTTATTTGTACTACCAATAAGTAGTAATTCTGCCTGACCCGCAGGAAAAAGAATCTGAGGGTTGTATGTGATGTATTCTGACAACAAATCTGAAATCTGATATAAAGATTACTTCTAAGCATATTGTTGAATAGATAGATGAATTAAAGGAGTCCATGAAGCTAAAGTACAAAAAAAAATGCTCATTTTGCCACACACCTTTGCTGCGATGTATCAAGCTCCTTTTTCTTCCTTAGTTCTGACGAAACATCTTCAAACTGAAAAGATAAATCTGTTTCTCTTCCCACAGATATGGTCTAACCTGCTGAGCATTTCTTGAATTTGCTGTTTATATTGCAGATTTCAATTTCTAAAACTTTTTTGAATCCACACTTCTCTCTGGATGTTGGGAAGTTCTGGAAGTGAGAGCCATCATCCCATAATAATCTAATCCTATCCAAGGAAAATTATTCATGGTATCCCAAATTTTAAGCAAATTCAAGAGCTAACAATGGATAACAAGCAAAGTATTGAAATGCAGGCAAAAAATAAATCTCTAGAGGCAATGTGCTTCAACAATTGTCATGTTTATTTTGGAATCAGTAGATTAATTTATTTGTTACAAAGAGGAGTTTCATGGATACAGACACTTTCCTTTCACACATAATTATAGTGAAAAAGATGCCTTCATTAATTCTTTGAACTTGAAAGTCTTTGTGAGTGCCCAGACAATAACAGTCTGCTTTCAAGCAAACTGTTCCAAATGGTATACTTTCCCCTTTAAGAATGTATATTCTTATAAATGGAACAGGATGCATTGATGAGCAGAGGAATCTAGGGGTTTAGTTCCACAACTTCTTGAAAGTCACCATGCAAGATGATAGGATGGGAGGGCAGGTGTTTGGCATGCTTGATTTCATTGGGTGGGCCACTCAGCATAGAAGTAAGGAAGTTGTGTGGCAGTTATATAAAACTTTGGTTAGGTCGCCCTTGGAATATTGTGTGCAGTTCTGGTTGCACAATTACAGGAAGGATATGGAGGCTTTGGAAAGTGTAGTAAAACATGAAAGTCTGCAGACATCGTGGTTGAAGTAAAAACACAGTGTTTGAGAAACTCAGCAGTGTCCTTTATATAGCAAAGGTAAAAATACATAACCTGTAGCGTTTCTATACGCAAGCGTGGTGAAGAACAACACGCACACCAAAGCCTTGAGAAACGAGATTGATTTATTGTATTTATATGGGCCCCAGGCACTGACGCCAGGACCCCGCATCATTGGAATGCTGGACTGGGATTGGCCAGCGCTCCCGTCAGAGTTCCTCATCTTTCTGTCGTGCAGAGATTATCTGGGATGATGGCCAGTGTCACTCTCCAGGTCTCCACAGTCGCTGCATTTGTCAGCTATTTTGTGGGCCAGTCTGCTTCTCCGTGCACGGGCCGCTACACGAACCACCCCCAGAACTGGCAATCTGACCATTATCCATTGACTTGGGCGGTCTGCTGCTGCATCACAAGGGACGAGTCCATTACCATCCAGTTATGCAAGTTTAAGGCGGTCAATGGTAAAGTCTCCTTCTTACTGCCAATGTCAAGGACAAAGGTAGAGCCGTTGTCCCTGATGGCCCTGTAGGGCCCCTCGTAGATCATTGTAGGGGTGGCTAGTGTGTGCCTCTTCTCATAAATACATACTGACAAGTCTTTAAGTCCCTGGGGATGTTATGTTTGGGTTGGCCGTGTGTTGCGGGTTGGCCGCAGGACCAGGAACCCCAATTTTTGCTGCAAGCTCTCAAGGATTGCCGCAGGATCTTCAGGGTGTTTATTAGGGGCCAAGAACTCCCCTGGAATGATTAAGGATGTGCTCTAGACCATCTCCTCCGCCGAGGCACTGAAGTCCTCCTTCAGTGCCATGCGAATCCCAAGCAGGACCCAAGGCAGTTCATCCACCCAGTTGGGACCCTTTTTTAAAAATATTTTATTTATTAAAAACCATGATACATACATTAAAAAACAATTAATACATATAATCCAAAAACACATGGTTTTATATATATTAAACAAACAATTCCCCCTACAACCCACCCTCCTCCCATGTAACCCCTCCCACTCACCCACTCATCCCCCTCTCCCAATACCAGCTAATTTATCCCCCAAAAAGGAAAGAAAAAGGAAGATGTAAACCAGAATAATATCATTGATTGATTCATTACCATGGATTAGAGTAACACCACCACTATGTGGCTGGAGAATTCACAATTTTAAACCCAAATAATCCAAATAGGGGCTCCAAGTTTTATGATAAAAAGAATAGTTATCACATAAATTATATGTTATTTTTTTTCCAATGGAATATGAGATCTCAATTCCATATGCCACCTATATTTAGTCAAATCAGTCTCATTTCTCCAAGTAATTGCTTGACACTTTCTGGCTACAGCCAATGCATCTTTTTCCCATTTTAACCTAGATTTATGCAAATCTAACTTGGGCATTTTATATTGTAATAATGATACATTTCAGATATAAATCCCTTCTTCCCACCATAGGTAAGTAAAATTGCAAATTTAGATGGTCTTGGTAACCATAAAGTATGCCCAAAATTATCCAATAATAAAGCTTTAATTTGATAATAACAAAAAATTCCATTCAGTGTATCAAAATAGGTGAACTATAATTATGTGACCATTTAGAATTCCATTTATAAATAAATTGATCCATCTTCTTCTCACCAATTTGAGATAATTCAATGTTTGCCCATACCAATGACTTTTCCAAATCAAACATTCTATTAGTAAACTTTAATTGTGCCACTTTGTAATAATTTTGAACATTCAGAAGCTGTAAACCCCCTCATTCTTATTTCCAAGTTAATTTTTGTAAAGATATCCTTACCATCTTATCTTTCCATAGAAACTTCCTTAAAATAGAATTCAAATCCTTAAAGAATTTTTGAGGAATATTATAAGGAATAGATTGGAAAAGATATTGAATCCTTGGAAAAAATATTCATCTTAATATAATTAACTCTACCTAGTAATGTAATCGGTAAATCTTTCCATCAATTCAAATAATTTTTAATTTTATAAAACAACCGTAAATAATTTAATTCATACAAATGACTAAAATTACTATCTATTTTAATACATAAATATTTAATTTGATCCGACCATTTAAATTTAACAATATGTTTAAAAGAGGTATAATCCTCATCTGCTAATGGCATGATCTCTATTTTTTTTTCCAAATTAATTTTATAACCTGATATTTTACCATATTGTTCCAACCTATCATGTAACCATTTTCCACTTGGGATCCTTGAGGTTCCTGTGAAACCGCTCCACCAACCCAGTGGCCTGAGGGTGATACACCGTGGTGTGGTGGAGCTGTGTCCCCAGGAAGTTAGCCAATGCTTCCCAGAGCCCAGAGATAAATTGTGCCCTCCTGTCTGAGGTTAGGTGCTCTGGGACCCCAAATCTGGAGACCCATGTGTCGATTAATGCCCTGGTGCAGGTTTCTGCTGTGGTATCAGCCAGCAACACTGCCTCAGGCTACCTCATGGAGCAGTCGACCATGGTCAAGAGGCATTTCTCCCCATGGGAAACTGCTAACGGCCTCACTGTGACAATATGTAAGTGGCTGAACCTGCGCCATGCTGGTTCAAAGGTCTGCGTGGGCGGTGGCTGATCCTGCGCCATGCTGGTTCAAAGGACTGCGTGGGTGGTCTCATGTAGCCATGCACTTTGGAGGACTGGCAATTCATGCAGGATTTGGCCTACTGGCTGACTTGTTTACGAAGGCTGTGCCAGATAAACTTGCAAACCACCATCTTGACCATGGCTTGGATTGCGGGATGTGCCAGGTTGTGGATGGTGTTGAAAATCTGGTGCCTCCATGTGGCTGGGACGATGGGGCGGAGGCTGCCGGTAGAGATGATGCACAGCAACATCAGGTTTCCTGGACCAGCAGGGATGACCTCCACCCTGAGGCCGGAGATGGATGACCGATACGCAGAGATCTCAGGGTCCTGCTGCTGCTCTTTGGCGAGGACCACATAGTTGACTCCCTGGCACAAGGCGTGTACCGATTCGATCATGGGGTGCGACAGAGAGTTGGCTACCAAATTGTTTTTCCCCACAACGTGCTGAATGTCTGTGGTAAACTCGGACGCATAGGACAAATGTCTCTGTTGTGGGGCCGACTACGAGTCAGATACCTTGTAGAAGATGAAGGCCAGCGGCTTGTGATTGGTGAAGACCTTGTATTGCTGACTTTCCAAAAAGTAATGGAAATGTCTTACCACCAGATACAGCACCAATAGCACTCTGTATTTGAGTTCTGGGGGCTGAAGGTGCCTGATGAAAAAGACCAGGGGTTGCCACTGGCTCTCAATGTGCTGAAGGCATTGACTGTCAGGGCAGTAGGTGTCTTTGTCTGAGGTGTACCAGGAGGGTGGCTTTGGCCAGTGCATCTTTGGTGTTCTGGAATCCCCTTGAAGAGTCATCGTCCCAGGTAATGTCCTGTGACTTGTCTGCCATTAGTGCGAAGGGGGATGCATGATGTGGGCCACTGCTGGTATGAATCTGTGGTAAAAGTTTATCATACCGGCAAATTCCTGCAGCCCTTTTACCATGCGTGGCTTAGTGAAATGCTGGACCACCTCAGTCTTCTTGGTGAAGGGTGTAGCCCTATGTCTATTAATCCTGTGCCCCAGGAAGTTGATGGTGTTCAACCGAACTGGCACTTAGTGGGATTGATGGTCAGCTGGAACTCACTTAACCGGGTGCATAATTGTCTCAGGTGGCGATGTCCCTCTTGCGGCTGTGGCTGGCGATGAGGATATCAACTGTATAGATGAATGCAAATGGGAGGTCCCAGCCCACTGCGTCTATCAGCCGCTGGAAATTTTATGCCGCGGTCTTTAGACTGAAGGGCATTAGGAGAAATTCAAAGAATCCAAAGGAGGTTATGATTGCAGACTCGGGGAGGTCGTGGAGATGAACTAATATTTAGTGATACACCTGGATGAGGTTCACCTTGGAGAACTCCTGTTCCCCGTGCAGGTTGGCGGCAAAATCTTGGATGTGGTGCACGGGGTATTTGTCGGGCGTAGTGGCCTCCTTGAGGTGGCAGTAGTCACTGCATGGTCTCCAACCCCCTGCTGATTTGGGCACCATGTGGAGGGGGGTGGCCCAGGGACTGTCGGAGTGCAGCATAATACCCAGGTCCTCCATCTTTTTGAACTCCTCCTTCACCAGGCTGAGTTTTTTGGGAGGGAGTTGGTGAGCCCTAGTGTAGAGTGGGGGGGTCCTTGGTCAGTATGTGGTGCCTTACTCCATACTTTGGCTTGGCTGAGGAGAACTGTGATGCCACTATCAAGGGGAACTCCACCAGAGACTGTTATAGAGTCCAGGTTGGGGGGGAGGGTGGGTAGCTTGGCTTCCCCCAGAGGCAGAGTCTGAAAGGTTTGGTTGTGTACCAAGTGCCTTCCTTTGACGTAAACCAGCAAGCAGTAGGCCCGAAGGAAGTCGTCCCCCAGGAGCGGTTCCACCACTGCCACGAGGGTGAAGGTTCACGTAAAGCAGCTGTTGCCGAAATGAAGGGGGGTGGTGCTGATCCCAAAAGTCCGGATGAAGGAGCTGTTGGCTGCCCTCAGTGCTGGGCCCTGCTTGCTATTACAGGTGTTGAGGCCTGCAATGGGTAGGATCCTTATCTTGGCACGTGTCCACCAGGAAATGCCTGCCTGAAAGTGAGTCTCAGACGTGGAGGAGACTATCACGTGGGGCAACCGCCGCAGCCATCGATGACGGTTGGCCAGGGCGTTTTCCAGAAACCCACTGGGTAGGCAGCATCCACGGGCCTCCTCACCCCATTGCTGGTGGTAGAAGCATAGCTGACTGGAGGTGTTCACTTGCCTTTCTGCTGGCCTTGATCTCATCGGGGGCTGTTTGTGGTGCTTACTGATGTGGTCTATGATGGTGCTGGTGTCTTTCTTCGCTCTCCAGAGCATGTCCGCCTGGGCTGTGACTCTCTGAGGGTGGCTGAAGTCCTTTTCCGTGAGCAAGATTCAAATGTCCTCTGGCAGCTGCTCCAGAAATATCTGCTCAAAGAGCAGGTAAGGCTTGTGGCCTTCGGTTAGAGCGAGCATCTCATCCATGTCCAGCAATCGGGTGGCATGTTTGTACCAGGAAAGCCTGAAAATGTGGGTTAACAACTCTTTGAGGGCCATGTATTTGCTCTGGAGGTTCCTGTAGGAAATCCACGGCCTTGCCACTGTGTCCTGATCAAGGCCGCTCACCATGTAGAAGTAGCAGGTGTCGTCAGTGGTAATGTGGCAAAGCTGGAACTGAGACTCAGCCTGCACGAACCAAAAGTGTGGCTGTGACAAAACATTTAAAGCCTGAAAGATACCGCGTGGATGGTCGCTGGCTCCGCTTGATCCATCATTTTCGGGTCCAACTGCCAGTTGGACCTGTCAGGTTCACCAATGTACTGTTTGCGCTACGTGGGCATGGAAAAGAATGGCATGCAGGCCAAAACGAGACTGGTTTATTGCACTGGCCATCACACTTATATGGGCCCCAGGCACTGACATCAGGGTCCTGCATCATTGGAGTGCCGTCCTGGGATTGGCTGGCATTCCTACCAGGTCACCTGGGACAATGGCCGGTGTCACCCCCCAGGCCCGTGTGGTCGCCACGTTCATCGGCTATTTTGAGGGCTGGTCCATGTTTCCATGTTCAGAACGCTACAAACTGACGTTTCGGGCTTGAGCCCTTCATCAAGATATGGAAAGATGTCGGCTAGCGTCCGAATAAAAGGGCAAGAGGGGAGGGGTAGTCGCGAAGGTGGGAGATAATAGGGGGAGAAGGGAAGGAAAGGACAGCAGTGAGCAAGGGGAGGAGGAATGGCTGGGTGCACAGAGAGTGAAGGGGGTTGGAGAGCTGATGGGGGAAGGAAAGCGAGGGGGAAAGGAGACCAGGTTAGCAGAAACCGGAGAAGTTGATGTTAATGCCATCCAGCTGGAGAGGGCCCAGACGGAGAATAAATCTGGCTTCCCAGCCGGGTGGCATTAACTTCAACTTCTCTGGTTTCTGCAAACCTGTTCCCCTCTTCCCCCTCCTTTCTTCCCCCCCGTCAGCTCTCCACCCCTTCCCTCTCTGTACACCTTGCTTGCTCCTGTCCACTCCCTTTTTCCCTCTGACTTTCCAGCCACGCCTCCCCCCACAACCCCCCTCCCCACACTTTTCTTCGAATGCTTGCCGACATCTTTCCATACAGGGCTCAATGCTGCAACATTGGTTATGCATTTTATATAGAGGACACTGTTTGACCTGCTGAGTTTCACCAGCTTTGTGCTTTGGAAAGAATACACGGGATGTTGCCTGGATTAGAAGGTACGAGTTATGGGGAGAGGCTAATGGGGAGACCTGACAGAGGTTTATAAAATGATGAGAGGCGTTAATAGAGTAGAGAGTCAGAATTTTTATCTCAGAGTAAAAATGTTTAATGTGAAGGCGGGGGTGGGGGGGGGGAGTCATCCTCAATTTAAAGGAGATATTTAGGGAAAGTGGTAGATGCAGCTGCCAGGAGTAGTGGTGAAGCAGATACAGTGGCAGGGTTGAAGAAGGCATCCAGATAGACACGTAAATATGCAGGAAATAGAGGGATATAGACCATATGCAGGCAGTAAGGTTTCAATTTAAACTGGACACCATGATCAGCCAAACATTCGGGCCAAAGGGCCTGTTCCTGGGCTGCACTGTTCTACATTCTTATGAGATTCAAAGCTCTGTAATAAGTTATAGAGTTGTACTGTCAACCTGAAGAATTAACACAGGCCCTCTCCTCAGAGATGCAGCCTGTTCAGCTGAGAATTTTCCACACAGCCATTTTTTTTATATATAAGGCAAAAGTTTAATGTGTGTAAATCAGACAGATTTAGTGATTGTTAATTATGTCAACAGCGTCAGAGTCCTGCTTTTCCTTGTCTTTCACTACATTACCTAAAGTGGTCATCAAAATGTTGTGCTCCAATTTATTTTTCTGTTCTGTCATCTGCCTGGCTTCTTGTACCTTGTTGATTTTGGCAAATGACTGATAGATTTCGGCAAAGGTCTTGTTCTTGGTTTCCGGTAAAACAACACAGAGGTACAGAGATCCTAATATGCACACAGCAGCAAACAGCAGGAAACAGAATGCTCCCAGGCCACCCTGTGTGTATATAAAAAAAAAGCCAATAAATGAACAGAAGGTGACTATTCCATTTTAAAATCTTAGCCAAAGTTTCCAACATTTTCCATTTTTATTTCAGGGTTTCAACATCTGCAGTTTGGTTTTTAGGACTGCTAAATTCATGGTCATTTCTCTTCCAGCCTTAAGGAAGTACTCTCCTGTGTCCAACATTTTTGAGTTTTTCACCCTCAGAGGTTTAGAGATATCCCTTTTGGGCTATCCCTCCCTCCCTCTCACACTCTTGACTGAAATTTAAAATGAACTTGTTTTTGCTCTTTCCCTGTTCTGATGAAGGATCTTCAAGTTGAAATATTCCTTTCCTTGGGCACTGCTTAATCTGCTGTGTGAGTTCAAACACTTTCTTTTTTTTTATATTTTAGGTTTCCAGTATCTGCTTTCCCTTGGGCCGTGGTATCAGCTACATAGACTGCAAGAGTGTGAAAAAGAAACATTTTTACATTTGCCATCCTCTATCTCTAGCAGTGGTTAAGTCTTTGGCCTAAATTGCAGCAGAGGTATTTGTAAATAGAGTACATTAATGTGTTCTGCTGGTAGAAGGGCAGACTTATTCAGTAAATGTAATGCCCAAAGGCCTCCTGTGGAGGCAGGAACTCTCATAATGGTCAAGAAGAATTTACCTGAGCACCTGAAAAGCCATGGCACAGAAAGTCACAGGGCATCTGCCTGTTTCTGTACTGTTTCACCTTAATGTCATTAGCTTCAAGTTAATTCTGGATAAGGATAGGTCTGGTCCTCGAGTTGAGTTACAGGGCAAAATTAAACAGGTTAGGACTTTGTTCCTTGAAGGGTAGAAGAATGGGGGGAGATTTGATGGAGATTTACAAGCTTATGAGAGGTGTAGAGAGAGTAAACTGGCTCTTTCTACTCAAATTATGGGAGATAAAGACGAGAGGACACAGCTTCAGGGTGAAAGGGTAAAGGTTTAGGGGGAACTTTTTCACTCAGAGGCTGGTGGGAGTGTGGAATGAGGCTGGTGGGAGTCTGGCTGTGTTCTATGGTTCTGGGGGGATATGTAGACACACATTCTAATATGCACGGCTTCAAAAATCCAAAACAAGAGTTTTATGAAGTCACAATTTGTTAAATTACTATATCGGATTACGTTAATATAGCAAATTTCTTTCAAATTAGTGATGAATTAAACACTAAAAAAAGCAACAAAACAGGTAAAAGATTATACTTACTTGCTGCTAGCAAATGAAAAGTGCATATTTAATCAAATTAGACACAGAAGAGTTGTGATAAATGAACCAAGGGTACAACATGATAAATTGTTGCACATTGCAAACTCGTAATATGGGGTAAGAAGTTAAAAAAGGACCTTTGGCCTGACATACATCCCAAATCATCTTCTAGGAGTGAAAAATAATCACTTAAAATCTTCAGAAATAAAATCATTCTGAATGCCTCCCTGATTCCCAGCAGTAATTTTGCAGAATTATTTCAAGTTATCACTCCAGGTTTGCGGGAAGGTTTGCCAGTGCTGCTGCGGAGTGGGTGGAGTGTGGAGTGGAGGAGGGAAAAGATGATGATAAAACTGCATAGAGAGACTGAAAACAAAGTGTTGTATGTGATGGAAATGTTCTCATGGTACAGCTATTTCAAAGCAAGGAATACTGTAGACGAGCTTAGAGCATGGATTGGCACGTGGAATAATGACATTGTGGCCATTAATGAAATTTGGTTGCAAAAGGGGCAGGACTGGGAGCTCAATGTTCCAGGGGTTCCGTTGCTTCAGACATGATAGAGTGGCAGGAATGAAAGGGGGAGGAGTGGTATTGCTTGTCAGGGAAAATATCACAGCTGTGCTCAGGCAGGACAGACCAGAGGGCTCATCTACTGAGGCTATATGGGTGGAACTGAGGAAAGGTATGACCACACTCATGGGATTGTATTATAGACCGCCCAATAGTCAGCAAGTATTAGAGGAGAAAATCTGCAAGGTAATAGCAGACAGATGTAGGAAACAAAGTTGTGAATGTAAATGATTTCCACATATTGACTGGGTCTCCCATACCGTTAAAAAACTAGATGGCTTAGAGTTTGTTAAAGATGTTCAGGAAAGTTTTCTAAATCAATATATCAAGATACCAACTAGAGAGAGAGCAATCCTGGATTTCCTATTAGAAGTATGGGTAGGTTAACACGTGGGGTCTAGTGATCATAATGCCAATAGTTTCAAGATAATTCTGGATAAGGATATGTCTGGTCCTTAGTTTGGGATTCCTTACTGGAGAAAGGCCAATTAGAGGAAATAAAGGATCTAAAAACTGTGGATTGGGCTTGGTTGTTTTCTGACAAGGATATGTTCGGTAATTGGAAGGCTTTCAAAGGCAAAATTTTGAGAGTACAATGTTTGTATGTTCCTGTAAGAATTAAAGACAAATTAGCAGACACAGGGAACCTTGGTTTTTGAGGGATACTATGGATCTGGTTAAGAAGAGAGGTATATAGCAGGTTTAGGGAACAAATAAGGAGGGCTAAAAAAGACATGGGATTGCTCTGACAGACAAGGTGCAGGAAAATCCTAATGGCTTCTACAGGTATATGAAGAGCCAAAGAATAGTAAGGGACAAAATTGGTCCCCTTGAAGATCAGAATGGTCGGTTTTGTATGGAACCAGAAGAGATGGGGGAGATCTTAAATGTGTTTTTTTTTAAATCTATATTTACTCAGGAAACTGGCACAGATTTTAAGGAAGTGAGGTCATTGAACCGATATGGATTAAAGAAGAGGAAGTGCTTGCTGTCTTCAAGCAAATAAGGATGGATAAATCCCCAGGGCCTGACAAGGTATTCCCTTGCATCTTGAGGGCTAATGTAGAAATTGCAGGGGCCCTGGCAGAAATGTTTAAAATGTCCTTAGCCACAGGTGAGATGAGTAAGTAATTGTTAAGCGATTGAAAAGTGTCCTAAGAGATCGGATATACAAATATTGGAATAGTCAGGGACTGATTTGGGATTTGTGTGAGGTAGTTCGTGTTCAACCATTCTTATAGAGTTTTTCAATGTGGTTACCAGGAAGGATGATGAAAGAAAATCTGTGGATATTGTCTACATGGACTTTTAATAAGGTATTTGACAAGGACCCTCATGGGACGTTAGTCAGGAAGGTTCTGCTGGTATTCATGGTAAAGTGAGGCTCAGCAGCTGAAGGACCCACTCAGGCTTCCTCATGGGGACCGTGAGCAGGGTTAGGAGCAGCCCTTTATGACCTGCCAGTAGGCGTGTCTACAGCTCTCAGCCAATCACTATCGCTATATGCAAATATATACAAATATACATTGGTGATAATATTCTGTACTATCACAGGGACCAGGTATCAGAACCGGGATTTGCAAGGGTGCTAAGGAAAAGAAGGGCTCCCAAATGGCCTTGGGTTCTGAAGGATTCTGAAGCTCGTCTTGCTGATGGATCGGACAGGACTCTGTGCAGCTGCTGCAGAGGCGGCAGGAGCACAGGAGGGGAATTCACAGATACTCAGTGACCCTGAAGAGACTCTCTTTTGCTTCTCTTTCTCTCTTACTGTAAGGGGCATCGGGCACCACAAAAAGTGTCTGTCTGCTTTACAGCAGGTAGAAGGAAATCTCGTCCAATCATATGTTCTTACATGCCAATAAAAGAATCTTGAATCTTAAACTGGATTTGACATTGGCTTCATGGGAGAAGCCAGAGTGTGCTGGTGGATGATTACCTCTCTGACTGGAGACCTGTGACTAGTGGTGTGCTTCAAGGACCAGTTAAACAGGTTAGGACTTTATTTGCTGGAGCAGAGAAGAATGAGGGGAAATTTGACTGAGGTATATGAAAGTATGAGGGTGTAGACTGAGTAAATGCAAGTAGACTTTTTCCGCTGAGGGTAGGTGAAATACAAATCAGAGGACATGGGTTAAGGTGAAAGTGGAGAAGTTTAGGGGGAACATTAGGGGAAATTCTTCCTACAGAGAGCGGTGGGAGTGTGGAAAGAGCTGCCAGCTGAAGTGGTGTATGCGGGCTCAATTTTTACAGTGAAGAAATATTTGTACAGCTACATGGATGAGAGAGATATGGAGGGATATGAACTGGTTGCAGGCCAATGGGACTAGATTGAGAAAGTGTCCATGAAAAGGCAGAATAATAGTTTGGCACAGATTAGAAGGGCCGATGAGCCTGCTTTCAATGCTGTAATTTTCTATGGCCTATGTAACCCAATTATTTAGCACTAACTTGTTCCTTTCCAAATGTGACATGCTCTAGGTCAAAGAGTAATAAATTCTCTTGGTTCCCTCTGCTATCAATAGTTACCAGTAGTCCTAATTTTACAAATGATTTATCACTGTTTTGAAAAGAAAATATCAATCCATCTCTCCAACAGGATTTCCAATAGATCAAACCCATGACCTTAATATCCTGAGTCTGGGCTGGAACTGAGTGGCAAGACCCTGAGTGAGTAGAGGGCTCAAAGAATATAACCAGGACATGCGAGAAGCTCTGAACGTGCCTCTTCTGAGAACTTCTCGGAAAACGTTTTACAGGAAATGACTGGAAAGTTCAGACAGAACCCATCTTGCAGCAGGGTGGGCAGGCTAAGTACCACCACAATAAGCCCATCTTCAACTCAGTTAGGGCCAGGTCTAACCCAAAGCAAAGGCATGAGAACAGAGGAGATGGGATGAAATCATTTGGAACACCTGCAAGATCCAAGAGGAGTGGATCTCTGCTGATCCTTCCTCAGTATTACCTTCCTGCAAGAATTCCACATCCCTTGTTTCCCCATCTTTGAAAAAAAAATAAATTATCTATGTCTTGAATAAAGTGAGCAACTGAATTATTTGGGAGCCGAGGAAAGGAGGAAAGAGGTGCTGAGAATGAGGATTGATTCAAAGACAGTAATATCCCCAATGTTCAGGAACACTTGAAAACCATGAGAAGCAAATTACATTTAGAATATTGTTGAGATAACCAAGGGTAAGGCTCTTACAAATAATTAAAAACATTACATCAATCAACAACTTAAAAATGTCATTTATCTTATTCTTTACATCCTTGCATCACTAAATGAGCTCAAAGGTTTTGGGTCAGGTCAGAGAGGGTAAATGCAAACAGGATTTTTCCACTCAGGTTGGGTGAGGAAAGAATGAGAGGAAATGGGTTAAGGGTGAAAGATTAAATGTTTAAGTAAACACTAGGGGGGACTTCTTCACTCAGAATTTGTGTGACAGGCAGAACGATTTGCCAACAGAAGGTTCTAGCTCTACATTTAAGAATAGAGAAAAGATTGGATAGGTACATTGATTGGAAGTGTTGTAGATGGTTATGGCTCAGGTGCAGGTCAATGGGACAATGTGGATCAAATAGTTCAGCATGGACTCGATCAGTGATTTTCAAACTGCCCCTGTAGTGATATTGTGGGTGTGTTAAGGCTGGCCTGCCCTCCTGATGACATCCTCACCTTGACTCCTCCCTGGTCTCCTCCCATGTGACCCAGGCCATAAAGGTCGAGTCCCCTCTCCCTCTCCTTATTTTCCCGAGCCTTGACCCAGGCCAGCAGTCTCTTGTATAATAAAGCCTATCATTCCCCTCAGTCTTTGTCTCTGTGACTATTGGGGCAACTGGTAGCGCCCAACAATTTATTATACAAGAATTTGAAGGTCTCCGGTAATGGAGAAATTGCTGCGCCCCAAAAGGCTAGAGGTAGACCCCCAAGTCCTGGATGTATTGGTACTCTTTGAACAGTGGGTGAACTGTTTTAATAATTTCCCCGATGCTGCTGCTGAAGTGGTCGACTCCAACGAAAAGAAGTTGAAGATCCTACAGGTACGAGTTGGCCAGAGGGCCTTCCTGGCCATCCAAAGCAGCGCGATTTATGTTGAGGTGATGGCTGAGCTCTGGGCGCTGTAAAGCCAAAGGTGAACGAGTTCTACTTCTGTTATCTGCTGGCGTCCCAAAAACAGCTTGGTGAGTCCACTGAAGAGTTCGTCCGATCCTTGGTCACACTGGGAAAAGACTGTCTGGGGAACCTCACGGCCACGATATAGTTGACCCAGTGCATGGAAGATCTGATCTGAGACGCCTGCGTGTTAAGATTGAGGTCAGATTATATCCAACAACGACTCCTCGAGGAGGACCAATTCCCGCTAAAAAAGGTGATCAGTCTGATCAGGACTTTAGACTCAGCCCAGCACCACGCGGTGTCGATTGCGGGCAGAAACGGGCCTCCCATGTACTTTCAGTACTTTCAGCCATGAGGGCTGCCATCCTGGGACTCAGCGTCGGGGGTAACCGACCCAACTGCGGCTGCAATAACGCCATCTGCATCGTCGAGATACAACTTATGCAGGCAGGCTAGGCACGCGAGACACCTCTGCCCCACGAGAGGAGTTATATGCTCGGGCTGCAGGAAGAAGGGCCATTACCAGAAAGTCTGCAGGTCCAGACCCCTGCCAGAGGAGCTTCTGGTACCGACTGTGTGTGTGGTAAGGGGGCACCATCTTACCTGCTACTGCTCCCAAACTCTATGCCACGGCCTACCACACCGATGATGTCACTTTCACCTGCCACGACTCCACTTCCTCCTTCTTCTCCAACGAGAGCAGCGTGGTCAATATGAAGGTCATCATCTTGGGCGGGCCTCCCCACTGACGACGACAATGGAGAGATGCCTGTCCTGGCATCTGTAACGCTGAACCAAGCCAGCCCTCACCCGATCTCGATAGCGGCAGTACTGAAAGTTTTGTCTACCCCAATGTGGTACGCAGATTCTCCCTTCCTGTCAGGTCGATGACCAGGTCAGTATCGATGGCTGCAAAGGACCAAAAAACGTATCCAGGGGTATTGTGTAGCATCTCTAATGGTGGGGGGGGAAGGGAGGGAAATGTAATAACGACTTTGTATTGTTGATTATGCCCCAACTCTGCATGCTGATCCACCTGGGCATCGACTTCCAAAATCAGTTCAGGAGTGTGACGATGGCGTTCGGAGGCCCCCAACTGCCGATGACCATCCACAACCTCCAGCTCTCAGACTCCGGCACCGTCCTGTGGTCTCACCACCTTATGGGTGGCCCCTCCGTCATTATTTGCGAACCTCACCTTGGACTGCAAACCGATCGCCACCAGAAGTAGGCACTATAGCACAGAGGATATGCAGTTCATCCGGGCTGAGGTACAGTAACTCCTGGCGGAGGGAATCATAGCCCCTAGCATCGGACCCTGGAGGGCGCGGTCTTTGTGGTCAGAGGGGTGTGCAAGCCCCAGATGGTGATCGACTATAGTCAAACCATCAACCGCTTCACCCAGCTGGACGCATACCTGCTACCCCGGATAGCCGACTTGGTCAACAAGGTCGCGCAATATAGAGTTTTTTCGACCATTGACTTCAAGACGGCTTACCATCAACTCCCCTTCCGTCCGAGCAATCAAATCTACATGAGATTCGAGGCTGACAGAAAACTATTCTACTTCCTGTGGGTGACTTTTAGTGTGACTACGGTGTCTCTGCTTTTCAGATTGTAATGGACCGGATGGTAGAGGAGCATAAGCTGACGACAACGTTCCCATACTTGACAATATCACCATCTGCAGCCACGACTAGCAGGACTACGACGCTAATCTCACCAAGTTCTTGCGTATGGCCAAATCGCTCAACTTGACGTACAATAAGGACAAGTGCGGATCGCCTGGCCCTTCTTGGATGTGTCGTGGCGCAGGGTGTCATTGCCCCAGATCCTGACCTCATGCAACCACTCATGGAGCTCCCTGTCCCAAACACCCTGAAGGCGCTGAAGAGGTGCCTGGGGCTGTTTTCCTGCTACACAAAATGGGTGCCCAATTACGCCGATAAAGCCCACCCCCTAATTAAATCCACTTTCCCATTATCGGCAGAAGCCCAGGCTACATTTCACCAGATCCGAGCAGACATCGCAAAGGCCACGGTGCATGCTGTGGATAAATCCGTCCCCTTCCAGGTGGAGAGTGATGCTTCCGACTTCACACTGGCTGCCACGCTTAACCAGGCAGGCAGGCCAGTAGCATTTTTCTCCCGCACCATGCATGGTCCCGAAGTACGGCACTCCTCCATCGAGAAGGAGGCACAAGTGATCGTTGAGGCGGTGCGCCACTGGCGACATTACCTGGCCGGTAAAAGGTTTACCTTGACGACTGACCAGAGGGCTGAGGCCTTTATGTTCAATACAAAACAGCAGGGTAAAATAAAAAATGACAAGATTCTGAGGTGGAGGATCGAGTTAGCCACCTATAATTATGATATCTTTTAAAGGCCGGGTAAACTCAATGACCCCCCAGACGCCTTGTCCTGAGGGATGTGCGCCAGCGCGCATCTTGACTATCTCCAGACCCTGCACGATAATCAGTGCCACCCCAGAGTTACGAGGCTGTACTATTTCGTTAGCCCTCGGAACCTCCCGTACTCCGTTGAGGATGTCTGGTCATGGACCAGACACTGCCAGATCTGCGCCGAGTGTAAGCCACAGTTCTACCGGCCAGAAAAGGAATACCTCATTAAGGCCACACACCCCTTCGAACGACTCAGTGCCGATTTCAAGGGCCCCATCCCAACCTCCAATAGGAAAGCCTACTTCCTGATGGTGGTGGACAATTTCTCCAAGTTCCCCTTTGCTATTCCCTGCTCGGATATGACTTCCACGATGGTTATTAAGGTGCTGAGCAGCATCTTCACCCTGTTCAGGCTCCCTGACTATATTCATAGTGACTGGGGGTTCTCATTCATGAGTTAGGAGCTGCGACAGTACTTCCTAGCCAGAGGCATAGCCACCAGCAGAACAACCAGCTATAACCCCAGGGGTAATGGTAAGGTGGAAAGAGAGAATGCCACCATTTGGAAGGCAGTGCTCCTGGCCCTCAGGTCTAAAAACATGCCAATGTCCTGCTGGCAGGATGTTTTTCCCAAGGCCCTCCATGCCATCTGGTCATTGCTATGCACCGCTACTAACACCACCCCGCATGAATGCCTCTTTGCTTTCTCTAGGAGATCAGTGAATGGTTCATCCATCCCTTGCTGGTTGGCAAACCCAGGGCCGTTTCTGTTACGGAGGCACATCAGGGGCCATAAGATGGACCTGCTGATTGAAGTGATGCACCTCATACATACCAACCCCCAATGCGCATTTGTAGGGTACCACTGTGCCGATACAAGACCTGGCGAGGGCTGGAGACCCCAAAAACTGCCTTGCCGGCCACCAACCACACCGCAGATCCGATCGTGCTGCACCAGACCACGACCCTGGTGTCCAAGCTGCCTGCCTCGCCAACGTATATCCAGGAATCTACCCCCCACGAGGTAGCGGACCCCCCATCATTCTGGGAGTCCCCGCCAGCACCCCAACCCTGACAGTTCCTGCATCGGACTCTCCCCTGATGGCTTCCCCTCCGGAGGAGCGCTGCATGGACACACCGGCCCCTCACCGGTCCAGCAGTAGGAGGTGGTCACCCATGCGACTAAACCTTTAGTCAGAGGGAGTGGTTTTCTGTTTGTTCCCGGTGGTTTCTATTTAAAAAGAGGGGGCGAATGTAATGATATGGTTGTGCGTACAGGTTGGCCTGCCCTCCAGATGACATCCTCACCTTGACTCCTCCCTGGTCTCCTCCCATGTGACCCAGGCCATAAAGGTTGAAGTCCCCTCTCCCTCTCCTCATTTTCCCTAGCCTTGACCTGGGCCAGCAGTCTCTTGTATAATAAAGCCTATCGTTCCCCTCACTCTTTGTCTCTGTGATTATTAGGGCAACTGGTAGTGCCCAACACCCCCCTAAACTCACGTTCCACTTTAAATAATCCCTATGCCATAAGTGATCTGTGATTAGTGTAATGGATTGCTTAAGATGTATGTGAGTGGAAAGGGTTGAGAATCACTGCTCGAGATATGGGGAGTACTGCAGACCAAAGAGAACCAAGTGTTCATCCAAAGATCTCTGAAGGTGAAATCAAGTCGTCCCCTTTATTTATCATACAGTAACAATGAGATAACATTTCTTCATGACCATGGACCATATTTACATAAATATAAGTTAGATTAGAAGTTAAACACAACTATTAAATATTAAGATGTATACTGTAAGAGTCCCCAGTACCAAGGTACTCTATGCACTACGTTCTTGGAGTTCAGGAGCCTAGTGGCCTGGGGGAGAAAACTGTGACCCAATCTGAATGCAAGGGCTCAAATGCTACAGTACCTCCTACCAGATGTGAGAAGGGAGAACAGTTTATATGAGGGGTATATGGAGTCCTTCACAATGTTTATAGCCTTTCACCTGCATCGAGTATTGTAGATGTCCTTCGTGGTAGGAAGGGAGACCCCAATGATCTTCTTCACTGACTTCACTACCTTCTGCAGGGTCTTGCGGTCCGAGGAATTACAGCTTCCAAACCAGGATGCTCTCAATACACCCTCTGTAGAATGTAGTGAGGATGGAGGGTGGGAGATGGACTTTCCTCAGCCTTCGCAGGAAGTAGAGGTGCTGTTGGGCTTCCTTGACTGTGGAGCTGGTGTTAAGGGACCAGGAGAGATTCTCCACAAGTGCACTCCAAGGAACTCGATACTCTTGACAACCTCAATGGTGGAGCTATCAATGTTCTGCAGAGTGTGGTCCCTCCAGGCCCTCTTCAGATATAGGTTGTTGGCTCTGCACCAGTCCGTTAGTGACTGCACCTCATCTCTGTACACTGACTCAACATTTTTACTGATCAGGCCCATCATGATTGTGTCGTCAGCGAACTTGATGATGTGGTTCGAGTTGTGTTTAGCTGCACAGTCCTGGGTCAGCAGAAGGAACAGTAGTGGACTAATCACACAGCCCTGGGGCCCCCCAAGCTCAGTGTGATGGTCTTGGAGGGGCTGTTAATGATCGGGACTGCCTGTGGTCTCCCTGACAGGTAGTCAAGAATCCAATTGCAGAGGGAGGTGTTTAGAACTAGCAGGTCCAACTTGCTTATCAGGAACTGAGGAATGATTGTGTTAAATGCTGAGCTGAAGTCAATGAACATTATTCGAACATATGAGCCCTTGTTTTCCAGGTGGGTGAGGGCTAAATGGAGGGCTGTGGCAATGGGATTGTCCGTGGAATGGTTGGGTCTGTATGTGAACTGCAGGGGATATTGTGCCGGGAATATTATCCAGTCCAGCAGCTTTCCACGGGTTGACCTTACCTAGTTCATTCCTCACATCAGCCGCTACAAGACACAGCACCTGGTCATTTGGAGGAGAGGTGGTCTTCTTTGCCGCAAAGTCAATTTTCACCTCAAAACGCGCATAGAAGTTCGGTTCATCTGGGAGGGAGGTATCACCAGCACATGCAGATGGTGTGACCTTGTAGTTGTGGTGAAGATCTCAGGCCTGCAGGAGACTTGCTTTCACTAGCCAGGGCACAGAGTATCCCAAAGAACAAGGTCTTGATAACATTTTAGAAGCCATTGTTCAGGCCACAGCTGGAATATTATATGCCAACTATAGGAATTATATGATTTCACTGGAGAGGTGATTTAACAAGATGCTGGGTGCTGCTTGCAATGAAATGTTAAAAAAAAACTGCGTTCTGCTGGAGTTACTATTACGGCAGCGCAGCCACTGGTGGTGACCCAGGAGGTTGGAGAGCGAAGACATAGAGTAGCTCCAAAGGGTTCAACAGCCTGGTCCTCATGCCAGTGGCTCCATACAGGCTTTAAATGGCCTGAAAGAAGCTGATAGTGTTTGATTTTAAAATCCTGTAACTGCGGGGTCTGTGCCCAAGATGGCGGAGCCTATGCTGGCAACGACCTTGAGGGGTTGCAGACTCTAGGGAAGTAGCAGACCGGTGCAGGGCACCATAAATGAGGAGAATATCCTTCATTGAGAAGGAGAAGCAGAGGAGACAACCCTACAGGATGGTCACTGATGCAGTGGACCAGTGAGGGGCTCAGCGGTAGAAGGACCCACACAGGCTGTGGGTGACTTGTATTTGAGGGGCCTGCACAGTGTGCATGTGCTGCTGGAGACTGGCTCAAGGGAACCAGGTATTGGAGCTGGGGTTTGAGAGGGTGCTGATGGCAAGAATGGCTCTTGAAGGACCTCAGGCCCTGAAGGCTTCCTGATGATGTCAGAGGTATGGATCTGGAACTTAGGTTGCCACAGAAGAACAAGAGGTCTGTGGGTCACAGGAGCGCTGGAGGCAAATCCACAGACACTCAGTGTCTCTGAAGGGACTCTCTTCTACTTCACTTTCTCATTGTAAGGGGCAACACTAATGATGACTATGTCTGCCCTATGGTAGGTAGGAGCCAATTTTGTGAAATATGATACATTCTGTAATATTACACAACAATAAAGAAATCTTGATTTGTGAAGAGAGATTGGATTGGCTGGATTCTTTCCCTTAGACCAGAGGAGGCTGAGAAGTGCCCTGATAGAGGTAAACAAAATTAGTCGAGGCATCAATAGGGTAGATAAAATAAACTCTTCTCCTTGGCCGAGATACTTAAGACCATTGTCTATTTCAGAACTGAAACCCATTTCTACCACACCAGCCTTTGAGTCACATGTCCAGTTAGCTAATTATACTTGCTCGAAAATTATCTGCATATGACTGAAAATAATCCAGAGGATATAACATTTGAAGTTCGGCTTCCTAATTTTGAGTCCAGCTCCTCACTCTGTGCAGAACCTCTTTTCTTGTCTTACCCAAGGGTGCAGTGCTGGCAGAGCTCACCAGAGCGGCGCTGCTCCAGCACCTCATGGGGCCACTCAGGCACCTCTCAGAGCCGCTCCAGGTGGCCACCAAGGCAAGGGCTTGCGAGACCTCCTTGTTGCCATTTTTGGTGAGCTCCAGCACCTAAAACATTAGCACTGCACCCTTAGTCCTACCTATTCTGTTGGTACATACACAGACCACAAATGAGCACATCTTCCCTTTGTCAGGATTTGGAGACACAACTCTTCTAATTAGAGATTATTCAAGAAAAGAGAAAGAAAAGACGTGAAATGTGAAAACATCTCAGTCCCTTTATATTTTGCGGGTGTTTTTGTGTCCAATATTTATGAAATTAGATTATTTACTGTTTCCTGCATAACCAAGAAGTCTGATAACCTAATGGATGGGAACTTGTCCAATTACAATGGCTCTGATTCCCACAAGTTAATGAGGACCTGCCAGGCTCTACTCAGGTGATGTAAAATACACACAAAGCTGGAGAAACTCAGCTTTGTCTGCAGATTTTTGTGTTTTACCCCCTCAGGTGATGGCTCATTTTGCCTGAGAGTATATCTCCCAGATGCTTTGTCTAATTATACCATCCCTTGCATAGAACCCTAATGAAGGTCTTCAGTAAGCCTTATTCAACTATTTATTCTGCTGGTTACAACCTCAAAATACAATTTTATCAAAAACGACTTCCCTTTTATTAATCCATGCTGACTCTCTAATTCTCTAAGTACCCTGTTACTACTTCCTAAGACCTTCCACATTCCCCACTATGACTGATCTGTGGTTGTTGGTCTCTCCCTCCTCTCTTAAAAAACTGAGTTAAAATGAGTTAAATCAGTTATTAAGGAATGTATCCTCACTGTTTTTCCAAACACCTCCAGTTTAGAACCTAAACCAGTTGAAAATTCAGATGTCCAATTTAAAATCACACGATCGATTACATTAATGAACAGCTTGAGAACTACTTTTCATCCCAGCCAATTCTGAGACTGGTAACGGAACAATGACCCTTACAGAAATTTATATCTGTGACACTGAGTTTGCCGGTTGAACATTTAGATAAAACTTCCATGTGAGCAAAATAGGGGAGGAGCTCATCACTTGCACTGATCAACCACAGAATGAAACTGGAGAACCCGTGAACAAGATCACTCTTCCAACAGCGGACCATTATGTCTGAAACAGAATCGAGAACAAATTTGATGGGTCTATCCAGTGATTCAAGCTCAGCAGTGCACAAAGGAATTGTTTTGAATAATCGTGCATTTCATGATGTATCAAATGAGACATTTCCTTTCTAATTTTATCTGTAGATATTAATGCTAGCCATGCTTGACTAAATAGTTGTCACTTGGGACACCATTATTCTCTATTAGTTAATCAGTAACCTAGCTCTGCGGGCAAATAGTTGTCATTTCTTTAATCGTGGCGCAAGGGACCAGTGATAAATCCAGGAAATAAATGATCTTGATATATGTTGAAATTCCTCCAGACGAACCAGAGTTGAACAACTAGACCTCAGCTAAGGGGGCAGAAGTTGGTCAATGTGCCCATTTGATAAACTTTTCTTAAACTTGGATGTTTTATTTCCATGAGGTCATCCATTGGAGTTGACTGAAATTGTAAGATGGAGAGAAGTATTGCACTGTACAGAGAGTCAGGAATATGTATTGCAACACAAATTACTCCTCAGATTGTGGGAATGTAAAATGAACTGTAGGTAACTTGCTCCTTCTTTGTCTCTGTTTCTGCTGGTCATCCATTTCCTACAAGTAACAGTTTAATCTGCGAGGCATATCCCACTGCTCTGCTGTAAACAACACACACTACATTATTATCTGATTGAAACTGCCATATTAAATAATTTAGTCTCATCTTATCAAACATATTCCCTTTGTGCTAATCTCCCCGCTCCATCTTCCCTGAATATGAAATCACCTCCAGCCAGCACCCAGTAGATCAATCCGCATGATTATGATTATACACCGGATATAACATAAAACCCTTAAAATGAGGCTGTAAAAAGGGGACTTATACGGCATTCGACTTGTAAACCAAAATATATGGTAGCTAAAGACTAGCAAAGACAATTTTGCAGAAAGCTGAAAAAACTGGAAAATGGAATGAAAGATAAAATCAAATCTGATGGAAGGCAGTAACAGAGAAGGTGGATATGGATGAAGTGACGATCACATCTCAACTCAGAAATAACTTTCCCCTGTAAACAACTCGTTAAATGGTGCATTTCCTTCATTCTTATTTATGGCAATTGAACCCATCAATAGTAAGGTACCATTGTCAAGTCATTGACTAGCAAATCAAAATGAACTGCAGAAACCTTTTTAAAAAATTTAGACATACAGCACAGTGACAGGCCATTTCAGCCCTTGAGTCCATGCCACCTTACCTCCAGTACGTTTTGAAGAGTGGGAGGAAATCGGAGCCCCCAGCGGAAACCCGAGCAGACACAGGGAGAACGTACAAGCTCCTTACAGACAGTACGGGATTCCAATCGCTGGCACTGTAAAGGCATTGCGCTAACCACTACACCAACCATGCTGCCCTAAACGCCCTAGCCTCCTTGAATGAGTATTCATGATTTTCTTAATGGAATGGTGAGCAGCTTCCTGCTTTAATGTAATCCTAGGAAAAGCCAGTGACATTATCCTCTCAACTGGAGAAGTTTAGGAGGAACATTAGAGGGAACTTCTTCACACTGAAAGTGAAGGGAGTGTGGAATGAGCTGTCAGCTGAAGTGGTGAATGTAGGCTCAATTTTCACATTTAAGAAAAATGTGGACAGGTACATGGATGGGAGGGGTATGGAGGCCAGTGGGGCTGGGCAGAATAATAGTTTGGCACAGACTAGAAGGGCCAAAAAGCCTGTTTCCTGTGCTGTAATATTCTATGGTTCTAAATCTTCACTTCCAAATCTGCAAAGATTTTATTGTAGTAATACATTTGGTAGATTCATTCACACTCTCCTCCCTCATTCTCATCACACCCTCTCGCAACGCCCTGCCGTCCACTCTCTCTGCATCGATCCCAAGCTTTTTATATGGCATCTGCAGACTTTTGTGTTTCACACAGTTTATGTTGCATGCAGTGAGTTATAGAGATAAATAAGTTCTCAGAAAATAATTTAAAAGAGATATTCTTTGCATCAAGGTGATGTCCCATCAATAATTCACAAATGGCTGAGTAATGAAACAATCAGGTGTTCTTTGTACCTTTGGTAGCGCCGCATCCCCCCATTTCCATCGACGCCACCACCCTCCCCACGTCCAGCGCCACCACCCAACCCCCTCGTCCAGTGCCGGGATTCCATGCCTGGGCATCAATGAGGGATCAAGTATTTCATGAAGAAGGTCCACATTCCTAAAACATTTGGGGACCCCTGATTTAAACATTCCAAAAGAAACTGGATAAATACTTGAAAGGTTAAGGCATCTCCTTCAAAGAGATAATGTAGTTGTGATGAACTGAATGACCCCCGAAGGTAATAAAGTAGATGAAAAGCTTGGTATTGCTTGACAGGAAAATAGCAGTAAGGGACCCAATATATCTTGCCTTCCAGAGCAATAGGTAGCATATCTTTTTGGGAATGCAATGATAGTTATACTTTATTTATTTTACCTTATACTTTACAGTTGCAACAAATACCATTTAGACCATACCTGGATAAAAGGAAAAAGAAGTCCAACAGCGAAGTTAGAAAGCCAGATCACTGTCCCGCCAATCATGAATGCAGAAGATCGGCAAGACTGATCAAACATCTCATTGGTAAGCACAAAAGGAATCCCACCTGAAAGTAAAGAAGTGTTATAGTCAGACATAATGTTGGTGGCTGATACAAATTCAGAAGGTTTAACTCAACTCAAAACCACAAGGTTCAGGCCTGAAAGATCATGACATCACTGGTTCCTTTAAATGGTGGAGAAATTCATCACTGGTCATTAGTGGTAAACGTGTGGAGCTTCGACAGGAGTTGAACTCATCCTCAAAGTCCTTCTTTCATTCAGTTTACTAAAGGGGTTCATGGATATGTAAGCAGGCCCACTTTTTGCTGGGTGGAGCCTGTCGTCCAGGCCAATGGCTCAGTATCGCAAAAGCCCTGAGCCTCTGACGTTTGGAGACCAATTGTCTGGTTGCAGGCTTGATCAGAGAGGCATCCTGGACTAATGAGGTGAGGCCAGCTTGGCATCAGGTCCTGCACAGCTTAATCGGGTCAAATGGGTAGGTTAGAAAACCCTCCAGCACAAAACTATTGAGAAGCACTTTGATAAACATCTGCCCTCAGTAAAATTCATCACATTAAGCGGCAAACTAATTCAGATGTCAGGTTAAAAGTCTTGATTTTTACACCACAACCCCTGCCTTGGATTATTGTTTGCCTCTAGAACTAGTTCAACAAGGTGCCAAGCATATCAGGGAACTGAATAGAGTTCAAGCAAATTTATGAAGTTTCAAGATAGTTGCAGATGCAAATGCTGATCAGAGGTGAGAACAGCATTGCATTCACTTTTAATAGGGTTTGATGTGCACAGATTGCCTTTGCATTCATTGCAAATCAAGCTAATAACTTCATGCCTTTTGGGAAGAAAATGTATTTTTTTCTACTTTCCACACAATATGTACATACATTTATTCTAACTGATATCACCTCAATAGCTCCAAGTCATTCAGCCCTGCCATAGAATCAGATGGTACATTGTTCGTGAAATCTATATTTTATCCTGGAATGAAGAGGAAAGGTCATTCATTCAATGTAATAAAGAACAAGCCCAGTCACAGGATTCAAAGCATAATCAAAGCCCTGACACACAACTTCGACTCAGAGTTCCTTTCTACACACTTAAATATTATTTAACTTTAACTTCAGTTTAACTAATATATTACACCATCCGTGCAGGTTGTGCATGTTCAATTAACATGCTGGTAAATTTGGTAGATTCATTCCAGACAGCTTTTGGACCACTCCTAGAGTATGCTTTTTGGGCACGTTCAGCCTGTGCGGGAGGTTGGGCGTGTTCACCCCGTGCGGGAGGTCAGGCGTGTTCACCCTGTGCCAGTTGTCAGGCATGTTCACCCTGTGCCGGTTGTCAGGTATATATACTCCGTGCAGGTTGTCGGGTGTATTCATCCATGCAGGTTGTCAGGAGCATCAACTCCATGCCAGTTGTTCACTAAGGTTCAAGCAGCAAAATCAGTGTAACATTCTAACTTAAATAAGTGGCAAGTATATTGCACTACAGAATTATTATCAATGGCCATCTGCACTAAGAGAGGAATTCAAACCATTCTGCTCGATGTTCAAAAGCGAAGTCAAATTTCCCACAGTTAACATCTGAGCATGCCCATTAACTAGGGTCCCACTAAATCCATAAAGCATTTGCATCTCCATCAAATTAGGGTTCTTTTCTGCCTGGGATAGACCAGAATTAACTGAGCAACTTAAGTTCATTGGAATAACATTGAGTTCTTTTGGAATAAAATTGATCATTTGCTTTCCGATCCCATCAATTAGAGTGAAACATTAAAAGTATGCAAATGTAATTAAAAACACAGAAATGCTGGAGGAACTCAAGCAGGTCTCGCAGCGTGCATCGGAAGTAAAGATACATAACCAATTTTGGCCTTGAGCCCTTCTTCAAGGTATGAGTAAATAGCAGGCTGGCATCTGAATTAAAAGGTAGGGAGGGGAAGAATGGGGATGGTAAGGAGAACAGGCAAACAGAAAAATTGTGGAAATTAGATAAGGACAGACACAGGAGAGGAAAGGTAAAAATTGACTGGGGAAAGGTGGGTGTTTTGGGCTCTGTGGAGACACTAAGGGAAAGTAGACAGAGGAAAAGAAGAGAGAGAGAGCTAGAGGAAAAGAGACATAGGGAAAGATGAGGGGGATTCTAACAGAAAGTGGCAAAATCAATATTAATGCCATCGAATTTTCAGATGTGGTTCTTCCAATTTGTGGATGGTCTCAATCTGGCAGCATATTAATTACCATGAGCTCTCACAGCTTTACGTCACTGATGCATTGTGGGTGTTGTGCCAAACATCTGCAAAATGCATGGCAGCAGTGTGCATAAACTGATTGAACAGCACCTGAAATGCCATCTTGAAACTTGCTCCCACCAATCTGTTTTGCACAGATTGCCTTTGCATTCATTGCAAATCAAACTAATAACTTCATGCATTTTGGGAAGAAAATGTATTTTTATCTACTTTCCACACAATATGTACGTACATTTATTCTAACTGATATCACCTCAATAGCTCCAAGTCATTCAGCCCTGCCATAGAATCAGATGGTACATTGTTCGTGAAATCTATAATTTATTCTTGTCCCAAGCATTGGTACCTCAGTACTAGACAGTAATGGAACCAGCCAGAATGCTCCTCACTGTAAACCTGTGGAAGTTTTTGAGTCTTCGAAGATATACCGAATCTCCTCAGACACCTTATAAAGTATAGCCACTGGCAAGCTTTTATCGTGATTGCATTGATGCAGATGCTCCAGGATAGATCCTCGGAGATGTCAACACCCAGGAATTTGAAGTTCTGACCATGCCCACTACTAAAGCAACTCTCCAGCATTATCCTCTGTCTTTTATTACCAAGCCAACATTGGAGTCACTTCTGCTACTTGGCCCCCTCTATTCTGTCCCTTTGCTCCAGTTCTTCTGTCTTGCTCTTCTCACAATGTCCCTCAGATGTTCTCACCTGAACTGCAGTCAGCTTGTGGAGTCAGATGGGCCTTGCCTTTTATTTTGCAATTTGCTTGCTACCAGTCTTCCTTACTTTGAAAAGAGATTAAAAAATAATAGTTTATCGATTTGCATTTGTGGAATTCCTTCCCATAAACCGTATTAACCTTCTACCTTTGCTGCTGTTCTTTTCTTCTTGGCTTCTGTTTGACTGCATGGAGTGAATTATATTGTTCATTATTCAACCTAATAGCTCTGAGGCTTTACAAAATTTGATCAACATTGCCAGGTCTGAATTTGACTCTCTCAACAGCAAATTTCTCAACCTGGTATCTTAAAATCTTCATGCAATGTTGACATGGAACAAGATTGCCTTCAGTCTCTGAAATACAATTTGTAGGCAGAAACCTTCATTTAGTCTTGTACGTTTTCAGTGTCAGCCAATTTTCCTCATATATTCTGAAAAAAAAAGGAATCTGCCCATCACCTTCTTCACCACTGACTCAACCTCGAGGTTTACCTTTAGCATAACCTGTACGAAAGCTCCCAAATCCCTTAACATCTCTATTCTTTCAATAATAAAAGGATAATAGTCTATCCTTTTATACCTTCTACCTAAGTGCATGACAATACACTTTCCAACAATGTATTTAATTTGCCATTTCTTTGACCATTCTCCTAATCTATCTACATCACTCTGCAGCCTGTTTCCTCCTCCCTATCTGCCCCTCCACCTAACTTGGTATCATCTGCAAATTTAGCCACATATCCAATTTATTCAGTAATCTAAATCATGTACATACAACCTAAAAACAAGTGGCCCCAATACGGATCCCGGCAGACACCACTGGTAGCTTTAAATTTTAAATTTAGACAAGGTAACAGGCTATTTTGGCCCAAGAATCTGTGCCGCCCAATTTACACCCGACACCCCCAGTACGTTTTGAATGGTGGGAGGAAACCTGAGCCCTCAGGGAAAACCCATGCAGACTCGGGGAGAGCATACAAACTCCTTACAGACAGCGAGGGATTCGAACCGCAGTTCCGATTGCTTGTGCTGTAAAGGTGTTGCGCTAACAGCTACGTCACTCGTGCAGCTCCACTTTCTCTATCCTGCCAATCAGCCAGTTCTCTACCCACCCTCGCACCTTTCCTGTAATTCCATGGACTCTCATCTTGTTAAGCAGCCTCATGTCAGTACCTTGTCAAAGGCTTTTTTTAATCCAAATATTCAACATCCACTGCTCCTGCCTTGTCTAACCTGCTTGTGGTTTTCTCAAAAAATTGCAGTTGGTTTGTCAGGCATGGTTTTCCCTTAAGGAAACCATGCTGACTTTGGCCTAGCTTGTCATGTGCCTCCACGTACTCCATAACTTTATCCTTGACAATCGACTTCCAACATCTTCCCCAACCATTGACATCAGGCTAACTGGTCTACAATTTCTTTCTGCTGTCTCCCTCCCTTCTGAAATAGTGAAGTGACTTTTGCAATTTTCCAGTCCTTCGGAACCACCCCTGAATCTACTGGTTCTTGGAACATCATTACTAACACCTCCACAATCTCTATGGCTACTTCTTTCAAGACCCGAGGGTGCATTCCGTCTGGTGTCCTTATACCAATTCAAGCACCTTCTCTCTGGTGATCGTGACTGCACACAACTCTTTTCCCTGACACCTTTGAAAGTCCAACATACTGCCAATGTTTTCTCACAGTGAAGACTGATGCAAAATACTCATTCAGTTCCTCTGCCACCTCCTTGACTCCCATTGCAATTTCTCCCGCGTCATTTTCTATCAGTCCTATATCTACTCCCGTCTCTTCCTTATTCTTAATATACAGAGCCCTCCATAATGTTTGGGACAAAGACATTTTTTCCTTTATTTGCTCCTGTGTTCCACAGTTTTAAATTTGAAATCAAACAATTCAAATGTAATTAAAGTGCACATTCCAGATTTTATTCAATGTCATTTGTATACATTTTGGTTTGCCCATGAAAAAATCACAGCATAGTTCCCTCATTTCAGGGCACCATAATTTTTTAAATGTAGACATACAACACAGTAACAGGCCATTTCAGCCCACAAGTCCGTGCTGCCCAATTAATCTACGTTTTGAATGGTGGGAGGAAACCGGAGCCCCCCTGGAAAACCCATCCAGACATGGGGTGAAAATACAAACTCCTTACATTGTGGGATTTGAAGCCCGGTCCCGATTGCTGGTGGTGTAATTGCGTTGTGCTAACTGCTACGGCAACAGTACCGCCCTACAGTTATGGGACATTTGGGTTATTTGGCTTCACAGGTGTTTGTGATTATCCAGGTATGTTTAGTTGCTTCATTGGTGCATGTATAAGAGGCCTAGGTTTGCTTCTAAGCTTTTGGTCACCTTTGGAGTCTGTAGTTGCCATTTTTCCACATGAGGACCAGAGTTGTACCAATGAAAGTCAAAGAAGCCATTAGGAGGCTGAAAAACAAGAATAAAACAGTAAGAGACATCACCAAAACCTTAGGATTACCAAATTCAACAGTTTGGAACATCATTAAGAAGATGGTGAGCTCAGTAATCACAAAGGGACTGGTATTCCAAGGAAAACCTCCACTGCAATGACAGAAGAATTCTCATCATAATGAAGAAAATCCCCAAATGCTTGTCTGACAGATCAGACACTCTTCAGGAGGCAGGTGTAGATGTGTCAATGGCCACTGTCAACAGAAGACTTCATGACAGAAATACAGAGGCTACACTGCAAGACACAAACCACTAATTTGTCACAGAGTGGATGGTCAGATTACAGTTTGCCAAGAAGCATCTAAAAGACCCTGCAGAATTCTGGAAAAAGGTCTTGTGGGCAGATGAGACCAGACTGTATCAGAGTGATGGCAAGAGTAAAATGTGGAGGTGTAAAGGAATGCCCAAGATCCTAAGCATACCTCCTTTGTCATGGTTTGCATCTTGCAGTGTAGCCTCTGTATTTCTGTTCGTGAGAGCTTCTGCGGACAGTCGTCATTGACACATCCACACTTGCCTCTGAGGAGTATTTCTGATCTGTCAGATATCTTCTGTGGATTTTCTTCATTTTGATGAGAGTTCTTCGGTCATCAGCAGTGGAAATCTTCCTTGGAATACCAGTCTCTTTGTGATTAGAGCTCACCAGCACGCTTTTTCTTCTTAATGAAGTTCCAAACAGCTGATTTTGGAAATTTTAAGGTTTAGGTGATGTCTCTTACTGTTTTATTTTTTTTTAAAGCTTACAATGGCTTTTTGACTTTCATTTGCACAGCCCTGGCCCTCAAGTTGAAAAATGGCAATTACAGACTCCAAAAGTGATCAAAAGATTAGAAGCAAGCATAGCTCTCTTATACCTGAACCAATGAAGAAATAATATATATACCTGAGTACTCACAAACACCTGAGAAGCCAAATGTCCCAAACATTACGGTACCCTGAAATGAGGGGACTACGTATAAAAAGTGCTGTTATTTCTACATAGTAAAACCAAAATGTATGCAAATAACCTTGAATAAAATCTAGAATGGGCACTTTAATCCCATGAATTGTTTGATTACAAATTGAAAAGTATGGAGCACAGAGGCAAATAAAGGAAAACAAGTGTCTTCATGCCAAACATTATGGAGGACACTGTACTTCAAAGAGCTTTTGGGGTCCTTTTTGATGTTATTTGCTTGCTTCCTTTCAAAGTTTATCTGTTCCTTCCAAATAACTTTCTTAGTTTTCCAGTTCTCTCCCTTTCTACTTATTATTCTTCCTTGTACACCCTTCCTTTTGCTTTAACATTGGTGTTTACTAATCTTGTCGGCCACAGTTGTGGCATTTTTCCATCCATATATTTCTTCTTTTTTTGTATTTACTTGTCCTGCACTTCCTTTGTTTCTCGCAGAAACTCAAGCCCTTGCTGCTCTGCCATCCTCCCTGTTAGTGGGCCTTTCCAATCAACTTCAGCCAGTTCCTGTCTCAGACCTCTGTAGTTGCCATTATTCCACTGGTTTACTGATTACATCTGATTTTAGTTTCTCCCTCTCAAACTGCAGGACAAACTATCATATTATGAGCACTGCTTTCTCAGGGTACCCTTGCCTTCAGCTCTCTTATTAACTCTGGTTCATTACACAGCTTACCAAGGTATTCATGCATATCTTCAATATCTCACTCCAGCAGTGGTACCCACCTGCTTCATACAGGGTTCAATCATAGAACCCATTCAACCCAAGAAGAGTCTAGCAACCTGCCTTAATGTCTATCTACCAGGAGCACTTACATCAACAGTGATGAAGTGTTTTCAAAGGCTGGTGTTGAAGGATATCAGTTCCTGTCTGAGCAGTGACTTAGATACATTCCAGTTCACCTATCGCAGGAACAGGTCTATGGCGGATGCCACCTCATTGGCTCTACACAAAGCCCTGGAACACCTGGACAGCAAAGATCAGCCATCAGGATACTCTTTATCGACTACAGTTCAGCATTTAACATAATCATCCCCTCAAAACAGATCAGTAAACTCCAAGACTTGGGAGTTAACATCCCACTGTGTAATTGGATCAGGGATTTCCTCACCTCCAGACCACAATCAGTGAAGATTGGTAAGAACTTCTCCTCTACAATTTCCATCAGTATCAGAGCACCACAAGGCTGTGTTCTTAGCTCCCTCCTTTACTCACTTTACACCTATGACTGTGTGGTCATTAACATCATCTACAAATTTGCTGATGACACCACGGTAGTGGGTTGCATAAAGGAAGGTGATGAGTCAGCGTACAGTATGGAGATTGAAAACTTGGCTGAATGGTGCAACAACAACAATCTTGGACTCAATGTCACCAAAACTAAGGAGTTGATTGTTGACTTCAGGAAGGGAAAGCCATAGGTCTACAATCCAGTGATCATTGTCCAGAGGTGGACAGGGTGAACACATTTAGGTTTTTGGGAGTCACTATCTCGGAGGATCTTTCCTGGACCCAACATACCAAAGGAATCATGAAGGAAGCACATCAGTACCTCTACTTCCTCAGGAGTTTATGGAGGTTTGGTATGACACCAGAAACCCTGGCAAATTTCTACAGAGATGTGGTGGAAAATGTGCTGACCAGCTGCATCACTGTCTGGTGTGGAAACACCAATTCCCTGAATGTAAAGCCCTCCAAAAGTTAGTGGGCACAGCCCAGGACATTACAGGCAAAACCTTCCCCACTATTGAGAGCATCTACAGGGAATGCCGCTGTCAGAGGGCAGCAGCGATCATCAAGGATCCACACCGCCCAGCACACGCCTGCTGCTGCCATCAGCAAAGAGGTACAGGTGCCACAAGACTCGCACCAGCAGGTTCAGGAACAGCTGCTACCCCTCCACCGTCAGACTCCTCCACAACAAACTCAATCAGGGACTCATTTACTTGTGCACTTTACTGATTTTCTTTTATTCTCTCTATATTGTACAGTTTGTTTACATTCATTACCTGTTTACAGCTCTTTTTGTTTACATGTTTATACAGTGTACAGCTTATTTTCTGCACTACCAATTAGGGGTAATTCTGTTGTGTCCACAGCAAAAGGAATCTCAAGGTTGTATGTGATGTCATGCATGTACTCTGACAACAAATCAGAAATCCAATCCACAATTGCCATTTCCTTGGTCGCTCAGTCACACAGTGCACACTGTTCTAAGGAGGCTTCCTGAAGGAATTAGATAAATTCCTTTTCTTGGGATCCAGCACCAACCTGGTTTTCCCAATCAACCTGCATATTGAACTCCCCCATGACGAATGTAACATTGCCCTTGTAGCATGCTTTTTCTGTCTCCATCTATAGTTTTCACACCACATCCTGGCCACTGTATCCATCTCCCATCAAGATTTACTTTTACCCTGACAGTTTCTTACTTCTACCTACAGGGATTCTATGTCTTCTGACCCAAAGTCTCCTCTCTCCAAAGATTTAATTCCATTTTTAACTAGCAGAATTGTCCCACTCCACTTCTGGCTACCTTCCTGTGCTTCCGATATTCCCATCATTATTACTTATACTGCAGGACAATTGAAAAGGACAATTAAAACTTTGTTAAAGGAGCTGAAGTCAGCCGGACGCCTGTTTGAACGTGGTAGTAATGGCAGCAGAAGTAGGCCAGCTGCCTGTTTGAACATTCTCCACCATTCATCAAGCTTATCTTCTAATGCAAATTTCATTTTCCTGCATTATTCCCACATCTCGCGTTTCCATTAATATCCAGAAATCTATTGATCTTGGTTTTGAATTAATTCAATGACAAACCTCCCCATCCTCTGAGACAGAGAATTTATAAATTACTAAGTGCAGGCAAATGTTAACTCTGGAGACAGGCACATTCATTAAGCATTAAACTATATGAGCTGCAAATGACCAATTTCTAAATTTCAGATGCAATTTGAACTTTCAAAATAAATACTGGACACAACCTTGACAAGAAAAATTACAAATGCAAGGCTATTGGAGAAAACAAGCAAGGTTATATATGACTATAATGTGTGTTTCAAGGCACCCAATACACCAGTGGCTCTCAACCTTTGCCATAGGGATCATCTAAGGTGGAATGTGAGAGAAAAAAGGTGGAGAACCAGTGTAACAGGGGAGGCGAGAGATTTAGGAGGTGAATTAGCCCCATAGCCTGTAAAAGGGAAAAAGTCACTCAAGTGGAGCAGTTCAGTGATAGAGTTGGACTTTGAGGATTTGGCTTGAGAGGCTGAGGTAGGACCTTATAGTTTAGATGGCAGGAACAGCAGTCAGGGCAGTGGAATGCTCTTCATATGGGATGTGGGTTGTCTGGGTACCTTGTGTTCTCCCTCCTGTCGGAAGTGCACCCAGCTGTAGCTCCTGAGAGACAGAATGGAGCTACAGTTGGATGCACTTGGGATCATCTGGGATGCTGAGAGTATCATCAAGGAGAGTTCACTGAGGTGGTCACACTAAGAAGCAGCCGGCAAATAAATGGGTGACCACCAGGAAAGGCTAGGGGAGTAAGTGGGCTGGGTTTTCCTGTGGCTATTCCCCTGACAGGTCAAGGCTTTGGATACTGTTGGAGGAGAAGGACTTTTCAGGGGTTAGTAGCAGCGGTCAGGTCAATGGCACTGTGAGGGTAAGGATGCAGGCAGGCAGGGCGATAGTGATACGAGACTCATTAGAAACTAGATTTCTTGCAACTTTTGAAAGAAATATGGACAGGTACATGGATAGAAAAGGGTTAGAGCCATAGGTGCTCTGTAGTTAGTCAGGGATTAACTAAAGGTTCTGTAGCGACGGCTACTCTGCTTACTGAGTAACTCCACAACCAAACAGGTTGAGTTCAGTGAGCAAGAACTGATTTATTGAGGTCTGCCTGGCTGTTCTTATTCTCCCAGCCCAAACCTGGCTGAGAACCATGCCGTGGGTCTGGACGTCATCTGGCATAATGTGGGCTGCAGAGCGCGGGCTTCTAAGCCTGGTGCTGAGGTTGGGAAGAAACCCCTAATGGTGCCATTTTGGCCGGCTGCCCGCTGCGTGCATGACATGCGGGGCCGGTTTGCCTGCCTAATGGCATGCCGCCACAGTTCCCTACTTTTCTAATCAATTGCCTAAATTTCACTCCAACGTTTCTTCACAATGTAACAGGTGCAGGACTAAATATGGTGCTCTCTGTTACACATGTTCTGGTCTTGTACTTCTCTTTTTCTTGTTTGAGAAGATATTTTTCATACCTTATCTTCAGTCCTTAATGTAAATTTGAGACCACATCCCTTAATTATCCTAGTTGGATTTATTTGAATTTAAGTCTCTCAATCCCATGTAGTCTCCTTTGCTTCCCTTATTGCTGGACATTCAATACTGGGGAAATGGAAAGATGCTGTCCCCCCTACTCATACTAAATAGCTCTCCAATATGCTGTCAGGTTTAACTTTGGAAGAGATCAGATGCTCTACCAATGTAATGGGTATGAATTTTTAAAATTTATGGGGTCTTTTTTATCAGCTACTTCCATGATTTATAAGATTATTCAGATATTGTTTTGTGATTTCCGTCCTCTCCATATGGGAGTAAAGTTATATGCCACTACCTACTTATTTATATATGTTTTTTCTACATATAATCACTACACCTGTATATTTCTTTTTACATGCTTACTTTGTTTAATGGCTTTTACTTGTTTATCACCATTGAAAACTAATAAAAATATTGAAAGAGATTACATACAGTGGTATGTGAGTAGAAAAAAAAAGTTGAGAACCACTGTCCTATGGCCACGGAAGAGACGTTGGGATCTTGTTTTGTCTCCTAGGTCCCAGGATCAAGGATGTGATTGAATGGTTGGAGAACATTCTAAGATGGAGGGTGAACAGCTAGAGGTTGTTGTACAAATGACATAGGTGAAGTAAGGGATGAGGTTGTATCCAGCAGAGGTTGTTGTACACATGAGTATAAATGACACGGGTAAAGTAAGGGATGAGGTTCTGCACAATGAGTAAAACATGAAAGTCTGCAGACACCGTAATGGAAGAAAAAATAGTGCTGGAGAAACTCAGAAGGTTAAATACCATACTTTATATAACCATATAAAACCTAATAACAATTAGAGTTCAGAAACAGGCCAATTCTAGTCCATGCCAAACACCTTCTCCTGCCTAGACCCACTGACCTGCACCCAGCCCATAACCTTCCATACCTCTCTCGTAAATGTAATAATTGTAGTGACCATATAACAATTACACTACAGACACAGGCCAGTTTGGCCATTCTAGTCTATGCCAAACATCTTCTCCCCCATCACCTCTGACTCCTCACATCGCCTCCCCCTCTGATCCTCAAGAGGCCCAATTTTATCCTTCACTTTTCTTTTACTTTTAATGTACCTGTAGAAACACTTTGGATTTTTTTTAACCTTGCCTGAAAAAGCAGGCTCATAATCTCCTTTTAGCCTTTCTAATTTCTCTCAAGATTTTTTTTGCACTCTATATTCCTCAAGCACCTCATTTGTTCCCTGCTGTCTATACCTGTTGAACACGTTCCTCTTCCTCCAAACCAAATTCCCAATATCCCTTGAAAACCAAGGGACCTTATATTTTCTAACTTTTCCTTTAATCCTTCACAGGGAGAGACTGACTCTGTGTTCTCAAAATTTCCCCTTTGAATATCCTCCATTTATCAGTTACATGCTTCCCAGAAAATAAATGATCCCAACCCACATCTTCTAAATCCTTTCGCATCTCTTCAAAATTAGCCTCGTTAGCCTTGTTCCAATCAAGAATCTCAACCTTAGGCCCAGCCCTATCCCTCTCCATAATTAACCTAATAACAATAGTATTGTGATCACGAGACCCAAAGTGCTCCCCAACACAAACCTTTGTCACCCGACCCATCTCGTTCCCTAATAGGAGATCCAATACAACCCTCTCTCTGGTCGATTCTTCTATGTATTGATTTAGAAAACTGTCCTGAACACATATGAAAAACTCCAACCCATCCAGCCCTTTTACAGTATGGGCATCCCAGTCAATGACTGGAAAGTTAAAATCTCCTATAATTACCACCTTGTGTTTACTACACATATTGGCTCTCTTCTTATAAATTTGCTCCACTAATTCCCTCAATGGGCTTGCAGTATGCGGAGAGATTCAGGAAAAGAGAAGGGGGGGTCGATATTTAGCGTGGAGAGGCTGCATGTAGGTTCTGATTTTAGGGGCCCTCTGTTCTGAACCATTATAGTAGGGAGCGGACCAAAATACACCAAGGTCACGTTTTTAAGGTGACATACCGGAGCACACAGTTCATCAAGAATATACAAGTGAAATTTACAGAATTTCCCCCCCCCCTTCAAATGACAGATGCACTATACAATGTTTTTGTGCACGCGTAGAATGTGATTGAGATGGGAGAAATATGCGATAATTAGGATACATCTTCAGATTGTATTTTTGCACAGTTCATGAGTCTATGAAGCTTTCAGTAGAGCCTGTGCTGATGAAACATTTAGTTGAATGTCCGTTTACCTCCACAGTCACTAAGGAGTTGCTGAACTGGTGAGGTCTGTCCTGATCTAGGACCATCAAGGCAAGGTCCCTGGAGGCTCCATAATTGTCACTCAAGTGGCCCCACCGTCCTGGATTGCCCTGCATTGGTAAGATGGCATCAACCTCGTGGCATGGCAAAATGGCCGCCCTCCTCCTTCCCCCAACGATGATGGCGCTGAATTTAAATTCGGGTGGTGGCAAGATGGATGCCAAACCTTTTCGTGCTGTTTCCTCACCACCACCCTCCATTGGTATGTCGCACAGAAAGTGGGCTCAGGTGAATTCAGGGCAGATGGCTTAGGGCTGGAATTGGATCTGGGAGCAGTGCAGGCCACGGACATCCCTGGGCTTCCACTCATGCGGCAAACCCTCACCCAATGTCCTTTCTTGCCACAGCTGGAACACATGGAATCTTTTGCCAGACAATGAGATTGGAAATGCTGGCTTTTGCCGCAGAGAAAGCACTCCCTAGCATGGAAAGCGGCAGCCATTAGAGCTGTTGTAGCAGGAGCAGCCGGTCCTTGGAAGGGGTCACCTGGGTGAGCGAGCTTGCTGGCATCGAGGTTGTCAATCTTGAGCTTGGCCTGTTCCAGCGATTTGTCCAGTTCAACGTGGCTAGCTAGTTCATTCTTACCTGACTCAAGCAGTCGCTGCCTCATGTAACTCGAGCAGACCCCTGCGACTAGAGTGTCCCGGATCTGTTCTACTCACGAACATGGCCCGTAGCTACTTCATACCTGTACTTCTTGGCAAGTGTCCACAGATCCAGCAGGTAGTCATCAATGGTCTCTTCTGGCCGCTGGTGACGAAGAGCGAGTCGGTGCCTCGCTAGGACCTCGCTCTGCGATTTCAGATACCGAGTTTTCAAAGCCTCGATGGCAGTATCATATGTAGAGCAGTCCCTGATGACTACATACCCTTTTGTTTCTACCCTCGAAATAAGTTCAGACCTTCTGAATTCACGGTGTGGAAGACGTCCCTGGTTGCGTTCAGGTAGACTTGGAAGCTAGTCTAGCCAGTATGTGAACTCCTCAGCCATGTCGGGGGTCAGAGGGTCTATCAGTAGCATACCTGGCTTGAGTAGCACTTCCATCATTAGGGAATAAGCTAATAAAATTGTAGGGTGAATAAAAGCTCTCACAACTGGAGGGAGAACAAACAACAAACGCTTTTATTAGCTTATAACTATGGGTCGGGTTCAACAGTAATCTTCGGAAGGGTTCTGAGTTTAGGTGGGAAACCAGGATTATATGTGGGAAGATGGGGACAAAGCTGGGAGGCCGGGCCAGCCATCAGCACAACACACTACCAGTGAATCCCAGTTCACTGCAACCACCTCTGCCGGAAGTTCATTCCACACCCCCACCGGGTATTGGAATCAGATACAATTTCTACATTTATGAGGCAGACACTTAAAATGGACAATACAAAAAAGTCCTGGAGAAACTCAGCAGATGACACAGTGCCTATAGAAAGCAAAGTTATATAAAACAACGTTTCAGGCCTAAGCCCTTCACCGAGGTATGAGCAAAAGGTGCCTGAATAAAAAAGGTGAGGAGGGGAGAAGGGAAGAAGGAGTAAGAGGAGGTACAAAGGCCATAGGTGGATATGGGAGGGAGGGCAGAAGAGTAAAAAGCTGAGGTGATAGGAGGAACGTACAAACTCCTTACAGACAGACAGCATTGGGTTTCATTTTAGATTTGGAAGAAAGTAGTCCAAAGGACGATAGATACTATGAAAATAAAGACAGCTGCAAATCCTTATCCACATCTGCCTATGACTGAAAATCTGCAGGTCTGACAGTCTGCAGGGCAGAGATACACATTTTTATAAAGGGAGATTTGGAAATCTGAGCGGTAAAGCTATCATGCAAAATATTATTTTAAGAGAAAGGCAACAACAATTGGAGGAATAAGGATGCCAGGGCTTGGAGCTGCACCTTGTATGACACATTGAAGATAACAAGCATTATCATTGTTCTTTACTTCAAATGGTGTTTAATTGCATGTTGTAATTGCTTTCTGTGGGGAAGCGAATAATTGCCTTATGCATTATTCACTGAGAAACCGTGTTGACTTGTATTGTCTTGGATAAAGCATGTTAATAATAAAGTAATAACCTAATTGGTACAAACCGTGAGAGGAGCTTAATGTGGAGAGATGCACATTAGTTTCAACCACTGCTTTCTGTAACCCAGAGGTACTGGCAATTGCACCAACTGGCTTTGTTAAAAATATTCTTTCAAATCTTGTTCATAAATAGTTTTAAATATTTCTCATAATACAGGTGGGCAAAAATTCAATTGTTAAGAGTCTCAGACAGGTAGGTTGACATTTTATACAAGTACCACTTCATTAAAACAAAATTAATGGAGGATCAGGAAGTGCAATCAAAGTGGTTGGACGTCAAGGAAAGCTGGAGAGTTTATAGGATCCCCACCACAGACAAGCTATTGCAGAACGTACTCTTCATGAAATAACCTTATGCAAAAGGAAATACAATTAACATGGGTATTTTAAAATTTATATGAATGAGTCACATCGTTTGTCAAAGGTAATAGGAAGAACGAGTTCATTGACAGGGTTTACCACAGAAATATACAGGTAAACAATCCTTTATCCGGACATCTAAAATCTGGAAAGCTCCAAAGACTGGCATTTTGTTCCTGGTGCTAGTACAGTGGAGGGAGAGAGAGAGAGAGACACACACACACACACAGAAGCATAACTAGGTTGGGCGGGAGTCAGGGGGGAGGAGACGGCAGAGTGACTCAGGTGGGCGGGGGAAGGGATATGCCAGTGTGACTGGAAGGGGGTGGATACTGCAGCACCATTCAGGTGGGCTTAAATCTGGGGCAGTTGGCTTTTATTTTGAAATCCGGAAAAATCCAAAATTCGGAACACACTGTCCCCCAAGGTTTCCAGATAAAGGATTGTGTACCTGTATCATGAAACCAGATGCAAACCTGCAGGAAACGCATAATCTGCAGGCGCTAGGGTCTAGTGCTGTACACAAAAGTGCTGGAGAAATTCAGCATCCATAGGAAGTAAAAGGCAGTCCGGTGTTTTGGGACTGAGAACTTATCAGGATTGCCGAAAATACCCCAACAATTGGGGGTGGGAGAGAGAGAACAACTAATGGATGATGGATTCAGGTAGGAGGAGGAAAAAAATGAGGCTGAAGTGATAGAGGAGAGGGCAGAGAGTTAAGTCGAATAGCTCTCTGATAGGAGAAGGAAGGGACAGGATGGGGAGCAGGAGGATGACTGAGAAAGACCAGGGAAGGGAGTTAACAGAAACTAGAGTTTGATATTGATGCCGTCCAGTTGGAGACTGCCATGACAGAACACAAGTAGTTGTTCTTCCAATTTACGAGTGGCCTCAGAAGATTGAGGACTTTTCTTATATAAATGAGATGGGTTAAATAGTAATTTCATCATAATCACATAGGAACATAGAAAGTAGGAACAGGAGTAGGCCAAAAATGGCCCATCGAGCCTGCTCTGCCATTCAATACGATCATGGTTGATCTAATTTATGACCTAACTCCATCTACCTGCCTTCTCCCCATATCCCCTAATTCCTCTATCATGTAAAAATTTATCTATCTGAATTTTAAATATGTTTAATGAGGCAGCCTCAACCACTTCCCTGGTTAGAGAATTTCAAACATTCACTACTCTCTGAGAAAAACTATTTTTCCTCATCTCTGTCCTAAATCTACTCCCCCGAATCTTGAGACTGTGTCCTCTCATTTTAGTTTCCCCGGCCAGCTCAAAAAAACCTTCCTACATATATCCTATCCATACCCTTCATAATCCTATATGTTTCTATAAGATCTCCTCTCATTCTTCTGAACTCGAGTGAATACAATCCTAGACGATTTAATCTTTCACCATAAGTCAACCCCTTCATCCCAGGGATCAACCTAGTAAACCTCCTCTGGACTGTCTCCAAAGCCAGTATATCCTTCCTCAAATATGGAGACCAGAACTGGACACAGTACTCCAGGTGCGGTCTCACCAGTACCTTATACAGTTGCAACATTACCTCCCCTCTCCTGAATTCAATTCCTCTAGTGATGAAGGCCAACATTTCATTTGCCTTCTTAATAACCTGCTGCACCTCCAACCTAACTTTTAGCGATTCATGCACAAGCGCTCCCAAGTCCCTCTGCACAACAGCATGCTGTAGTTTTTCACCCTTTAAATAATATTCAGCTCTTTTATTTTTCTTGCCAAAGTGGATAACCTCACACTTACTAACATTGTACTCCATCTCCCAGACCTTTGCCCACTCATCCAGCTTAACTATATCCCTCTGCAGACTCTCCACATCCTCATTAGAATTTGCTCTTCCACTCAATTTGGTGTCATCTGCAAACTTGGCTACACCACATTTTGTCCTCTCCTCCAAGTCATCAATGTAAATGATGAACAGTTGTGGGCCTAGCACCGACCCCTGCGGCACCCCACTTATCACTTCCTGCCAACCTGAAAAACTCCCACTTATCCCAACTCTCTGCCTCCTGTCAGACAACCAGTGAGGCATCCCAAGTGAAAATGACTACAGCTTGATAATACGTTTCCTCCATTGTATATGGTGATATGTTTCCTCCATTGTATATAGTTATTGTTGGCTACTGTATATATGGAGCTGGCCCGCCCACTGAATACTCAAACCCTATGACTCCTCCCCCTGTGGTCTTGGGCCATAAAGGTCGAGCCACCTCTCCTTTCCCTTCATTCCTATACCTAGATCCGGGCCAGTAAGGTCCTTCTGTACATTAAAGCTTATTGTTCCCTCTGCCTAGTCTTTGTGGTTACTGGTAGTACACTATAGTGTCATTAATCTTTATGTTGAAGATTAGTCTTGTATGTAAGTAAAACAAATTTCATGGGATTGAGGAGTGAATTGGATATGGTAGATTAGGAAGTAAAATTGAAAGGTTTATCAGTTGAAAAATATTGGTAATATGTCCAATGGGGAATAAAACTTCATGAGCCAGGTTTATGGAGAGCTTAGAATTGATAGGTGAGAGCATATTAATAGACGGAATCTACAATAGTATCAACAGGTACTGGAAAATTATTACCTTTTTAACCTTGTTTAAATCAGAATAACCACTTAAAAACAATACCAAGTTAATTGTCGCACAGTACTGAGCAACATATTTTGAAAATATAATTTCATTTTGCTAATATTCAGCAAAACTGATCTAGTGGTTAGCTTCCTGCCAAGTCACGTAGTTGGCAAATAAATGCTTGAAAAGGCAGAATTTCCCTTTGGGAATTCCCAAGAATACATTGTATAATAACATTTAAATTGAGATAATATTCAAATAAAACCGATTTGCGAAGGTGAGTCAATTTGAAATGAATAAAGAAGCAGCAAGCTGGTTTGTTCTTTGAGGGGTGACACTGCTGACACACACTGGATTAGCCCAGCACCAAACTTGCTATTGTGATAGAATATAGATATGTTTTTGGGAGATAAATTGGGGCAGGCTTGTTAGTGTAGGTTACATACAAACACTTTAAAACAGATCTTATTTAAAATATTGGAACTCTGCTCATTCTAGACATGTCGGGGCCAACAGCCTTTGCAAAAGCTTTGGAGAGTGTCCAAGAGACTTCACTAATGGATTGTTGTTTACAAAAAGGCAACACATGAAAGAACTTGGAGCCGCAGATTGTCTGGAGGGGAACTTGTTGTTCTAAAGAGAGTCATGTGGTTTTGCAAGCAGAGAGAGTCAAACAGGCTTTCCCTCTGTGAGAGAGAGAGAGAGAGAGAGAGAGAGAGAGAGAGATTTACAGTCAGCAGCAGCAGCTGGGATTGGAACAGGATAAGCTGGCAAGCTTGTGGAAAACCCCATTTGGATAATGGGTTGTGAGGGCTTAGTTCAGCCTGGTCAAAGCCCTTGTGGTTCATGCAAGAGGAGAGGGCTGGCTGTCTAATGTTTCACTTGGAATAAGGGAAACAAAAAGGAACTCTGTGGTGACCTGAAAGAAAGAGGTTATCATCTGGAGAACCCTGAGGGGGCAAGTTTCTTTGGCAAGACACTGAAGTGCCTGATTAAAAAGGAATCATTTGTGGGTGTCCAGCGAACAACAAATCTCTCTCTGGAAACCACCAAGAACCTTCCTGAACAGTAATCATTTACCTTCCAAGCACCAAAGCCTGGTGAATTTATTAATGTTAAATTCTGTGCACAGTATAAGAATTTCCTGCAACTAGTGAACTTGGAGGAATGAGAAGTGAGATTGGACTGTGAATCAAAGAACTTTTCTGAACATACACACATATTACACACATGTCCGCTTAGAATTAAAAGGGGGTTAAGTGGTTAAGTTAGGTTAGTTAAGTCAATAGTGATGTTAAAGTGTGATTCTGTTTTCATGTTTAAAGATAATTAAAAGCACTTTTGTTTAAATAACCATTTGTCTTGGTGAATATCTATTGGTGCTGGGTTTTGGGGTCCACAGAGCTTGTAACACTAACCTCCCACATTCACTCATCAGTACATACAAGGCTGAAAGGATTGAATGCCCACACGTGGGAGGGCATTCATCTCAGTGATGACTGGGAATTGTGTCGATGCCCTGCTTCAGCTTTTGAGCAGTGATCAGGCCAGAACCTGGAAGTAGGCACTGAGCCCATGGTGACCACCTTGCATTCAACACTAATCCAATGCCATCCCATTACATTGTCCCCACATACCAATCAAATCTCCACCTCCACTCCAGGGGAAATTTACAGCAGCAAATTCAGACCACCTAACACATCTTTGGGATGTGGAAGAGAACCAGAGTACCCTTAGGAAACACATGGAAGCACAGGCAGAATTTGCAAATGTCACACAGATACCAGTGGTTGACAGTGAACCCAGATCACTGAAACTGTGAGGCAACAACTCCACTACCTGTGTGGTTAGTTGTCATTACTTAAGTGTCACATATATTTGCTTAAAATATTAAAACTATTAAATAACTGAAAAGATTAAAATATCAAAAAAGTAAAACACAAAAAACTGCAACACCGTGGTTGAAGTAAAAACGCAAAATGCTGGAGAAAGTCAGCAGGTCAAACATTAGGCCATTTCACGTCAGAACCTCCGCCTGAAGGCCGGCTACAAGAGCAGATCAAAAACTTAAAGCTCACCTTTCAGACAGCAGCCCTAAAAGGCTGCTCTAGCATCCCATTCATATCCTGAGGCACCTTGTAGTGCCCTCTGGAGCCAATGGAGGTGGGGAGACTGGTGCTATAGCACGACTTGTCATAAATACTGCAGCAGGGCAATGGCCATCTTCCCTACCCATAATCCTCCACGCAACTGGAACTGCTCTGTGTTTCCCAGAACAGTTCCAGCCATGTGGGGGATTATGGGTAGGGAAGATGGCGTTTTGAGATCCAGAGAGCTGCGCCGAAGGCCAGAGCAACCCAATGTAGCTGTCTCAGCCTGCACCGGCCATCCCGCCCTGATGGCTCTTGCTGCTCCACCGACACCTGCTGCCCAGTCAGCTCCCGCCCACCGCCCCTGCCTGGGAGGGGGAGGGGTGAGTTGGGAGATGGGTCGCAGGCTGACTGCATCATCAGCCCGCCCCTAACCAGCTGCTTGTAGCGGCTATACATTGAGGTCAGGTGGCGGAGCTCAGCGGTCCGCCGATTATCCTTCCCCAAGTAGGGTTGGAATTGGCACCTCAGAGCCAGCCATGGCACATTCAGAAAGGTACGTCTTTAGCCCTAAGGGTGGAGAACCTCTGCCTTTACTGGTGAGTGCTTTCCCTGCTTGAAAGTGCCTTGTATCTTTTAAACAGCAAAGATATCAAGGTATGGTTATGGATCTTTATCTTTGCTATATACACTGTTTGACCGGCTAGTTTTTCCAGCAATATGGCTCTAAAATAGCAATAAAAGCTTTTTCCTCTTATCGCTAATACTATTATGCCCAGTATACAGTTACGGTGGATTTCACAGCATAATGCATGACCATACTCTGCAGTTGGAGTGAAGAGAACAGAATGGAGTTACAGATGTACCTGCATCCATCATTCACTTCATCTCAGACATGCAGCTGAGCTGCACAAGTCCAGCATTTCCTTACGTGGGATGAGTGATTCCTTTAAGAACTGCTTGACAAATCCCAACATGATTTAGACCAATTGTAATTGAATTTCTATAGTTCCTATGATCTAAGTGCTAAGCATAGGATTGCATGAGAAGAACATCATCCAAGCTGATCCCAAATTAGTGAATCCTGCTCGGGGTCAATCAGTCACAAGGCAAATAAATCCAGTATTCAGCCACTGAAAATTCACCAGATGTGGAAAGCTCATCTCCCGAGATGGAGAGAGAGATCCAGGAAGGGGAGAAGGTTGATGGAGATGGACCAGGTGAGTTTGAGATCAGGGTGGAAATTGGCTGCAAAGTGGATGAAGTTGACTTTCCACCGACACATATTACAAACCCTCCAACTCCCACAACTACCTCGACCACACTTCCTCACACCCTGCCCCCTGCAAAGATTCCATCCATTCCTCTCAATTTCTGTCTCTGCCGCATCTGTTCCTCAAGATGAGGTCTTCTAGTCCAGATCTTCTGCAATATCTTCCTTCTTCCACAGACGTGGCTTCCCCTCCACCACCATCAACTAAGTTCTCACCCACATCTCCTCCATTTCTCACTCATCTGCCCTGGCCCCCTCTGCCCTCAGATGCAACAAACATAGAATCCACCTTATCCTCACCTACCACCCCACCAGCCACCGCATCCAACACATTATCCTTTGGAATTGCCAACATTTACAACAGGATCCCACCACCAGACACATCTTCCCCCTCTCCTCCCCTCTCTGCCTTCTGTAGGGACTGCTCCCTCCGTGACTCCCTTGTGTAGTCATCCCTCCCCACCAGTCACCTTCCCCCCACAGCACCTTCCCTTGTGGCCACAGGAGGTGCCACACTAGTGCCCACACCTCCTCCTTCACCACAGATCTGGATCCCAAACAGGCCTTTTAAGAGAAGCAACTCTTCCCTTGTGTATCGACAGGACTGATTTACTGCATCCGGTGCTCCCTTTGTGGCTTTCTCTACATCAGAAAGGCAGGGCGCAGATCAGTAGATTACTTCGTTGAGCACCTTCGTTCCGTCTGCACTAGTGACAGAGACCCCTCAGTAGCCAACCATTTCAGTTCTGTGTCACACTCCCACAGTCACATGTCTGTCCATGACCATGTACTATCCCATTCTGACCACCCATAAATTGGAGAAACAATACCTGATTTTCTGTCTGGGCACTCTCCAGCCAGTTTCTGCAGACCTGCTCTCCACTTCCCCCTCCCCCTTTCCAGTTCTCCTCCCTCCCTTACCTCTCCCTTCAACTAGCCATCCCTCCTCCCCTTGATTACTGCTGTGCCCTCCCTCCTTTCTCCTGCTTTTGTGACCATCCCTCCCCCTTTACTCTTTAATTCGGACACCTGCCGACATTTTGTCATACCTTGATGAAGGGTTCAAGCCCGAATTGTTGGTTATGTATTTTTACCTTTGCTATATAAATATCACTGTTTGACCTGCTGAGTTTCTCCAGCTTTGTGTTTCTACTTCAACCACTTTGTCAGCAGACTTGTGTGTTTTACATCTAATATTGCACGAAACTGCCTTCTGTCTGTGGTAAAGTAGAGTTACTGTTAGTGTTATAAAAGACTTGGGCCCAAAATGTTGGTTACATTTTACTTCCATTAGTTATTTTGTGATTTCCTGAATTTCTCCATCACTTTGGAACAGTGCATTTTTAGTGCTTTGCAACGATATTATACAGGGAGTACTGCGGGTGATGCTGAATTATTCTTTTCTTTTTCAACTTTTGATTTCTACAATAGATGCATCTTAGTGGGTTAATGAAAAGTTAAGAGCTTGAAGTGATTGTTTTCCAAAATATTCGTTAATTTGCACAACGCTGTTACAGCACCATTGACCCGGGTTCGAATCCGGCACTGTCTGTAAGGAGTTTGTACACTCTCCCCGTGTCTGTGTGGGTTTCCTCCAGGTGCTCCGGTTTCTTCCCATCCTCCAAAACATATGGGGGGGGGGTGTTGCAGATTAATTGGTATATTGGACGTGGGAAGGAGGGAACTGACTGGCATGGGCTGTTGCCATGCTGTGAGTCTAAAAAAATTGACATGCTTGCAAATGGTATTTTGTGTTCAGAAACAAATTGGCACAATTATTTTATTTGCTGAGTGAAAGCTACAATATTAAATACATAAATACATAAGCAGCATATTAGATGCAATATCAAAGTAAGTGGACCTATAGTATCTGGAAATTACATTTATGAAACCTGGAAAGTTGTGTTTTAATGCTGATAAAAGGGATTAGAGGTCAGTGCGCTAATAATCAATCGTCATTAAGAGACATGGGATTCCTTATACAGGACAGCCTGAGGTAAAATTGCAACTTGAGTCAGTGGTGAAAAAGGTAAATGCAATGTTGGCATTCATTAAGAGCAGGGATGTGGTGTTGAGACTCTATAAGGAGCTGGTGGAACCTCACTTGAATTGTTGTGAGCAGTTTAAAGAAAGGATGTGCTGACGTTGGAGAGGGTTCTGAGGAGGTTCACAAGGGTGATTCCATGAATGAGATGATCACACGAGGAGTGTTTGACAGCTCCTGGCCTGTACTCATTGGAATTTAGGAGAATGGTGGGGGGGGGGGGGTATCACATTGAAGCATTTCAACTACTGAAAGGCATGGATAGGGTAGATGTCGAAAGGTTGTTTCCCATGGTGGGAGAGTCCAAGACAAGGGGGCACAACTTCAGGATTGAAGGGCATCCGCTTAGAACAGAGATGTAGAGGAATTTCTCTTTAGTAAATCTGTGGAATTTGTTTCCGCAGGCAATTGTGGAAGTCAAGTCATTGGGTGCATTTAACACAGAGATTAATAGGTTCCTGATTAGTCATCATGGAAAGAATGTCAGGCAGTGGGGAAATTGATCAGGTCATGATTAAAAGGCAGGGCAGCATCGATGGGCTGAATAGCCTATTTCTGGTCCTATTTCTTATGGTTTTACTAAGTGTCAGTCCATTACAAAATGATTTGGATAACTTCTTACTACCTATACTGTACATGTTGTCAGACTCAATTGACACCATGCCTGTTCCAGGTGGTCCAGATCAGGTCGCAAGAATGACATATTCTGGATTTCTATGGCTTTCACTTGATACTGAAGGATAATTGGATGGCACAGTTGGCACAATGTTATTTTAGCATCAGTGACCCAGATTCAAATCTGGTGCAGTCTGTCAGGAGTTTGTACATTCTCCTCATGACCTGTGTGGGTTTTCCTTAAGTGCTTTGGTTTCCTCCCACCCTCCAAAACATAAGTGGTTGGTTGGTTATTTGGACACAATCAGTAATTGTGGGCCAGAAGGGGCTTCTACCATGCTGTGCCATTAAAAAATTTTAAATCTCCAAAATTGTGACTTAGAGATATCATGATTAGTTGATTTGAAATATTTTAAACTGTCACCATTATCAAGGTCTCCATATTTAACTATACCTTTTCCTTGCCATTCCTTCAGAAAAAAGGGGACTTATCAATGTACAACTTTGGATTCATCCAACTGCCTGAGGCTTCATTCAAATATGAGCCACATTTAAATAATCTGGCTAATTTATTCCAGAATAAATGCATATTATTATGAGTTCCCATTTAAGTAAAATGGGATTATCACTATAAGGGATAGTATAGACTGGAGGGGCTGAATGATCACAGTTAACATTTCACACAAGCACCATCACAACATAGCCCAGCGACAATTCGTTACACTGGAAGAACTGAGGGAAGGCTTGTCACAGTCTGTTCCAGATTAGATATATTTGCAAAGACATTGTGATTTTGCAAGGGAGAACCAAGCTGGCTGCTGGAGAGAAAACAGTTTGTTGAAGCAGCTCTTGTGGCCAGCCATTCTGTGGAATTCAGAGCAAAGCAGGCTCTGTGAATGACTGGGCCTTTTCAGTGGATTGACATGTGCCAGGAGGGTCTTTTTTGGAACCAAAATGCTTCATTTTGATTGTGACTAACAGTGAAGTTACTTGGAGAGACTGGTACCAGAGTCTTGGAAGCTTCGTGGAGGCCACCTACTTCAAGTCTTGCCTACAAAAGTGTGATGACCACAGCTCGTGTGGATGGACATTTCTTCAAAGGCAATGCAAGAAGAACTTGTGAGTCTGTAGCAGAAACAACTCCACGACTCCAGTGTTGGGTATCTCACTCACACACACACACACACACACACACACACACACTAGTATACCTGCGCAGAGTTGGGGTAGATTTAGTCTTAAGGATAGTTTAAAAGTTAAGACTATAGTTTAAGAGTTAGAAATAAAATGAGTGTTTTAAAATTGAACACTGTCTGATTCATTGCCCATTGTTACTCATTACACGTGGTTCGTAACCATAAGCGATATAATTGGGTGAGATCTTGCCTCAGGAGGTAACTTGAAAGACAAACATTGTAATGGAGGGATAGGAGGAAGAGCAAAACACTCAATATGATACCAAGGAAGTGCTCTCTGCAGAGGGAGAGACCAATGTGCTGCATGCTTAAGAGTAAAAATATAATAATAATACATTAACTTTGGCAAACCTAAGCCCCCTCCCCCTTTCAACTGGCAATTGTAATTTATCAAGGTTTAAGCATGGGCATTCCAAATAAAAGCCTTAATTATTTTATAAAATTGCTTAAATTATGTTGGGATTTACACTGGTAACAATTGGAACAGGTAATTAACCTTTGGAATACTATTCAGCTTCAAGGCATTGACTTTTCCCAACTGTGTCATGTGGTACAATGTTTGGTTCTACAAAGCAACCCTCGCAAGTTGCTACGATGCTGTCCTGTACTGGCTGCTTATGGTAAAGGTCACGGAGCCTCATTTCATTATTCAGCCTGAACACAAATCTCAGGGGATAAACTTCTGTTGGCTCTTAAAAGAAACATGGGAAACAAATCTGAGTGCAGTTTTTGAGATGGAAGAATGGGACAAAATTTGTAAAAATATCAAAATAATGTCAAGAGACCTGAGAGTGTGCCTAATTCAGTGTAGGATTCTGCATCGTTTTTATTGGACTCCAGCAGGGTTATATAGACTAGAGTTGAAAAATACCCCTGAATGTTGGATAAAGGGGACTTGATACATGCACTTTGGCCTTGTCCCAGAATTCAAGAATTTTGGATTATGATACACAAGGATATTGGTAAAGTTTCAGGTATTCATTCAAATTCCTTTTTTGCCCCAGATCTTTGACACTTGGGTTACTTGGGGATAAATACTCTCACAATTGGATTTGGACAAGTCTAATGGTAGGAAGACAAATTATATTGAGAGGTTGGAAAAATTTTGGGGGGTAACCATCAATTCAGAAGTGGGCCTCAGAAATGGCCAAAGTGGCAGCATTTGAACGCCTGTCTTGCAAACAATTTGATAACTTGGACATTGATACACAAAAATGGGAAAAATATCTAGGTTTCCTGGGGGGGGGGGACATAATGGTGGGCATAGTGGTGAAGCATATTAAGGAACGGCAGCTTTTTCTGTTATTAGAGACACATAAGGTTATTATATTTATATGTTTGCTGCCATCTTTGTATCTATTTTATGGATAACTTTATGTTTTGTAACTTATGATTGACATAATGTTAACACCGACTTGAGGGTTTAGGGAAACTTTTTTTTAAAAGAACTCAATAAAATTTAAATCATAAAAAAAATTATTGTAAGTTTGCCAGAAGATCTGAAGAAATTATCTGGCCTTTTAATCCATTCCACCAGGAGTTATTTGATCTTCAATCAGACATTCCATGTGGAAGTCCCAGCAAATATATTTGCAAAATTGACAGTTACAATAACAAAAGAAAAAGTTTCAAGAGTCCAAGTGTCTTGATTAGTAATGCCTCTGATTTCTAACTCATTTTAAATGATCCCCCTTGGGTGATGTTACAGGGAATGGCAGGAGATCATTCTGGGTTGATTGTTTTATACTGGCCTTTCCTACAAAGGGAGTATGTGGGGCATCAAGGTTAGCGTAACCACAAAAATCGGAACAAAAAGAATGATGGACAGTTAACTCAGACTTCGTCAGAACCACAGCACAGTTCAACCTTCCAAAAATTCCAAAATTATCTGCAATTCCAAGAATATTCCTACCATATTCAATCATCAGGTCATCTTATGAAGAGATAATGAGTATTCTAGTCCCAGTCATAAGATTCTGAGAAGGATTGTCAGGATGGAAGTTGATAGATTCTGTTTGGAGAATTCAGGAACAAAGGGTTCTTTTATTTACGAGGATAATTGTCTTTGCTCAAAAAATTGTAAATCTTCAGAATCCTCTGCTTGAGGAGCTCACACTCTGTCAGCCCAATCATGGAGCTGACTGAGAGAATGGAGTGAGGAGACTAGGTGGGAACATGAACGAGTATAAGGTGAGCTATGAAGACAGAGCAGAACAGGATTCAATCCTTTCCATTTCTTGTTCTTATGATCTTAAAAAAGTTTAAAAACCATTAAAAGATTAAAGTGCAGCATTTGTGTTGGACGAGCGTGGTTTATTGCACTGGCTGTTACGTTTATTTGGGCGCTGATGTGAGGGCCCTGCATCATCAGTACACCAGTCTGGGATTGGCTGGTATTCCCACCACGGTTCCCCGCCATGTGGAAGGTCACCTGGGATGGTGGCCGGTGTCACCCCCAGGTTCGCGCGTTCGTTAGCCATTTTATGTGCGGGCCGCTACAAAAGATCCCAAAAGCAAGTTAAATACTTTGAAAATCTGAGTTGGCATGCAAATATGAAGATATTAAGAGAAATCCATAAACCCTTTAAAAGGATAGTTAAATTAAAATACCAAGGATTATGAGTTATTACTTGGATACGATACAGGTACTCCCTGGATGACCGGACGTATCTTGGAATGGACGTATGTCAGAGAATTGCCCTACCTGTGATACTGAAGTAAAACGATTTACTTCCTTCTGTTCTCTATCTCCGAATCCTTCTCATTCTCTTTGTTGCTGCAGACCCTGAGCACCCTGCCGACTCTACATTGGCCTCTAAAATCCGTCTGACCATCAGAATATTGAGCAACAGGATTAGAAAAAAACGGGGACACAGGGAATTAGAATGCTGTGAAATATCTCAACGTGGTGGCCACCAAGGCCAGCCCTCTGGGAGGTTGGACAACAGCCAACATGGCAACCACCATAGATAGGCCCAATTTTCCCCATAATAATGCAAGTTTTATATTTTTTAAATAAATTTGATCGTATGTGCGGATAGACGTAAGTCACATAGGTCGCAAGTCGGGGAGTACCTGTAAACAAGAATGCTGGAGGAACTCAGCAGGTCATGCAGCATCCATGAAAAACAATAAGTAATCAATGTTTTGGGCCTGAGCTCCTCCAGGCATACCAAGATCTGGCAGACACCAGAATAAAAAGGTGAGGGTGGGGTGGGGAAGAGCACAGGATTACAGTAGGTGAATGGTGGTGGGAGGGGGAAGAAAAGAGGTAATGGGGAGGGGTTAGAAGGCTCTGATAGGAGGAAGGAAGGGAATGGGTGGAAAGTATAGGTGATGGGCAGAGGAAAGGTATTAGAGGAATGAGGGAAAGAAAGGAGAGGAAAAAGGAGAAAGGGATGAGGCGATCACCAGAAACTGGAGTAGTCGACATTAATGCCATCTGGTTGGAGACTGCCAAGGCAAAACTTAAGGTGTTGTTCCACCAATTTACATGTGGGTCAACCTTGGGCCATGGACGGACATGTCAGTGTGGGAATGAAATGTGGAACTGAAGTGGCTGGCTAGTGGGAGGTTCTTGCTGCTGCAGCTGACAGAGTGAAGGTGCTCAATGAAGCAATCCACCAGTCAGTGTCCAGTTTCCTTGATATAGAGTAGGCTTCATCGGGAGCAACAGTCGCAGTAAATGACTCCTGAAGATTCACAAGCAGAGCGTTGTTTCACTTGGAAGGACAATTAGGGGCCTGTGTAGTGGTGAGGGAGAAGTTCCTGCAGCACTTTTGTGTATTGTTCCAGTTCTCCAGGAGCTACAGATTTCCTGTATAACCTGGGTATCTTACAGCAATTTCCTTCAATTAAATGAACAGGGAAACATTCCTGGCACATCCTCAGACCTATCACCAATGGCTACTAGCCCTAAGTGCTGTGATAACATCAGAAAATAACCAGCAGGCAGACACCTATCCCTGAATTCCCAAATACAAATATGCACACAGAAAAATCGGCAGTCTTGCTGATCTATTTACTTGGACCAAATCTGGACAAATGCCCTCCACAGAAGAGAGAACTTTGAGCAATGGTTATTAACAGAACAGAAAAAATGTCTAGTTACTTACTGTAATATAATTTTAACATTTACCTGGACCCATACAAAATGATGTGATTACACCAAGGATGGAGAAGACACTCACATAAGACATCCAAAAAACTTTGTCCTGAAAAATATGTATTTCAAAGCAACATATTTTACAAATTCAGGAGACAGTCAAAATTTAGCACACATTTCCTTCAAAACTTCTGATAACATTTACTTTCAAATCAAGAAAACTTAGGTTTGCAACTTGAGAGTTGGTTTTATAAACAATTCTAATACCAAGTAACAATGTCTAGTTATTCTGTGTTAACAAACAGACACTCAGTGTATATGGTAGGCAACTACCTCCCCTCCAAACTTCCCCCATTAAATACCTCCTGCCCCACCTGCGTTAGAGTCTACAAGGGTTCAACAGGTGGAATAGAAGAAAGCCATCCTCAACCTCAAGGCAATGCCTGGAAACAAGTGTGAGCATTTAATCTTTACGATATTTATTGCTTTGTGATTAACAATGTTTGAGAGAGCAACTTTCTATAGATGAAACAACAAAGCAAGTAGTGAGTAAAGCAATACCTCTAGAAACTCTGCAGAGGTTCTACACGATGGAAGTGTGAGCCACCGACGAGCTGTTGGAGGAACTCAGCAGATCAGGCAGCATCCAGAGGTAGAAGTGCTCAGCTAAGGTTTCAGGATGGGACCCTGGATTGAGTTTATAAGGCTAATTGGGAGCTGGATTTAATGAGCAAGTCTACAACTGACGTTGTCAGGAGTTGTTTCAGGACAAGTGAAATTAGAATTCGGGACCAGCAAGTTCTTGTAAGGAGGAAAGGTGGGAATGACGCAGTTCAAGGATCCAGAATGATGAGCGAGGTTATGAATCTGATCAAAGAGAAAAAGTAAACAGTATAGTTTAAGAAGCTAAAATCAGATAGGGCCCTGGGGAGAGACAAATATTGCAGGAAAGAGCTCCAGCATTGCCCAAGGGGGCCATGAAACATCCATGGCAAGCAGGATCAAAGAGAATCCCAAGGCATTTTATACAGCAATTAAAAACAAGATGACTAGAATGTCATCACTCAATGATGAAGTAAGGAATTTATGCTAAGAAAGTGGGTGAGGTTCTAATGAATATTTTGCATTGGTATTTCCCAAGAAGGATCCAGAAGAAGCTATATGGAGCATGGGGAAGAGAATGTTAAAATGTTAGGGAATTTTGAAATAAAGAAAGAGATGATACCAGGTTTTTTTCTGAGACAATTTAGGCAGTTAAACCCCCAGGTCTTGACATATATCCCAGGTAATTGAAGGAGGCACATGAGGAGATAGATGGCTGCAGATACGGATGAGGTGGAGGAATGTATAAGGGAGAGAGTATTAAGTGCCTGGAATGGGCTGCCAGAAGTAGTAGTGAAAGCAAATAATATAGAAGCATTTAAGAGGGTTCTAGATAGACACATGAGTACTAAGGGAATTCAGGAAGCAATGTGCTACTTTAACTTGGGCATCAACTTGGGCAGCACAGTTAGTGTAGAGGCTAGCGCAACACTGTTACAGCCACCAGAGACTTGGGTTCGAATCCAGCACTCTCTTTCAGAAGTTTATACGTTCTCCCTGTGTCTCTGTGGGTTTCCTTGTGGGGGGGGGGGTTCTGGTTTCCTCTCGCCGTTCAAAACTTACTGGGATTGTAATTCAATTGGGTGTAATTGGGCAGCACGGTCTCATGGGCCGAAGAGCCTGTTACTGTGCTGTAGGTCTGAATTTAAAATAATATGTGATCTGCTTGGCACAGACAAGAGCCTCTTTCTGTCTTGTTCTGTTCTATGTTGGCAATCCTTCCTCTCCATTCTCTGCACCCTGCAAACTACCTCCATACATCTTTAAGGAATAGAAATGAGGAAAGGTCTTAGCAGAAGTTAATATGATTACAGGTACATAATCCTTTATCTGGAACCCTTGGGGAACAGTGTGTTCTGAATTTCAGATTTTTCCAGATTTCAGAACAAAAGCCAACTGTTCAAGATTTAAGTCCTCCCGAATTGTGTTGCTGTATCCACCCTCTTCCAGTCGCACTGGCATCTCTGTCCCCCTCGCCCACCCGAGTCGCGCTGCCATCTCTCCCCCCTGTCCACCCGAATCGCACTGCCATCTCTCTCTCCTCCCCCACCCACCTGAATCGCACTGCCATCTCTCCCTCCTCCCCCCACCCACCCGAGTCACGCTGCCATTTCTCTCCCCCCCTGCCCGCCCGAGTCGCGCTGCTGTCTCTCTCCCCCTGACTGCCCGAGTTGCGTTGCCGTCTCTCTCTCCTCCCCCCTCGCCCGCCCGAGTCACACTGCCATCTCTCTCCCCCCTTGCCCACTCGAATCGCGCTGCCGTCTCTCTCTCCTATCCCCCTCGCCCGCCCGAGTCGCGCTCCTATCTCTCTCCCTCGCACGCCCGAGCCGCGCTGCTGTTTCTCCCTCCCATCCATCTGAGTCACGCTGCCATCTCTCTCCCCCCTTGCCTACTCAAATCGCGCTGCCGTCTCTCACTCCTATCTCCCTCGACCCCCCCGAGTCGTGCTCTTATCTCTCTCCCACCCGCCCGCCTGAGTCGCACTGCCATCTCTCTCACCCCTGCCCGCCCGAGTCGTGCTGCTGTTTCTCCCTCCCACCCACCTGAGTCATGCTGCCATCTCTCTCCCTCCTTGCCCACCTGAATCGCGCTGCCGTCTCTCTCTCCTACCCCCCCCGCCTGCCCAAGTCGCATTGCCGTCTCTCTCAACTCGCCCGCCCGAGTCACACTGCCGTCTCCCTCCCCCTGCCCGCCCAAGTCGCACTCCCGTCTCTCTCTCACCCGCCCGCCCGAATCACGCTGCCATCTCTCTCCCCACCCCCCTGGCCAAACCTAGTCGCGCTGCTGTGTGTGTGTGTGTCTCTCTCTCCCTCCGCTGTACCAGCATCAGGAAAAAAATGCCGGTTTTTGGAGCTTTCCAGATTTTAGATGTCCGAATAAAGGATTGTGTACCTGTATAATAATTTTCGTGACTATCCCCATGACAACAGACTGTAACACTCTGTAATTTAAAGAGTACTGATTACCTTTCTGGTGTTTTTTCCCAACAAAAGTGCTTTGTCTTTTCTTTTTCTTGTATTTGATTATTGTAATATTTTGCTGAATATAGAGCCTTTTACACTAGCCTGCATGTAAATGATTTAACACCAGTTTTAGATGTAGAAAGGTGAATATATACTGCAGCTTCATGTTTCACTTTTGCCTCTTCCACACTCATACATGAGTAGCTCTATATTTTAGTAGCTCTAATGATGTGCATTGACAGTGTTCACAGCCACATTTTTCACATTTAACTGCCGATAATCCGAAACAAGGGCCTCTCCAGTCAGCAGCCAATTCAGTTGGTGTGGTCAGGAGCGGAGGTGAAATGAGACTTGGCCATTTTACCCAGGTGCATAAACTCAGGAGATATAAATTTAACATAAATATCTACTGTCCTTAATAACCAACAGGGCCAGAAGGAGGGGAAAGAAGCTAGATATAAATGTCATCTGACACCGTTAGATGAAAAAAAAGTCAGAAAGGGGCATCTTCAGAGAATTGAGCAGAGCACCAGCGCATATTGTATGGGCCATAAAGATTCCAGCATCTGCAGTGTCCCTTGTGCCTTCAGAGCACTGAGCGCGTGCACGAGAGGTTCCAGCAAGGGTTTCGTTAAAACGATAATTTAATAGATGTACCTGTAGATTTAATGAAACCGTGAGCAATCCAAAGAAGAATGACATGAAACTGAATCCACCAATGAGAAGGGACCTCCGGCCAAGTCTTTCAATGGTCAAACTCTGGGGGGTGGGGGGGAAAAAAAGATTTTTTATTTTCGAGTTAAAAATAATTGCAAGCTGTTTACATTCTTTTCCCAGACAAAGTATGGAAACGAGAGCTAAAGCTGTCACGCAGACATATGCCGGTGTGAGGCAATAGCAGTCTCATGCATCATTGACAAAGACGTCACAAATTACTGGGATGAGGAGCCTGCCCAGCTGGTAGACCCCCGACAGATTGGTGTGCCGTACACAAAATGCTGGAGGAACTCAGTGGATCAGGCGGCATCCATGGGAGGCAATAGACAGTTAATACTTTGGGCGGAAAAGATTCATCAGGAATTCCCAACGAAGGGTCTCACACCAAAACGTTGATGCCTGACCCTGACAAGCAATTTCAGTGTTGCTCTGTTTTTCAGCTTCTACCGTCTCCCTCGTTTACCTCAGACGTGCACGACATTCCCTTGCACATGATTTTCGATCAGGCAATATCCAATTAAAAGGAACAATACAAAAGGCTTAATAAATAAAATTTAAGGGACCCCAAATGCAAAATAATTATCTACAAATCCAACACAGTGTTCAGTGGAACTCTTTACTCGGAGGCATGTAACCATGGTGAGTGCTTGACGTGTACATAAAGAAAAAACAAACAGAAGAGCATGTTGGTCAGAAGAGATAGTGTGGAGTGAGATGGTGCTCATGAGAAGCACCATCACCAGTAAAGATCACTTGGGTGAATGTCTTCTTCCCTGTTGAAACTAGTTTGGCAGTGGTGGGGGTTCGGTGGGGGGGGGGTGGGGTGGGAATCAGAATGTGAGGGCAGAGATTAGGGTAGAAGGACAAAAACATGATGATATATGCTCTGAGTTGGTGAGGAAGGACAGGCAGGGGATGAAACATAAAGGTACCCAGTTAGAGAGTTGGAAATGTGTCTATTTCAACGCGAGGCATATTAGGAATAAAGGAGATGAACTTAGAGTGTGGATCAGTATGTGGAACTACGATGTTGTGGCCGTTACAGATACTTGGCTGGAGGAAGGGCAAGGACTGGTTGATGCAGGTACCCGGGTTTTGATGTTTTAAAAAGAATAGGACGGGAGGTAGAAAGGGGGTAGGGGATAGCATTACTGGTCAGGGTAGTATCACAGCTTCAGGAAGGGAGGATGCTGTAGAGGGAGTGTCCACTGAGTCGGTGTGGGTGGAAGTCAGAAATAGGAAGGGAGTAATCACTGTGCTGGGAGAAGTCTATAGGCTCCCAAATAGCCCTTGGGAAACTGAGGAGAAGATAAGTAGGCAGATTTTGGAATGGTGCAGGAAATACAGGGTTGAAGTTATGGGTGATTTCAACTTCCCCAATATTGACTGGCACCTCCTGACGGCAAGAGGGGTTGATGCAACTAGCAATGTCTTACTGTTTGATTAGACTTGGCTGCCAGTAGGGGCTGACCCACAGTATACAGATCTGTAATAGAGAATTGCAGCCTCATGTTGCTGTTTATAACAAATTTAAAGTAAAGAACCTTTTCCTTCATCCATGTGTTGTTTAATAATTCACACATACAAATACAAGATGAAACAGGTATCAGAGATATTTGTTTTTACACAGAGTGGTGGGTGCCTGGAACCCATTGCCGGTGGTTGAGGCTGGTACAATAGGGGCATTCAAAAGACTCTTAGGTAGACAAATAGATGTAAGGAAAATTCATAAATGTTAAATTCTGTGCACAATATGAGAATTGCCTGATACCGGTGAATTTGGAGAAGTGAAAAGTGAATGATTGGACAGTGAAACAGAGAACTTTCCTGAACATATACACATTATATACACATGCGCTTAGAATTAGAAGGGAGTTAAGTTACTAGTAATGTTAAAGTTTGATCTTGTTATTATGTTTAAAGAAAATTAAAAGCAACTTTTGTTTAAATAACCATTGTCTTGGTGAATTTCTATAACCGCTGGGTTTTGGAGTCCTCTGGGCTGCTAACAGTTGAATGTCTAAATTTAAAAATTTATGTTCTCATTATAAAGCCATCATAAGCTTTAGTTCCAAAAATAATGAAGGAAATAAAAGTACTCCTTGATATTGCTCCTTCTATTGTAAGGTCCACTCCACCTCTCGGAACTGGAGTCTCCTTCAGTGCTTAAAGTTAAGATATTTTGACTAGTTGAATTTTTTCTTTCTTTTTCTTCTTTTCTTTGGCTTGGCTTCGCGGACGAAGATTTATGGAGGGGGTAAAAAGTCCACGTCAGCTGCAGGCTCGTTTGTGGCTGACCAGTCCGATGCGGGACAGGCAGACACGATTGCAGCGGTTGCAAGGGAAAATTGGTTGGTTGGGGTTGGGTGTTGGGTTTTTCCTCCTTTGCCTTTTGTCAGTGAGGTGGGCTCTGCGGTCTTCTTCAAAGGAGGCTGCTGCCCGCTAAACTGTGAGGCGCCAAGATGCACGGTTTGAGGCGTTATCAGCCCATTGGCGGTGGTCAATGTGGCAGGCACCAAGAGATTTCTTTAGGCAGTCCTTGTACCTTTTCTTTGGTGCACCTCTGTCACGGTGGCCAGTGGAGAGCTCGCCATATAATACGATCTTGGGAAGGCGATGGTCCTCCATTCTGGAGACGTGACCCATCCAGCACAGCTGGATCTTCAGCAGCGTGGACTCGATGCTGTCGACCTCTGCCATCTCGAGTACCTCGACGTTAGGGGTGTGAGCGCTCCAATGGATGTTGAGGATGGAGCGGAGACAACGCTGGTGGAAGCGTTCTAGGAGCCGTAGGTGGTGCCGGTAGAGGACCCATGATTCGGAGCCGAACAGGAGTGTGGGTATGACAACGGCTCTGTATACGCTTATCTTTGTGAGGTTTTTCAGTTGGTTGTTTTTCCAGACTCTTTTGTGTAGTCTTCCAAAGGCGCTATTTGCCTTGGCGAGTCTGTTGTCTATCTCATTGTCGATCCTTGCATCTGATGAAATGGTGCAGCCGAGATAGGTAAACTGGTTGACCGTTTTGAGTTTTGTGTGCCCGATGGAGATGTGGGGGGGCTGGTAGTCATGGTGGGGAGCTGGCTGATGGAGGACCTCAGTTTTCTTCAGGCTGACTTCCAGGCCAAACATTTTGGCAGTTTCCGCAAAGCAGGACGTCAAGCGCTGAAGAGCTGGCTCTGAATGGGCAACTAAAGCGGCATCATCTGCAAAGAGTAGTTCACGGAATACCATGATTGGAAACGTGTTCATTTATTCAAAAACAACATCATTTCCCCAATAGTCGATGGGTTACAAGCTGGGCATGGAAGATAGTTAAATCGTGGTTTATCAGAATTAGGAGTTTGTTGCATTAGCACTTGGATGATATTCTATACTGATTTAACTCAGTCTATGCTTGGCAGAAGGTCATAATTGTTTGGAATAATAACTTAGCAACAGCATAATTATATCAAGAGACTTGCAAAATGACCAAACCCCAGATTTTCAAATTGCCAGTAGTTTTGTACGAGTGCCCATAAATGTTTTGTTGCCAGCCTTAGGTAATATGAAATGCAAAAATCATAGTTAAAAACAATGCAAGGCTGCAATATTGAATCATGTCATCAGCCCACCAGATCTGTGCAAACAATCCCCATTCTCTGCACAAAGAATCTGTTTCTATCCAAATGTTTAATCCTTCTGGTGAATATCTTAATTTTTTTCTTCCATTGAGCTAAATCAGATGGAAACAATTAATCAACTGCAATGGTGACACATTTCATCTATTGTCACGATCAGGTGCTGAATGAAGTGAAACTGTATTTCTGTGTAAATATTAATACATTGTACTCATTTTTCATACTCTTATCTTTCTGTATATCATTTAACAACATTTTTTCCAAAGTAATTCATTGGTTGATACAGAACATCCACGGCTATATAATGGTAGATTTTTATAGCATAGAAACAGGCCCTTTGACCCAACCTGTCCATTCCGACCAAGATGTCTGCCTCAGCGAGTCCATTTGCCTTCAACCCATATCCCTCCAAACCTTTCCTAATAATGTCCCTGTTTAATTGTCATTTAAATGCTACAACTTTACCTTTGGCAGTTCATTGCAAATACCCAACACTCCCACATGGAAAAGGTGCTCCTCAGCGCTATTTTAAATCTTTCCCCTCTATTCTTAAATTTGTAACTTCTAGTTTTAGATTCTCCTATCCTGGAAAAAAGATGAGAAGCAGATATGTTATCTATGCCCCTCGACTCCTTGGAGTAAAGTCCCAGCCCATTCAGCCCTGCCAGTCTTGACAATATGCTCGTGAAATGTAATTGCACCCAATCCAGCTTAATGATACCTTTACTACAGCCGGATGACCAGAACTGTGAACAATACTCCCAAGAGTGATATCACCACTGTCTGGTACAGTTGTAACATGACGATCCAGTACTCAATGCTCTACTGAGTAAGGCAAATATGTCATATGCCTCCTTCATCAAACAGTCGTTACTTTCATGGAACTGTATCCTCAAGGCTCTCTGTTCTACATCACTCTCCAGTCCCCTACTATTTACTATTATCAATCCTCTCCAGCTTTGACCTTCCAAGGTGTGACACCTTCCCCTTATCAGTGGTATGTCCCACTTTGGCCTGCTTACCGGATTCATCAAGATCAGTGGTCCTCAATCTTTTCCTTTCCACTCACGTACCACTTCAAGTAATTCCTACGCCATCAGTGCTCTGTGATTAGTAAGGGATTGCTTAAGGTGGGATGTGGGTGGGAAGAGAAGATTGGGAATCACTGCTCTCGGACACAATTGTTACTGAAATATTTTGCTTGAGAAAAATTGTCGTTGGCCCATTTCCTTTGGAGTTCTGAAACTGTGCACATAATGAGTCAATGAGGTACAATTTTTGGTTTTCAAACATTTTCTTTCCACTCAAATACCATCTCAAGCAATCCCTTACTAATCACAGAGCACTTATGGCATAGGGAATACTTAAAGTGGTATGTGAGTGGGAAGAAAAAGGTTGAGAACCACTGCTCTAGATTCTATTGTAATCTCAGATAATCTTTTTAAATGTCCACTATACCGCCAATTCTACGTACTTACTAATTGTTATCTTCATCCTTTACATTGACAACAACAGTGGACCCGGCACCATTCCCTGCAGCATAACATTGGACACAGATGTTCATTCTCATCCTGTGTCTCCTACCATAAAGTCAATTCTGTATCCAATTGGCCAGCTTCCGCTGGATCCCATTCAATCTGATCTTCACTCAGCCTATTGTGTGGGACCCTGTCAAAGGGTCAAGGTTTCTTTACTGTCATGCGCGTAAACACACAAAGTTTATTTTTGTTTGGTCATAACGACACACAAAAGGAGGCAAAGGTACTCTAATGCTCCACCCAGGAAGAGAAAGAGAAGCAAAAGAGTATCCCTTCAGAGACATTGAGTGTGCAAGGATCCCACCACCAACTCCAATGCTGCTGCTTCCTGCGCTCCTGAAGCCTCCGTATCCAGTGAAGAACCCAAGCATGATGCATCCAAGACCCCCTCCCAGGCCTCTGGTCTGAACCCTTGATGACGATAAGGGAGCCGTCAATGTCAGAGGCCTGCTTGCCATCAGCAAGCTCACAGATCCTGGTCCCAATTCCCGATTCCCATGAGCCAGTCTCCAGCACCCACAGCCTGGGTTGAGGCCTTTGGCCTCTGAACCTCTCACTGGTTCATTAATGTAATCCCTTGGTCACTTCCCAGATGCTCCCTGTCAGTAGGGTGATATTCTCCCACACTGCTGCCCTCCGCAGGTCCGCTGCCACTATCCTCTACCCTGTAGGGCCACCTCCTAGGTGCTTCTTCTCAACAGGGTAGTGTTCTTGCACTCTATGCTTTGTACTGGACCATTGATTCCCTCCCCAGAGCCTGCAATCCTCATGGCCTGGTCTGCCAAGCATAGGTGCTGTCACCTTTGGCAAAATGCTCTGTGGGCATTCTGACATTAATAAAGACATCACTTCCCCCGTTCTACAGGCGGTTTAAATGTGTACAGTGCTGTTGAGTGCAACAATCGTGGAAGAGAACTGGAAGAGCTATATCTGCTCTCTACTCCTCACAGGTCCACACCAACTACAGCACTGTGATTCAGGCCTTTTAGCCTTCAAGTCGACCACATCCACTGCCCTGCCTTGTGTATCGGGAAGAGTTGTGGCTGTCACGTGATAGCACTGTCCTCTACCTAGTCAGAGGACACACTAGCTGCCAATCAAGGTTTGGTGCCACCCCACCCATTAGTGCATACCTTGCCATTGGGTACCATGTAAATTACCTGGAATGGACTCTGCAGCCTGCTGTACTTGGCCTTGGGCCATTGGCTGTTGGAAATGGATTAACCCTCCTTCCACTGAGCTATTGGCCCCCAGTAAATGATGTGGGCTTGTCCCTCCAGCACTATAAAGGTGCCATGTGCTCTTTGTACTCTCTCTTTGCCAGCTTGGGACCACCCTGCTTCACTCCAGGCCTAGAAATGTGGAAGGGTTCTGGAGAAACTGTTGGTAAGATGTGCACTGCTAAAAGGGTTGGGAGTGTTTAATTAGTGTCCCTTGTAGAATAGAGCTGGGCCTGCACTGAGTCAAGGGGAGGGGGGGGTGGGGCATCATAGTGATTTTTCCTTGATCATTGCATGCATTGCTCCCATTCTATTTTCCCCACGTTTGCTATTACTTTCCCACGGCTGCTGTAATGTGTGTGTGTGTGTCCCACACTTGCCTCCTGTAAATAAAATCCTTCCCTACCAAACTGTGTATCCAGAGTCCTCGTCTTTGGACCTACCAAACCTGTTTCCTCACTTACAACACCTCCACAATCTCTTTAAGAAAACTCGTTAAAATTCATGCAACACTATTTCTTGAGTAGAAAGCCATGCTGACTATCCCTAATCACTCTTTGCCTTTTTAGATGCAAGTAGATTCTCAGAATCCCTTCCAATAACTTACCCACGACTGATGTTGAAGAGTGTTGGGGGAGTGATATTTCAGAGGGTGGCAGCCAGCAACCAGGCCAGTGATGCCACACAGGCTGTGCAGCTCAGAGAGAAGGGCAAAGTCAGGGAGAGTGATAGTGGTATACGAGAGACTGCAGATGCTTCATTCTGGAGCAAAAAAACAACCTGGAGCAAGAACTCGATGGGTCGAGCAGCATCAGTGGGAAATATAGAATGATGAAGGGTTTGGCCTGAAAAGTCCACCATCCTTTCTCTCCCTCCACTCGACCCACTGAAATCCTCCAGCAGGTTATTTTGTTGAGAGTGATAGAGATAGATGACTACATAGTTGGGATGGCGGGGGGAGGTGTCTGGAATGCAGAGAGGAGGTTCTGTGGCCCTAAGCTAGACACCAGGGTGGTGCCTCTCAGGTGCCAAGGTCAAGAATGTCTCTGAGCAGTTGCAGAACTTTCTCTAGGAGGAGGGTGAGCATTCGGAGGTAATTTTCCACAGTGGTAAGCAATGGGATGAGGCCCTGTGGAATGAACAGACCAAAATAGGAAAGAAGTGAAATAGCAGGTCCTTCAGAGTAGTCATCTTTGGATCACTTCCTGGAGCTGATTCAACACTTATGCTGTGGCCATTATTGAGTCATGGCTAAAGGATGGATGTTACTGAGAGTTGAACGTCCAAGGATACACGGTGTATCACAAGGATTGGCGGGGAGGTAGATGGGGTGGCGGGGCTCTGCAGGTAAACGACAATATCAAAGCATTGGAAAGAAGGGACATGGGATCAGAAGAGGAAGAGTCCTTGTGGGTTGAGTTAAGGAATGGTAAAGGTAAAAGGACACCAATGGCAGTTCTACGCAGGTCCCCAAACACCAGCCGCGATGTGGATTATAAAATACAACTGGATAAAGCTCATCAGAAGGACAACATTATGGGGGATTTTAACACAAGAGACAATGTCTTAATAAAGCAGCCTCTATCCTCAAAGACACCCGCCACCCAGGCCATGCCCTCTTCATTCGACTACCATAGGGGCAAAGGTACAGGAGCCTAAAGGCGAGCACTCAGAGACACAAGAACAGCTTCTTCCCCACTGCCATCAGAATCCTGAATAATCAATGAACCAAAGGCACTGCCTTACTTTTTGTGCACTAATATTGTTATTATTTTATTTTTTTATAGTAAAGTAATAAGTTGGTTATAATATGAATATTTGCTCTGTGATGCTGCCACAAAACACCAAATTTCATGACTTGTTTATGACAATAAATTCTAATCTGATTCTGAAGGTAGATTGGGAAAGTCAAGTTAGTGTGCGATCTCAGAAGGGAGAGTTTGTGGAATGCCTATGGGATGGCTTTTTGGAGCATCTTCTTGATGAGCCCACCAGGGGATTGGTCGTTCTGGATAATGAACAAGAGGTGATTAGAGAGCTTAAGGTGAAGGAACCCTTCAGAAGCAGTGATCGCAATATGATTGAGCTCACTTTGAAATTTGAAATGGAGAGGCTAAAGCCCGAGGTGTGGGTATTTCATGAGAGTGGATCTGGCCATGGTCGATTGGAAAAACACATGAATGGGGAAGACAGCAGATCAGCAATGGCTGGAATTTCCGTGCAAAATGAGGAAAATGCAGGACAGGCACACATCAAAAGGGAAGAACATTGTGAATGGGGAAATGAGACAACTGTGGCCGGCGAGAGAAGTTAGAATCAAAGTCAAAGCAAAAGAGAGGACACTGAAAGACTGCAGAGGAACTTGGATAGATTAGGAGGATGGGCAAAGAGGTGGCAGATGATATACAATGTTGGGAAGTGTACGATCATGCACTTTGGTAGAAGAAATAGATGGGAAGACTATTATTGAGGGAGAAAATTCCAAATTCTGAGGGGCACAGGGACTTGGGAGTCCTTGTGTAGGATACCCTAAAGGCTGATCTCCAAGTTGAGCCAGTGGTGAGGATGGTGAATGCAATGTTGGCATTCATTTCTAGAGGGATAGCATACAAGACCAGAGATGTAACGTTAAGATTCTACAAAGCACTGGTCTCACTTGTATTATTGTGTACAGCTTTTGGAACCATATTTGAGTAAAGATGTTCTGGTGTTGGAGAGGGTTCAGAGAAGATTTACTAGAATGATACCAGTGTAATGATTATAATATTTTGGGGAATTTGGTAAGATTTCAAGTAGGTTACATAAATACACACATTTTAAAACAGATCTTATTTGAAAGACTGAAGATCTCTGGAGAATGTAAGCACCTTTCACAAGTAGGTGTTAATTGAACTGACGTCATGAAAATGTTTGGAACTGGAGCCAGGATGACAACAAGTATCTTTCATCAGGGTGCTTACAGGAAGGTCACTCCTGGATTTTGTTTATCTCACAACAGCTTGAGCAGAAGAGAACTCCTGCTGTTTGCTGAAGAAGGTGGGGGTTTTACAAGTGAGTCTCATGGGCTTTCTGGAAGCCCATTGGAGAGAGTTAGAGAAAGAGAAAAAAGTAAGAAATTCTCTCAGTCAGTGTGTGTGGGACACTGAACAGTGCAATCCAGGAAGAAATGATGAAAAGTTCCAAAGCAGTTGATGGCTGGAAGTGCTATCTGTCTGATGTTTCTCTTGGAATAAGAGGAACAAAAGGAGCTCTGTCCTAACCTAAAAGAAAGAGGTTACCATCTGGAAAACCCAGATGGGGAAAGTTTAATCAGCGAGACCTTGAGGTGACTAATGGTGGTACTTCAGTTGTGGAAATCCTGGAACAACAAATCTCTCTGCAAACCCTACAAGAACCTTCCTGAGTGGTGAACATTTACCTTTCTAGTACCAAAGCCTGGTGAACTTTATACATGTTAAATTCTGTGCACAGTATAAGAATTTCCTGCATCCAGAGAACTTGGAAGAAGGAGAAGTGAGATTGAACTGTGAACCAAAGAACTTAAATTTATACACACATTGCATACACGTGTGCTTAGAATTAGAAGGGGGTTAATTTGGGTTAATATAAGTATAGAGTTAAGTTAAAGTTTGATTTTATTTTCATGTTTGAAGTTAATTAAAAATAACTTTTGTTTTAAAAACCACTTGTCTTGGTGAATGTCTATTGCTGCTGGGTTTTGGGGTCTTTTGGGCTCGTAACACCAGGAATGAAAGGGTTAATACATGAGGAACAATTGTCGATCTTGGACTGTACTCGTTGAAGTACAGAAGGATGAGGGGGAACATCATAGAGGAATTTCAAATACTGAAAGGGCTGGATAGAGTAGATGTGGCAAGGATGTTCCCCATGGTCGGGGAATTAACCATAACCATATAACCATATAACCACTTACAGCACAGAACAGGCCAGCTCGGCCCTTCTAGTCCATGCCGTAACAAATCCCCACCCTCCTAGTTCCACTGACCAGCACCCGGTCCATAACCCTCAAGTCCTCTCCTATCCATGTAACTATCCAGTCTTTCCTTAAATGAAACCAATGATCCCGCCTCGACCACGTCTGTCGGAAGCTCATTCCACATCCCTACCACCATTTGCGTAAAGAAATTTCCCCTCATGTTCCCCTTATAATTTTCCCCCTTCAGTCTTAAACCATGCCCTCTAGTTTGAATCTCCCCCACTCTTAATTGAAAAAGCCTATCCACATTTACTCTGCCTGTCCCTTTTAAAATCTTAAACACCTCTATCAAGTCCCCTCTCAATCTTCTACGCTCCAGAGAAAAAAGCCCCAGTCTGCACAACCTTTCCCTGTAACTCAGACCCTGAAATCCTGTCAACATTCTCGTGAACCTTCTCTGCACTCTCTCTATTTTGTTTATATCTTTCCTATAATTTGGTGACCAAAACTGTACACAGTACTCCAAATTTGGCCTCACCAATGCCTTGTACAATTTCATCATAACCTCCCTACTCTTGAATTCAATACTCCGATTTATGAAGGCCAACATTCCAAATGCCTTCTTCACCACACCATCTACCTGAGTATCAGCCTTGAGGGTACTATTTACCATAACTCCTAAATCCCTTTGTTGCTCTGCACATCTCAATAGCCTACCATTTAATGCAAATGACCTATTTAGATTTGCCTTTCCAAAATGTAACACCTCACACTTATCTGTATTAAATTCCATCAGCCATTTCTCAGCCAACACCTCCAGCCTTCCTAAATCACCTTTTCTTTGGCTTGGCTTCGCGGACGAAGATTTAAGGAGGGGGTAAAAGTCCACGTCAGCTGCAGGCTCGTTTGTGGCTGACAAGTCCGATGCGGGACAGTCAGACACAGTTGCAGCGGCTGCAGGGGAAAATTGGTTGGTTGGGGTTGGGTGTTGGGTTTTTCCTCCTTTGCCTTTTGTCAGTGAGGTGGGCTCTGCGGTCTTCTTCAAAGGAGGTTGCTGTCCGCCAAACTGTGAGGCGCCAAGATGCACGGTTTGAGGCGATATCAGCCCACTGGCGGTGGTCAATGTGGCAGGCACCAAGAGATTTCTTTAGGCAGTCCTTGTACCTTTTCTTTGGTGCACCTCTGTCACGGTGGCCAGTGGAGAGCTCGCCATATAACACGATCTTGGGAAGGCGATGGTCCTCCATTCTGGAGACGTGACCCATCCAGCGCACCTGGATCTTCAGCAGCGTGGACTCGATGCTGTCGACCTCTGCCATCTCGAGTACTTCGACGTTAGGGATGAAAGCGCTCCAAAGGATGTTGAGGATGGAGCGGAGACAACGCTGGTGGAAGCGTTCTAGGAGCCGTAGGTGATGCCGGTAGAGGACCCATGATTCGGAGCCGAACAGGAGTGTGGGTATGTCAACGGCTCTGTATACGCTTATCTTTGTGAGGTTTTTCAGTTGGTTGTTTTTCCAGACTCTTTTGTGTAGTCTTCCAAAGGCTCATCGCACATGAACTCCTCAGACTTGACATCGACATAGCCGCTCTCAGTGAAGTCCACCTGGCAGATGTAGGCAGCCTCCAAGAACGCGGCGCGGGCTACACACTCTACTGGTCTGGCAAGCCTTCGGATGAACGACGCCTATCTGGTGTAGGCTTCATGGTCAAGAGCTTCATTGCCTCCAAACTCGAAAACCTTCCGACAGGCCTCTCGGACCGAATTATAATCTACAGTAATCTACCTCAGTGTCCAAAACACCACCAATCTTTGTATCATCCGCAAACTTGCTTATCCAATTTTCCACCCCTACTTCCAGATCGTTAATATATATAACAAACAATATTGGACCCAGGACCGATCCCTGAGGAACTCCACTAGTCACCAGCCTCCAATTGGACAAGGCAACATAATTTTAGGATAAAAGGGCACTAATTTAAAACAGAGATGAGGAAAAATTTCTTTAGTCAAAGGGTTGTGAGTTTGGAACTTGTTGCCACCGGTGGCTGTGGAAGCGAGGTTGTTGGATATATTTAAGGCAGTGATTGATAGGTATTTTAATAGCAGAGCAGACTCGATGGGCCAATGGGCCTACTTCTGCTCCTATATCTTGTGACCTTATACAGATTTATAAGATCATGTGGAGCTCTAGACTGAACGCTTATGGTTTTTTTTCTCAATGTAGATATTTCTGTAACTAAAGGTCATGGATTTTAGGTGAATGGGGAGAAATTTAAGAGGGATCTGATGGGCAACTTTTTTCACAAAGAACGTGGTTTCTATCTGGAACAAGCTACCAGAGGAATCTGAGGAAGTGGGAACAATTTCAACATTCAAAAGACGTCACTTAGGAAGGGATTAGAGCAGTGGTTTGCAAACATTTTCTTTCCATTCACATACCACTTTAAGTATTTCCTATGACATTGGTGTTGTGTGATTAGTAAGGGATTGCTTAGGTGGTATGTGGGTGGAAAGAAAAAGGTTGAAAACCACTGTTTTAATCATCCCTAATTGATACGTTATGTGGACGGTTTCATAACTCCAAAAGAAATGGGCCAGTGACAATTTTTCTCAGGCAAAATATTTCAGTAACAATTGGGTCTAGAACAATGATTCTCAACCTTCCCTTCCCATTCACACCACACCTTAAGCAATCCCTTACTAATCACAGAGCACTGATGGCAGAGGGTTTACTTGAAGTGTTATGTGAATGGAAAGAAAAAGGTTTAAAACCACTATCTAAGAGGTTATGAACCAAATGCAGGCAAGTGGAACTAGCCCAGAATGCCATCTTAGTCAGCACAGATGAGCTGGACCAAAAGGCATCTTCCATGCTGCATGACTCAACAATGATTTGACATCATTTGCCTTGTCCATCTAGGTCACGGATCTTGTTGTTTGGGGCCACACTGGATATCCAACTGTAACTGCATGCATGCATCCAACTCCTTGGATAATTCCGAACCATATTGGGACTCAATGAGCCTCCAGCAATCAAGATTCATAAATGTGGATTTAAAAAGAAAATCTAAAGATATATAATCAATGTTTTTGGCCTGAGCCCTTTGTCGTTATGAGCAAAAAAGCAGGCAGGTACTTGAATAACATGGTTGTGGGGGGGGGGTGGAGGAAGGGGGTGAAGGGCAGGTGAAGGGCAGGGGGATGAACACAGCCCTACAGGCAAAAGGTTATTGGTTGATGTGGGATCAACACTGAGAAGTGATATGAGTCCTTCATTCATTCATCCCTTCTAAATAATCACCCACTTATCCCTCTATGACTCCCTTGTTCACTCATCTCTTCTTATTAATTGCCCTCTTGGAACCTACCCCAGTGACTGCAGGAAGTGCTACACTTGCACCCACACCTCCTCCTGCACCACCATTGAGGCCTCTAACAATATTTCAAAGTGAAGCAAGACTTCACTTTGAAATCTGCAGAAGTCATTTACTGCATCTGATGCTTCAGTTGTGGCCTTTTCCAGCTTGAAGAGACTGGATGCAGACTGCAAGAGCAATGACAGGGATCTCCCAGGGGCCAACCACTTCAATTCCCACGCCCGCGCTGACATGACTGTCCACGGCCTCATGTACTGCCAAACCAAGGCCATTCGTAAATTGGAGGAGCAACACCTAATAGTCCATCTGGTAGTGGGATGGAGGAGGTGGTAGTGGGATGGAGGAGGTGGTAGTGGGATGGAGGTGGTGGTAGTGGGATGGTGGAGTTGGTAGTGGGATGGTGGAGGTGGTAGTGGGGTGGTGGAGGTGGTGGTGGAATGGTGGAGGTGGTGGGATGGTGGTGGTAATGGGATGATTGTGGGATGGCAGAGGTGGTCGTGGGAATGGGATGGTCTTGGGACAGCGGAGGTGGTTGTGGGACGGTGGTCATGGTAGTGGGATCATGGTGGTAGTTAGATGGTGGTAGAGGTAATGGGATGGTGGTGGTGGTTGTAGGATGGTGGAGGTGGTAGCAGAATGGTGGTCATGGTAGTGGGATCATGGTGGTAAATGGTGGAGGTGGTAGTGGGATGGTGGAGGTGGTAGTGGGATCATGGTGGTAGATGGTGGAGGTGGTAGTGGGACGGTGGAGGTGGTAGTGGGACGGTGGAGGTGGTAGTGGGACGGTGGAGGTGGTAGTGGGACGGTGGAGGTGGTAGTGGGACGGTGGAGGTGGTAGTGGGACGGTGGAGGTGGTAGTGGGACGGTGGAGGTGGTAGTGGGACGGTGGAGGTGGTAGTGGGACGGTGGAGGTGGTAGTGGGACGGTGGAGGTGGTAGTGGGACGGTGGAGGTGGTAGTGGGAAGGTGGAGGTGGTAGTGGGATGCTGGAGGTGGTAGTGGGTCGGTGGAGGTGGTAGTGGGACTGTGGAGGTGGTAGTGGGATGGTAGTGGGATGGTGGTGGTAGTGGGATGGTGGAGGTGGTAGTGGGATCATGGTGGTAGATGGTGGAGGTGGTAGTGGGACGGTGGAGGTGGTAGTGGGACGGTGGAGGTGGTAGTGGGACGGTGGAGGTGGTAGTGGGACGGTGGAGGTGGTAGTGGGACGGTGGAGGTGGTAGTGGGACGGTGGAGGTGGTAGTGGGACGGTGGAGGTGGTAGTGGGACGGTGGAGGTGGTAGTGGGACGGTGGAGGTGGTAGTGGGACGGTGGAGGTGGTAGTGGGACGGTGGAGGTGGTAGTGGGACGGTGGAGGTGGTAGTGGGACGGTGGAGGTGGTAGTGGGACGGTGGAGGTGGTAGTGGGACGGTGGAGGTGGTAGTGGGATGGTGGTCATGATAGTGGGATTGTGATGGTAGTTGGATGGTGGTAGAGGTAATGTGATGGTGGTGGGGGGTAGTGGGATGGTTATATTCGGATGGTGGTGGGGGTTGTGGTGCTTTTCAAACATCAATGATGAATCAACTCATCTTTTGCAAAGTACCCATGTTCAATTGCAGCATCTATGGGGTGAAACAAGAATGTTTGCAGAATCTGTGATTGTTGTTTATACATAAAAATGCTGGAGAAACTAAGCAGGACCCACTGAGTTTGTTGGAGGTGAAGATATGTAAACATTGTTTCAGGCCTGGGATCTTTGTTAAGGGCTGAGCACAAAGCAGGCAAGTGCCTGAATAAAAATGCTGAGTGAGTAGGTGGTTTGTGGGGAAGGGAGGAGGGAAGTATTGACAGGGGAAAGAACAGCACCGGCCAACAGCCGAGGCTATAGGTGGCCTCTTTCCAGCATTGCACGAGACAAGGGTGGACATGTCAGCATGGGATTGTGGCAAGGAATTTAAATAGATGGCCCTTTAGAGATTCTCCTACATTACAACAGACAGAGCGAAGATGCTTAACAAAATGATCTATCTGCTTTCAGTCTCTCCAATGCAGAGGAGGCCACAATGGGAGCACACGATGCAGTAGATGACTGCTGGAGATTCGAAAGTGCAATATTGCTTCACTTGGAAGGACTGTTCGGGGCTCTAAATGGTGGCTCAGGAGGAGGTATAGATGCACATGTAACAGTTCCTGCTGTCACAGGGGTAAGTAGCAAGGAGGCAATTAGTGGAGATGAGTGGATGAGGGAGTTACATAGGGAGTGGTCCCTGTACTTTCCTCTCCTGTCCTCGGTCTAAATCCAACTATGCTCTCTTGGCTGTAGACCTGTGTTCCTCCCCCTGCCCCTTCTTCCCTCCTCCCATCACATATATATTCAGGTGCCTGCCTGCTTTCCACTCATTCCTTGACACCTGAAATGCTGGTTATATATCTTTGCCTTTGATGGACTCTGTGGGAGCTGCTGAGTCTCTCACACATTTGGGTGTATTAGCAGAGATCAACAGATGTGCTTCCCATAGGATTTTGCCACCCATGCTTGGTCTGGAACTCCTGTGTCAATGCAGCCCTTTAATATATAAATTAACTGAATCAATTGCATTAATCAACCGGTTTATTTGCACCTCCTCCATTTGGGTCTCCAATGCCATATTTCTACTCATTTTCACCTTAATTTGGGAGTTCAAGCATGGATACTGGTTTGGGCAGCAGCCCTAATTGTTTACCATGTCTTCATGTCCTCAGAACTTGCAGTTTGGTCTGGTTCGCAAGTCTGGTCAATGACAGATATTCCAATTGACAGCAGATGCACTTTGCTACATTCCAGAAATTAACCACACCAGTAATGAATTTTTGTTATCTATATATCGAGTCCACGCTGCTGAAGATCCAGCTGCGCTGGATGGGTCACGTCTCCAGAATGGAGGACCATCGCCTTCCCAAGATCGTGTTATATGGCGAGCTCTCCACTGGCCACCATGACAGAGGTGTACCAAAGAAAAGGTACAAGGATTGCCTAAAGAAATCTCTTGGTGCCTGCCACATTGACCACCGCCAGTGGGCTGATAACGCAGAGCCCACCTCACTGACAAAAGGCAAAGGAGGAAAAACCCAACACCCAACCCCAACCCACCAATTTTCCCCTGCAACCGCTGCAACCGTGTCTGCCTGTCCCGCATCGGACTTGTCAGCCACAAACGAGCCTGCAGCTGACGTGGACTTTTTACCCCCTCCATAAATCTTCGTCCGCGAAGCCAAGCCAAAGAAGAAGATATAAAATTTTATTTATATATATATATATTTGTGGTAATATGTATTTGTGTGTGTTTATTTAAGATATAAAATGTAAATTTGTGTTTATTTAAATAAACACACACAAATACATATTACCACAAATATATATATATATAAATAAAATTTTATATCTTCTTCTTTGGCTTGGCTTCGCGGACGAAGATTTATGGAGGGGGTAAAAAGTCCACGTCAGCTGCAGGCTCGTTTGTGGCTGACAAGTCCGATGCGGGACAGGCAGACACGGTTGCAGCGGTTGCAGGGGAAAATTGGTGGGTTGGGGTTGGGTGTTGGGTTTTTCCTCCTTTGCCTTTTGTCAGTGAGGTGGGCTCTGCGGTCTTCTTCAAAGGAGGTTGCTGCCCGCCAAACTGTGAGGCGCCAAGATGCACGGTTTGAGGCGTTATCAGCCCACTGGCGGTGGTCAATGTGGCAGGCACCAAGAGATTTCTTTAGGCAGTCCTTGTACCTTTTCTTTGGTGCACCTCTGTCACAGTGGCCAGTGGAGAGCTCACCATATAACACGATCTTGGGAAGGCGATGGTCCTCCATTCTGGAGACGTGACCCATCCAGCGCAGCTGGATCTTCAGCAGCGTGGACTCGATGCTGTCGACCTCTGCCATCTCGAGTACTTCGACGTTAGGGATGTAAGCGCTCCAATGGATGTTGAGGATGGAGCGGAGACAACGCTGGTGGAAGCGTTCTAGGAGCCGTTGGTGGTGCCGGTAGAGGACCCATGATTCGGAGCCGAACAGGAGTGTGGGTATGACAACGGCTCTGTATACGCTTATCTTTGTGAGGTTTTTCAGTTGGTTGTTTTTCCAGACTCTTTTGTGTAGTCTTCCAAAGGCGCTATTTGCCTTGGCGAGTCTGTTGTCCATCTCATTGTCGATCCTTGCATCTGATGAAATGGTGCAGCCGAGATAGGTAAACTGGTTGACCGTTTTGAGTTTTGTGTGCCCGATGGAGATGTGGGGGGGCTGGTAATCATGGTGGGGAGCTGGCTGATGGAGGACCTCAGTTTTCTTCAGGCTGACTTCCAGGCCAAACATTTTGGCAGTTTCCGCAAAGCAGGACGTCAAGCGCTGAAGAGCTGGCTCTGAATGGGCAACTAAAGCGGCATAAAAAAGTACATACTATATATATTCATCCTCAAATAATTCTGGCTTGCCTAGTTATCCAGGTTTCCACATCTAATCTCTGATATTTCCTTGTCAATCACTCAATCTCCAACTAATTGTTATTGAACTAATGACTTCCTTATTTGGTAGCTAAGTGTTTTAGTTGTAGCTCAGAGACTGCAGGACATTCCAAGTGAAAACACAATGCTGGAGAAACTCGACTGGTCAATCAATGTCCTTTATATAGCCAAGGTAAAAATATATAACCAATGCTTCAGCCTGAGCCCTTCATCAAGGTCAGATCACCACACATTGCAACTGCACCACCCCCCCCCCCCCCCCACCCCTTACTCTTTTGCTTGGATGCCTGTTGACATTTTTCCATACCTTGATGAAAGGCTCAAGCCTGAAACATCACTATGTATTTTTACCTTGGCTATATAAAGGACACTGTTTGACCTCCTGAGTTTCTCCAGCATTTTGTTTTTTTTTCTTAAATGCTTGAAGCATTTTACTTAACAAGGTGAACTGGAAATGTCACAAATGTTCAGTTGGATACTCAAATGTAACAGTTCAGTGACTAATAAAATAAAGCAATCAAAACTTTGCTTGAGGCTAATTTGATGTTCTAAGCAGGGCAGAAATTGGATAGGAAGGTCTCAAGTCGAGAATTGTGCATAACTCACAGATGACTTGCTCATGGCAAATAAGGTGAGTAAAGGTGAAGCTATAGACTGGCAGCAAGTTTTATCTTGAGTACAGGATAGTAATAGCAGATTCGAAAGGGAAGCAGGACTTGGAAGAATCTTACATTTACAACAGCAGCACCAAGAATGTGTCTCTTTCCTCTTGTTCCACATTTTGTTGTTGGAATTCCATCCAGCTTGCTCCTACGCTCTAGAATTTGCTCCGACCCCCCAAAAAAATCTCTCTTGCCTTGAAATTCAAAAGACGTGTCATATTTTTTCTCAGTTTTGTACATGCATTTTTTTTAGATTGCTTCATGTCCACTGAAAAAGTGGCCAGGACACATATGGGCAGCTGATCACAGCTGATGTTTGTCAGGTCACAATCACACACAATGATGTTACATTTCCCCCTCCACCACCCGTCATTGAAAATTTAGGTGGAAAACTTTGACCTTTGATATGAATTCACAAAGAATTCACAAAGAAACCAGGAGCACTTTTTTGTGGGTGCATTTTTATTCATTCAGGGGAAAAACACGCCTTTTAGAGCTGGGAGACATTTTATAAACCCATCGTGTCAACAGATCTTTTGTGAAGTTCATTGTAATTAAGGTAACAAATTTGGAGCTCGCTAACAAGTTGCTCCCAAGTTATTAATTCTGAGTGAAAATGAACTGAAAAATGAAGCGAACTATCCTCTGGATACATTTCCTTTCGTTGGTGAGATTAGAACTAGGGGACATAGCCTCAAGACCGGGGACTAAATTTACAAAGGTGATAAAGAGGATTTGCTTAATGGAGAGCATACATATCTGTGGAATTCTCTGTCCAAGGGAGCAGCAGAGATTGTGTCATTAAAAATATTTAAGACAGATACCACATATTCTCATGTAAAAGTCACATTTTGTAGACCATTTTTTAAACTTTAAATTTATGGGGTTGACTAGTACATTTACACTTCTTTTGATGACGGGTTAGTATCTGTGTCATCAGAGGCATCGGGCATTCCAATCGGCAGGTGGTCGGCCCAGGGTGGAAAATCCATGGTTGAGGCATCAGGAGCTCCGAAAGGTGTGCAGCAAAAGATTAGGTGAGAGACTAGGGTCAACTTTTACACGTAATATCCAAAAATAGTGGGGTCGTCTTTTACATGGTATTGACTTTTACACGAATATACATGGTAGATGGATTTTTACAGAGTAGGGAAATTAAGGGTTATGGGAAAAGGCAGGTAGGCAGAGCTGCTTATGGCTAAATCAGCCATGATTTTTCTTGATGGTAGAGCATGTTCAACGGGCCAGATGGATGACTCTGCCGTTCTTATGAATTTCAATGTGGAAGGCATTTAGATACAGAATAAGGAATGCAGCAAAATGCATTGTGGGATCATTCCCTCCAAGACCCAGACTTATGGTTATTCAACTAGGTAGCTGTATCCCCTTTGTGTGCTAATAGCGAATGCAAGAAATGCATTTTAGGAAATGGAACAAAAGGAGGAATAATCCAGATGGCTGCATAATACATGTCTGGAAGGGACCCTTTCAAACTGCCTTGTAAAATGGGGTTAACTGGGCAATTTGCGCGGTTAGCACCCCACTCACAAGGCAGCTTGAAAGGGTCCAACCTGTCAGCATCATCCAAAGTCAACAGGGTCCCTGCCCTACCTTGGACGTAGTTAAACTTACCCAGGATCTGTCGACCGGACATCAAAATAGCTAACCAAAATGGCTTACGCGCTGACGTCACTGGGAAACCCCAGCTGAAGTGTCTGTGGTGACTGGGGGGGGGGGGGGGGAAGAGAGATTACTGCCAGGGCCCAGAGTGGAGAAATGGGAGGGTGAGAGGTCGCTGCCATGGGAGTGGGGGCCCTGGACTGCCGTGGGGGTGCAACTGATGGTGGGAGGGAGACTGACAACTGGTGGGGGGGGGGGGGTAGTGGAGACTAGTTTGTGTGACGCACCACTTACTGTGTTGACGCAGGGGCGTGATCCCACTTAAATTGCCAGGTTGGAGATTTACTGGGGCTATCCCTCCTCAGCTTAAAAGGAGCTGGAGGCCCCCTTGCCCCACTAATCTCACCTGGGTTCCAGGAGGGCTACCTGGGTCCTGCAGCTTAATAGCACCTAGTGGTGCCTGTGGAAGGGACAGTGGTACCTGTGGAGGGGACAGTGGTGCCTGTGGAAGGGACAGTGGTTCCTGAGGAACGGATAGTGGTGGAACAATGGATGAACTAACATCGACAGTGCAGATATAATATAAACTGATCTCATTTCTTTTGCCTTCATTAAATGGATCCAAGTATTTGTTTCATATGAGCTGCCTTGTGGCGATGAATCAAAAAGGGCATAACTGCACAGCAGAAACTGCAGAACGTCTCTCATTAAAGCAAAGAAGCTTGAAGTAAACCATCAAAATTGTGTTCTTTACAATCAAACAGACAGCTGCTTGATCATAGTTCAGCTTCACCTTCAACCTAATGGAATGTCAACATTTTACAGGTGCCCTTTATCCAACCACTTCCTCAGTTCTCTTACGCGCACTTTTCTTTCTTGAATACCCCCACAAATTGGGATTGCAGTTCAAAGCAGATAAGAGCATTCCTGAATAAGCATCACCAGCTTCCATTTAGCCCTTGAAGGAAGAGCTGTAAACAGTGAAATGCATTGCAGAATGGATCCATGCCTGTTTCTTCAGTGGCTTGGAGCTTGGACCTTCATTCACATTTGTGGAGAGAGTGGGTGCCGTTACAAATTTAAAAAGATATTTGGACAGGCACTTGCAAGGAAAAATTGAGAGGGATGCAGGCCAAGCATAGGGAAATGAGACTAGCTTTGGTAGGTATTCTTATAGAGTTTTTTGAGGAGGTTACCAGGAAAGTTGACAGGCTGTGGATGTTGTCTAAATGGACTTTAGTAAGGCCTTTGATAAGATCCCGCAAGGTGAAGTAGTGAACTGGATTTGACAATGGCTGGATGGGAGAAGTCAGAGTAATGGTGGATGATTGCTTCTCAGATTGGAGGTCTGTGACTAATGGTGTGCCTCAGGAATCGGTGCTGGGGCCATTGTTATTTGCCATTTATATCACTGATCTGGATGATAATGTGGTAAATTAGACCAGCAAGTTTGTAGATGACACTAAGGTTGGAGGTGTTGTGGACAGCAAAGAATGCAGAGAAGATTTACTAGGATGTTGCCCAGACTTCAGGAACTAAGTTACAGGGAAAGGTTAAATAGGTTAGGACTTCAAGGGAAGCAACACCTCACTTGTATTATCCACGGGAATTATCTACTGCATCTGGTGCTCCCTTGTGGCCTTCTCTACTGTGGTGATGCACCGCTGTATGCTGTTACTACATTACTAGCACTGTGTCCATATGTATGGCTGGCCCGCCTTCCCTTGGTGACTCCACGCCCTGGAATCCCCTAATAAAGGCAGTAAGCCAAGTCCCTCCCTCAGTATGAGTCCTGGGATTGGACCAGAACAAGAGCACAGTCCAAGTATTATAGTATTAAAAGCCTGTTGTCCTGCAACTCCAGTCTTTTGGTATTATTGATAGTGAATCAGACCAGAAGAAACCAACTCAACTTGACTGCTTCACAGGGAAGGGCGCCCATAAACTTTGAACAGAGTTCTGACCAAACAAAGGTTGGGAATGGCCACGTAAGAGTACTGTAATGTGTATTGCCTCCACATGGCAAGGTTAAGCAGCAGGTAGCACCCAATATATTGCTGGAGACTCTTTAATGGGATAATGTCTCACACAACTTAACTTAAGGCACTTTCCACTTAAAACGGAAAATATTCCATTCTACTGCCAATGGATAATTATGCTGTTCAACCAGACCTGTTCAGTAAAATGGATACTGATGGGTGGCATGATTGGCATAGCGGTTAATGCAACGCCTTTACAGTGCCCACAATCAGAACGAGGGTTCGAATCCCACGTTGTACATTCTCCCTGTGTCTGCGTGGGTTTTCCCCAGGGGCTCCAGTTTCTTCCCACCATTCAAAATGTACTGGGGGTGTGGGTTAATTGGGCGGCATGGACTCGTGGGCCGAAATGGTCTGATACCGTGCTGTATGTCTACATTTTTAAAAAGATTAAATCATCTCAGTCACATTAGTAAAATGTCCCTTTAAAATAGTAGAGACTCTGATGTAATAGGAGCATGAAGAGCTCTCCACTATTTGTGTCCCCACCGGATGTCCAGGTCCAAGATTGTGACTGGCTTCACCAAACATTTATGCTCATAAATTTAAAAGCTTTAGTCCCTCATATTTAAAACTCCTGCGTTTTTGCACCCAATTGTCAAATCAGGCTAAAATAAATCTATGGAAATTGATCATCATATGGGTTTCTATTATTTTAATATATTCTTCATACCTTTTAGATTATGAATGTAAAACTTGGCTCTTTATACTGAATAGGTTCAGTTGAACGGTATAATTATCCATTTTAAGTGGAAAGTGCTTTGGAATGATTATCCTACGAGATTGCTCATCGGCAACAAACCACAAAATATAGTGGTATCGAAATGAACACACAGATGAGTCATCACCATACTGATTCAGAATAATCCAGAATGCCATTGCAGCAAATTACACCCTCAATGTTAATTTTGTTCCAGGCTACTTCTCATAAAACAATTGCTGTTACAGCCTGGAATTTTAAAGACAGGCAGAAGCAACAAGTCTGCAATTCTAGATTTAATTAAGATAAGTAAGATTCATGAGCTCCTGACTGAAGGTTTCTGTTCTTGGACATCTTGAACTGTCATGTGAAGGATCTGTTGTTATCAAAACTCTTGAGTAATTCGCAACAATTGTTTCTCACCCAGGAACGATCAGATATACAATGAACCCGTGGTATCTGGCACGCGAGGGGGATTGGTAGATGCCGGATAAGTGTATTTTCTGGTTGCTTAAGACTTTTTCAATGCCTAACTAATACACCTGCATTAAGTATAAACAGTTTAAAAGACAAAAATACTGTACTGTACTTACATTGAACAAATTTCATTTTCATGAATATATCAACCTTACAACATTTTACTTTATTTTCATTCACGTTCTTTGAAGACATTTAACCGTTGCTGCATCTACAGGTTCCTCCCCCTCCATGGAGCCACCCAAAAGACAAACAATAACATTATAGATAATTAACCCCCCTCCCCCAAATTTACAGATAAAGCCTCTGACTGGGGCAACTCTTACTTAGCAGGGACAAGAAAATCACCCCAGCGGCGAGAAGTATCAACCAGCTCTTCATCCTGGGCGACGTCGTTGCTGTTTCACACAACTTTATTCAAACAGCTGCTACGAGCAAAACTCGACCAAGGCCCTCTGCTGGTGGAGTAATTGCTCCAATCTTCACCAAAGGTTTATATGTTACTTCAGAGAACATTACTTTTACAATTTTAAACACATTTAACCCATTATTATATTCTTATTAATTTAAATTTTTAAAATTTATTTTCCTCCAATTTTTTTGTCGGTTGCCAGAGGTTTATAACTGTGCTATGTTATTCTCGGCCACAGATACTGAAAAGAAGCATGTCCCTTGTCCTGCAACTTTGTCACCGATTTACACTACCACCCATCTGCACATTAGGGGCAAATTAAATTGGCTAATTAAGCCATTGATCTGCACACTTTTGGAATACAGGAAGAAATTGAGACAACCATGCAGTCGTAGGGAAAATGTGCAGTCTCCATTAATACAGTACCAGAGGGCTTGAGCCCTTTTTCAACCTCCTATAGATGCTGCAAGAACATTTACTGTGTTTTTATTGCCATTTATTGTCCATCCTTAATTGTCCTTGAGAAAGCGGTGATGAACGGATTCATTGAGCAGTTGCAATGCTTCTGAATGCTGGAATGGGAGTTCCAGGACTTAGGGCAGCATGGTTAATGTAGCTGTTAGTGCAATCCTGTTACAACACCAGTGATTGGGACCAGGGTTCAAACCTGGCACTGTCTATAAGGAGCTTGTACCTTCTCCCCGTGTTCTTGGGTACTTTGGTTTCCTCCCATCCTTCAAAACCAGACAGGGGATGTAGGTCATCTGGATTCCTGTGTCCATTCATTAGTCTTCGGTTGGTGCATGTGTGGGAGCTAAGGGCACGAATTCAATATTGTTAGGGCACCTAACTCTTGTGCATGCACCAACCAAACTCCAATAATCAATGAACTATGCATGTGCCAACCAAAGACTCACGCATATGCACAGGAATCAAGATGGCCACGCCCAGCCCACAGACCCCGGGATGCCGACTAACAAGATCAGCATGGACCCAAATGTGGAAAGATTCGCCAAGGTTGATCGACAAATTCAGGAAGCTTTAAGTTGTTATTGTCAAATCTATGAAGAAAAAAAGATTTGATGAAAAAATAAATTTGATTAAAAATTTTGCTTTAAGACTTCGGTACTCCATACGTGCGGGCAAAATTCCGACTTCAATCCGACCGATTCTTTGGTCCCAATTACAGTCGTAAGTTGGAGAGTAGTTGTGTCTGATTGCCAGCCGAGGTAGACAATTGGGACATCCTTAACTCCTCAATACTTTTGCTTATGAAGGGGTCTTTGTGTCAACTCCAGCATGTTATCCAAAGGTTAGCCATTTTGAAGTCAAATGCAAATTACATTTTGCTGAGAATAGCAATTTCAAAATCCTAACCGTTGTTGCTGTTGAGCCCATATAACAAGAGGCTTATGCTGATTTGTGTAGAATACTGTTTATTTGTGGAAGACTTCAGATAAAATCTTTATCCTCTCCTAATAACATTCGATCCCAGAGCTAGACAGCAAATACTTCAGATTATATTATACCATACACCTCTGTGATAATTATCCTCATGTTATCTCAATGCTCTTTGCAACATGATAAATATGATGCTTGCATTTCCTTATTCTAAAGTAGAAGACATAACCGAGAACAACATGAATTGCTATAAAGTCTACTTCTCTACCAACAAGAGTTCCTTCCAGGACAGGCCCTCCCACACCTCTTGATAATTAGGGCAATTCTGGGACTCCTGCTCCAATATATAACATATAATTTACAGCTATATAGTTGACAAATATATAATTTACAAAATCATTATGTGGGTTAGAATGTCCCAGCATTCAAGAAACATGGACAACTCCTTGAGTGCTTCCACCACCACAGCCTCCACACCATCCTTAATGCCCACTGAAGTGACTTTGTCACCAACATCGAAGTCCTCAAACAAGTGGAGGTTACCAACATCAAGACCATGATGTTGAAAATGCAGCTACGCTGGACAGGGCACATCCTTAAGATGGAGGATTATTGCCTGGATAAGATTGTGCTGTATGGCAAACTCTCTGTGACAGAGAAGCTCCGAAAAAGAGTTACAAGGTCTCTCTGAATAAATCTGGAGAAATCACTTGGTGCTTGTCATATTGACCATCGCTAGTGGTCTGCTCTAGCCTCCGATTACATGTCCTGGCGACACACCATTCACCCGTCTGTCTCCTCCTTCGAGAATGCACGCAGGACTGGCCTTCAGGACAAAAGGAGTCAGAGAAAGAACCGTGGCACAGCAGCACCAAACGCAGAACAGAATTTCCCTTTGCAGCCGCTGCAATTGGGCATGTCAGTCCCGCACTGGCCTCGTCAGCCACCAGCGAGCCTGCAGCAGGCATGGATAGCCTCCTTCCTAAATCTTCACTCGCAAAGCCAAGCCATGATGAGGAGGATGGAAAGAGCAAATTTACTGTGACAATTTAACAGCCCTCTCCAGTGAAGAACACAGGCTTGTTGCAGCAGTCCACACAGAGACGCAGACTCCATAAATTTCACGGTGGTCGCGTGATTCTCACATTGAAGATCCTGCTTGATCAGCTAGACTAAGACCAGAAACTGGCTCTGTATTCCCAATATCCAGACTTATCATGGTTCATCCCCAACAGCAGGGTGATAAAGGACACTCTGATCTAAGGGCTGTTCCCATGGACGCACACTGGGTCAGATACCCAGAACTGCTGGAAGACCACCAACTCAGTGAAAGATGCACTTTGATATGCCCGAAACCAGTTGGTCTTTCAAGTACATGGGACTGTCAGTGAGGGAGTGGTGCCACCTGGCATATTCCAGGCCGCAGGAGTCCGTGTTCAAGGATGCACAGAGGCTTGGTGCAGCCAAAACGAGGGTACTGTGGGAAGGACCACAGTCTAGATTCCTCCCACTCCCAGAGATTGAGGGGCTGAGACTGAGGGTAAGTCCCTCAAACAACAGAGGGTGGGGGGGTGGGAAGATGTGATAAGGTGCCACAGTGGTGACAATGGTGGATTGAAAGGGCTGTGTAGATACGATAGATACTATGGGTATGAAGAGACTTTGAACAGTTTTCTTTTCTGCAAATAATTTATTGTGAATAAAGTCTATTTTGAATGGAAAAAATTACTTCCCTGCAGGGAAATTACCGGGATAAACCAGATAATGTAGAATGCTAAAGCATAAAAGAGTCACGAGGGCTCACTTGTATGTGAGAATTTTTTCACTCAACTGTATTCGAGCAGTGTGTTCAGCCAGTGATTTTTGCTGACTTCTGGGTTCTGAAGGAAAGCCCAGAGGACCACATAGCACAGTTTTTCGGTCCCAGAGCCTTGAACAATCCAAATTCCTCCCAACTCTGTACTTGAGCTCAGTCTAGTAGGCTCTTCTTGAGGAAAATTTGACAAATTCCCATTTGTTTATGTGGAGAGCATCAGGGAGTGCCTTAAAAAGTGTGGACATGAGAAGGAATGAGTCTAAAATCCAAGGTGAATGCGTGTCGTACCGCACCCATCTGACTCTATGCTTGTGAGACATGCACAATGTGCAGTAAACAGCTTAATGCTTCCACATGACCTGTCTGCACAGAATACTACAGAGCACGGGGCAAGACCAGATTCTGTCCCAGAGAATCATCACCACCATCCATACATACTGTTGTAAGAAATGCAGATCAGATGGGCTGAACACACCAGGAGAATGTCTGATTACAGACAGTAATGAGGTACTTAATGGAGCACTGACTGAGAATGAACGGTCGAGAGTCAAAGATTCTCTTAGAACATCCCTGAAGAGCTTCAACATTGACACACCCCAATGGGAACAGCAAATGTTGGATCGTCCTGTTTGGTGTACCTGAATAAAAGGTGGTGCTCGAGGAACTGAGAATAGAGGAGGAAAAGGGAAAAAATAAATCTCAAAAACTAAAGACCTCAGCGTAATAGCCTATCAGTCACCTGTGTGAAAGGAGGTTTCAGGCTCAGATTCATGAAGATTGCGACATTAAAGACTGAAGTTCATGGCCTTATTCAAGAACGGGTGACAAACAACAACTGTGTGCAAGATGCTCTGGAATGATCCAGTAGCTCAGGAGCTGGGCAACTGTCCCCAAGACCTCCAGCAACAGAAAACACACAGGAGGCTGCAGGTGTGGACTATGGAAGCTGAACACCCTGTATCTTCCTCCACCTGACTCATTTGCTTTCCTTCCCTTGCTCCCTTTGTATGGCATCTGCCAATCACCTGCCTCTATCCCTCAAGCTTCATCTCTTGGTGATTCACCAACCCTACACAGGCCCCTGTCCTGCTTCTCCTGCCCTGTCCTCTTGGCACCAGCTTCTCTTCTCCTCATTCTCAGACCCTGATGCAGGGTTCCAACACCAGAAGTCAATTGTTCTTTTCCCACTGATCTGGTTGACCTGCTGAGTTCCTCCATCACATTGTGTTTACCTCCAGAGGGAGATCTCTGTCACCATTCAGCCAGACCTCCTGATGCGTAGCTCTTTGAAGAACCAAAGACAAGAGCATTACTCCTTTGGCACTCTTGAGGACCAGATCTGCTGGCATGACTCTTTCCTTGCCATCTCTGCTGGGTTCATGGGCATTTTTATCTGCCTCTGATACCAGTCTTGCTCCATACAGCACCCTCAATGGCACTGGCAAAGAGATATTATGGACATTCTCTCAACAATTATTTCACGGATGCCCAGTAACAATTAAACAAGACACACGCATTATTGGATTAGCAGTACTAATGACTCTTTGAAAGATGGAGTTATAGCTGGATTGAGAAGCATCACACACAAAAAGATGCACAGAGGCTTGTAGATAGCGAGGGTAGGCTGAGTGAGAAGTCTGAGGAAATGGGGGAAATTTTGAATGATTTCTTTGCCTCGGTATTCACTAGGGAAAAAAATGTTGAACCAGTTGAAGTAAAGAAAAATAGTGGGGAGGTCATGAAGCATATAAGGATAACCGAGGAGGTAGTGATGGCTGTGTTAAAAAAGATAAAGGTGGATAAATCTCCCGGACCGGACAAAATATTCCCTAGGACACTCAGGGAGGCTAGTGGACAGTTAGTGGGGCCATTAACAGAGATATTTAGGATGTCACTGGCCACGGGGGTGGTACCAAAGGATTGGAGGGTGGCGCATGTGGTTCCTCTGTTTAAGAAAGGGTCCAAATGCAAACCTGGGAATTATAGGCCTGTAAGTCTGACGTCTGTGGTGGGCAAGTTGATGGAAAGTGTTCTGAGGGATGCTATTTACAAATTTTTGGAGGTACAGGGATTGATAGGGAGTAATCAGCATGGTTTTGTCAGGGGTAGATCATGCTTGACAAACCTGATTGAGTTCTTCGAGGGGGTTACAAAAAAGGTTGATGAAGGGAAAGCTGTGGATGTTGTCTATTTGGACTTTAGTAAAGATTTTGACAAAGTTCCCCACAGGAGGTTAGGAAAAAAGGTGGAGGCATTAGGTATAAATAAGGAGGTAGTGAAATGGATTCAGCAGTGGTTGGATGGGAGGTGTCAGAGAGTAGTGGTAGAAAATCATTTGTCCAATTGGAGGCCGGTGACTAGTGGAGTTCCTCAGGGTTCGGTCCTGGATCCACTATTATTTGTTATATATATTAACGATCTGGATGTAGGGGTGGAGAATTGGATAAGCAAGTTTGCGGATGACACAAAGATTGGTGGTGTTGTGGACAGTGAGGTAGATTACCGTAGATTAAAAGGTGATTTAGGAAGGCTGGAGGTGTGGGCTGAGAAATGGCTGATGGAATTTAATACAGATAAATGTGAAGTGCTACATTTTGGAAAGGCAAATTTAAATAGGTCATATAAATTGAATGGTAGACAATTGAGGAGTGCAGAGCAACAAAGGGATTTAGGAGTTATGGTAAATAGTACCCTCAAGGCTGATACTCAGGTAGATGGTGTGGTGAAGAAGGCATTTGGAATGTTGGCCTTCATAAATCGGAGTATTGAATTCAAGAGTAGGGAGGTTATGATGAAATTGTACAAGGCATTGGTGAGGCCAAATTTGGAGTACTGTGTACAGTTTTGGTCACCAAATTATAGGAAAGATATAAACAAAATAGAGAGAGTGCAGAGAAGGTTCACGAGAATGTTGACAGGATTTCAGGGTCTGAGTTACAGGGAAAGGTTGTGCAGACTGGGGCTTTTTTCTCTGGAGCGTAGAAGATTGAGAGGGGACTTGATAGAGGTGTTTAAGATTTTAAAAGGGACAGACAGAGTAAATGTGGATAGGCTTTTTCAATTAAGAAAGGGGGAGATTCAAACTAGAGGACATGGTTTAAGATTGAAGGGGGAAAATTATAAGGGGAACATGAGAGGAAATTTCTTTACGCAGAGGGTGGTGGGGATGTGGAATGAGCTTCCGGCAGACGTGGTCGAAGCGGGATCATTGGTTACATTTAAGGAAAGACTGGATCGTTACATGGATAGGAGGGGACTAGAGGGGTATGGACCGGGTGCTGGTCAGTGGGACTAGGAGGGTGGGGATTTTCTACGGCATGGACTAGTAGGGCCGAACTGGCCTGTTCTGTGCTGTAAGTGGTTAAGGAACTTTTAAGAGGGTGCATAAAGGATACAGTGGAAAGCAAAGGGAAACTGGGACAATATATGGGGAGCCTTTTCATTGGTCTGGTTGCCATGAATGAAGTGCCTTGACAAAGTGTCTTTTCTTTTGTCATTTTTTCAGAGCAGGAAAGCATGAGCTTTCAGTTAACAATTTTCTAAAAACGCGTCACCCAACAGATGAAATCACTCTGTATGTGACCGATGCACAAAACGTTGAATACAGTAGCGAGGTATAGTGATGGGAAATGCCCACGTGAATTTCACATACTCTGCAATTTTCATCACATTCACCCATTTTGTGATTTGTGATTCAAATTCAATCATGTACCTCTGAATAACGCGGCTCTATTCAATCCATTTATTTGGCATCACTGCTTTCATTTTACATGAATCATACTTCTGGAGAGTGGTGAGGTTAGCTCCTATGGTGCAACTGTTTGCGACCTCAGTACCGTTGCCAAGACTTAAACATCAACTCCACAACTCACCAAATGGCCATAGGTAAACATTTTCTGGACTGCAGTTGAATTAATTGAATAGCCTGACGGCGTGCCTGGCAGGGTACTGAAAATCTGTGCCAGCCAACTAGCTGGAGTGCTCACAGACATTTTCAGCCTCTCAATGCCGCAGGTGGAGGATCCTACTTGTCGCAAAAGGGCACCAATCATCCCAGAAGAGGAGAGTGAGCTGCAATATTGCCCAGTAGCTCTCACATCTACTGTAATGAAATGCTTTGAGCGGTTGGTCATGGCCAGAATTAACTCGTACCGAAGTAAAGATCTAGATCCACTGCAATTTGCCCACCACCATAATTGCTCCACAGCAGATGCCATCTCACTAGATCTCTACTCAGCCTTGGATCATCAAGACAAAAACAACATGAACATCAGGCTGCTTTTCATCGATTACAGCTCAACTTCAACACCATTATCCCCTCGGTAATGGTCCACAAGATTCAAAACCTGAGCATCTACACCTCCCTCTGTAACTGGAGTGAGAGAGATCAGCTAGTTGAGTGTGTTACAACAACAACCTCGGACTCAACATTAGCAAAACTAATGAACTGATTGTAGACTTCAGGAAGGTGAAACCAGGAGAACACGATCCAGTCCTCATCAAGGGGTCAGCAGTGGAATGGGTTAAGTACTTCAAATTCCTGAGTGTCAACATCTCCAAAGATCCATCCTGGAGTGTCCATGTCAATGGATTCATGAAGAAGGCTCGCCAGTGGCTATACATGATGAGGAATTTGAGAAGATTGGGTATGTCACCAAAGACTCTTGCAAATTTCTACGTGTGTACCATGGAGAGCTATACATGATGAGGAATTTGAGAAGATTGGGTATGTCACCAAACACTCTTGCAAATTATACGTGTGTACCATGGAGAGCATTCTAACTGCTTGCATCACTGTCTGGTATGGAGGTCCCAACGCACAGGATGAGAAACAGCTACAGAGAGTTGTAAACTCGGCCAGCAACATCACGGGTACTAGTATTCACTCTATTAAGGACATCTACAAGAGATGGTGGCTCAAAAAAGCAGCCTCTATTATCAAGGACCTCCATCACCCAGGCCATGCCCTCTTCACTTTGGTACCATCAGGAAGGAGGTACAGGAGCCTGAAGATGAACACCCATCGTTACAAAAACAGCTTCTTTCTCTCCACCATCAGATTTCTGAATAGACAATGAACCACAGACACCACCTCCTCACTTTTTGTTTCTCTTCTTTTGCACTGTTAATTTTTTTTTAATTGTGTATTTACAGAAATTTAATTTATAGCCATTTTTGCACTTGCAGTGCACAGTACTATTACTGCAAAACAACAAAAGTCGTGATAAGCGTTCATGACAATAAACCTGGTATTGATTCTGAAATTGGAATTTGTCTGTGAGGGGCTGATAAAGGAATGTAATAAGATTTTCTGAGGTGTGAACAGTACAATAAAACAAGCTAATTAGAGTTCCTTTTCCTTCATCCCATTTACATGGCTTTTGGCAGGTTAACAAATGAAACTATGCAAAGTTTTAAAACCCATTTTTAGTGTGATTCAGTCATAGGTTCATAAAATATATACAATATACAATAAAACAGCTATAAAGACTTAACAAGGTTTTAAATGAACCCATTCCATCCTGAATGAATGGCCTAGATTTAATACAATAAATTCTACTCACTGAAAGAACTGAAGCTATAATTTCAATGCCTCCGGTGCTCAGGGTGATGTAAGGAATGCGGTCCTTGCTTATACCTGCTGCTTTAAAGATGCTGTTTGTATAAAACCATATCTGGAAATGAAGAAAGAACAAATGAACACATTAGACATAAAACAATAATCAGTGGAATCTGAGAACATGTTATACCTCCAGTGGTGACTGAGAAAATGGAATTCCCTCCTTGGTGCTCATCTTCTACTGTGGAAAGGACAAGACTGACAACATGTTTTAAGCTTAAAATACATACAATGTTCTAAGTGGGATAGTTTATGTAAAATGTTGGCTGAACCGCTGTATTACGTCAGATAGTAACTAATTTATTCCTTATTGTATGTTCAGCACTTTGGATCAATGTGCCTTGTGTTAAATGCACTAAATAAATAAACTACTACTACTTGCAGCCTAGCTTATTTTCAGATTGTTACATGAAATTTTGTAAACTATGACCTCCATAATTTTCTTGAAGGTGTTTTTAATCTTCTTTCTAGTCCTGGAACCTCGACCACCGGGATCTTTTCACTCTACCATTATCTTCTCACGGAATTTTAAATATTGCTGTTTTATAAATAATCGCTACTTTCCAAAATATTTTCATTAAGTGGACATTTATATTTCCATTTCTGTACAAAAGAAATGGAGCATTTGCATACATATATTATTAATATTTTACAATTAAAATAATTGAACAATACAATTATGAAGTGTGCTAAAAGATCAGAAAAAAAAGATACAATAATGATCATAGGTACAAGTTCCAAAGCACACACCAGACAGTAAAATAGTATATAACAATAAAGAAACAAAAAATTTTAAAAATAATTAAATTTCAAAGTTTGAAGATTAACATTAATAAATCCAGATGGCCCAGTCTTAGAGAAGGACAACACAATGTCAAGATCCGAGTTTAACACTAAATATTAAGGTAATGGTAGCAGTCCAAGAATGAGCCCATATCATTCCAAATTTAATATTTCGGTTATTAACTGCATATTTAATTTTTTCCATTTAAACAATATCCCTTCAACACTGTGTATGTGTAGGTGGAGTATTAACTTTCCATTTAATCAAAATTGTACATTTGGCCATCAATGAAGAAAAAAATAAAATTCAGTATTGAATTGAAATTAGTAACACATCATCTTAGAATGTTCCAAAAAGAGCAATTAAAGGGCGAAGTTCTAATTTTAAATTTAAAATCACCGATAATGTTTGAAAAACTTCCTTCTAAATTTTTCCAAGCTAGGGCAGATCCAAACATATTAAGGAAGCATCGTCTGTTTTACATTTATCACATCGGGGATTTATGTCTGAATAAAAATGAGACAATTTTAGCTTAGACAGCTCGTTTCAAAAAGAATTATATATTTTATAAATATTATATTTTTTTCTAATATTTAAATGGTATTGCAAAACCAACAAATGTAAACACAGTATGGTAACCTCTGACCATGTCCTCCTTTTGGAATAGCCACCCTAGGTAGTGTCGAGGTAAAACAGAGGTTACAGAAGGACTAAGATTAGGAGAATGGGCAGAGAAGCGGAAAATGAAACATAATGTCAGGAAATGTGAAGTTATATACCTTGGTAGAAAAAAAATAAATGGGCAGAATATTTTTTAAATGGGAAGAAATCTGAAAATGCCCAGATGCAAAAGGACCTGCGTGTCCTTGTGCAGAATAGCCTGAAAGTAAATTGCATGTTGAGATGGTGGTGAAGAAGGCAAATGCAATGCTGACATTCATTTCAAGAGGAATAGATGTGATGGTGAGAATATTTAAGGCACTTGTGAGACCTCACTTGGAGTACCGTGAGCAGCTGTGGGCTCCTCATTTAAGAAAATATGTTCTGACGTTGGAGAGAGTTCAAAGGAGGTTCATAAGCATTATTCCAGGAACGAAAGAATTATGATATTCGAATAGTTTGATAGCTCTTCCCCATATTCATTGGAAACATTTTGAATGTTGAAAGACATGGACAGAGTAAATGTAGAAAGGATGTTCCCCACAGTGGGAGAGCCAAAGGCAAGAGGGCACAACCTCAGGATTGAAAGGTGTCTGCTTAGAGCAGAAATGCCAAGGAATTTCTTCAGCCAGAGGATGGTGAATCTGTGGAATTTATTGCTACAGGTGGTTGTGGAGCCCATGGCAATGAGTGCATTTCAAACAGAGATTGATAGGCTCTTGATTAGCCAGGGCATCAAAGATTATGGGGAGAAGGTCAGCAGTGGAGCTAAGTGGGAAGATGGATCAGCTCAAGATTAAATAGTGGGGAAAACCTGATGGGCTGAATGGGCTATTTCTGCTCCTATGTCTTATGATCTAATTAACAACTGTCTATGTAATATTTATTGAGAGAGTATGTATAACACTGTCTTTACCAGTCTCATCTCTGATTTAACAGGTTTCTTGGCATCACGTATCCTAGATCAACCATTCCCAAAGGGTCCATTCACACTTACCACCCCCCCCCCCCACCCCCCATCACCAACCTCCTGGGGGCCACAGGATATTTAAGTAAAAGCCTAGTTTTCTTTTCACTTCATGTAACATAAATCATTTTCTTGTTTTTTTTATTTAGACTAACTGCATAGTAGCAGCCCCTTCAGGCCCATGAGCCTGTTCCACTCAAATACTTCAATTAACCTCTGACTAAGATATGCTTTGAAGGGTGGGAGGAAACCTGAGCACCTGGATGAGACCCACGAAGACATGGGGAGAATGTACAAACTAGTTACAGACAGCGCAAGATTCGATCTCAGATTACTAGTACTGTAATAGCATTGTGCTTACCGCTACACTAACTGTGCCACCCTTCGTTGTCAGTAGAAGTACAGAAGAAACTAAAACTTGACTGCTTCACAGGAAAGGGAGCCCGTAAACCTTGACCGGAGTCCTGGGGCGAAGGGTGGGGGGGCCACAGCTAAAAAAAAAAAGTTGAAAATGGCTGTTCTAGGTAATGCATCAATATGTTCATTATCTCTTGTGGTGACAATTGAGGCAGTGACTTGTAAGTAGTTCTTTTTTGAGTTGTTATCTCATTGTAAAGTCATTACTTTGCAAACTTGAGAGTAATCTTTGCATACCAGTGCTCGATACACAATTCTGTGATAGATTTGGAGATTAGGGTTTAGTTTCTATCAGAGTCTTCCTTCTACCATAATGAATGCAGAATTTTTACATCCATTTACAAGGCCAAATTACCTATGTTGTTTCCATGGATCATTGTGCACTAGGTGTAATACCTTCCGCCTTTCAATCTTCCAGAGAGCATTTATCAATTGCCAAAATGTTTTCAATCTTCAGCAATGCCCCTTCCATCTTTGTTTGCTGAAAATTCACAACTTCTCAGAATGTTTAGGGAAGTCATTCTATTTATGTGACATGGAACATGGAATTGACCTCTTTTGCAGTTCACAAAAACGCTGGAGAAATTCAGCAGATCATGCATAGGAAGTAAAAGACGGTCGACATTTTGAGCCTGAACCCTTCATCTGGAGTTCATTGGATCTCTTTTCCTCTGGTTCTAGGCCATTCCGAGTATGGAATGGCATTTCCTTTGCACTTTGTTTTGTTTTAACATATTCAGATTTCCATAAAAATATCTTTCTTTATAACATTAAAATGTTTTGTTACTTCAACACTTCTTGACATTTTTTTCTGATCAACAGATTTCATTTTACTGATAATATTTTAATTAGTTAATCCAGCAAATGCACAGTTCCAGTCTCTTATATGTTCCTAAACTCTGTCTGAATTAAAATGTATTTGTATTGCTCCTTTCATACTCATCTCACCATTGCCTCTGCAAGTTGCCACATATTCCCTTCTCTGGCACTGATCTGAAGCTTAGTTTTTGATTATTTTCACCAGCTTCCTTTTTGCCTCCAACACTGTAGCTGGACTGCAGTGAGATCTGTCCTCCCAAATACATCTTGTTTATCTTTGTAATTTGTTTCATAGAGGTGTTGATCAATTTCTGAAATCATTACCTTTCTTTAACTCCCTTAAACCTCCATTTATTGGTTCTACTTATACCCTGCGTAAAAAATATAACTGTGTGGTGGTGTGAGCAGTGGGAGAAACAGAGCCACCATGTTGAGGGTCATTAACAACTGCTTTTATTCAAATTCTGCGGGCCCCTTTAAGGGCAGCATGAGCTCAGTCACCTGATGCATTGTGACATCATAATCACTGCCCAGGGTGTGCGCTGGAAGGGATGCTGGAGTCAGAGAGGAACCTCTGACGACGCCATTTCCCCATGGCTGCCCCGCCACGTGGCGATACAAGCGGGGCCTGTTCGCCATGAGGATGTGCACCGCCACACAACCCCCCCAGAGTCAGCTACGCATTCTGTTGCTTTGGCGGTCAGCCCCAGTGCTTGGGCACGACCGTCTGCAAAGGCCGTGATAAGTCCACATGGGCCCCCTTCAGGTGGTCCACCGTAAAAAGTTCTTCTCCCCCCCCAATGTCCAGGGTGAAGGTTCTGCTGGACCAGTGCAAGACTTTGTATGGTCCCTCGTACAGTTACTGTAGCGGTGCACCTTGTGGTCCCCTCTGCACGAAAATGAACTGGGCCGAGTTGAGCTCTTTGGGAAGATGAAATGGCTGGGTGCCTTGGTGTGCCAGGGGGTGAAGCTAAGGAGACCAGTCACCTATGTAGGTCCATCAGCAGGTTGTTGTCAGTGGCCGTGGTGTCAGGGTCTGGGCCGAAAAACTTACCTGGCAGGGAAAGCGGTGCGCCATAGACCATCTCCACTGCTGATCCTGAGGAGGACCCAGGGTAGTTCGTCCACCCAGTCTGCTCCAGAGAGCCTGGCCATAGCGATGCCTTCAGGCGCCTGTGGAACCTCTCCACCAACCCGTTGGGACTGCGGGTGGCATGCTGTGGTGCGGTGGAGCTTGACCTCCAGGAGCTTTGCCATCTGAGTCCACAGGGCAGACATGAACTTCGCCCCTCTGTTGCTAGTGATGTGCACTGGGACTCCAAAACGGGCGATCCATTGGCTGACCAGAGTCTTGGCGCACATCTCCGCGGAAGCCTCCTTAATCGGGACAGCTTCCGGCCACCTTGTGGCCTGATTCACCACCGTGAGGAGGTAACGAGCCTCCTTGGACACCAGCAGGGGTCCGACGACATCAAAGTGGATGTGTTGGAATCTGCAAACAACAGGTCAAAGTTCTGGATGGTGGCTCGCATGTGTCGCTGAACTTTGGTGGTCTGGCACCTGGTACAGTTCCTCCACCTCCTTCTTCAGCCCGTGCCACACAAACTGCTCCGCAACCATTCGTTCGGTTGTCTTTTCCGCTGGATGAGTGAGGTTGTGGATCAGACTGAAGACCTTCGCCCTCCAGTGCAGCATGACCACTGGGTGCTGCGTGCCTGTTAAGACGTTGCAGAGCAATGTGTCTAGGCTATTGGGCACCTGGACATCCTTGAGTTTGAGGTCCGAGATTGCGGTCTGCAAGGCCTGCGTCTCCGCATCGTTCCTCTATGCCTGAGCCAGTTGCTCGTAATCCAGGGCAAGGGACAGCATTTCATCCATCAGCGCCGACGGACTACGGTCCCCAAGCTCATCTAGGTGAAGGAGCCTAGAAGCCCGTTGCTGGGGAGTTAGCCCGAAAGTTCCAAGCAGCAGGTCTTTGAGGACAGTATACTTGCCCTTAGCCAGTGAATGGTGGATGATGTCATCCACCCTCACTGCCGTATCTTGGTCCAGAGCGTTCACGACATGATAGAACATCGTAGCATCTGAGGAGATGTTGCGGAGTTGAAATTGTGATTCCGCCTGCCCGAACCACGTTCTCAGTCGGTGGGTCCAAAAGGGGGGAAGCTTGATGGAGACAGCGTTAACCTCTGCTGAATCCATGGTGTTTTGAGTCCTGAAAAATGTCTAGGCTCGTCGGGGTCACCACTGTGGCGGTGTGAGCAGTGGAAGAAACATTGCCACCATGTTGAGGGTCGTTAACGACTGTTTTTATTCAAATGCCCCTTCAAGGGCAGCATGAGCTCAGTCACCTGGTGCATTGTGACATCATAATCACTGCCCAGGGTGGGCCCTGGAAGAGATGCTGGAGTCAGAGAGAAACCTCTGACGACGCCATTTCGCCATGGCTGCCCCACCATGTGGCGATAGAAGCGGGGCCCGGTTCGCCATGAGGATGTGCGCCGTCACACATGGAAGTATTTCCTGCTTCCTGCCTTAAACTATGGGATTTGAACCTGTGACTCCAGTTCATGTGTGCACTGGATTTTTATACTTGGTCTTATTTATTTCTCAAGAGTTGAAAAGATATAATCCTCTCTACCCCAAAATAAAGCTGGTCTTCTCTTCATCATTCGTGCTTTTCAGACATCTACAGAAATTTAGTTTATATTTTTGTTTAAATTTTTTTTAATCACTTCTAGAATGTTACCAGCTTTCTAATCCATTATATATAGAAATATTGCAGGGTTCAAATTAATTCTACAGCTGCAGACAACTATCATCACATTTCAGGATTTATTTTTACTCACATGCGAAACCCTGACCTTGGAATTAATACATTTCATTTTGACTTTCTTCACCACTGGTAACATGTAGCATCTTGGTCATTTCTTTCAATGACCTATTATTAATTAGACTGCCAGACTAAAATATGTGGCTTGACTTGTTCATTCTTTCAGCCACATAGCATGAGTTCTAATGGATGATAAAATGAGTTTTCCTTACATGCTGTTACAATTACAAGAGAGCATACATATGCCTAACAATATATTTATCTATTAATATGCAACACCTGGACTGCCCAGCTTCCTGACGGAATCTCACAAGCCCACCCTCCTCCACTTAAACAGCCCAGCAAAGCTGTGAAGCCTCCAGTATTGGGCGCTGAGTTTTGTTTCACAGTAGCCGCTCTGTCCTCTCGAGATATCCTTCCATTCCACATATCCTCAGATTTATTCCCCTTAAATGCACTGATTTTTGGGTCTTATCTCCTTCTGTGGTATCGAACCATTCTCTGGAAAAAGCAGCTATTCCTGAATCAATATTTTTTTTGTGAACAAACATATTTACAAACTTCTATAGATACTTAAGTATGGTGTTTCTCTAGATCTATCAAATCTCACAAAGTCATTTTTTAAAAATATTTTATTTAAGAATTTTAAAACCACATCTACAATTATTAATTGAATAAATTGAAAAAAAAAACCAAATGTGGTCTGCGTGTGTAATGTAAAGTAAAGTAACTTAATCCCTCCCTCTCCCCCCTCCCCCCACCCACCAATCCTACATTTAAAAAAAAAGAAAAGAAATTAAGGAGAATGCCAAAAAAAGATAAAAACCATCTTGTTATACGTAATATTGATGCTAAGGGATATCAGCGCAACGAGCTTCTTGAGAGTCCTTCAAATTTTCAAACCAACACATTGTAAATATGGGCTCCATATTTTCAAAAAGAAATATATTTGTTACATAAATTATGTTCATCCCTAAATCTGTATTTGATTTCCAAGTAATGGCATATTCTTTTAATCTTGTATATAAAGAACACAACAAATTTATAAGATCTGTCATATAAATCAAAACATCATCAGCAAATAAATTTATCTTGTGTTCCTCTGTATTAAATTTAATATCTTTAATACCAATATCTTGTCTTATTAATTCTGATAATGGTTCAATTGTGAAAAGAAACAAAGCCTGAGATAATGGACATCCTTGTCTAGTTGATCTACACAATAAAAAAGCTGAAGAAATTTGTACAATCATTACAATGTTGGCAGAAGGATTTTTATATATTTCAATCCAAATAATAAATAAGGATCCAAAACAAAATTTTTCTACACCTTAAATATATAATTTCATTCTAACCTATCAAAGCCTTCTCAGCATCTAAAGCTAATATGACCGCTATTTCCCCTTTGAGATATATGTATTAAACTAACAATATTATCTGCAGAATGTCTTCCTTTAACAAACCCAGACTGATCTATATGGATTAAACCCAGTAAATAATTAACATAATATAACATAACAATTACAGCACGGAAACAGGCCATTAGGCCCTTCTAGTCTGCACCGAACCAAACACTCCTCTCTAGTCCCACCTACCTGCACATTGACCATAACCCTCCACCTTCTTCTCATCCATATACCTGTCCAGCTTTTTCTTAAATAATAAAATTGACTCTGCCGCCACTATTTCTCCCGGAAGCTCATTCCACACCGCTACCACTCTCTGAGTAAAGAAGTTCCCCCTCATGTTACCTCTAAACCTCTGCCCCTTAACTCTTAACTTATGTCCTCTTGTTTCAATCTCTCCTACTCTTAACGGAAATAGTCTATCCACATCCACTCTGTCTATCCCTTTCATAATCTTAAATACCTCTATCAAATCCCCTTTCAACCTTCTACGCTCCAAAGAATAAAGACCTAATCTGTCCAATCTCTCCCTGTACTCTAGATGCTTAAACCCAGGTAACATTCTGGTAAATCTTCTCTGCACACTCTCCACTCTGTTTATATCCTTCCTATAATTAGGCGACCAGAACTGCACACAGAACTCTAAATTAGGCCGCACCAACGCCTTATACAGTCTCAACATCACTTCCCAACTCCTATATTCCATGCAATGATTGATAAAGGCCAGCATACTAAAAGCCTTCTTCACCACCCTATTCACTTGAGTTTCTACCTTCAGGGAACGATGTACCGTTACTCCTAAATCCTTCTGCTCTTCTGTATTCATCAATGCTCTCCCATTTACTACACATGTCCTGTTCTGATTCTTCTTACCAAAATGAAGCACCTCACACTTATCAGCATTAAATTCCATCAGCCATTTTTCAGCCCACTTTTCTAAGCAGCCCAAATCCCTCTGCAATCCTTGAAAACCTTCTTCATTATCCACTATTCCACCTATCTTAGTATCGTCTGCATATTTACTAATCCAATTCACCACCCCATCAGCCAATCTGTTTGCTAAAACTTCAGCTATTATCTTATAATCAACAATTCATAATATTTTTGTTTATTTCTTTCAATTAATTTTTCAATTCTGTAAGTCTGCATGGAATCATAATATAATTTCTTCTTTATTCTTCCTTTTTCACTTCAGATATATTTTTAACCATATAACCATTTACAGAGTGGAAACAGGCCATGTCGTCCTTTTGAGTCCGCACCAGTTCACTAGTACAACTCCACTAGCTCAAATCTCCCACTCTCCACCAATAACCCTCCAACCTCCTCACCTCCATGTACACATCCAACCTTCTCTTAAATGACAGAATGGACATTTCCGCAACTATCTCATTCGGAAGATCATTCCATTCTGCCACCACTCTATGAGTGAAAAAGCTACCTTTAATATATCTCCTAAATTGTTGCCCCCTTACCCTTGACACATGGCCTCTTGATCCAACCTCCTCTGCCCTCAGGGGAAAGAGTCTGTTTATGTCTAGTCTATCTATTCCTTTCATAATTTTAAATACCCCTATCAAGTCCCCTCTCAGTCGTCTACGTTCCAATGAATAAAGTCCCAGTCTCCTTAATCTTTCCCTGTAATCCAGATGCTGTAAGCCAGGCAACATCCTTGTAAACCTTCTCTGCACCCTCTCCACCTTATCTATATCCTTTCTATAATATGGAGACCAGAACTGAACACAGTACTCCAAACCTGGCCTCACCAATGCCTTAAACAGCTGCAGCATCACCTCCCAGCTCCTACACTCTATATTATGATTTATGAAGACCAGCATACCATATGCCTTCTTAACCACCCTGTCTACATGGGAATCCACCTTCAGTGAACTCTGTACCATAACCCCTAGGTCCCTTTGCTCCTCTACGTGCCTCAGTGCCCTCCCCTTAACTGCATATGTCCTATTCTGGTTATTTTTACTGAAATGCAACACCTCACACTTGTCTACATTGAATTCCATCTGCTATCTTTCAGCCCACTCTTCCAAACAAACCAAATCCTTCTGTAATCCAAGAAAATCTACCTCACTATACACCACTCCCCCTATTTTTGTATCATCCACATATTTGCTTATCCAGTTAACCACACCCTCCTCTAAATCATTAATATAAATGATAAACAACAAGGGATCCAGCATCGATCCCTGAGGCACCCCGCTTGTCACAGGCTTCCATCCTGACATACAGTTGTCCACCATGACCCTCTGCTGTCTATCTCCCAGCCACCTCTGAACCCATGTCACAATCTAATTCCTAGTGATGGAACCTTCCTTATTAACCTTCCATGCGGAACCTAAAAGCCTTACTAAAATCCAAATAGATCACATCAACTGTTCTATCTTCATCCACCTTTTCTGTCACTTCCTCAAAAAACTCAACAAGGTTTGTCAAACATGACTTTCCTTTTACAAACCCATGCTGGATGCCCCTAATCAATCCCTGCCTATCTAGATATGCGTATATACTATCTCGAAAAATACCCTCCATAACCTTCCCCACCACCGAAGTCAAACTTATGGCCGATAATTACTTGGCCTACACCTACTGCCTTTTTTGAAGAATGGAAATACATTTGTAACCCTCCAATCCTGCAGTATCTCCCCCTCCCTCCAGTGATCTTTGAAAAATCACTGACAGTGTCCCCGCTATTTGTTCCCTGACCTCCCTTAAAGTCCTGGGAAAAATCCCATCAGGACCATGAGACTTATCCACCTTAATTGACCCTAGAAGCTCCAAAACTCTGGCTTTATTAATCCCTATCCTTTCCATAACTAAGCCCTTTGCCTCTCTTATCTCGTATAGCCTAATGTCCCTTTCCCTCATGAATACAGACGAGAAAAAATTGTTCGATATTTCTACTATCTCGTACAGTTCCTGACATAGTTCACCGGTCCCATCGTCCAGTGGATCTATTCTATCCTTAACCCTCCTTTTACTGTTCACATATCTGTAAAAACCCTTAGGATTCACCTTTGCCTTATTAGCTATACCTTCTTTTTGCCTTTCTAATTTCCCTCTTACGGTGCTTCCTGCAATGTAAGTAACGACCATACATCTCCTCAATCCCTTGTTTTTTTTAATATTTGGTATAGGCCTCCCTCTTATCCTGAACCAACTTCTTAATTTCACCAGAAAACCACGGCTCCCTTGAACCTTTAGTTTTCCCCTTTGGCCTGACTGGAACATAAAGATCCTGTACTCTCAAAATCTCACCCCAAAATGCCCTCCAAATTCCTCTACATCCTTTCTGGCAAAAAGATCAGCCCACACAACTCTCTGCAAATCCCTTCTCATTTCTCCAAATCTGGCCTTCCCCCTCTCGAAGACCTTCAACTTCGGACCTGACCTATCCCTTTCCATCATTAAGCTAAAGCTGATGGACCCATGATCACTGGATCCGAAGTTCTCTTCAACATTTACCTTCGTCATCTGCCCCATTGTATTTCCAAACAACAGATCTAACACTGCTCCCCCTCTAGTTGGCATCTCAACATATTGCTGCAAAAAGCAATCCTGAACACAATGCATAAATACTAATCCATCCTGCCCTTTTACTGACTGCGTTTCCCAATCTATGTTTGGAAAATTGAAATCCCCAACCAACACCACCCTATTTCTACTGCACATCTCACCTATTTCATTGCACATGTGCTCTTCTAGTTCCCTTTCCCCATTTGGAGGCTTATAAAATACCCCTATAATAGTAACCTCACCCTTCTTATTTTTCATCTCTACCCACACTGCCTCCCTCGACGAGCCCTCCAGTCTATCTTGCCTCAGCACTGCTGTAATATCCTCCCTGACAAGTAATCCCACATCTCCCCCTCTTAATCCACCAACTCTGTCACATCTAAAGCAGCAAGATCCTGGAACATTCAACTGCCAGTCACAACCTTCTTTCAACCACGTCTCACTAATGGCCACAACATCATAATGCCACATGTCAATCCACACCTTTAGCTCATCCAGTTTCCTTACTGCACTCCTCGCATTAAAAGATTTCTGTAAATCTTTTTCCAAATTCTCTATTTTTTTCCAATTATCTAAATCCTTAGCATAATCTTCTTTTTAAATTTTAATTGCATATCTTATTATTTAACCTCTTAATAAGCCTTCAAAGCAACCCATAAAATAAATTTATTATCCATTGGATCGGAATTAATATCCAAATATTCCTGAATTTGTTTTGTTATAGAATTTCAAAAAAAACAACTTTTTTTAAACAAAGAAGAATTAAATCTCCATCTGTTCGACATTTTTTCCTTTTTAGAAATTATACATGATATCAAAAGGGGTAAATGATCAGATAAAATCCTCGCTTTATATTCTGCTTGTATATTCCGCTTCCTTGTAAATTTGCTGACATTAAAAGCATATCTATTCTCGAATATAAGAATAAAAGGAATAAATTTTTTCTTTTGGATTTAACCTTCACCAAATATTGACCAAATTCAAATCTTTTTCAGTTTTATTCCTTCTAACTGATTTTTGTGACATCTAAAATTGAATCTAAACAACAATTAAAGTTTCCTCCAATTAAATTATTTTCATGTGTTTCACTAATCACGTATACATTTTTCAACATCTACACTGGGTGCATAAATACACATAAGTGTCCACATTTCTGAATAAATTTGACAATATACAAAAACAAATCTCCCAACAGGATCCATAACCACAGATTATCTTTTAACAGGAACTTTCTTATTTAAACAAAATAACAACTCCTCTTGCTTTAGAATTAACTGAAGAAGCTACCACTTGACCTACCCATTCCCTCTTTATTTTTGGATGTTCCTTTTCAGTTCAATGTGCTTCCTGTAAAAAAGCAATATCACCCCTTATTTTTTTAATATAAGCCCATTTATATTCAAAGATACATAACTTAATACATTTTGACCTGTCATATTCAAATCTAAAAATCAAAGAACTCTCGCCACTTGTTGCACTGAACCCCTGCTCCATAAACATATACAAATAAATTTGACATCTCCAATACAAAGGAAAATAAAACCCCGAAAAGAAAAACTCCAAACAAAAAAAAGTACCAGTTAAAAAAAAAGTACTAATTCCCTCTACTGTACAGGAAGTAGCCTTTGCCATAAAGTAGAAGATAGCTACGGAAGGAGAAGACAAAAAGTCCACCCCCCCACCCCCCCCCCCCCCAGACAGAATACACATCATGTCAATGATCATTCATTCAGGTATAAGTGGCTTCTTCAAGATCTTTATTCACTTGGATCATCATCAATTTTGAAGTTCTTGATGTTTTAAGAACTTTTGCACATCCTGGGCCTCCTGATCCTGGTGAAATAAAAGCTGTTGAGCAGATTGACTGAAACTTGAAGTTTGATCTTGTTTAAGATTTAGCAAAGAATTAGCAAACTTCAAAACCTCTTCTTCATCGTGGAAAAACCATGATTGATTTTCTACAGAAAACACTTTGAGTAAGGCCGGGTAACGAAAAGAAATCTTATATCCTTTCTTCCATAAAACAGATTTCGCAGGATTAAATTCCTTTCTTCTTTTAACAATTGACATATTTAAATCCACATAAAAAAAGATTCTGTTATTTCCCACTATTAAAGGACCTTGTGTTTTCGAGCATTCTGAACCACGAATCTTAATATTTCTTTATCTTGATAACCTAAACTCCTTAACAAAATCAAGCGTAGCTCTTGACCAGGAAATGGTTCTTCCTATTTGCTCTATGTGCTCTATCCAATTCTAATCCATTAGGAAAGTTTTCAGGAGTTATAATTTCTGGAATCCATTTTTGAAAAAATTGCACTGAATTAGAGCTTTCAAAATCTTCAGGTAGCCCAACAATCTTAACATTATTTCTGCAACTATGAATGTCCAGTACATCAATTTTTTTTGCAAAAGTTCTTTTCTTTCTACTTCCCAAGCCATAAAAGAACTGTCCATTTTATTAACTGTATCCTTGCATTGTTCTACTTCATCACAATAATCTTGAAGATCATCTTCAATTTTTTGGAGTTTAGTTTCAACTTTCTCCACAATTTTAGCATGTTTTGCCATTTCTTCCTTTATAACTTTCATTTCACCTTTCAAATATTGAAATTGCATTTTAGGTTCATTTTTAGAAGACTCAAACTGAATCCATACCTTTCACCAAATTCTCTACTTGACTCACAATTAAAGTTTTCAAAGCTTTAAATTCTTCACTCTGAAATTTAACCAGAGTGTTCAAACTTGATATCCTCCATACCTTGAATAAGTTGGGTTTATTCTTCCTATAACCATATAACAATTACAGTATGGAAACAGGCCATTTTGGCCATTCTAGTCTGAACCGAACTAAGTAATCTCCTCTAGTCATACCTACCTGCACCCTGCCCATAACCCTCCATTCCCCTCCCATCCGTGTTTCATCTTGTATTTGTATGTGTGAGTTCTTAAGACCATACATGGATGAAGGAAAAGGTTCTTTACTTTAAAGTTGTTGTAAATAGCACCATGAGGCTGAAAGCCTCCATTATAGATATAGCATACTGTATGTCTTGCTCTGTGTCAGCCCTTTGGTGGCAGCCAAGTACAATCAAACAGTAAGGCACTGCTAGTTGCTTGCAACCATGATCACTCTCATTAAATCCATATACCTATCCAATTTTTCCTTAAATGACAAAATGGACCCTGCCACCACAACTTCTCCCGAAGATCATTCCACACAGCCACTATTCTCTGAAGAAGTTCCCCCTCATATTACTTCTAAATTTTTGCCCCTTAATTCATGACCTCTTGTTTCAATCTATCCTAGTCTCAAATGAAAAAGCCTATCCACTATGTATCCCTCCCATAATCTTAAATCTCAAATCCCCTCTCAACCTTCCACGCTTCAAAGAATAAAGACCTAATTTGCTCAATCTTTCTTTGTCATCTAGATTCTGAAACCCAGGTAACATTTTTGTAAATCTTCTCTGCACCCTCTCTACCTTGTTGATATCCTTCCTATAACTCAGTGACCAAATCTGCACAGAGTATTCTAAATTTGGCCTCACCATTGCCTTGAACAGTCTCAACATCACCTCCCAACTCCTGTATTCTATGCTTTGATTTATAAAGGCCAGCATACTAAAAGCCTTTTCACCATCCTATCCACATGAGATTCTACCTTCAGGGAACGATGCACCGTTATTCCTAGATCTTTCTGCTCCACTGCATTCCTCATTGCCCTCCCATTTTCTACGTATATCTTGTTACGCACATGTGCAGACTTCTGAGCATGTCCAGTTGTTCCAGCACAGTCTGTAGTTCGATACCCTTCGTCTGGACTCCAGTGCCATCTTCCACAGCTCCCCAGAGAAGTGGCACTGGTGTCACGTGAATCTTTGCTGTCGTCGCTTGAGTACAAAATGCCAAGGCTGTGCCAAAAGTGTGTTTACCCCTACCATTTACTGCTCACTACTGGTAACACTCTGTTATAACCACTCACGAGATGATTGTTGGTGACCTCAGAAGAGCCCAGTACCAGAGAATTTTCAAAGATCACAAGATAAAGGCCATTCAGCCCATCGAGTCTCCATCCTGAGCTAAACTGTTCTCACATCTGGTTCCAAATTCTGGTCTTTTCCCCATATCTCTTGATTCCTTGATTAATTAGATACCTGTCAATCTCCCCCTTAAACTTCCCCAGTGATCAGGCCTCCACAGCTGTATGTGGCAACGAATTCCACAAATCCACAACCCTCTGGCTAAAGAAATTTCCCCTCATCTCTGTTTTAAGTGGTACCTTCTCATTCTAAAACTGTGCCCTCTTGTTCTGGATTCACCTACCAAGGGAAACATCTTATTCACATCTCCTCTATCCAATCCTTTCAGCAATCAAGATGTTTCTATGAGATCCCCTCTCATTCTTCTATACTCCAATGAATACAGTCCAAGAGCCACTAAACGTTCCTCATATGCCCCTGCATTTCAGGAATCATTCTGGTAAATCTCTCTGTGCTCTCTCCAACATCATTACATCCCTTCTAAGTTAAGGGGCCCAAAACTGCAAAGGTGCAATATATTCAGTGAAAAGCTCACAAAATGTTGGAGGAACTCAGCAGGACAAGGAAGCATCCATAGATAGTCGATGCTTTAGACCAAAAGCCTTCATCAGAATAACAAGAGCCAGAGAAGGGAGTTTATGTCGGCAGTCTCCAACCAGGCAGGGGGAGAAGGGGGGTTTAGCGGTGGTGTTGAGTGGGGTGGGGGGTGGTGGCAGTGCTGAGCAGGGGGTAGTGGCAATGGTGAGAGGCAGGTTAGTGGCGGTGCTGAGAGAGGGGTTAGTGGCGGCGCTGGGGGGTAGTTAGTGGTGGCAATGAGAGTAGGGTTAGTGGTGGCGCTGGGGGGGTTAGTGGCAGTGCTGAAGTGGGGTAGTGGTGGTGCTGAGTGGGGTGGGGGTGGTGGCAGTACAACACAGTGGCTACCAGGTCCGGCTCTCGCGAGAATGTTGTGTCACCATTTATTTTGCTCACTGCGGCTGCCCTGAGTCTGGCCAGAAAATTCCTGCACCGGCTTCTTCATTAGAAATTTGCAGCAGACTGAATAATAACAGGACAGAAGGTTCAGAACGCCCCCTACTTCCTCACCACCCCCCCCCCCCCCCGATCATTCCACCACCCACCGATGGGGGGGGGCACGGCAGCACGCACTTTGGGATTCACTAATGCGGAGTCACAGGAGATAGATGAGGTCTTAAATGAACCTTCTTGTCTGTATTTATGATGGGTAAGGGAATGGAAATAAGCAAGTTCAGCAAAGAGAACAGTGACATCCTGAAACACATCAGCATTATGAAAGGGGAGCTGTAATCGTCTTTGAATGCATAATGGTAGACGTATCCTGAGGGCCTGACCAGATAAGTGCTAGGACTTTGTGAGAAACAAGGAAATTGCTGGCACCATGGCACAGATTTTTTCTCTCCTTGTTAGCCATGGGAGAGCAACCAGAAGAATAAAGAATGGTGAATATTGTCCCTTTTTTTAAGAAGGAAAACCCAGGGAACTCCATGCTGGCGAGCCTTACATCTGTGGTCGGAAAGTTCTGGTAGGGATTCTGAGGGAGAAGATTTATTTGCGTTTGGAAAGGCAAGGACTAACTACTGATAGTATGGCTCTGCTGTTAGAAATCATACTGATCTGTTTTTGAAGGGTAAACAGAGGATTCATTGGGTCAAGAAAGAGACACTGTCTGCATGGACTTCAGCAAGATCTTGTACAAGGTCCTGCATGCTGGTCCCTCTAGAACTGGCTTGATGGTCAGAGATACAGGGTGGTGGTGGAGAGTTATTTTTCAGTCTGGAGGCCTGTCACCGTGTGTTTCGCAGGGATCGGTGCCCTGTCATTTGTCGTTTATCATATGTGTTAACGATTTGGTAATAAATCTGAGTGGACATTGAAGGACTACATAAGTCGGAAACTAAAACAATACAAAACTTAACTGCTGGAGAAACTCAGTAATATGGCCTGCATGCACAGGGGGAAATAGGCAATCAATGTTCCAGATTGGAGCACTGCTTCAGAATAGTAAATGTGTGATTAGTAAGTTTGCAGGTGGCAGCAACATTGGTGATGAAAAAGGCTGATCCCATGGAAAAATAGGCAAATGAATGGCAGACAGGAGGAACTCAGAAAGTGTCACTAATCAATGAAACCTAGGCATACAAGTAGCTTGTCCTTTCGAAGTGGTGATAAATGTAAACTGTGTGGTGAAGAAGGCATATGGAATGCTAACCTTTATTGGTTGTGGTATGGCATGCAAAGTTGGGATCCCACATTACAGTTGGACAAAATAATGAGAAAGTTTTTTTTGTATCAGGTCATCATGGTTAGCATTGCTGTTAGCGCAACGCTGTTACAGCGCCAGAGATTGGGGCCGGGGTTCGAATCCCACGCTGTCTATAAGAAACTTGTACGTTCTCCCCTCGACTGCGTGTGTTTCCTCCAGGTGCTCCGGTATCTTGGTTCTTGAACCTCCAAAATATTCTGTATGGAATTTAAACTGGAGGTGGTTTCCTCCCACTCTACAAACGTATCAAGGATTGTAGGTTAATAGGGTGTAATGGAGCAGCACGGGCGTGGGCCAAAAGGGCATGTTACCATGCTGAATGTCTAAATCTATTAACATTTATTATTTATATTATGAGCTCCAGATTTAGTAAAATGGGATTATCACTGTAAGGGATAGTATAGACTGGAGAGACTGAATGGTCACAGTTAGCATTTAATATTTCACACAAGCACCATCACAACACAAGTCACAGCCACTGACAATTCGTTACACTGGAAGAACTGAGGGAAGGCTTGTCACAGTCTGTTTCAGATTAGATATATTTACAAAGGCATTGTGATTTTGCAAGGGAGAACCATGCTGGCTGCTGGAGAGAAAACAGCTTGATGAAGCAGCTCTTGTGGCCAGCCATTCTGTGGAATTCAGAGCAAAGCAGGCTCTGTGAATGACTGGGCCTTTTTGATGGATTGACCTGTGCCAGGAGGGTCTTTTTGGGAAGCAAAGTGCTTCATTTTGATCATGACTAACAGTGAAGTTACTTGGAGAGACCAGTGCCAGGGTCTTGGAAGCTTCGTGGAGGCCACCCAATTCAAGTCTCACCTACAAAAGAACTGGGAGTGTTAATGACCACAGATTGTGCGGATGGATGTTTCTTCAAAGGCAACACAAGAAGAATTCACGAGTCTGTAGCAGCTTCAACTCCAGTCTTCATCAGTTCATCATTAATTCTGGGCATCAAATTTCAAAGGACTACGTTTCAACACTGAATTTGAAAGACTGAACTTTGAAGTAACTTTCTAGATTTTGGCCTGGACAGTAATGGTGTGGGTATAACACACACAGGGATCGAGTTAGTGTTAAGGATGGTTTAAAAGTTAAGACTACAGTTCAAGAGTTAGAAATAAAATTAGTGTCTTAAAATTAAACTCTGTCTCGTTCATTCCTCATTGGTGCTTGTTACATGCGGTTTGTAACACTTTTTATAAAAAAATTGTATCAATGAGTCTACTCCTTGGATGATAATGTACGATGAATGTGCCTTCAATCACAGAGCAGGAATTTTAATGCTATTTAGTTGCTTTGACATATCATGTGAGAAGTTTCAATTTCACACATTCCTCCATTGTCCAGCGATTCCCACTTGTGAATAGACATCATGTCCAGGCCAACCACAATATCAGTCTAAAACTATCAGCTTGCAGAAGGCCTATATTCCTCTATTCCCTACATGTTCAGGTGTCTGTCTAAATGTTGATCTCTAATCTAGGTGACACCCTGGTGAACCTCTTCTGCACCCTCTGCAAAGTTTCCACATTCATCTTGGAGCATTACAAGCCAGAACTACATACAATATACCAGTTTTATATTCAAAGCCCTAACCTGATGGAAACAAGCATATTGTACACCATTTTTACCATCCTATTTATTTCCCATGACAAGTTTAATGATCTCTGGACTTGGACCCAAGATCTCCCTGCACAACAGTGTTCCTGTGGGTCCTGACATTAAATACTGTCCTCATACATTTGACTTCCCAGAGTTGCAAACACAGCTTAGGCTATCAATCAAACTAAATTTTCTTCCATCAACCCCACCCACACTCCCTGCATAAGCTCCGCCTACCCTCTACGCATCATCTCCACCTACACTCCCCGCGTCGACTCCCCTTACACTCGCACATCGACTCCGCCTACACTCCCCGGATCCACTCCATCTACACTCCCCGCATCGACTCCGCCTAAACTCCCCGCATCGACTCCACCTACACTCCCCGCATCGACTCCGCCTACACTCCCCGCATCATCTCCGCATCGCAACCATGCTCATTTCCATTGGTAGATAGGAATGTAATGATTTCTACGTTCCGATTCCAGGCCTGTGTTCAGTGATCATTCCAGTGAGAGCTGGATCTGACTTCTCAAAATACACAAGCTACCTGAAGATGTTCTGGTCTGTGTACCTCAAAGTGCTGCCCCAGTGAACTGCTATGGTTTTGTGCTCCTTGCTTCTCAATGCAAAGACCTGATACGTGCTGCAACAATTAAACACATTTTATACTTACCGCATTCAACCCACAAAGCTGATAGCAGGCCATGACGATGATAACAGTGATGACCTGCCATCTTACAGATGACTTTCGTAGCAATTCCAAGACCGAAACTAAGCGGATTTGGCTCTGAGTTTTCTTCTCTGCCAGGACTACATGCAGTTCCTCAGAGATATCTTCTTTTCCAGAAAACACTTGAAATGCTGCAAGAAATTATGGAATTACTCACTTATACAGTAAATGACAGGATTCTTAGAGGCATTGATTTACAGAGGGATTTTGGGGTGGAATAAATGTAGAAAGGGTGCTACTCGTCCTCGTCAGTTGTACCATTGAGTATAGAAGTCCGGAAGTCAAGGGGAAGAAAGGTGAATGATGAACTCTTGAATGAAGTTCACAGTCAAGACATTGCATGCAGTTATTGGAAGGATATGGAGGCCTTCGAGAGGTTGCAGGAAAGGTTTACTAGGTCATTGCCTGGATTAGCTCTAAGGAGAGATTAGACAAACATGGATTGTTTTCTCCGGAGCATTGGAGGTTGAGGGGAATCCGTGAGGGTGGCCTGATTGGAGTTTATAAAATTAGGAGAGGCAATGTTAGGGTCAGCAGTCAGAATTTTTTCTCCAGGGAGGAAATGTCAAATACTAAAAGGCACAAGACTAATATGAGAAGGGCAATGTTTAAAGATACACGAGGAGTTTTATTTCATATAGAAAGTGGTAGGTGCCTGAAACGCACTGCCACAGAGTGTGGTGGATACAATAGCAATATTTAAGTGGCATTTAGACAGAGGCGTGGACAGGCAGGGAATAAAGGCATATAGCATGTACAGGCGGACTCACAGTTTAAATTGGCATCATGGACAACACAGGCATTGTGGGCCGAAGGGCTTCTTCCTGTGCTGTACTGTTCCACCTTCTACCTGTTATAGTAGTACGAGGGAACAGCCTGCCCGCATTGCAATCAGGCAATTGGTTGTATTGTACTTTTGGTGACAGCAATACAGTCCACACGTTGGGTTATATTTAAACCTCCATGAACACACAGTCACAGTTAACTCACCTTCCACTCGATAAACAGCTGTACCCATTAAAAATGCATTGGAAGATACATTTTGATTACATGTCACAATACATTTTCTGTACTATTGTTTTCTTTGAAATAAATCCTGCTATTAATAGACCCACAGAGTAACCGACCATGAGTGCTGAAATGAACAGACAATGGACAATCGCTCCAAGAGAGACATTATTTAGCTTGTCAAGCTAAAGGTTCCCATGGTTTCCATGATCGTAATTAAGCAGAACTCATCAAGGTCATAACGAAAGATGCACTTGTGATGCTCCAACAACCTAACAACTCTAAACATGGATTGGAACAATTGCTTAGATTGACAATCCACTCTAACAGATTGCCAGCCGCCAGTTCTCATATTTTTGTCTAAAACATAACTCTCTGTTTAAAAAAAAGTATGATAGATGGTTAATCAAAACATTACATAGGAACATAAGATATAGGAGCAGGAGTCGGCCATTCGGCCCATCATGTCTGCTCTGCCATTCAATGGCTGATCTGATGATCGGCTCAGCTCCAGCTACCTGCCTTTTCCCCCCACATCCCTTAATTCCCCGACGATGCAAAAATCTGTTCAATCTTGTCTTATTGAACATTACCAGTTATAGGTGATTTGCTCACGGAGCCCAATTTAATTAATCGCATCTGTCACCTTGCAGAGTTTACAGTTCCCTCTTTGATTTCCTGATCTTTTGAAAGTCTGCTTCACGTGAAAGCAAAACCATGGTTACGTCATGCACGATGCGATCATGCTGAAGAGGGTACAGGAGAGATTCATGAGGGCATCTCAGAATGGAGGCGAGACTCGAGAGGCCAGGCCTATTTTCCCTGGAGTGGAGGAATAAAGAGGGGATGCAACTGAGCAAAATAAAATCATGAGGGGGAATAGTCAGGATCAAAGTCAAATCAAGTTTATTGTCATCTGATTGTACGAGTACAACCCGACGAAACAGCATTCTCCAGTCCTCAGTGTAAAACACGCAGCCACACAACCAGACATAGCACACACAAACAGACAAACAATACATATGCAGGACAAGTCTTCATACATACATATAAATAAATAAATAAATAAAGACTGCTTTGTGAATAGTAGAGTCTCAGGTGGTCAATGTGAGCTGTTCCTTTGGTCATTCAGCATTCTTATACTGCCCGTGGGAAGAAGTTGTTCCTTAGCCTGGTGGTACTGGCTCTGATATCTCTTCCTCAATGGAAGCAGCTGAAAGATGCTGTGTACAGGGTGGAATAGGGTCCTCAATAATTTTGCGCGCCCTCTTCAGACAACGATCCTGGTAGATCATGTCGATGAGGGCGTGGGGTGGGAAACAGGGAGAAACTCCAATAATCTCCTCTCCCACTTTTACGGTCCTGTGGATTACTCTCCGATCCATTTCTCTGCAGCAACCATACCACACTGTGATGCAGCCGGCCAGGGTGCTCTCGATGGAGCTCCTATAGAAGCCTGGCATCCTGGTGGCCAGTAACCTAAACCACTTCAGTCTTCTCAGGAAGATTCAGGTGAGAGTTTAGAGGGGATCTGATAGGGGCTTTTTTTCACTCAAAGAGGGGTGAAGAGTGGTGGAAGCAAAATCACAAACAGTATCTATGAAGTGTCTAGATTTGCCTTTGAATCTCCGATGAGATGGGATTAATATAGATGGGGGTCCCACAGATCTGAAAGAATGTGGTGGGACAAATGGCTTGTTTCCATGCTGCAAGATTCTCTGGCTTCATGTAAAAAACAATCAAATCTTACCAAAAAATAATGACTAACTGTCTTAGAAGACAGTTTTGCACCAACTTGTCCCTACAACAAGCTCTGGATTTCGTTCGGCTATCTGAAAAAGAATGGGCTTATTATGGATAGCAGGCTACTGTGCGAACTAGGTCAGATCTTCCAAACTTAGTCAAGTTTTCTGAGGAGGTGATGGAAGATGATTTATGAGGATAGGCCAATCTATGTTGCCTACATAGATTTCAGTCAAGCATTCAACAAGGTCTCTCGTGGGCGTCTGATCCAGAAATATAAGATGCATTGGATACACAGAGATTTGGTTAGATTGGATTTCAAACTTGCTTTGCTATCAGAGACAGAGGGTCATGGTGGAGGAGTGTTGTTTTTGTTGGATGCCTAAGCCAGTGGGGTTCTACAAGAATCAGCGTGGGATCCCTGTTGCTTGTGATATAGATAAATGATGTGGATGAAAATGCAGGTGGACGGATTAGTATATGTGCAGATGATAATTGGCAGAGTTGTGGATAGCGAGGATACAGCAGGATATGGATCACAAGGAAAGCTGGAAGGAGACGTGGCAGTCAGGATTGAATCGGGACAAATGTGAAGTGTTGTGCTTTGGGAGATCAAATGCAAAAGAAAAGTATAGAGTAAACAGTCACAAAGTCAGAGAGCATGGAATAGGCCTCACCTTTCTGGGCTAATCTGATTTGACTGCATGTAGTTCACATCCTTAAAAGGCCTCCTGACATACATATTTGTCCTAATATCTTTATTTTGATTTTATCAATGAACAGTACCAAAATTACCATCACAAATGAATAAATTAAATGCAAATCAATCATTGATATGTTTCCAAATGTAACCCCTATCCCCCCCCCCCCAAAACAAAACCCGGAATAAGAAGAAAAAGGAAAGAAGAAGAAAAAAAGGACAAAAAAAAGGAAAAGGAAAGAGAAGAGCTGTCGAGATCTGGAATCCAGTTCAACAAAAAGGGGCCCAATTATTTTTATCTAGTTCTCAATAAAATGTAGAAAAATAAGGGAAGAAAAATAAATATTTGTTAAGTATTCATCCCTACCCTTTGTAGGTAAGGTTCCTGTACCTGCAAAAAATGTGTTGTACTTATTCCTTAAATTATACGTGATTTTCTCCAGGGGAACGTATCTATGCATTTCAGTATTCCAACGGGCTATTTCCAAGAGAGAATCAGCCTTCCAGGTAACTGCAATACATTTCCTAGCCACTGCCAATGCAATTTTAAGAAACTCTAATTGGCACTTAGACAGCCTCATTTTAAGTCTTGCGTCCACAATATTTCCTAAGAGAAATGATTCTGGACTTGGAGGCTATTGTTTCCCAATAATTTGATTTAGTAAAACTCTTCAATTTTCCCCAAAAGGGTTTCAATTACTAGGTGAAATGTAAGAAAGTATCTGTTTCTTTCCCGCATCTAAAATATATCGGGGAAAAAAAAGAGTTCATTTTATGTAATTTTTGCAGAGCAAGATATAGCTGATGCAAAAAATTATATTGCATCAGCCTATATCTTACATTAATTATATTGGTCATGGCATAAATCAGACCAGGTCTTATCATCAATACTAATATTCAAGTCTAATTTCCATCTATTTGTCCTTATGCCTTTTGAACACTGTAATTATGCCCTCTAGTTTCTCCTGGCAGCTCTTTCCTGTGGTGTTGGGAAGAGAATCAGGTTCAATGGGTTCACAAAGGGATGAGTCGGGACACAAGTGTTACAATCACACACAACTTTTATTAACACACAGGAGACAAACAGGGAGAATATTAAATGGTACTCGATCACTATTTCATTTAAGCAACGATATAGACATTCAGCTTGGACCTAGGTTGGACTCTGACAATAGTGAACCTATACTCGACATGCTCACACACTACAAACAGGGACTCTTACACACTCCCAATTCCCTATACCAACAGGACTGTGGCTCTTTGCAAGTATTGATCTATCACAATACTACAGCTCAGCTTCAATGTAGTGCACACCTTACCCACAACACTTCCAGTGATGTCCACAGTGGTGACCTGGAGTGGAGTGATGCCCAGGACTTGAATGACGAAGCAGAGAAAGAATGTGCTGTGTGTTGGTGTTATATACAGTGCTAATCTGTACTTCTAGCCAATAATAACCATGTGATTTAAATTTGCCAGTGGCAAGGTGTGCACTAATGGGTGGCAGAGTCCAACCTTGATTGACAGGTGATATTACTTCCGAATAAGTTTCAGATGGGGAGGATACATGAGCATTTGCAATACACACATTCCAAGCAGGCAATGAGGCCACATTTCCTTCACATACAACAATTCCAGATATGGACCACTCTTTAACCTATGCCCTTTAGTTTTGGAAGCATCTAAACTGGGAAAAAGGCAATGAGAATTTACTTTATCCATAACTCTCATTGTTTTCTTTTTCTTTTTTAATTTTTTTTTCTTTTTCTTTTTTTTCTTAAACCCCCCTTAAAAAAGACCCCCCCTTCAAACAATTAAAAAAACCCTCTAAAAATTTTTTTAAAACCTACTACTACAAGAATAGTATCACCCTCTGTTGACCGGATGCGGTCAATACCACAAGAGGCGGATGACTTTAGAAGTGGTGGAGTCAAGCATCACCCCCCCAACTGAATATTACATTGCATGTCCCTTATAATTCATCCCAGTGATTCCACTCCACATTCAGCTTCAGCTTCAACTTCAATGTCAATCAGCGATTCTGATTCCAGCTTCTTTTTCCCAATCCCATTCCCAATCTTAACCTCAGGCATTTTCCCCATCAATTTCTTCAAGTCTGCTAAAGAATTAGCAAAAGTTAATGCACCATAAGGATTCTCAAAAAATTGGGACTGATTTGGCCCATAAAACACCTTAAATAGAGGCGGATACCGAAAGGTAAATTTAAACCCTTTCTTCCACAGCACTGCTTTAACCATATTAAACTCTTTCTGTCTCTTAATGACCTCCTAACTTAAATCAGCATTAAAAAAAAAAATCCTATTGCCTTGAACCATCAGAGGGTTTTGATCAAGACAAGCATTCTGAACCGCAAGCCGCAAAATCATTTCTCTAACCTGACATCACAGACATCTTAGCAGAACAGCTCTCGGTAATTGACCTGGAAAGGGTTTTCTCCTTAACGCTCTATTAGCTCGATCTAATTTCAGTCCATCCGGAAAGAACTCAACTCTCAACATCTCTGGAATCCATTTCCGAAAAAATTTAACAGGATCTGAACCTTCAATGGCTTCTGGCAGACCAACTATCTTAATATTATTATGATGATTTTGGTTTTCCAACTAATCAATTTTTTGTAACAAATCACTCTTCTGAACATCCCAGCCTGTAAATGAGTCCTCAATATGGTCCATTCTCTCCGCATAATGGTCCACGCGGTCCTTACAATCAATAAAAGCTTCTTCTGTCTTCTTAAATTTATCTTGTACAGTGTCAACTGCTGTTAAACACTTATTGACATCAACTTTAATAGCTATAATTTCTTCACACATGCCAGTCATTTTTCCTTCATACCAGCAAATTGATCATTTAAAGTTTCAAAACCTTGAGTCATATAAGACATCATATTTTCATTTTGCTTAATAAGTTCTTCAAACAAGAGATTAACTTCCATCCCTGCTACAGGGCCTTTTCAGATGGGAGATGTCTTTAATGTAGCAACAGCTTTCATTGGAGAAGTAGATTTTCTTAAAGCCTTAGGCCTACCTTCAATAAGTCTGGCTACAGCAAGCAACAATTCTTGTTCTTCTTCCAAAACTTCTGGGTTATTTTCATCTTCCTCTTCCTGGTACCTGGTAGTCTTACCGCGGGTCTGGACCCCCTGCCTCACCGTTCCAACCTCACCGGTTCAATGTGTATTGAGTACCCCTGCAGTTCAGGCCCAATCCAGAATCTCGTGCATTTGCGAACTTTCGCGCATGCTCAGAAGCTCAGTAGCGCACAGGGGAGCATCTCCAGACGCGCCGCTGCTTGCGGGCATTCCCCTGCCCGTGAACTCGTGATTGTGCTCGAGTGCCCACCCCCCCCATGCGCTCCTCAGTCAAACCTGGCAGCATCGGACCCCGCACTCGTGCTCCTCCTGGCCCGTCGCCAGGTCAATGACGTCAACGCTATCTTGTGTCTCCCGATGCATAGAGGATGCCAACGTTTCTTCCAGCTGATCTCGACTTTCACGTTGAGGCTTCGGATCCATCTCCAACTGCTCTTGAGGTTCCTTCTGTAAGGTAGGCCTTATTTCTTCTGCATTTTTCACAGGCTTAAAAACTAATTTTTTTATTAGCCTCCTTTTTCCTTTCTTCATCTCTAAGATCTTCAAATAGAAAATTACTTCTCAAAACGTTTATAAAGTTATAAAAGACACTACAATTCGGCTATTGATTAATTCAGTCAGGGAGAAATGTCTCTTCATGTCCTCTTCTGACGCCATCTTGCCATGCCCTCTATCCATAACTCCCATGATTTCATGAATCTCTACATTTCATCTTTCCGTACTCTCAGGATTAAAGAAACAACCTATTCAACCTCTACTTTTAACTCAAGCCCTCCAGTCCTGACAACACTCTGATAACACTTGGCACTCCTTCCAACTTAAAGATGACCTTCCTATTACTGAGCAACAACACTGATCACAGTACTCCTTGTGGTCTTACCTACATCTTGATGAGGTCCCAGCTTCTGTACTCATGTTAAACACCTTTCTCACCACATTATCCACCTGAATTGCCACTTTCAAGGAACTATACACCTGTACCCTTAGGTCTCTCTGTTCTCCACAACTGTTCTACAAGAGGGACGGCACAGTTACCGTAGCGCTGATACAGCGTCAGCGACCCAGGTTGGAATCCTGCACTGTCTGGAAGGAGTTTGAACTTTCTCCCCATGTCCACATGGGTTTCCTCCAGGTGCTCCTAATTCCTCCCACCTTTCAAAAACATACAGAGTTTGTAGGTTAATTGGGGTACTTAGGTGGCACAGGCTCGGGGGCGAATCGGACTGTTACCAGACTGCATGTCTATACTTACAGTTACAAATTATATATTTAAAATGGGCCCTGCCATTCACTGTGCAAGTCATGGCATAGTTTGACTCATCAAAGTGCAATCGCTCACACTTGCCAGAGTTAGAATAGGTGCAAACCCTCCCAGGAGCCTTCACCTACCCACACCCCTCTCAATGGACTGACAATTTTCCTTGTATATTTGACTGTACCTTCTCCCTAATGTGAATCAACTCCATGCCTTATTCTCTTCCAAATTTGTTTATACTGTTCCCAAAATCACTGGAAACCTCTCCCTGGAAGGATACTGGAACCCAGTTCAGGTTCAACCTGGCGAACTTGTATTGTTCGCACTTTCTGCAGACATGTTTCCAGCATCCCAGATATCTAGTGCCCTCCTTCACCATTACCCCATGGCACACCTTTAACCACTCACCTATACGACCCATCCTCCTACTCCTCTACTCAGTAGCAGGTGAAACCAGAAATTTTCCACAACTTATAACCTTTGATGTACAGCTCTTTAATCTACAACCAAGCACCCCAAATTAATGTCAAAAAAGCTCTTCACTCATGATGTCTATTTTATCAGAATCAGAATTTATGGTCATGAACAAGTCATGAAATTCGGTGTTTTGCGGCAGCATCGTAGAGCAAACATTCATATTATAACCAACTTACAACTTTACTATAAAAAAATTAAAATAATAGTGCATGAAAAGTAAGGCAGTGTCTTTGGTTCAATGATTATTCAGGAATCTGATGGCAGCGGGGAAGAAGCTGATCTTGTGCCGTTGAGTGCTTGCCTTTTGGCTCCTGTACCTTTTTTCCAATGGTAGCAGAGTGAAGAGGGCATGGTCTAGGTGGTGGTGGTCTTTGAGGATAGAGGCTGCTTTTTTAAGACACCGCTTCATGTAGATGTCCTCGATAGAGTTTGGTGCCTGTGATGTTGCAGGCCAAGTTAACAACCCTCCGGAGTTTTTTCTTGTCCTGAGAGTTGGCACCTCCATACCAATACCATACCTCCATTCCAATGTTAGTACCAATATGGACTACAACCTCTAGCTGTTTACATTCACCCTTTACAATGCCTGGCATCCTCACCTGGCACCAAGGAGATGACACAACTACAACTACAGATGAATCTGTTTATTCCCCTCATTATTGAGTCTTCTGCCAATATTGCCCTTGGACACTTGTTCCTCCTACCTTGTGCATCTGAGTCTTCCATGGTGCCATGACCTTGTCTCTGGTTGGAGTCCTGATGTGCATATTCAACCCCACCATTTTCCAACACAGTGAAATGGTTCTGGAGATGCGCTTTGAGGTCCCCTTAACTATCTGCCTGCCTTTTTTCATTTTCTTCCTCTAACTGCCCTTCATGAACCTGTATGGTGACCACTTTTAGAACTCGTGTACTATCTATGTGTTTCAGCCATGCAAATGCACTGGACTGTCTACAATCAGTGCTCTAGTTCCAAAACCTGACATCAAACTGGCTGCACGTGTAATCATTTACTCAGCAAGGAGTGTTTTGCTCAAGTGCCCCAATGTCTCTATTTTCTGAGAAGATTAAGGAGGTTTGGCATGTCTCTCAACAACCACAGGTTGTTAGAATAGGTGCAAACCCTCCCAGGAGGGGTTATAGCACACTTACTGGATGCATCACTACATGGTATGGAAACTGTTCTGCTCAAGATCAGAAGAAACTACAGAAGGTAGCTCAGAATATAACACCATATTTCCTGTCCTCCATGGACTCCATCTACATCTCCCACTGCCTCAAAAAGGCAGCCAACATACTTAAAGACCTATCACACCCAGGACACAGTCTCCTCTCCCTCCTCACATCAAGGAGAAGCCATTAGAGTGTGAGCGCACAGACTAACAGATTTGAAGACAGCTTCTTCCCTGCACCTATCAGGCTCCTCTGAATGAACCCCACAACAGTGCTTTCGTGGTTCTCTTGCTTTGTACTCATTGATCTTCCTTTCTTTGCAGTCCTACCCTCTGTAAATTGTGCCCTTTACCCGACAGAATGGACATGAGTGATAACCTGGTCGTCTGTTCACAGAAGAATCCTTCTTGCTGTAGTTTGTAACAAATAAACTTAAAATTCATACATGCCGTTCAACACGCTGGATTGAGCGCACTTGAAATCCTTTTAATTTAGAAGTGGTCCCTTAAAATATCATCCAAAATCTTGCTCACCTGCTCTGTTGGACAGCTCCGCCAACATTGGTGGGGCAGCTCTGCATGTTTTGTTGCATTGGGGACCTTTATTACGTCTGAATTCAGGCTTAAAAGAGGGAAAGTGTGAGCATGCACACAATGGTAAATGGACACCATTCAAGGATGAAAGCCAAGGGGAATAAACATAGGGAACACTGGATGGTTGAGACATTCATTTTGTGAGGGAAAGAATATAAAAACAGCGATGTAGTGTTGAGGCTTTATAAGACATTGGCCAGACTGCATTTGGAGAACTGAGCTGTTTTGGGTCCCTTATCTAAGGAAGAACATGTTGGCATTGGAGAGGGTCCAGAGGAGATTCATGAGAACGATCACTGGAATGAAAGATTTATCATATAAGGACTGTTTGATGGCTCTGGGACTGTAATCACAGGTGTTTAGATGGGGGGGGGGGGGGGGGGGGGAGGTCTGATTGAAACCTATCGAAGGCCTGGATAGAGTAGATGTGGAGAAGTTGTTTCCTGTGGTGGAAGATTCTGTGACCAAAATACAAAAATGTTCTTTTTGAACAGAGATGAGGAGGATTTCCTTTCTCTACAGGCTGGTGAATCTATGGAATTTGTTGCCACAGATGGCTGGGAGGCTAAATCATTGGGTTTATTTCTGTTTCAATATTTTTATAAAATTTTACAATAATAATACAAAAAGGAGAAGCCATATTTATCTAAATATAAAGAGGTAATATGGAAAAGGAAATAGACAAAAGAAAGACTATTTTGTACCACCCGGAATCGAATCAACCAACACTAGGTATCACTGCCATTGTCACTGGAAAATGTCAGTTACCACAGTTGACCAAGGTAAGTCTGGAAACGGATGAAGCTGTAATGGTTTCTTCTGCTGGTGTGGCTTAGTGCTTGTGGTGATATGCTATTACACCACTAGGTCACCATGGGCCATCACCTGACGACCTTGTATATATAAGCCAATCGGAGCTCATGCTCCTCCATCCTGACCTAGGCTTGCACAGAGGCAAGACCTAACTGTATATATTTAACTTGCACTCTGTCTCGTGTGATTGATGCTAGTCACCATCAATTTAATAGACTAATACATAACCAGGATGGAAGCTACTTCTGCCCTCACCCATGCTCCCAACTCCACTGAAACCCAATTTAAGGACCTGGAAATGGAGATGGCTCCCATGCACACGCAACTGAGTACGAACCAGACAGAGAGCTGCGGGACAGAACCAGGACTGGTCATGCAACCCCCCCGGGTTCCTGATTTATAATCAAGGATCACGACAATCGCGGGAAGAAAGCATGCATCAAGTCGCCCTCCCAATCACAATCTACTGCCAGGACTGCGTGGATGGGTTGCTACCCCTGAGACACTCACAGCTAACCTCGATTCCCCAGAGGGGGCACACACTTCTCCAGGACCGAGTGGCCGCATAGGGAAGGGATCAGGCTCGATATGTACCCAACCCCCCCCCCCCAGCCACTGAATCAGAGGCTTAGGTTAAGCCAAGTGCTGAGGCCAGCACTGGATCCAAGAACCCCCAGAGCAAGCACACATTTTGGCCGGTGGCAGAGATTTTTTTTTTTAATTATGTGGGAGTTGATGGGGCGTCAGAGGAAGAACTGTTAATGTTACTGCTAGCGCAGCTGGGGGAAATCACCCGTACTCACTTATACAGGATGCTAAGTCCTACCAAGAAGCTATGAGCACCTTACAGAGACATTATAATAAAGGGCACAGTGAGCTCCACTCCAGAGACAGGCTCAGTCCAGGTCACAGCAAGCAGGAGAGTCTGTTAGAGATTTCATTGTCTCCCTGAAAGTCCTAGAACTTTTAAAGCAGTATCAGCCCAAGAGTATGCGGATGACCTTGTAAGGGACAGGATCGTGGCCAGCGTCAGATCTACAGAAATCAGACAAAGGCTGCTGGAAAAAAAGGATAGTCAGGCTGGAAGAGGCAGAGACTATTGCGGAGGCTTTGGAGGACTCTCGGAGAGAACTTGAAGAGTACTCACTGCTGGACTTGTTAGCCCCTCACAAGGAGTGGAATATGAGTGATCAAGGGCAGCACATAGCAGCAGCAGCCCCACTGGAGCACTCCAAGTGCCTTTTTTGTGGGCAGTGCAACCACCTCAGTGCTCACTGCCCAGTTAGGGAAAAGGACTGTTCAAAATGTGGAAAGAGAGGACATTATGTGAAAGCCCCAAAGGCTCCAGCCAAAGCCCTTTCTCATGCAAATAAGAGGTGGGAAACCTCTTCTTCTTCCTCCTCAGGTAGACCGAAACAGAGTGCTATGTGCTGTCAGCCATCTTGTGCAAAGGAAGCTGGACAGAGGACACCACCATTGGGGGATGAATACGATCCAGAGTACTACCACGACCAGGATACTGAATACTACCTGAACGGAGGGCACGCCATGCTGGCCTCTGCGTTTGAATCAGGCGAGTCCACACAATTTATCGGATGCTACTGTTAGTATTAAAATTAACAGGTCAAAAGTAAATTGCTTGATGATAGTGGGAGTACTAAAAGTTTCGTAGACCAGGGGCTGGTCTAAACATGTACCCGAGTGACCACCAGATTTTGTTAGAGTCCAGCAGACACATAGCTAAAGGAAAACATTTCTGCAGGGTCACACTGGAAATACAAGGCACAGTGTACGAAGAATTTAAGTTGCTAGTTCTCCCACGCCTCTGTGCCCCAGTCCTGCTGGGGCTGGACTTTCAGTGCCAATTGAAAAGTATCACGATAGTACATAATGGGCCCCTTCCCCCACTGCTCCTTAAGAACAGGCCACACTGTAGCCTGACGGCCCTGAATATAGAACCCTCCCCCCCCACTATTCACGCACCTCACTCCCAACTGCACTCCAGTAGCCATCAAGAGCAAGAGGTTCAGCCTGAAGAAGAGAGTTCATTAGAGCAGAAGTCCGCCTACTCCTTCAGGAGGGCGTTATAGAGAAGAGCTCCAGCCCCTGGAGAGCACAGGTCATTAAGGTGAAGTCAAGGGAGAAGCGATGAGTGGTGGTGGATTACAGTCAGATGATCAACAAATTTACGCAGCTGGATGCCTACCCACTATCACGTATTGCGAACATGGTAAACAGCATTGCTCAGTATAAAGTGTTCTCCACTATAGACCTCAAGGCAGCGTATCATCAGTTGCCTATTAGAGAGAGTGACCGCATATACACAGAGTTTGAGGCAGATGGCAGGCTGTATCAGTTTCAGATGGCAGGCATCACCAATGGGGTGTCCCTGTTCCAGCGGGAAATAGACTGCATAGTAGATGAGTAGACTGTGTTCCCATACCTGGACAATGTTACGATTTGCAGCCACTTGCAAGCTGACCATGACATTAACCTTAAACGTTTTTTTCAGGCAGCAGAGAAACGCAATCTAACGTATAATAGGGATAAATGTGTCTTCTGCACTAGAAAACTGGCCATCCTGGGATATGTGGTACAGAATGGGGAAATCAGCCCGCATGCACCCGCTTCTAGATCTTCCAGTCCCACACACACAGAAAACCTTAAAGAGATGTTTGGGACTCTCCCCCAATCGGGATCCCTCGGCCATCCAGCAGTTTCCCCCAACCGCCGGTCCCTCAGTCGCCTCCCCCAACTGCAGGTTCCTCGGCTGCCTCCCAGTCCCACACACTCAGAAAATCTTAAAGAGATGTTTGGGACTTTTCGCATATTATGCACAGTGGGTCCCCAACTATGCCGAAAGGGCCTGCCCATTCATAAAAGCCTCAACTTTCCCACTTTGCCTAGCAGCTATCAAAACCTTCACAGATATTAGGGACCTGATTGCAAAAGCAACCCTGCGGTCCATAGATGAGATGATCCTGTTCCAAGTGGAGACGGATGTCTCAGATGAAGCGTTAGCTGCCACACTGAACCAGGAGGGGCGGCCAGTAGCCTCTTTCTCGTGGACCCTACTGGGGTAAGACACTTGGCAGTGAAGATGGAGGCTCAAGACATTGTGGAAGCGGTAAGGCACTGGAGACATTATCTGGCATGTAAACGCTTCGCCCTCGTCATGGAACAACGATCTGTGGCTTTTATGTTTGACAACCAGAACAGGGGGAAGATAAAAAAAATGATAAAATCTTGCACTGGAGGATAGAATTGTTTATGTATAGTTACAACATTCTATACCGACCTGTGAGGCTCAATGAGCCCCCAGATGTGCTGTCAAGGGGCACCTGTGCGGCCCTCATCACACGTCCCAGCTGCAGAACTTGCACAATGAGTTAGGCCACCCGGGAGTCACTAGACTGTTCCATTTCATAAGGACCCAAAACCTCCCATTCTCAGTAGAGGAAGTAAGGACAGTAAACAAGGGCTGTCCCAACTGTGTGGAATGCAAACCGCAGATTTACCGGCCGGATAAAGCCACACTAATGAAAGCTACTTGTCCTTTCGAGTGCCTCAGCCTTGAATTTAAAGGCTCACTCCCTTCCTATGACAGGAACATTATTCCTTAATGCCATAGACATATACTCACACTTCCCTTTTCAATCCCATGCCCCGACGTATCGGCAGCCATGGTAATAAAGTGCCTTTTCAGCATGTATGGGTATCCCAGCTACATACACACAGCCTTTATAAGTGCTGAAGTCCAGCAGTACCTACAGAATAGAGGCATTACCACCAGCTGCACCACAAGCTACAATCCCAGAGATAATGGGCAAGTAGAAAGGGAAAATTCCACTACAGATACACGATCCTTTATCCGGACATCTAAAATCCGGAAAGCTCCAAAATCCGGCAAGTGGGGACTGGCGGTTGGGGGAGGCAACCGAGGGAACAGCAGTTGGAGGAGACTGCCGGTTGGCCGAGGGACCGGAGGTTGGGGGAGACAGCCGGGTAGCTGAGGGACCACGGTTGAGGGAGACGGCTGAGGGACCGGAGGTTGGGGAAGGTGGCTGGGTGGCTGAGGGACCGGCGGTTAGGGGAGGTGGCCAGGCGGCCGAGGGACCGGCGGTTGGGGGAGGTGGCCAGGCGGCCGAGGGACCGGCGGTTGGGGGAGGTGGTCAGGTGGCCGAGGGACCAGTTGTTAGGGGAGGCATCCGAGGGACTGGCGGATGGGGGAGGTGGCCGAGAGACTGGTGGTTGGGGTCGTGGCCGGGCAGCCGAGGGACCGGCGGATGGGAGTGACTACCGGGCAGCCAAGGGACCGTAGTTGGGGGAGACGGTCAAGGGACCGGCGGTTGGGGGAGACTGTCAGATGGCCAAGGGACGGCAGTTGGGGGAGATGGCCGGGCGACTGGAAGGGGGTAGGGGTGGATACAGCAGCACAATTCAGGTGGGTTTTCCAAAATCCGGAAAAATCTGAAATTCGGAACGCACTGTCCACCAAGGGTTCAGGATAAAGGATTGTGTACCAGTATCTGGAAAACTGTCCTGTTGACCTTAAAGGCAACCTGAGGCTCTACATTCTATTTGCTCATTGTTGTGTATCACCAATAACACGACACCACATGACCATATGTTTTCCTTTTCGAGGAACGTTGCGATGGGCAGAGTGCTGCCTAGGTGGTTGATGACACCTGGACCGGCGCTCCTCCGGAAGCACTGCAGGCCCCACAAAACGGACCCACACATTCGTCGCATTCATGGATGGATGGGAAGAACTCGGTGGCCATGGGTCCTTTCACTGGCCGGAATTGTGGACAATGCAGGAGAGTCGCAGACCCCTATGGATTAGCACAAAGGGATTGTGGACGATGCGGGAGAGTCGCAGACCCCTACGGATCAGCATGAAGGACGACAGAGACCAGGATAGTCGACCATCACGTCACCCCAAAGGGCCTCGTCAAACAATACACCCCCAACAAGCAGTACTCATTCAGAAAGCCCTACACCCCCTCAGCATACTCCCACCCAATATCAGAACTCTCTACCCTCAATATCCTCCACTCCCCCTGCCCCAGTACCCCGAAGGTCCCGGAGAAAAAAGAATGTATGGGGGGGGGGGTCAAAATCCTTTAGTGGGGGGTTGAATGTGGTGATATGCAATTACACCACTAGGTCACCAGGGGCCACCACCTGATGACCTTGTATATAAAAGTAGATTGGAGCTCATGCTCCTCCATTCTGACCTAGGCTTGCACAGAGGCAAGACCTAGCTGTATATATTAGTCTATTAAAACTAGCATTTAACTTGCACTCTGTCTCGTGTGATTGATGCTAGCCACCATCAATGCTGTTGCACACCAAGCGAGCTTGCACCTCTTGGTCGATGTTCTCGGTCATCCCAGGCCAAAAAGCGATGTCCCTCACCCTCCATTTTGTTGCCTCTGCACCTAGATGCCCTCTGCGCAGGATGTTGATGTATGTCTTCTGCAACGAGTTGGGAACCGCAGGTCTCTGGCCTTTCATTACGATCCCTTCCTCGATGAGCAGCTCGTCAAGGAACGGGAAGTAAGGGCGCACCGCTGGTGGCTGACTCCGCTGCTTGTTTGGCCAGCCGCCCTTGATGAAAGTGCCAAGGGTCTTTAAAGTAGCAGTCTCTGCCATGTACCTCCTTAGCTCCTCCAGGTGGGACGAGGATATGTGAGTGACTGTCATTACATCGAAATTGTCCCCCTGCTCAACCTGTCGGACAGTGGAATCTCTGGGTGCACGAGATAACCTGTCGTCTGGGTGCATCTCTTTTCCACACTTGTACCCCAGGGTGATATTGCATTTTCAAAGTCTGAGCCACCATCCTCTGTAACCTCACTGGAGCTGCGTGTATAGGCTTCCTCAGAATCATAACTATGGTCACTGGCCTACCAAAGATGTAGCCATTAAACTTGGAACAGGCAAAAACCACTGCCAACAATTCTTTTTCGATCTGATCTCTGTATCAGTGAGTGACCTTGAAGAATAGGCCACTGGTTTTACATCTTGTAAGCATGCCGCACCAAGCCCATGCTGCGAGGCATCACAGGGCAGCATTACTGGCTTTCGGACGTCATGATACGACAAAACTAGTGGGCATGACATGTGCTTCTTTAAAGTGTCAAAAGCATTCTGTTGCTGCTTGTGCCAAGTCCACTCCACGTCCTTATGCATAAGTTGTCTCAATGGAGCCATGATCTCACTTGAGTTTGGGATGAACTTGCCCAGGTAGTTAACCATATCAAGAAACCTCTGTAGGGCTGCCATGTCCCCTGGCACCGGCATCCCACTATCTTCATTTTTGAGGGATCCATTTTCAGGCCTTCGCTGGTTAAAAATGTGGCCAACATAGGTGACATGGTTCAGCTGGAACCTGCACTTGAGGGGGTTGAACCTCAGGTTCAGCTTTTTGGCAGGGTTGAACACTTTCTATAAATTGGCATCATGCTCCTCTACATTCTTGCTGCCCATGAATATGTCATCAACTATCATGACACAGGGGTACCCTGCAAAAATCTGTTTCATGGATGTCTGGAACACTTCCACAGGCCAAATTAATTCCAAACACCATCCGCAGAGATCTGTTCCAACCAAAATAAGTGCCTGAATGTGGACAGTAATGATGATTTGTGGTCGAGGGTGATCTGCCAAAAGGAGTTCATGGCATCTGGGACTGAGAATGCGGTTGCGGCAGCCATTTGTGCAACAAAATCTTCCCCGGCGTGCATCCCGCGGACTAACGCATATCCAGATTTCTTGCCCATCCTTCTGGTTGGTGGCTACCATAGAGGACACCCGTTCACTCAGCTCTGAAACAGGAGTAATTACCCACAACTCCTGTATTCTGTCCGGCTCAGCCTTAATTTTGTCCTTCATGGCCACAGGTCTGCGATGCGCTAGACGAACCACAGGTCTTACTTCTGGGTCAAGCCATTACTGGCAACCTCCTAAGCTGAGGAGAGATCACTGTATTCTGAGAAATGCAAAAAAATTATCTTCGGAAGGACATACTTGGTGAACGTCTCTACTAAACGAGACGAGTCCCATGTCCATACATGCTCTTAGGCCAAGCAGAAGCAGAACATCCTCGTGGATAATGAAGAACATCTGTAAATGTAACTGTCCTTGTAGGAAGCTCTGAGGCTTTACCATGCCAATGGTTTGATCTTGCTGCACCTGTATGCCACTAGTCTTGTTGACTTGACACATGGTTTGATCTGTTCCCCTTTTCTTAGTCGACTGAATGTCTTTTTCGACAGGACATTGCACTTGGCTCCTGTGTCGAACTTCATTTCTGCTGCCTTACCATTGACCTTTCTGGTTACAAAATCTTCATTGTTTCCCCTAATCTGCATCTCCGTAGAGTCCATTGCCATCCACAATGCCAGCCCATCGATGAAATATGTTTCTTCTGTGTTGCTTTCATCCTGTTCAGGCTCTAGTTGGTCAATAGTCCTTCTAGGTCTGAGCCTAGCATTGATCTGCTGTCTAGATCTGCAGCATCCTTAGAAATGGTTCCACTTTCTGCAGGCTCGACACTGCTGGCCGAAAGCTGGACACGTTTCCTTTCTCGCTGCATGGTTACCTCTGCAGTTGTTGCAGTCGGTAATGGATGATGATGTGGCTTGGTCTGGCTGTTCTTCCTCCTAGTCTCCAGCCATTGTTTCTTTATAGATCCTGCCTGGATGGCAACAATGTTCGTGGTAGACTACTGTGGAGAGGCTAATTTCTTGCTATTCTCCTCAGTCATTTCATAAATCAAACAGGTAGAGATGGCTTCCACTAGCACTGTCGCGCTGAAGCACCTTCCTCGTGCTGTCATTATAAATGTCACAGACCAGCTTGTCTCTGATTAGTTCTTCGCAGTCTGTTTCAAAGTTGTAGGTCTTTGTTCATATCTTTAAACTGCTGATGTATGAATTGATCGATTTGCCAGGCTTTTGATCTCTTGTATTAAATTTGTGCCTTTCCAACATGATATTCATCTGAGGGTTGCAGATTTCTCTACATTTCAAGCACTCAGGGCCCTCTCTTGATTCTGCCAAACTGAGAATCAGATCCCCTTCACACACTTCACTTGCATAAATGAATGATCTCTCTCCCTCTCTATGGTTTCTGGACCCACCAAATTTAATAAAATGTACGCTCTGGTGTGGGCATGCTTGCTCCAACGCGCCAGTGCGATAAATACATCATACTCTTGGAAATGTTATACTCGAAGATGAGTGAGTCGGGTCATTTGAATCCATCCGTCATAGTGACTGCTGCAACCCAGTGCTTGTTCCTCACTTGCAACTCAACAAGGAGGCTTAAAGCTCGGGACGCTCACCATCCCACTTCTGACACCATGTTTGTCAATGTGGTAGTAACAATGCAACTTGAGGGGAGAGATTATAACAATAATTATTTACTACTGTTTACAGGTAAGTGGGAGCTCTGTACCTGGTGGCCATACTGCGCCTGGACTCCGATGAACTCCAGCCCGCCTATCCAGAGGTCGCGTATGCGCAGACCGCTATGTCGAGTATGGTGGCTGCCATGCAATTGCAGCGGGTTCTGAGTGACTGGTCTACACCTTGGAGGTCCATCTCAGTGAAATCTGACATGGATGATGAAACACATTACTGCCTTCAGTAACCCAATGAAAATCAAGACCTCGCACCCAGCTTTGAGATTACGGAGTACCATATAGCAGCCTACATATATTATCAGCCACCCATTTACATTAATCTTGCATTAATTTCATGTTCTAATACAAAATATCAAGGATATAAATCCTGGTTGTTAAATTAAACTGGTAACTGATGAACTTTCATCAGACATACGAAGAACAACGATTTCTATGTCAGCCTCTGGAATAATCCTTTAATACCTAGTGCAGCTGCTGTCTACAGAGTGGGCAGCCTTGTCAAAGTGGAATTTGTAGCAGTCCCTCAAAAATATAAATTTTAAATCTAAATTCAGACACATGACACGATAACAGGCCCTTTCAGTCCACCAGCCCGTGCCGCCAAAATACCCAAATTAACCTCCTAATCCTGTGTGCTTTAAATGGTGGGAGGAAGCCCACGCAGAAACAGGGAGAAGGTACAAACTCCTTACAGACAGCGTGGCTTTTGAACCCAGGTCGACGGCACTGTAGTAGTGTTGCGCTAACCGAGCTGAACACTCAAGTAGAAACAGCAGGGAGTGTTTTTTTATTGTGGAAACGCCCAGGAGACTGCAGACTCTGGAACCCGTAACTAAACTCAACCTGCTGGAGGAACGAGTCAGTGAGTCGAGCAGCATCAGTTGGAGAAACATTTCAGGCAAAGAGGCCCCTCTCTTACTCCGCAGACCTTCTGCTCTTCCCCTTCCCCCTTTTCGTTCCTCCAGCAGATTGTGTTTAACTATTTATTTTTATCCTTACTTCCCTTTACTAAGGTGTTGCCGGGTCTTCGGGAGTTGAGTTACAGGGAAAGATTAAACAGGTTTAGACTTTATTCCTTGGAGCGAGTCTGAATGAGGGGAGATTTGATGGAGGTTTACAAAATTATGAGGGGTATAGTCAGAATGGATGTGAGTAGGATGTTTCCACTTAGATTGGGGGACGTCGTAGTTTTAAGCTGAAAGGGGAGAGGTTTAGGGGGAACATTAGTGGAAGGTTCTTCACTCAGAGTGGTGGGAGTGTGGAACGATCTGCCATCTAACGTGGTGAATGTGGGCTCGCTTGGGTTTTAAGGATAAATTGGATAGATACCTAGATGGGAGATGTCTGGAGGGGTATGGAATGAGAGCAGGTCAAAGAGACTAGCAGAATAATGGTCAGCACAGACTAGAAGTCCAGTAAGAACCTGATACATTTCAGTGAGATCACCTCCTTCTCTTCTAAACCCCAGAGAATTCAGGCCCATGCATCTCAATCAAAGGACAGGCCTCTAAGCAAGACTTTCCTTCAATAAAAAACACAAAAGTCTCATTGGTGCTCCTAAAACTACAGATCAATCAGCCTGTTGTTCCAGCATTCACCAAGTTTTCAGACACCCCATCCTCTGGATGTTACATGTCTTCCCTACTTCCACTAGTCCACACTTCCACATGTAACACTGGACAATGAAGATTTTGCTTCCTGAACAATTTTGGGAGTATTTTATGAACTTTAAGCTGCTGATCACAAAAATCACCTCAAATCTTTCCAATCAAATGCCCTTTTTTAAAATTTAACCTTTTTTTGTTATATCCTGCCATATTTTAAGTCTACTTCAATCCTACAAAACCCTGAGGTGCAACATGTCATTGAAAATTCATTTTCTGCATTCGCCCTTATATGTCGTCCCTGCTGATCCTGTTGCAGTCAGTAACGAACACGGTGAAAGGTTTCACCAGGACATTGCGTCCATGGAAAAGCGGTATCAGGGCAACTGGAATCCATCAATGCTGGCCGACGATTGTTGGACACTGACATGAGAGGCATCAGATGCTGAGTACAAAAGAAAATAAGCACCAAACCTATTTTTTTAGGTTAGTTGAACTAATGCAATGTGTCATCGTTTTGCAATTAAACATGCTAAAGTCAATAAAAGTTAATTTAATGTTTCTCCAACTTACGACATGATACAGCAAATCTGAAATTATCTGTGTTCATCTTAAAGTTGTCTATCATAATCCCCCACTTCCTTTCAAGAAAAAATTTGTTGTGATCAGACCACACCACCTCCTGCTGTTGGGTCCCCTTACCCATCAGTGCTGTCCCAACTGGCTGCATTAATCTTCAGGCTCCAGAGTGAGTCCAGCACCAACCTGCGCAGTTGATGCCTTGCAACAGCAGGTAACGACTCAACCCTGAACCATGCTGCTTTGTGGTCTGGTGGGAAGTGAAAACTGCTGTGGAAGAGACTGAAGGAGATGGAGAAGGAAATGTAGTCATCCTTAAATATTAAGGAGTGACTCAAGGCCACAAATATGGATGATCCCTCATCTTTTGGAGGTGGAGAGGAAATTCAGGCTTTACCAGTAATGGCAGCAGTGTGGAAACAAGGAAAGATGGATGAGTCTCAGAGAGATAGAAATGCACAGAAGGAGACAAAAGAGGGAGAGTGACAAATAGAGGAGCATAAGACGTTGGATGCAGAGTGAAAAGGGAGGAAGAGTAAGAAGGTAGAGAGAAATGGGTGCAGGATGGGGAGGGTAGGAAGGAAGAGAGAAAGAGGGATGGAAGGGGGAAAGGAGAAAAAATGGAAAGGAGGGAGAACTGAATGTGAAGGAAATAAGATAATTGCCTATAGAGAAATATAAAAGCTGCAGATGCAGGAATCTTGAACAGACAAATGACCGGAGAAATCAGCAGATCAGGTAGCATCCATGGGTAGAAATGGTCAGTCAACATTCCAGATCTGGAGCCTTTATCAGTAACTGTCAGTTTCCCATCAATATGAAGGGTCACCATGGACTAATGTAGAACAATCAACAGTCTCTTCTTCTCTTTGGCTTGGCTTCGCGGACGAAGATTTATGGAGGGGGTAAAAAGTCCACGTCAGCTGCAGGCTTGTTTGTGGCTGACAAGTCCGATGCGGGACAGGCAGACACGGTTGCAGCGGTTGCAGGGGAAAATTGGTTGGTTGGGGTTGGGTGTTGGGTTTTTCCTCCTTTGCCTTTTGTCAGTGAGGTGGGCTCTGCGGTCTTCTTCAAAGGAGGTTGCTGCCCGCCAAACTGTGAGGCGCCAAGATGCACGGTTTGAGGCGTTATCAGCCCACTGGCGGTGGTCAATGTGGCAGGCACCAAGAGATTTCTTTAGGCAGTCCTTGTACCTTTTCTTTGGTGCACCTCTGTCACGGTGGCCAGTGGAGAGCTCGCCATATAACACGATCTTGGGAAGGCGATGGTCCTCCATTCTGGAGACGTGACCCATCCAGCGCAGCTGGATCTTCAGCAGCGTGGACTCGATGCTGTCGACCTCTGCCATCTTGAGTACTTCGACGTTAGGGATGTAAGCGCTCCAATGGATGTTGAGGATGGAGCGGAGACAACGCTGGTGGAAGCGTTCTAGGAGCCGTAGGTGGTGCCGGTAGAGGACCCATGATTCGGAGCCGAACAGGAGTGTGGGTATGACAACGGCTCTGTATACGCTTATCTTTGTGAGGTTTTTCAGTTGGTTGTTTTTCCAGACTCTTTTGTGTAGTCTTCCAAAGGCGCTATTTGCCTTGGCGAGTCTGTTGTCTATCTCATTGTCGATCCTTGCATCTGATGAAATGGTGCAGCCGAGATAGGTAAACTGGTTGACCGTTTTGAGTTTTGTGTGCCCGATGGAGATGTGGGGGGGCTGGTAGTCATGGTGGGGAGCTGGCTGATGGAGGACCTCAGTTTTCTTCAGGCTGACTTCCAGGCCAAACATTTTGGCAGTTTCCGCAAAGCAGGACGTCAAGCGCAATCAACAGTACAGTGCAGGAAAAGGCCCTTCAGTCCACAAGGTGTGTGCTGATCATGATGCCAAGTTAATGGCCTGCACATGGCCCTTATCCCCACATTTCCAACTTAGACACCTGCCTGTCTAAATGCCTTTCAAATGTCACTGAGGTATCTGCTGCCATCGACCCCTCTGGCAGCATGTCCCAGGTAGCTCCCAATATCTACCTTTACTATTAAACCTTCCCTGAGTCACCTAAAATCTGTGCCTTCGCGCATCTAATACTTACACCTTGGTCTGCCCACAACACTGCAAATGTTGCACAAGCATCCACGCCTGCCACGCGACTTCCAAACTTGCACACTCAATCAATCCCCTGACCGATGAGGGCAAGTACACCACACACTTTCCTTACCACTTCTGATGCCACTGCAAAGGAATTGGGGACTTGCACTCTGGGGTGCCTTATACATCATCAAGATGTTTGGAAGTCAGCTGATAGTGTAAAATAAGAGGTAATCTAGATTACTGGCTTGTATTTAAAAATATTTTAATACATAAAAAAATGAAGGAGCTGTCAGAACTGCTGCAATGGCAACAATGCAGATGGAGCACCTTAAATGGCCTGTTAGAGGAACTGACCGCCTTTTTCAACTAAAATGCAGCTGGTCTGTGCCCAAGATGGCAGCGCCTGTGTTCTGCAGCAGCCATGAGGGTTTGCAGAAACTGGGGAGCAGCAGACCCTCTTAGGCCACCAGAAATGGAGAGAACTCATCCCCCCCACCCCCACTGTGAAGGTGGCAGCTCTGCCACGGTGGTGGACCAGCGAGGGGCTCAGCAGCTGAGGGACCCAAACAGGCTGCCGGTGACTTGTGGCTGGGGCACCCAGATGGGCTGTGGGCTGCTGGGGACGGGATCATGGGAGGCAGGATTCGAGAGGGTTTCTGAGGGCAAAAAAGGCCTTGGGTGCTGAAGTCTTCCTGATCACGTCGGAGGTTTGGATCTGGAGCTCAGGTTGTTGATGGATCGAACAGGAGTCTGTGTGGCTGCAGAGGCTGTGGGAGCGCTGAGGGTGAATCCACACTCAGTGACTCTGAAGGGGCCATGTTTTGCTGCTCTTTCTCTCATACTGTATATTACTGGGTGAGACTCTTTGTCTGCCTTTCAGCAGACAGAAGGAGATTTTACATGTTCTGTACTTTTACATGATAATAAAGGTAACTTTTTTTTGAAAATTGTATTTATTGATCATGATAAGTCATACAATTAAAAAGTACAAGAAAAATATAATACATACATGATATTTTGTAAATATGCCCCCTACAACCCCCCCACCCCCTACAACCCCCCCACCCCCTACCCTAATTCACCCACCCTTCCCCAACCCCCCTCTAAACTACCCCAAAAGAAAGAAGAGGAGATCACATGACATAAAACTCTCAATCAGTTGTTTGCCCTGGTTCGGAGCAACACCATCAATGTGTGGGAAGAAAATTAATAATTCAACCCCATACATTCCAAATACGGGCTCCAAGTTTTAACAAAAAAGGGAATAATTATTACGTAAATTATATGTTATCTTTTCCAACAGAATACAAGTTCTCATTTCCAAATGCCATCGGTGAATACTCAAATTAGTCTCATTTTTCCAGGTAATTGTCAAACATTTTTTAGCCACAGCTAAGGCCAATCTCAAAAAAGCAATTTGAAATTTATTTAATTTTAACTCCAAACTCAATGTCTTAAGACAACCCAATAAAAATACTAAAGGATCAAGTGGAATTGTCAATTTAAAAATAGCTTCTAAAAGTTCCTCAAATCTACCCAAAAAAGTTACACCATCTCACATGAACAAGTAGAATATAAAAAGGAACCAATTTCCTTATGACATCTAAAACATAAATCAGAAGAAATAAATTTATATTTCCTTAATTTTTCCAGAGTTAGATATAATTGATGAAGAAAATTATAATGAACCAATTGATACCTTGCGGCGGTGCACATCCTCATGAACCAGCCCCACTTATTTTGCCACGTGGTGGGGCAGCCATGGGGAAATGGCATCGTCAGAGGTTTCTCCCTGACTCCAGCATCCCTTCCAGCGCCCACCCTGGACAGCGATTATGATGTCACAATGCACCAGGTGACTGAGCTTATGCTGCCCTTAAAGGGGCCGGGCTGAATTTGAATAAAAACAGTCGTTAACAACCCTCAACATGGTGGCAATGTATCTTCCACTGCTCACACCGCCACAGTGATGACCCCGACGAGCCCAGACATTTTTCCGGACTCAAAACACCATGGATTCAACAGAGGTTAACGCTGTCTCCATCAAGCTTCCCCCCTTTTGGACCCACCAACCGAGAACTTGGTTCGGGCAGGCGGAAGCACAATTTCAACTCCGCAAGATCTCCTCAGATGCTACGATGTTCTATCATGTCATGAGCGCTCTGGACCAAGATACGGCAGCGAGGGTGGATGACATCATCCACCACCCACCGGCTACGGGCAAGTACAGTGCCCTCAAAGACCTGCTGCTTGGAACTTTCGGGCTAACTCCCCAGCAACGGGCTTCCAGGCCCATTCACCTAGATAGGCTTGGGGACCGTAGTCTGTCGGCGCTGATGGATGAAATGCTGGCCCTGGTGGAAGACCACATCTTGTTTTCTCTTCTGCCACATATTCCTGGAACAGATGCTGGAGGACATCCAGCTGCTCCTCACAGATGAAGACTTCTCGAACCCGAGGAGAGCAGCAGCCTGTGCAGATGCCCTCTGGCACATGAAGAGGGAGAATGAGGCAACCCTCAACCAGGTGGCGCGACCAGGAGCCAGCCGACCACAAGCCGTTCCCAAGACCAAGCCAGAGGAAGGCCAGTCGACCTGGTGTTTCTACCACCAGCACTGGGGAGTGCAAGCCCGTAAGGGCCGTCAACCCTGCGGATTTCAGGGAAATGACCAGGCCAGCCGCCATTGATGGCTGTGACAGCTGGCCACACAAACAACCTCCTTCATATGATGGACAGATCCACCGGCCGCCAATTCCTGGTGGACACAGGGGCTGAGCTCAGCGTCCTTCCCCCCACAGCATTAGAGACTCTCACCTGATCTCGAGGTCCAACCCTGCAGGCGGCCAAAGGCTCCATCATCAGGATCTACGGCACCCGCAGGGCACAGATCCATCTGGGGAAGAGGTTCCACTGGATGCTTGTCCTAGCCTCCATGGGCACCACGCTTTTAGGGGCTGACTTCTTCAGAGCTCATGGCCTACTGGTTGACATGAAGGGCAAAAGGCTGGTCAATGCCTGAGCGTTCCACTTCACCCAACTGGGCACAGCAGAAGCCCGCAGGCCCAAAATTGCTACTGTAGCCACTGCCAGGGACGAGTTCAATGAGATCCTCCACGACTTCCCCACCATCTTAAAAGCCACGGTTCAATGCTGCCCTGCTCCAGCATGGGGTCTTCCACCACATTGCCACACAGGGCCTACCACTGCACGCTAGACCCAGCTGGCTGCCGCCCGAGAAGCTCTAACAGGCAAAAGAGAAGTTCTCCAGGCTTCAGGAACTTGGAATCGTCCAGCACTCGGACAGCGCCTGGGCATCGCCACTTCATATGGACCTGAACGTCGGTTGAATGATGCAACCATCCCCGACATACAGGACTTATCCGCCAACTTCCACAATGCACAGATCTTCTCCAAAGTGGACCTTGTGCAGGGATATCATCAGATCCCGGTGCGTCCAGATGACGTGGGTAAGACAGCCATTATCACCTCTTTTGGCCTCTTCAAGTTCCTGCGTATGCCCTTTGGTCTAAAGAACACGGCCCAAACATTCCAGCAGCATTCCTTACGGACATGGTTGGAAAAGACCTGGACTTTGTGTTCATTTACTTGGACAATATTCTCATTAGCAGTTGCAACTGTGATGAACACAAAGCCCACCTCCGCACCCTCTTTGCCCGGCTGGTGGACTTCAGCCTCACGGTCAATGCGGCCAAATGGCAGTTCAGCAAGGAGTTCCTCCAGTTCCTGGGGCACACCATTTCGGCAGCTTGGGCCGCGCCAACACTGGAAAAGGTAGCGGCTCTTCAACAATTCCCCAAACCCTCCACCCTGAAAGGCCTCCAAGAGTTCGTGGGGATGGTGAACTTTTACCATTGTTTCATCCCCGGAGCCGTGCGCACCATGCACCCATTGTTCGTGCTCATGGCCACCAAAGAAAAGACTTTATCATGGTCAGAGGAGGAGGACAGGGCTTTCATCATGACAAAGGAGGCTCCAGCCAGTGCCACGCTGCTGGTGCACCCATGGCTAGAGGCGCACACGGCGCTCTCCATGGACGCCTCAGCTACGACAGTGGGGGGGGTTCTGGAACAGTGCCTCGATGGACAATGGCCTTTTTCAGCAAGCAGCTGCGCCCGCCAGAGATCAAATACAGCGCCTTCGACCGGGAGCTCCTGGCATTGTATTTGGACATCCGCCATTTCTGCTACTTCTTCAAGGGCAGGCCGTTCACAGCCTTCACGGATCACAAGCCCCTCACTCAAGCACTGGCGATGACCATGGATCCGTGATCCGCCAGACAGCAGCACCACCTCTCATATGTGTCTGAGTTCACGACCGACATCGGGCCGGCAAGGACAATATAGTGGTGGATGTGCTCTCCCGTCCAGCCATCAACACTCTCACGCCTGGCCTGGATTACGAGCAACTGGCTCAGGCACAGAGGAATGATGCGGAGATGCAGGGCTTGCAGACTGCCATCTGGGGCCTCAAACTCAAGAATGTCTGGGTGCCCAGCAGCCTGGACACATTGCTCTGCGACATCTCAACAGGCCCCCACACTGGAGGGCGAAGGTCTTCAGTCTGATCCACGACCTCACTCACCCAGCGGTAAAGACAACCGTGCAGATGGTCACGGAGCGGCTTGAGTGGCACGAGCTGAAGAAGGAGGTGGCGGAATTGGCCAGGAACTATACAGGTCCAGTGACACATGTGAGCCCCCATCCAGAACTTCGACCCGGCAGAACCTTCACCCTGAACTTTGGAGGGAGAGAGGAACTTTTTATGGTGGACTGCCTGAAGGCGGCCGATCTGGACTTATCACAGCCAGTGCAGCTGGCCACGCCAAAGCGCCAGGGCCAGCCGCCAAAGCGACAGGACGCGTAGCCGGTTCTGGGAGGGGTGGTTGTGTGGCAGTGTACATGCTCATGGCGAACAGGCCCCGCTTGTATCACCACGTGGCGGGGCAGCCATGGGGAAATGGCGTCGTCAGAGGTTTCTCTTTGACTCCAGCATCCCTTCCAGCGCCCACCCTGGGCAGCGATTATGATGTCACAATGCACCAGGTGACTGAGCTCATACTGCCCTTAAAGGGGCGTGCTGAATTTGAGTAAAAACTGTCGTGAACAACCCTCAACGTGGTGGCTGTGTTTCTTCCACTGCTCACACCGCCACAACCTTACATTTACAATTTTAGACATACTATCCTCACATAGATTCACCAATCATCCTGGGAAATAGATACAGCCAAATCTTTTTCCCATTTCAATCTAGATTTATGAACATCCGGCTTAAGCATTTTATTCTGTAATAAAGCATACATCTCAGATATAAATCCTTTCTTACCACCTTCAGTAAGTAAAATTTCAAATTTAGATCGCCTGGGCAGCTGTAATGTATGCCCAAAATGATCAACAATAAAGCTTTAATTTAACAATAAGAAAAAAGAGTATTCAAAGATACTTCATATTTCTTTTTGATTCTTTGGAATGAAATAAAATATCCTGGTTCATAACAATTTTCTACTAATTTAATACCTTTCTGATCCCACAACTTCAAAAATGTTGATTAATTGTAAAAGGAAAAAGCTTACTTTGAAACAAAGGAGTTTTACCCGGAATTTTACCTTGAGTACCTATAATTACATTTTTAAAAAATTCCATAAATCCATTAAATGTTTCAACACAGGTAAATTATAATGACTTAGTAACTGAGAATTCCATCTACAAATAAACTGGTCCATCTTCTCACTGATCTGAGATAATTCAATATTAGCCCATATTAAAGGTTTATCCACTTCAAGCATCCTGTTAATAAATTTCAACTGTGCAGATTTATAATAATGCTGAAAATTAGGAAGTTGCAAATCTCCTAATGCATATTTCCAAGTTAATTTCTGTAATGATTCCCTGACCATCTTATCTGTCCACAAAACCCTCCTCACCAAAGCATTCAGATCTTTCAGAAATTTTTAAGGAATCTTGCAAGGAATAGATTGAAAAAGATATTGAATTCGAGGAAAGATATTCATTTTAATACAATTAACACATCCTATTAATGTTATAGGTAAATCTTTCCATCAATTCAAATCATACTTAATTTTAGACAATAAAGGTAGATAATTCAATCTATATAAATGATTATAATTATGATCTATCTCAAAACCTAAATACTTAATCCGATCCGACCACTTAAATTTGACAATATGCCTACAGAGTGAATAATCCATTTCAATAATAAAGGTACCTTGAATCTTGAAAAGGTGACATAGGAGGTTGTGTCGTGCGACCATGTAAAACATTAAGAACATTAAATATGGGAAACTTTTGAAATAAATTTAAAACTGTGTATGAATCTGCAACTAGAAATTGCTTCATTACATGTTAAAGGCATTCAAGCAGTATTGTGTCTCATGCCTAATTATTTGTCTGTTCATGGCCTCATATACTGCAAAATCAAGGCCACCCGCAAATTGAAGGAACAATGCCTTTTCACCATCTCAGCAGTCTCCAATCAGGCAGCATCATTATCGACGTCTCCAACTTCTGTTACTGCCCTCCCTCAGTCTCCAGGGTCAGCACCAGAACAAGTCTAATGGGGGGGGGGGGCATTAGGGTAATCATGGTGGTGTGGGGGGGGGGGGGGAAGCAATCTGACATTTGAAAACTCGCTCAGCAGGGGGATGGGCGGTGGTGGTGCCAACCTGCCATGAACCTCCTCCATGCACCGCTATCGCACTCCCCCCCCACCCCATCGGACGCAAGAGACAAACGCGCTGCTTATATCGCATGGAGAGTAGCGACACTAGTGCTGTGGGAGGGGGGCACAATAACCAATTCAGAGGGCAATGCCAGCAGATGCCCCCCCTTGGCACCAGCCATGTCAGTCTCTCCCTTTCCCGACATCGTCTCCTTTTCTCCAGCTCCTCACCTCCTTTCTTTCCTTCTCCTTATCAGAGAACTACTCTCCTTAGCCCTCTCCCCCATCACTTCTCAGCTTCTACTCTCACACCTGCATTACCTGTTAGTCTGTGCTCCTCTCTGTCCCCTTCGGCATTAACAACAATGTCACCATGGCAATTGTGAAATTGAAATTCAATTAATAACCTTGAAATTTGGAAAACACCAACTCATCTCAGTACTGAAGATGACAGGATTGTCAACACAATATAGCTGGCTCACTAAAAGGAAGGAAATCTGCCATCATTGCATGGGTTGCCTTACATGTACTCTAGCCTCATCCGTCATGTTTACCCAGAACTTGGGTAAATTGAAGAAATGAAAGAAAAGGAGGTGCTGGAGGTCTGGAAGCTCATAAAGATCGGTATATCCCTGGTCCCTGACCAAGTGTATCCAAGGGCATTATGGAAGATAGGGATGGAATTGCCACAACTGAGGTGACAACAGACTGGAGGGCAGCCAATGCTGCGGCGTTCATTTTTAAAAATTAGCCTGGGTGCTATAGATCAGTGAGATTAAGGTCAGTTGTGAGTAACCTTCTGGAGGGGATTCTAAGGGTCAGGCTCAATGTTCCCTCTAAATTTTTAATCATCAGTGTGTACAAAAATCTGTTGTGCAAATTTTTTTCCTCTGACAAGGACACGTGCGCACTGAATGCTTGTGCAAATGTAAACTTGACATTGTTTCAAGATACTTTTGGCACAGCTGATCTCTCATGGCGAACAAAACTGTATTGGCATGTTTCAATATAATACAAGTAGGACTGCATTCTACAAAGTAACATATTTAGTAACTTAAGTATAATTATTAATTACTACATTATTTTAGGAAACTAACCTTTCCTGTGCACATTAATTTCCTTTGTGCGCTGGTTGCAAAACGCATGTCACAGCTCAGAGGGAAGATTGGTCAGGATCTATCAGCATTTGGAAAAGCAAGGACTGATTAGGAAAAGTCAGTGTGCTTTTTACAGAAAATAATTGTGTGTTTGATTTCGGACAACAGACGTGACCTTTGACATTTAATGCTAATGGCGGCGCTGCAGGAACTACGGTAAACGGCAGCATTGCTGCTGGTGCAGAACCACGGTGAGCGGGGAGCAGAGACACAGCGCTCCCCCACAGGGTCCAACCACCCAGTCTGATCCTCTCAGCTCTGCACAGGATTTGAATGGCCCGTTAAAGGAGCCAGCAGTAGTTTTATTGAAAATCTTGCGACTGCAGGGACTGGACCCAAGATGGCGGTGTCTATGATTGGCAGCAGCCATGAGGGGTTGCAGACACCAGGGCAGCAGATGACTGATGCAGGGCACCAGAAAATGGGGAGACTATCCCCCATCTGAGAAGGAGAAGCAGAGCCCCATGGAACGGTGACCACAGCAGCGGACCAGTGAGGGATTCTGCGGTTCACAAGGTGAGGAACCCATAGAGGCTGTGGGCTGCTTGCAACTGCGGTCGGGAAATTCATACCAGGTTGTGGACTGCTGGAGCTGGCTCAAGACTGGCAGAAGAGGGTACCAGGTATCAGAACAGGGTCGTGAGACACCCCTAATTGTATTGGAGGTTTGGATCTGGTGCTCGGTTTGCTGGTGATTTGGACTGGAGGCTGGGGAGGCTGCAGGAATGCTGGAAGTGAATCTATGAATCTACGGACACTCGGTGACTCTGGTGGGGGGGAGGGGGGGGGAATCCTTTCTATTGCTTCTCTTTCTCTGACTGTAAGAGGTGCTTCAGGCAATTTATGCCGATGACAAATCTGTCCACCTTACAGCAGATAAAAGAAATTTCATGTAATATGACACCATTTTTTATTATATGACAATATATTAAATTTTGAACCTTGACATGGGATCCAGGACGAGTTAGCCAATAAGAGACAAAATTGACTTGGCAGAAGGAGACTGGTGGATGGTGAAGAAAGACTGTTTTTCATATTGGAGACCTGATACAAGGGGTGTGTCACTGTTATACGCCATCTAGATTCATGATTTAGATGTAGATGCATGATTAGTATGTTCGCAGAAAACACAAAGTTTGCTACAATGGACAATGAAGAAGTTTATCTTGGAGGACAATGGGATTTAGATCAACTGGGTAAGAAATGGCAGTTAGAATTTAATTCAGGTAACTTGAATCAAACCAAATCAAACCAAGGCAGAACATACACAGTGAACGGTAGGGCCCTAGGGAGTGTTGAAGAACGGTCACTGAGGGGTGCAGTAGCTACACAGTTCCCCGATAATGGCAACTCAGGTAGACAAGGTGGTGAAAAAGTGTTTGGCACACTTGCCTTCATCAGCCCGGGCAATAGGTCCAGGAGTTGAGACATCATGTTACGCTGCATAAAATATTTAGGCCACGTTTGGGAATAATCCTGGTTGTCAGTTATGTGAAGCTGGAATGGATGGAAAAGAGTCATAAGCAAGTTACCAGGACTAGAGGTCTTAATTAGACGGAGAGACTGGATAAGTTAGGATATTTATTCTCTGGAACATAGGCAGCTGGGGTGATATTAAAGAGGAACAAAATCACAAGGGGCATGATAAGTTGAAGTCGTATCTCTTCCCCCGGGTGCGAATGTCTAATAGTCAAGGGCATGCTTTGGAGAGGAAAAATATTTAAAAAGGATCTGAAGAGCAATTGTTTAAAATGATTGGGAAGTGTTATGAACCACTTGCAATGAGCAGCAATAGGTAATGAACCAGACAGTGTCGGGGGGGGGGGGGGGGGGCGTGGCAAGATGGCGTAGAGTCTAGACGTGTAATCTCAACCTCTCTGGCCAGACTTTTAAATACCTGTTTTTTAACCCTTTCTTTTCAAGTTTAACTTTTTAAATTTTAGTTTAAAGTATTAATGAATTATTATGGCCACTAATGGTAAAAAGACTAAACCTCAAGTTCAGAAGAAATTACATTTTCAAAGTGCTGAAGATTTGGGGCCGAGACGACGTGATACAGCCCCAGGCTCAATCTCTTCATTGTCTAAACCCCAAAGTTTGCCTGTGGGGGCGCTGGAATTACCCATTCTCCAGAAGAAGGTGCGTGTTCCCAAGAAGTGGACTCCGATTTGGAAAGCCTTTCGATTTCAATGGAGGGAGCATGCAGGAAGACGACTCCATTGTTGGAAATGCATCAGGTAGCATTTCAGTCTGAAGAAATCGTTTTTCTTTGTGAATTGATGAAAAAAACATGAGATACGGGGGGAGACCAGCGGCGACCCCCTGAGGAAGTTGGGATGCTGTTGCTGGGAGTCCAGACCCGCAGTAAAACTTTTAAAATGCTTTCTGTTGAGTTGCAGCAGGAGCTGCAGTTACCTTGTTCTGCCACTATGTCAGAGAGAGCAGAGCTGAGTTTTACCAATTCACAGTGTATGCAATTGAATGCTCTTGTTCAAGCTGTTATAAAACCTGGAATGGATTTGTTGACATCTCAAATGAATGAAATAGTTCAAATGAGTTCACAATTAAATATGGTTAAGGCACATGTGGATGCAGCTTATGAAGAATTTTAAAAAATTTCAGACTGCTTTTTTGGACTGTAAACAACAAGTGACTTCGAACACAGAAAAAGTGTTGAAGGTGGAAAAATCAATCATAGAACTAAGAGAACATGAGAAGGAGCTAGAAAGAAAAATAATTACTTGGAGAATCAAAGCAGAAGGAATAATGTGAAAATTGTTGGTTTGCCAGAAGTTATAGAAGGACAAGATCGTTTCTTTAAAGACTGGATTCCGCAAATATTAGGGCAAGAATTTTTCTCTGGGGGATTGGTAATGGAAAGAGCCCATAGAGCTTTAAGAAGAACACCCTCAGCTGGTCAACCACCGAGACTGGTAATAATTCGATGTTTGAATTATTTGGACAGAGAAGCAATACTTTGACTTGCAGTACAAAATGCGAGACAACGACAGACCCCATTATTGATTCAGAATAGCAGAGTCTTTTTTTATCCTGATTTGAGTAAAGAGGTCATTCAACGTCGACGTTGATTCAATCCAGTTAAAGAAGTTTTGTGGCGTAAAGGTTATAAGTCTACTTTACGTTACCCTGCAGTGTAGAAGGTGTTTTATGGAGACTATCAATTTCGGTTTTTTGAAACTGATCGTGAAGCAATGATTTTTGCTGATTCATTGCCAGATATAAGAGGACAAAGACGTAGTCCACCAATATCTCCTAAAGAAAAGTCTGGTTGCTCTGGAAATGGAAGAAATGGGAAAAACGGGAATGGAAAGAGTCCAGTATTCTATTTTTTTCTTTTGTTATTATGATATTTTGATGTTATTAACTGTTTGGCTGGGGAGGGAGAGATTTTCACTAAGATCCACACCCAATTTTTGTTTAGGGGATTACTACCTTTTGGAAGTTTTTTTTTGGGGGGGGGGGGGCGGGGAATTTTTTTTTCTTTTTTTTTTAAAGTTTTTAAATTTGTGATTTTTTTTCTATTGGAGGGCCTATATATGTTGATTTGAGTTTTTATATAAATATATTATTGGTATTTAGTAATAATAGTGGATATGTCAAAGTTGAGGTTTGCTACTTTTAATGTTTGAGGATTAAATAGTCCGACTAAGAGCAATCGAGTCTTGGCATATATTAAGAAAATGAAAATTGATATTGCCTTTTACAAGAAACACATTTGAATGTGAAGGAAAGCGTGAAATTAAAAAGGGACTGGGTTGGGCATGTATATTCTTCTTCATTTAATTCTAGAGCTAAAGGTTTTGATACATAAAAATCTATCTTTTGAATTACAATCAATGGAGAAAAAGGCAGCATGAGTTCTTAAATTGAATTGTAAGATTTTTAGTGAATTTTGGATTTGGAAGTGTTATGAACCACTTGCAACGAGCAGCAATAGGTGATGAACCAGACAGTGTCTAATTTTAAAACACAAATTTGATTTCTTGTGCGTGCGTGCGTGCGTGCGTGCGTGCGTCCCAAATCACTACAGTCCAGGCCAAAATTTACTACGTTCCTTCAACGTTCAGTCTTTTAAATTCAGTGTTGAAATGGAGGCCTTTACAATTTTATGCCCAGAATTAATGATGAACTGATGAAAGACTGGAGTTCAAGCTGCTACAGACTCAGGAATTCTCCTTGTGTTGCTGTAATGGAGGATTTACACCATTATTTTGCTTATGCAAGAATGTATGCATGTGAATCAGATGACATATTCTAAATTCCACCATGGGGCCCAGAGATGCATGGTGAATCAGAGACATATAATCTCTAAATTCCACCATGAGGCCCAGAGATGCATGGTGAATCAGAGACATATAATCTCTAAATTCCACCATGAGGCCCAGAGATGCATGGTGAATCAGAGACATATAATCTCTAAATTCCACCATGAGGCCCAGAGATGCAGTTGTCTTTTGTTGGTCGCAGACTGTCAGGAACCTTGAAGATAAGTAAACCATTTATTCAGGGTGATGGGCTATGAGTAAACATTTTTTGGGTAATATAAGCCATGGTCCCGCTGCTGAAGTTGCAGACTCTCTGAGGGGTGGAAACGTCTCTCAACAAGAAGAAGACTCAACTAGACTCCAATCAACGTCCCAGTGGGGGGGGGGGGGGGGGGGGGGTGGGAGAAGCTGCTACCGGCAACCCGACAACCTACTACAAGTGTACAGTTGTTGCCTCGCTTCGGCAGTTGGGACCAGTCCAAGCGTTGATAAGCATGATTGGGAAGGGCTTGCATATTGTACTTTGAAATCAGCTTTAGATTTAGTAATAAAGATTTGTATAAACTGAAGTGCTCTCGGCGTGTGTCTCTGTTTTCTTTCGGTAGCTCAAACACTATGACCAATCTAAAATGAACAAAGTGAGAGGTACAAGTTTACCAGAATAATTGGCGCAGCGAGCAGGGTTGGTCTCGAGATGTTTCACCAAAAGAAAGAGGTGAGCCCTGAGCAGTTCTTGATTTCGGGATGGACTTCCAAAGACGAAGTCTTTGTTGGGACCACCCATTAGTTGGGATGAGAGGTTAGATCCGTCAAGTGCGCCTCTGGGAGAGCGGGTTGCCACTCTCCTTCGAGAAAGTAAATTTCCTGATAAAAAGGGGACACTGATGGACGGTTTTTGGCTGCTGGCCACAGCCTTGCCCCGTGCCATTCAGCGTGAAGCAGAATTAGTTCAGCAAGAAGTAGAATCCCAGCACAAGAGAGAACAACTAGAGGAGGAGATAGAAAAGATGCGACAATGCTGTTCCACGATGAGCGAGATTATTCGCACCAGTCAGGACTGAGCCAAACAATGGGAGGATAAGCATGTCCAAATGATCTGCCATAATATTAAACTCTGGCAGCAGCTCTGTGCAGATAAGGGAAAGCAAGGGGTAGAACCCGATCCACATCGTATTCGTGCCATGATAAGGAATGGCTGATTGGGACGGGAATATCTGGAATGATGACAATGGTAATAATGCAGATACTCCTCGGCATGTGCCTAACATACTACCCTCTCCACCCGCTGTTTATGCCTGCCCTCTAAGGGAGCGGACTTTCTAAACAGGCAGAGACGGAAAGGGGTATGATGTAATGGTAGAGATTGAAGGGAGAGATCCCCCGGCCTCCCAAGTGGACCCAGGGGAAGGTACCCGAACCCCTGCTTCTGCTCTATGGCCCCCCCCTTCTACAGGATGGCCTGGGCCTCCTCCCATACACCGGGTAGAGGGCCCTGTGGGCCAAAGTGGGAACAGGGGTCAGGAGCAGTCAACAATTCGTGACTATTCTATAAAAGAGGTGGCCGCCTATGGAGATCAATTTAGGCAAAAGATGGGAGAAACTCTGGTGGCCTTGCACTTGCGTGTTTGGGAACAAGGAGGGGTAATGTATATTTGTTGGGATTAGGAACGTTGACTACTGATATCCGGGTCACTGCTGAGCTACGTGGTAGAAGGAGAGGGGTGTATTACTTACTTGCCACTCTAGGGGATGCCCTGTTACGAGTATACCCATCACCAGTAGATTGGGATTTACATTTGCAGAATAATTGGGGCACCCCAGAGGAGGGTATAGCAGTAATTCATCAACAGGCCCTGGCTTCTGCCTTGTATGCAGGACGTTTGAGGCTGTGGGTACGTGGAGGAGCCCTGACGAAAAAATGTTCACTGCCAGAATGCATACCCGATTGGTTCATTCTGCCCAACCCACTGTACGGGGACTGGTTCTGTCCGTAACTAGTCCGCTAATTGGGCACCTTGTGTCTGAGGCAGTGCACGCCTTATCTGGGCTTAGAGAATTAGAGTTGGGAGGTAAAATCCACTCATGTACAACCCAGGTTAAATCAGACAAACAGGATGAAAAGAGAGGGACTGCTGGTAATAACGGACCGACAAGGAAAGACCTTTTTCTAACCTTGTTAAAGTTAAGGGTACCTAAAAGTGATATTGATGGGAAACCTACCGCAGTCCATTATGCCCTTTATAAGAGGAAGGCAGGGGAACATCATCCCCAGCTGTTGAGTCCTCCTGGCCCAGCTGTGCCTTCTGCTCCCACTGCTGCTCCTATCGAGCCAGCTTCTCTTGCTCCAGTTACCCGTGATGAGATACAACAGTATGCATTCCACAATATCGCCTCCCTGGAGGGAAGGAAGAGATTACTGCCACCATCGATGCTTTGCAAGAAGAAGGGGTAGTGAGGCCCGCAACGTCACCCTTTAATAGCCCTGTTTGGCTAGTCCAGAAGCCGGATGGGTCCTGGCGAATGATAGTTGATTATCGTTTTTTGAACAAACATGCCCCACCATTTGCTTCGGCAGTTCCAGACATTGTTACCTTTATTGAAAACATTGCTACTGGGAACTCGGGAACATGGTATACTGTCACTGATCTCGCTAATGCCTTCTTCAGTATTCTTATAGCTGAGGTCTCACAGGATCAGTTCGCCTTTACCTGGAAGGGGCGCCAAATACCTTCACCCGCCTCCCTCAGGGCTATGTACACTCTCCCACTACTTGCTACGATCAGCCACGCCGATACCATCCCCCTGGCTCGATGGGAACATGAACAGAGTGGCTATTTGGGGGAGAAGGGATCAGCTATGTGGGCCCATACACATGCCTTACCGTCCATCAGGATGATGTCCGCATGGTCGTGCATACATGCCCAGAATGCCAGCTTGTGAAGTCCCGCACCATTCCTCCTGGTCCGCATGGCCGAATAAGACAGGGAGCTCGCTCGGCTGCCGTCTTGCAAATTGATTACATAGGCCCCATGCCAGACTGTATGGGTAAACGTTACATCCTAGTAATGGTTGACACTTTTTCAGGCCTGGTTTTTGCTTTTCCCACCAAGACGGCTGACCAAGCTAGCACTATCCAAGGACTAAACCATTTAATTTCTCATTATAATGTACTCGAGATGGCAGAGGTCGACAGCATCGAGTCCACGCTGCTGAAGATCCAGCTGCGCTGGGTGGGTCACGTCTCCAGAATGGAGGACCATCGCCTTCCCAAGATCGTGTTATATGGTGAGCTCTCCACTGGCCACCGTGACAGAGGTGCACCAAAGTAAAGGTACAAGGACTGCCTAAAGAAATCTCTTGGTGCCTGCCACATTGACCACCGCCAGTGGGCTGATATCGCCTCAAACCGTGCATCTTGGCGCCTCACAGTTTGGCGGGCAGCAACCTCCTTTGAAGAAGACCGCAGAGCCCACCTCACTGACAAAAGGCAAAGGAGGAAAAACCCAACACCCAACCCCAACCAACCAATTTTCCCCTGCAGCCGCTGCAACCGTGTCTGCCTGTCCCGCATCGGACTTGTCAGCCACAAACGAGCCTGCAGCTGACGTGGACTTTTTACCCCCTCCATAAATCTTCGTCCGCGAAGCCAAGCCAAAAGAAAAGATAATGTACCAGAGGAAATTCAGTCTGATAATGGCTCGCACTTCTCCGGGAAGGTAATCTGTGATTGGGCAACTGACAACAGTATCTTATGGGTCCACCATATTCCTTATTACCCGCAGGCTGCTGGGTTACTGAAGGAACAAATTCATTTGTTAACGCCACTGGGGACCCTGAAAGGGTGGTGCCATGTGCTGCAGCAGGCAGTCGACAATTTGAATAATCATCCTTTAAAGGGAGGTACACCTTTCCATCGACTTCTTCACGCTTCTGAACTACTGCCTATTCCAGAGGAAAAACAGTCATTGCCCCCCATTCCCGAGCTAGAGAATGTCGGATAAAAGGTATGGGTGGCCCTCCTGTAAAAGGGGAAATAGTGACACCTGCCCAGGGTAACACTCGGTGGGTAGCTATTGAGGGACAGGATGGTTTAGTTTGTTTAAATACTGAACGCTTACGGCATCATGAGTGACACATGTCAGGCTTCTTTGTTCCAGATCCTCCATCTTGCGCTCCTGCTGATCTGGCTTAACAGTTGCTTTGGTGCCAGCAATTGGATTTGTAATGTTGAGGACGTTCCGAGGGAGTTGCCCATGGGGGACATGGCCCGGTGCTTTACACCAAGGAAGTCCTCGGTCACCCGCCTCAAGTGCAGCTTATATAAATGTTATTGCCGGTCTCGGTTCCTATATTTTGTTTGTGATGGACCAACTGATGGAGTCAGCCCCTACTTTTGTCATGGTCGTTTTTGTACCCGCTTTATATTTTGTGATAACTCTGCACCGCCTGTTGCTAAGTGGTGGGAGAATTCCAGTTCTGTGGAGGGTTGGTTGCCTACTTCACCATCAAACATTCCTTCAGATTTGTCCGACAATTCCTTTCTCTATGTTTCCTATGTGTACACTCAACGATTTAATGTTTCTGATTGTTGGATTTGTACCATAGATCCTTTGCATACCAGTACAGGCATTCCCATGATCCCCATTCCTTTCACCCGAAAGGAGATTGCTGCCTGGAAATATTTTGATCCCTCCAAAGGCAGGGTTCACATTGATGTTAATAAGCCTGTGCCTGAGGAGGCCCAGTTCTTTAGTCTACGTGACATTTTGGGTATTTTTCGAGGATGGCATATTCCTACCCCCCCCCCCTTATAATATGACACCCCCCATTTTATTGTTTCTCAACATGTGAAGGGCTCTGTCTGCTTTTGTAAGTTCCCCAACAGACCTGCAAATGCACTGGGATACAATGATTGTCCGGCATATTCCCCTTTTATTTCCAAGCACCCTATGAATGGGACCTATTGAGTTTGTGGGTCTCGTGCCTTTGCATGGCTACCCCTTACCTGGGGTGGTTGCTGCTATTTGGCATACACCGTCCCCTACCTGCATCATATTTCCTGTTTACAGGATCATGCCTCGCTTAAGCGTATGTACCCTGTCCTTTGGCATAGACATGCCCTCTCAGGTGCCGAGATTTTCTTTGGCGCCTTGATCTCAGGTTATGGCGTTATTTGCATTTTCCAAGAGGTTACAAATTATATGATCTAATGAGCTCTATTGTCAATGAGACATCCTTCACCATTTTGTCTGTCAGTCAGGGCCTTAATGACCTTAATCACGAACTCTCTGCCGTCAGGACAGTGGCTTTACAGAATCGTACGGCCCTGGATTTTCTTTTAGCAAAACAGGGTGGTACATGTGCCATTGTCGGTTCTGAATGTTGCTCGTATATTCCCGAAGTATCCACTAATATATCTGATATTGTTCAGCATGTTTCAAAATCTGTTCGTGAGCTTCAGCGTCTGGGTATTGTGGCCCACAAGGATAGTTTGAGCCTTGGTTGGAATCCTTTTTCATGGTTAACTGGTACATTTGGGGGATTGGGCCACAATATTCTCCGTTGGTTGCTCGCATTATTGCTTATTCTTGTGATTATTATAGTTTTGGTTTCCCTTTTTTGCTCCTTCTGTACTCAAGTGCTTGTTAGGTCTCATGTCTGACAGCCTGTGACCAAGGGGTGGAATGTAATGGAGGATTTAGACCATGGGGCCCAGAGATGCATGTGAATCAGAAGACATATAATCTCTAATCTCTAAATTCCACCATGGGGCCCAGAGATGCAGTTGTCTTTGGTTGGTTGCAGACTGTCAGGAGACCTTGAAGATAAGTAAACCATTTTTTTCAGGGTGTTGGGCTATGAGTAAACATTTTTTGGGTAATATAAGCCATGGTCCCGCTGCTGAAGTTGGAGACTCTCTGAGGGGTGGAAACGTCTCTCAGCAAGAAGAACTACAACCAATGTCCCGGTCGGGGGAGGTGGAGAAGCTGCTACCACCGGCGCCCCGACAACCTACTACAAATGTGCGGTCGTTGCCTCACTTCAACAGTTGGGACCAGTCCAGGCGTTGATAAGTATAATTGGGAAGGGCTTGCATATTGTAGTTTGAAATCTGCTTTAGATTTAGTAATAAAAATTTGTATAAACTGAAGAGCTCTCGGCGTGTGTCTCTTGTTTTCTTTCTGTAGCTCAAACACTGTGACCAATCTAAAACGAACAAAGTGAGAGGTACAAGTTTACCAGGATAATAAATGCAGACCTTTGAAATTTGATGCCCAGAATTAATGATGAACTGATGGGGCGACTGGAGTTGAAGCTGCTACAGACTCGTGAATTCTTCTTGTGTTGCCTTTGAAGAAACATCCATCCGCACAATCTGTGGTCATTAACACTCCCAGTTCTTTTGTAGGTGAGACTTGAATTGGGTGGCCTCCACGAAGCTTCCAAGACCCTGGCACAAATGATCTTCGCTGTAAGTCACAATCAAAATGAAGACCCTCCTGGTACAGGTCAATCCACCAAAATGGTCCAGTCATTCACAGAGCCTGCTTTGCTCTGAATTCCACAGAACAGCTGGCCACAAGAGCTGCGTCAAAAAAGCTGTTTTCTCTGCAGCAGTCAGCATGGTTCTCTCTTGCAAAATCACAATGTCTTTGCAAACATATCGAATCTCAAACAAACCTTCCCTCAGTTTTTCCAGTGTAATGAATTATAGCTGGGCTATGACTTGTGCTGTGATGGTGCTTGTGTGAAATGTTAAATGTTCACTGTGACCATTCAGTCCCTCCTGTCTTTACTATCCCTTACAGTGATAATTCCATTTTACTAAAACGGGAGCTCATAATTGAAGTAATTCACAAAACTTGAAAAAGTGGTACATTGGTCCAATCCTATTTTACTGCAGTAGATATGGAGCATTCCCAAGGTTAAGTGATGAAAGCAGAATGATCTGCTTCAGGGTTCAAGGAAAACAGAAAAGAACTGGACTTTCACATTGTCAAAGTAGTTTCAAAGCAGGATGAAAATTAATATTTATTACTAATTTATGGATACAGGATAATAACAGGCCCCTCTGGGACATGAGTCCACTCCAATCAAATACACTCATGTGACCAATTAGCCAAATATAGAAAATTACAGCACAGTACAGGCCCTTCGGCCCTCAATATTGTGCTGACCTATATATTTCTACCAAAAAATATTAAACCATCCCTACCTCATAATCCTCTATTTTTCTTTCATCCATATGCCCCTTATGTTTCAGCCTCCACCACCACTCCTGGGAAGGCATTCCAGGCACCCACAACTCTCTGTGTAAAGAACTTACCCCTAATGTCTCCCCTAAACTTTCCTCCCTTCACTTAGCTTCATTTCCTTAGAACCCGGGAGGAAATCAGAGCGTCAAGAGGAAATCCACGCTGATCACGGGGAGAACGTACAAGCTCTTCCAGACAGTGCTGGATTCGAACCCACTTCACTGGTGCTGTAATAGCATTGTGCTAACCATTTGGCTGATCATGCCGCCATTTTACGGATGCTAATGGTCTGAAATGCAAATGGAAACTTCTGGAAATATTCAGCAGGCCAAGTATGAGAAGGGAAGCATTTTGGGAGGCAAAATATCCACATACAACTTTTATAACCGACCAGCCCCCACAGTTACCTTGCCTTCCCTTCTTGTGTCTCCTGCAAGGATTCTATTCCTTTCTCTCAATTCCTCCATCTCCACCGCGCCTGCTCCCAGGACGAGACCATCCAGCTAGGACATCTGAGCTGGGTCTGTTCTTCTGCCAATGTGGCTTCTTTTCCACTGCCGCACCCACATCATCTCTAATTCCTGCACATCAGGCACATCATACCATTCCCTGTCCTCCTTCTCCCAGATCCAATAAGAGCAGGGTCCCTCTGGCCCTTTCCTACTACCCAACCAGAATCCACATCAAACATTTAATTCTCTGCACAATATACGAAAATGCTGGAGAACCTCAGCAGATCAGACAGTACCCAGAGGATAGAAAGGTAATCAATGTTTTGGGCCTGAGGCCTTTGTCAGAAATCTGGAAAATCAGATGCTGGAATCTTAATGAAGTACACTTGTATTAAAAGAACCCAAATTTCTTTATTACAATAAAAGAAACATCACAGGGTTGGGACAGCAGGCAGGAGGAGAGGAGGGAGGAGGGTAGAGCACAGACTATCAGGTAAGACTCAACATGTGGGTGCAGGTGGGAAGACTGAAGAGAAAGAAGCCGAGAAATAATAGGGTGAGAGGGCAGAGGGCTAAAAAGCTCTCTGATAGGAGAAGGAAGAAGGTGGGGATCTGGAGGAAAGCAGACGAGGGGTAGGGGAAAAAAGTGGTTAATGGAGAAATCAATATTGATGCCATCTTGTTGGAAGTTGCTGAGATGGAATAATACGGCATTGTTCCTCCAATTTGCAGCTGGTCTCAATTTGGCCGTACATGATAGATGTGTCAGTGTGGAAATGGCGTGTGGAACTAAAGTGGTTGGCCTCGCTCTTGCAGCGGACAGAGCGAAGGTGCTCAACGAAACAATCTGGTATCTGCAGGGGTGACTTACTGCATCCACATCGTGGAGACTGGAAGCAGACCGGGAGTTTGTTTCCTATTCCGGCGTCCTCTACCTGACAAAGGGCTCAAGTGCAAAACGGTGACCTCCTTTTATTTCCCTTGAATGCTGCGTGACCTGCTGAGTTTCTCCAGCACTTTTGGGAACTGCAGTTAGCTCTGTTTTCCTTTCTGCACGCACCATCTGATATGCTGAATGTTTTCAGTTTATTTATTCATGTGAAATTTATTTTTGCTTTTACAATAAATAAAGGTAATGTGCTTAAAATAACTCAGGTGAATAAAAGAACAAATACAATAAAAGCACAGAAAGGAATTTCAGGCAAGAATATTGGAAGAAAAATAAAATGTTTCTGTTCATTTACAGATAATTAAGAACTAAACTTTAATGAGGAGACCATTTTCAATATTTGCAGTTAGAAAAGAGTTAGGGTTCTGAGATACTGAGGATGATGAGTAGCTTTCTTGAACTGTTTGTCAGAGGATTTCATCCACTTGTTCACTCATAGTTTCTATGGCCACGTTTCTGACATAAAGACATTTCACCACATTTTGAATCTTCTCTGCAGCTCTGTTCCACTGTGCTGAGATTACTACCACAGTTTGTGTTGATCAGGACAAGTTGCAAGAACACAAAGTTCTTAAATTCCTCCTCTCTCCCCTCCCCCATATAAAAAAAAACACACACTTTGAAGTCATAACATGAAGTGCTGGAGAGCTGAGCAACAATTGGTCATCAGAACTCAATGTTCTAGAGATGTGTCAAGGTATTCATAGTACATTTGGAAGTTAAACCTAATTGTTCATGTATGTCAAGATGAATCATTAAAATGTTCCAAAAACAATCTATTTCAACTAAATAATTGACAGTTCTACTGCATGGTTCTTCACATTAGTGTTGTGAATGCATTGAGAATTTAACTTAATCAGATAAGAATTTACCTTTTCTGGCTTTAGTAATGTCATTCTTTTCAAACAGCAGGTACTGAGGGCTTTCAGGAAGGAAGGGCAGAACAGCAAGTTGTACCATGGCTGGTACTGCAATGAGTCCAAACATGAAAGGCCAACTGGACTCCTTAAAAATAAAGAAAATATACTCAATGCTATTCCCCACGGAACATAAAGCAGTAGTAGTTAAGAAGAACACATAATTATAGAAAATGGCTCACCATACCCAGCAAATCAGGGTACACCTTTAGAAAGAGAAGCTGGTGAACATTTCTGCTCAATGACCTTTCACCTGAACTGGTAAAGTGAGAACGCAACCTTTGCTTTAAATTGAAGGATTGAGGTGGAGGGAAGGATGGTGGAGAGAACAGTTATTTTATTTTTGGCAAATGAGAATTATGTGGAATATTAGCCTTTAAACTAAAGGGCCCGAATCAGAATCAGAATTAGGATTTATTGTCATGAACAAGTCAGGAAGTTTGGTATTTTGTGGTAGCATCACAGTGGAAACAATCATATTATAACCATCTTACAACATTAAAAAAATAAAAAATAATAGTGCACGAAAAGTAAGGCAGTATCTTTGGGTCATTGATCATTCAGGAATCTGATGGCAGCGGGGAAGAAGCTGTCCGTATGCCACTGAGTGCTCGGTTTTAGGCTCCTGTACCTTTTCCTGATCATAGCAGAGTGAAGAGGGCATGGCCTGGGCAATGGGGGTCTTCGAGGAACGAGGCTGCTTTTTTAAGTCACCGCCTCATGTCGATGTCTTCGATGTAGTGAAGTCTGGTGCTTGTGATGTCGCAGGCCGAGTCTATTCTTGTCTTGAGTTGATGCCTCCATACCAGGCAGTGATGCAACCAGCCAGAATGTTCTCCACAGTATAGCTGTAGAAGTTTTCAAGAGTCTTTGGTGACATACTGAAGCTCCTCAGACACCTCATAAAGTATAGCCTCTGGTGAGCCTTCTTTGTGATTGCACCAATTTGGAGTTGCATAATAGCGAAATTAAAGAAAAATTGCCTTGCTCTAGCTACACAAAGGCCTAGTTGTACTCTGTGGAGGTAGTTTTGTGTGTCCTCCTTTTCGAAAATGTACGTGATCCTCAATAGGTGTATTGTATAACTTTACCAAAGTGTTACTATGTGTGGCAAGGTCAGTTTGTGAAGAGGGATTATATCAAGTACATTCTATTCCTAGAAGAGGGTTTATTGAATTTGAATTGGATTTATATTGGAGCTAATTCATCTGCTTTTGGGGACATAAAATGAAAGATAAGGTATTCAGGAGAATTAGTAAATATTTCTGCACAGAAAGATTCATAAGAAGTAGCAGGCTGTTAGTTCAATCAGTAATTACAAACCTGAAATTGTTATATTTGAGCTTAGTTTAAAGGATTTTAGTGGTTATATTGGATTGTCACTGACCAATAACACGGGCATGAAAATGTGCGACCACCCTGCACCATTTAGAGGAGTGCAGCATTGCTGAGGTAACCTGAGCCTTCTGAGTGTGACGTAAGGCGCCAGCGGCCGGGATTCAAATCTCACGCTGTCTGAAGTGCACTTTGTACATTCTCCCTGTTCTGCGTGGGGTTTCCTCCATTTTCCCCCACCATCCAAAACGTACTGGGGGTTGTAGGTCAATTGGGTGGCACGGGCTCATGGGCCGGAAAGGGCCTGTTACGGTGCTGTACGTCTAAATTTACATTTTGAACATAAACCAGCATTAGAATTTCAAACACCTGTTTATCTTTAATAACTGGCATTTTGACTTACAAAAATGATTACAGAATGGTATCAAATGTAGACGAGCCAATACTGTTGGGGGGTGCTACAGTATATTCTAATCCACTAACTGTAATCAGAAACCTTTATCAGAGAAAGAGTAAATGATTTCATGTGGAAACCTTTTAGCTCTCTGGTGATATGTTTCCTCCATTGTACTTAGTTATTGTTGGCTGCTGCATATATGGAGCTGGCCCGCCCACGGATGACTCATACCGTATGACTCCTCCCCCGTGGTTTCGGGCCAGAAAGGTTGAGCCACCTCTCCCTTCCCTCCATTCCTATACCTGAATCCGGGCCAGCAAGGAACTCCTGTACATTAAAGCCTATCATTCCCTCAGCCTAGTTTTGTAGTGCACTACAAGCTCACAATACAATAATTAAAAATTATTTCAGAACAGAAAAAAATATCCAAACTTTTTCATGCCAAAATACAGTTCTCGGCACACAATCCACAGCTGGGCCTAGTTGCTTCTGAGTCTCCTTTGGTGCACAGACATTCCTTGGGAGCAGATCAGAGACTGAAACCACCATCCCTATCCACAGTAAGGTAATGCACCAAATATCATACACTGAAAATCTTACATAATAACAGAAGATGCTGGAAACACTCAGTGGGCCAGGTAGCAGATGTAGAAGTAGAAACAGATGAACGTTTCAAATTGAAGACAATTGGGAAGGGAGAAAATATGTCTCTGTCATTTATGTTTACATGATGAGAGTTTCCATGCACAAATGTGTGTGAAATATCTTCCTGAACCATGGATTCCCTTCTACATTAGTTGACAAGGCCCTTGACCTTAGCTCATCTACTCCTGCCAGTCTGCTTTCACCTCCTGGACAGAGCAAGAATAGTTTCCCCTGGCAGGCACCTTCCACCCTCCCCACCCTGCAACCTCCATGCTCAACAGTTCATCCTTTTGAAATTTGGACAAGCCTTAATGATTCCATCACCCTCCCCTCCCTTTAGCACTTCACAGGGACTGTTCTCTTCACAACTCCCTGGTTCATTTTCCTGTCTCCTTTACTTATGGCAGTTTTCCATGCAAATACAAGGGACGTCCTTTCACCTTTTTCCTTTCCAGATGGTCTTTCCATGTGTAATGGAGGATTAAAACCATGTGCCCAGATGCTTTTTGCTTATGTGGAACTGACGACACTGGGTCCACACGCAGGTCACCTTACTTTCAGAACTAGCAGATGTAATTAAACTCAGCCATGGGGATTTATCTGAAGATACGCTTTGAAATGGAATTCCACTGTGAGGCCCAGGGAAAGCAGTTGTCAAATGTAACACTCTGAAATTGACGAATTGGTCACAACCTGTCTTGTTCGAGAAGTTTTAATAAGTCTTTGTATCTACGAGATAAACCAGGAAATCATAACATCCTGGTTCCATAATAATTAATCTTCTAAATTGTAGAATATATGTTCAGTTTTGATTTTGACTGACAAATGTTAGAAGGAGTAGGCGCATGATTAATTGTTTTTGGGGTATATAAGCCTGTGGTCCTGCTGCTGAAGTTTAGACTCTCCGAGGGGTGGGAACACCCCTTGTCAAGAAGGAAGAACAGCCAGAGTCCGAGCAACATCCCGGTCGGGGGAGGTGGAGAAGCTGCTACCAGCGCCCTGACAACCTACTACAAGTGTGCAGTCGTTGCCTCAATTCGGCAGTTGGGACCAGTCCAAGCATTGATAAGTATAGTTGGGAAGGGCTTGCATATTGTAATGTGAAATCAGCTTTTGAATTAGTAATAAACATTTGTATAAACTGATCTGCTCTCGGTGTGTGTGTCTATTTTCTTTCGGTAGTTCAAACACTGTGACCAATCTAAAATGAACAAAGTGAGAGGTATAAGTTTACCCAAGACACCATGTGAAGCCGAGATTCATTTGCATTGCTTCCAAGGTAATGGGCTGCATTCGGTATTCACAACCTGGTCACCTGCATTTTGCCATTTATATTGGGTATATTTTGTATAGCACCTGTCTTCAGTCCACAGGAAAAACCAGGAACTTCCTCCTGTTTGCTCCTTTAATTTTCCATCACACTTTTCCCACAATCCATCAGCCTCTCGCCTTCTGCACTGTTACAATAATCCCTGACATAAGCTTAAATACCAGCACTTCCACATCCACCTGAGCATGGTGCAATGTTCAGATAAAGCATCAAACTCAGCAACTTCATGTAACTCTCGTTCTCTGTCTGTATCATGCTGGCTGCTTCCACTCAGTCATATATTCAAAAACACCTCAGTACTTCTCACTCCAGTAGCACAGCCTGGGGAGCTGGGCACTTCCTACAGCCATGCAGTTTACCCTATTTCACATTCCCTTGTCCTCTAACTGTTGGCACCTCATTGCTTTTGTGCATTTTTTCTTTGTATTTTAATGATACAACATGGGAGAAGGACCGTTTGGCACAGGTCATTCATTTAACCTAAATTTTGCAGGGTGGGATGTAAACAGAGTACCTGTAGAAAACCCTCACAGGTCATGGGGAGACAGTGCCAGATTCAAACCTTGAATGCTGGTGCTGTAATAGAATGGTACTTACCTCTGCGCTCATCGTGCAACCAAATTTATTTTCTCTCTAATTGCCTCCATTAACCCATGACCTCCATAACTTATCTCCCTGACAAACCCTGGACTCACACCTTTGGAGACATTCAATTTGTCCTAATGATGCTGCCCTTGCTCAGGGACTTAAAACTGACCTGGTTTCTCAGTTCTGCTGAATATTTTCAGGCCAGAAATATTAATTCTGTTTCTCTTTCTGCAGATGGGCTTTTCCAGCATATTGCGTTTTGAATTCGGATAGAGGGAATTGCCCCATGGACATTTTGGGATGGGGCATTTTTCATCATCCTTTTGTTGATGCACCTTATCCAAGAGCAGAGCTCTGAAGTCAGCAAATATTGGAAGCCTTTAAATCATACTCGCGGGATATCTGCACGCTGCTTTTTGCTCATTCAACAGTGCACAGTTGAGCAGGAACATGCCATTCATGAACAGCAAGTGCCAAGTTTTCATATTCCTCTTGTCCACCAGCCCATCCAACACATTCTCCTCCGCCATTTCCACCACCTACTACGTGATCCCACGTACATTCCTCTCTCCACCTTCCACAGGGACCTCTCCCTCTATGACTCCTTTGTCTACTCTTGCCTCCCCGTCAATCATTCCCATTGGTACCAACCCCTGTGACTATAGGGTATGTTCAATTTGTCCCACACCTCTTCCATCACCACCATTCAGGGCCCCAAATAGTCCTTCCAAGTGAAGCAATGTCTTCACCTCTGAATCTGCAGGGGCCACCTACTGCATCTGGTCTCCTCTACATCGGAGAGGCTGGGTGAAGAATGAAAGATCGCTTCCTCAAGCACCTCGGCTCTGTCCGCCGCAATAGCGTGGATCTCCCAGTGGTCACCCATTTCAATTCCCCATCCCATTCTCCTGCTGACGTATCTGTCCACGGTCTCATGCACTGCCAGAATGAGACCACCCACAAATTGGAGGAATAAAATTTTGTCATCCAACTGGCACCCTTCAACCAGATGGCATTAATATTGACTTCTCTGGCTTTCGTTACCCCCCACTCCCCCCAGCTCTGTCTCTCCCTTCTCTGTCTCCTTTGGCACAGACATGATAAATTCTCACCTCTTCCCTTAAACACCTTTTGTTGGTCTGGACTCCTCCTCCAGCTAGCGCCATCTGTGTTCTGAGATTTTCTGCTTTTGATTCATTCTGCTTATTCCTTGAAGAAGGACTAAGGCCTGAAATGTCAGCAATATATCTTTGCCTCCTATGGACAACTGAGTTCCTCCAGGATTTTGGTGTGCGTTTTAACTACAATCACAGCATCTGCAAACTTTCATGCTTCACTCGAGCATCATATTCTATCTGCTGTGATCACTTACAGCAAATAGAAACTGCATGTAGATTAATGTCTATTATCTAATGGCACCAATAATCATTTGATAAAGGCATGGGGACTGTAGACCTCAATTTTGAGGTCAATGCATGGAGCTGATGGTAGCAGTTGCCCAAGGTACTGAAGGCCAACACCTTCCATATTTCTACAAATACTTTGATTCTTGCCCATTAATAGGAGTCGCAAGAAGTAACCGTCACATCACAACTCTTTCACAGGACCATAATAGGATCACTGAAATCTCCCCCACCCTACAACCAGCATGATCTAGCAGGATCGTTATCTGAAGAGGGTGTGCAAAACCACCGAGGATCCCTTCCACCACCGCATGCAGCATCTTTCAGCTGCTCCCGTCAGGGAAGAGATACAGGAGTATCAGAGCCAGCACCACCAGGCTGAGGAACAGCTTCTTCCCACAGACAGTAAGAATGCAGAATGACCAAAGGAACTGCTCACACTGACCATTCGAGACTCTCATATTTACAAAGCAATATTTACTTGTACATATGAATACTTGTCCTGCATCTGTATTGTTCGTCTGTAGGTGTGCTGTATCTGGCTATGTCTGCATGTTTCCATTGAGGACCAAAAAATGCTGTTTCATCAGGTTATACCTGTGCAATCAGGTGACAATAAACTTGACTTGACTCACACTGTCATTACAAATAAAAACAGTTCAAGGAGCATCTGGCATTGCTTCTCCTCAATTCAAGCAAGAAGAGTTCTCAAATGTACTTCATGAAGGCACAGCTGTATTAATCATTTTCCTCGATTCAGCAAGGTCAACAAAAGGACATTCATGGGGCCAATGAATACCATAAATACTTCCAACATCCCAATTAGTGCCAAAGCTGGAAAATCCAGTGCCCAATCACTCATTGGAATGCAGCGCTGCCAACCCCTCCTCTGCTTAAATATTTGCTGTCCTCTGTGCAGTCAAGTTTATTTTTTAAAACTCATCTCTTTGACTTGATCTTGTCACAACACCAGAAGGAACACAAAAACCCACTTGGTTACTGACGCAAACAAACGTAGTACTTTGTTGATGATGGGGGAGGTGAGGAGCAGAGATCTAAACTCCAAATGGGAAACTTGCTCCTCTCTTAAAATTATTTTTATTGACATTTATAATTGGGCAAAATTAAACCGCAGAGTTATATTTTAGGATTCAAATTGCAAAAAGAGAAGAAAAAAAAACAATTTGGTCAAAACCCCTTCCATTTAGCGGTGAATTTCAAGTGATGACAGCTAGGAAACTGACAACACAGCATTGAAGTTTAGATCAGTCTTAAAACTTTAGATTATGGTCCTTGAAAGGACCCCATGTTTTTAAGGAATTAATATTTGAATCTTCAAAGGTAGAGTTAAAGGGTCCATTATTGGCACATAATTCTACACTTTAGAATGTAACATACATGAAATTCTTTAACTTTTCTCTACTGTAAGGCAGACGGAGAGTCGCCACTTTGTCCAGCACCCCTCTCAGAAACCTACAGCACCTGGTGCCACGAGGCGGTCCTCCCTCTCCAAGCACTGACTAGACCTAAGCCTGCTTAGCTTCCGAGATCAGACAATCTCATGCGAATCCAGGTCGTCAGGTGCTGTTAGATAATGGCATATCTATTTTTTTTTTCTAAACTTAAACAGGACACAGTATCATTTTACCATTTTGTATGCGCAGGTGGAGTATTATCATTCCATTTGATCGATATTGCACGTCTGGTCATCAATAAGGTAAAAGATAAAATTTGGGTTTGAGATGAAGTCAGTAAAACGTCATCATCATCTTATAAATCCAAACAGAGCAATCCAAATGTGAGCAAAGCTGGCAATCGACACAGACGTTTGTGTAGGTAGAGCTGGAACTGGTGTGGGCACATGTGTGAGCAGAGCTGGGATTCAACGCAGGCACATGTGTGGATACACTAGGGGAGCAAGATGGACCGATACAGACGTGTGTGGGCAGAGCTGGGACTGACAAGGACACATGTGAGCAGAGCTGGAATTGACATGGACACGTGTACGGGCAGAGCTGAGACCAATACAGATGTGTGGGCAGAGCTTGGACCAATGAGGGGAGATATGCTATCTGAGTCATGGATCGACATGGATAGAGATGGGAGTTATGGACATGGCTGGAAGGAATACCCAAGTCAGGGATCAAGAGTACAATTAGTACACAGTCTAAAGAGGGAAAGTCATTGGGGCACCAACCGTAATTAGAGGTGAACTGTAATTACGAACAAGTGATGCAGACAGACATGCATCTGGATCCAGCAGCTGTAATGCAGCTAGGGTCAGGAGCTGGCACATGAAGTAAAGCCAGGAGTGTGGCCAAAAGGTCAGTTGATGTGAGGGTGACAGGCACTGGAAATGGTTTTTTTTGCCTGAACCCATATATGTGAGTGTATGTGCAAGCAAATGCATCAAAGCACTTGCTCAAAGGTGTGTCTGAGCATCAATACTGTGCGGCAGCTCATTGTCTCCAGTTTTCCAGTTTCCCTTGCCCTTGGATCAAGACTTTATGCAGCTCGTGAGAGAGTTCTTGTACCACGGCTATGCCACATCCAAAGGAAATGTGCGCAGGCAACATCCATTCTAGAATGGGAGGTTAAGATCCTGGAATTTATTTATTTGGATATACAACACGGTAACAAGCCATTTCAGTCCACAAGTCCATGCTACCCAATTTACCTACAACCCCAGTAAATTTTTGAACGGTGGGAGGAAACCGGAGCCCCTGGGGAAAACCCACACAGACACGGGGAGAATGTACAGACCTTATAGACAGCATGGGATTCGAACCCTGATCCCTATGTGCTGACCACTATGCTAACCGTGCCACCCCTACCACTGATTATTCTAACAGTGACAAAACTGAACACCACTGTCCTGCTGCCATACCTCAGGAACTCAGACACTAAGAGATAATGCGATCCGATCATCGAGTCATTGAGCCAACTAGTTTGCTCCATTTGCCTGTGTTTGACCCATACCTTTCAAACTGTTCCTCTCCAAGTACCTTCCTGAACATCTTTCAAATGTCACATTTGTAGGTCGGCCTCCATCACTACATGAGGCAGCTCATTCCAAATTTCCACCACTTCTGTGAGGAAACTGTTGCACCTCAAATCACTTCTATCTTTCCACTCTTACTTTAAATCAATGCCCCAAGTTTCGATACCCTACCATAAGAAATAGACTGTGGTCATTTATCATATTAATGAACCTCTTGATTTTATATATCGTACATACATGACTCATGTAAAAGTCTATCTCATGTAAAAGTTAACCCCTTATTTTTGGCCCTAAAATCTGGAAATTGCCATATATAACCCTAGTCTCTCACCTCGGCCCTGTCTACCTGCAGGAGGTCCCAACACCTTGGTCATGAACTCACGCCTCGGCTCCCGGCTAGCTGCCCATCAGAGAACCCAATGCAGACTCTCACTTCAGCCCCGGCCACCCGCCCATCCGAGCCCCTAACGCCTCAAACATGGACTCTCGCCTCGGCTCCTTGCCGCTCACCTGTCGGAGCACCTGACATATCTAATGCGAACTCATTCTTTGGCTCCGACTCCCCCCCCCCCCCCCCACCACTGGATCTCTCAACACCTCGAACATCGACTCACTCCTTGGCCCCAGCCACCCGCCCATCGAAACTCCCACCACCTCTAACGATTCAGATACTCCTGATCTCCCCCATGGTAGGATGGGTATTTTGATGTGCAGACTATTATTATTTTAATTTTTTTGTTTTTGCTCTTTATTCATTTAGATGTGCTACTTCTAGTGTATTTTGGATTCTAGGTTGAATTTTGACCCCATAAATTTAACATTAAAAATGATTACAAAATTTGACTTTTACACAAGTATTTACAATAGTCCTACAATATTGGCCCTCTGTCTCCTGGGCACCAGGGAAAATGTTCCAGCTTATCCAACCACTCCTTGTAACTCAAGCCATCCTTTCACAGTAACATACATGTTACCCAATGCAGCTTTCAGCTGGATCCTTCCTTCAGAAGAACATTGAAATCCTGTAAGAATTTCTGTCTTCCCTTTTCCTAAAGTCAACGTCACTTTCCCAGGAGCAGGCTTGGCATTTCCTTGGGCCCCCATAGCTGTGTGAGCTAGTCTAGCCTGGTTTTAAAACAACCTGAACTACCACAGGAACCCTTTGCCCTAATCTATTTTCAGTTTAATAGCTTGAGATTCCTTTGTGACAGAAAATGTGTTGGTTCTCGCACTAGGAATGGGTTTGTATGTTTTTTATCCAAAAATTATGCATAATAACATTTTAAACATACAATATATTAAACTTTTCCTCACAAATACCACAAACAAAAACAAAACTGTTCCCGCACCCCCCCCCCCCCCCCCCCTTCCACACATACAGATCCGTTCACCGTCTGAGCTCACATATATTTTAAGAATTTAGAAGACAGCTGGGGAAACTACATTTTTGTATGTATAATAGTTACTTTTATTCCCCTTTTTGTTCCTTTTTATTACTGTACCTGGGCCCTTACGTGGTCCAGGTATGGCTGCCAGACCTTTATAAAAGTGCCGTATTTGTTCTTTAATTTGTATGTGATTTTTTTCCCCCATAGGTTCATTTCCATTCTTAAAGTGAAATGTTGCTGCAGGGTTTTTTGTAACTGAGTTTTAGCTAATGTTACGGGCCCAGAGGACCCCAAAACCCAGCAGCAATAGAAATTCACCAAGACAAATAGTTACTTAAACAAACGTTACTTTTAATTTTCTTTAAACATAAAAACAGGATCAAACTTCAACTTATTACTATTAACAACCTAACTTGACCCCTTTTTAATTCTAAGTGCACGTGTATGTAATGTGTGTGTAAGTCCAGCAAAGTTCTTTGATTCACACACCAATCTTACTTCTCACCCCTCCAAGTTCACCGTTTGCAGGCAATTTTTATACTGTGCACAGAATTTAACATTTTATGAAGTTCACCAGGCTTTGATGCTTAAAAGGTAAACATTACTGCTCAGGAAGGTTCTTGTCAGTTTTCAGAGAGACATTTGTTGCTTGTTGGACACACACAATTGATCCTTTTCCATCAGCCACTTCAGTGTCTTGCCGAAGAAACTTGTTCCATTAGGGTTTTCCAGATGATAAACTCTTTCTTTCAGGTCATCACAGAGTTCCTTTTTGTTTCCCTTATTTCAAGTAAAACATTATGCAGCCAGTCCTCTCCTCTTATATGGATGACAAGGGCTTTGACCAGGCTGAACTAAGAATTCACAATCTAGCTCCAAAATGGGGCTTTTCCACAAGCTTGCCAGCTTGTCATGTTCCAGTCCCAGCTTCTGCTACTGACTGTAAAACTGTAGAACTGAATTCTCTCTCTCTCTCTCTCTCTCTCTCTCTCTCTCTCTTTCTCTCCCCCCCCCCCCCCCCCCACCACGACGGAGAAAACCACACGACGCTCTTAGAAAAGTAAACTGCATTCAAACAGACTGCGGTACCAGACCCAATCTTCTGAGTCCATTCATCTGTTGCTTTCCAAAACAATAATCTATTACTCCACAGCATGTCCAATTAACACCTACTTGTGAAGTCCTTTTAGGCACTCTTCAAAGTTTTTGCAAAGGCACTCAGAGCCTGGACTATCTGGCTTGAGCAGAGCTCTGGTATTTTAAATGAGATCTGTTTTGAAGTGTTTGTATGTGACCGACACTAAAAAACCTGCTACAATTTATCTCCTATAAAACATATCTATGTACAATATAAAATATAACAATCTGTCACACTATATTCTAGCCTGACTGAGACTATTTGAGTGGGAGGTCTGCCTCACAGAGGCATTGGATGTACTAACCCAATAGTTCTCAACCTTTTTTTTTCCACCAACCTTTTTATTTCACCCACACACCACGGTGAGTATTTCTTCACTTACCAGAGTACCAATACCAGGGCACAGGGTGGCTGGTGAGCTCAAGGCCTTTCCCAGACCACCACAAGGATTTTTGCTTTTTTTTTTTTCGCTGAGAGTTTTCCTTGAAAATTTATATGTCATCAAATATATATAACCTTCTTTGACACATCACTTGTTTGTTTTATCACTAGCATTTGTCTTGACCATGCACCATTTATAACAAACCCACTGGCTGCCAATGGCCTGCAGATCACAAGTTGAGAAATATTATAGTGGGGCCTTTAAGTAAAGGAGAGGGAGCAAGAAAAGGGAAGAGAGAGAAAAAGGAGATAGAAAGGAAGAAAGAGAGAGAGTGAGAAAGTGAGAAAGAGGGAGAAACAGAATGTTTTGGAGGACTGTAAATGATGGGAAGGGGCCTTGAGGTTGGCGCACTGTTTGAGGAGTTTTGGCTGTATTCAAAGATGTGGCCATGTTTGGGGGTGGGGGGGGGGAAAGAAAGGAGATGGTCACCAGAGTTGTCTGATGTGAGTTAATTGGCGGCATTAGGCCAGATGGCAAGCCCTGGGTATCATGTCGGTTATTAAGAAAAGAATTGCTGGAGGAACTCAGCAGGTCAGTCAGCATCTATAGGTCAATGTTTTAGATCTGAGCCCATTATAAACTGGATAGAAAAATACCTGGCACTGGGTGGCATTAATGCTGCTTTGGCTGCTCATACCAAATCTAGGCCTCTTCTCCTCCCTCTGCAACAGGATCCTTAACTTGCTCATTGGATGAACGTTGTCTGTTATGGATCGGTATCGACATTGCCTCATCACTGACAATCAAGGATGCATGCTTGCCCACTGGTCTACTCACTCTACACCCATGACTGGGTGGTCAGGGACTATTCAAATGCCATCTGCACACGTGCTGATAACACCACAATCATCGGCAAATAAAAAGGCAGCAAGGAGGAAGTGTACAAGATGAGATAGATTAGCTGGTTGAGATATCGCTCAAAAACATCTTGCACTCTTTAACAAAATTAAGGAAAAGATTGTGGACTTTGGAAGGAGGAAATCAGAAGAACACAAACCAATCCTCATCAAGGTGTCAGCACTCAAAAGGGTTAAGAACTTCAAATTCCTGGGTGTTGACATCCCATAAGATCTGTTCTGGGGCCTTCATGTCAATGTACACCATGATGCAGAGCTCTTCTTCCGTCAGCTCTGTCTCCATGCCAACTTCCCACCCACCCCCCACCCCCACTACAGATTTTTCTCCCACTTTAAACCTTCTTCCTCGTCCTGGACACCTCGTTCCGGTCTTGTCAGTCTGGACCTTTATTTCTAACTGTCAATGAGACATCAACCGTGACATCCACTACTCCCCTCACTCATTCTAATCTGACCCCCACGGAACACCTGGCCCTCCACTCTCTCCGCACCAATGCGAACCTCACTATCAAACCTGCAGACAAGGGTGGCACTGTTGTGGTCTGGCATACTGATCTCTATCTGGCCGAACCCAGGCAACAACTCTCAGACACATCCTCTTACTTACCCCTCCAATGGGACCCCACCAAAACTCATCAAACCACTGTATTGCGCACCATCTCTGAACCCATTACTTCCAGTCACCTCCCTCACTCGGCCAATAACCGTTTTGTTTCTTAACTCTGCACCACCTATTTCTTCCTCCTACTGCAGATCCACAAACCCAATTATCCTGGTATACCCATCATGTCCGCGTGTTCCTGCCCCACCGACTTGGTCTCTGCTTACCTCGACTCTGTTTTGTATCCCCTGGTCCAGACCTTCCCCACCTACATCAGGGATACTTCATGCACCCTCCATCACTTCAACAACTTACAGTTCCCTGAACTGGATTGCCTCATATTTACCATGGAATCCAATCCCTATGCACTTCCATCCCCCATACTGAAAGCCTCAAATTCCTTTGTTTCTTTCTGGACAATAGACCTACCCAGTCCCCCTCCACCACCACCCTGCTACAGCTGGCAGAACTTGTGCTCACTCTCAATTTCTCCCTTGACTCATTGCACTTCCTCCAGATTCAAGGGTAGCCATGGGTACCTGCTATGCCTGCCTTTTGTTGGCTACGTGGAACAGTCCACGCTACAAGCCTATACAGGCAAGGCCCTCAACTCTTCATCTGCTACATCGATGACTATTTTGGTGCTGCCTCATGCACCCATGATGTGCTTGTTGATTTCATCCACTTTGCTGCCAACTTGCACCCCGTCCTCAAATTCACTTGGAACATCTCTAGCAACCCCTTTCCTCAATACTTCTGACTCCATCTCAGGACACAAACTCTCGACGGATATCTTTTACAAACCCACCAACTCCCACAGCTACCTCCACTACATCCCTTCCCACCCTGTCCCCTGTTAGGATTTTGTTTCATTCCCTCAATTCCTCTGTCTCCTTGCAGCTGCACCCAGGATGAGGACTTGCACATCAGATCATCAGAGATGGCCTCCTTCTTCAAACAACATCACTCTACCATCATCAACTTGACAGTCATCTGATATCCTCCATTACCCACACATCTGCCCTGGCTCCCTCTGCTCCCACATGCAACAATGACAAAATTCCTCTTGTCCTTACCCATCACCCCACCAGTCTTCGCATCCATCGCATCCTCCTCCACTATTTCCGCCACCTGCTACGTGATCCCACCACTAGACACATATTCCCCTCTCCTCCCCTCTCCACCTTCTACAGGGGCTGCTCCCTCCGAGACCATTCCTCCCTCCCCACCAATCGTCCCCTTGGAATTTACCCGTGACTGCAGGAGATGCTCCAGATATGCCCACATTTCCTCCCACTCCACCATTTGGGGCCCCAAACAGTCCTTCCTTATGAAGCATCATTTCACCTGTGAATCTTTAGGGGTTATCTGCTGCATCCAGTGCTCTCACTGTGGTCTCATCTATATTGGAGAGACTGGGCGCTTACTGGGAGATCACCTTGTTGAGCACTTCGGCTCTGTCCACTGCAATAGAGTGGATCTCCCAGTTGCCACCCAATTCAATTCTCCATCCCATTCCCTTGCTGACATATCTTTCCATGGTCTCATGCATGGCCAGACTGAGAACACCTACAAATTGGAGGAACAGCACCTCCTCTTCCGAGTGGGCACCCTCCAATCAGATGGCATTAATATCAACTTCTCAGGCTTTCATTAGATCCCCCCCTTCTTCCCCCAATGCCTGTCTCTCCATTCTATCTCCTTTCACACAAATATGATAAATTCTTACCTTGTCCCTTATCATATCCAATTAACACTTTTTGTTGCTTTGGATTCCTCATCCCGCTAGCATTTTCTGAATTCTAAGACTTTCTGAGATTTCCTCCTTCTGGCTTATTCCTTGACGAAGGGCTCAGGCCCGAAACATTGGCAATATATCTGTGGTGATATGTTTCCTCCATTGTATATAGTTATTGTTGGCTACTGTATATCTGGAGCTGGCCCACCCACTGATGACTCATACCCTATGACTTCTCCCCTGTGGTTCTGGGCCATAAAGGTCAGGCCAGCTCTCCCTTCTCACCATTCCTATACCTGGATCCAGGCCAGCAAGGTTCTTCTGTAAATTAAAGCCTATCGTTCCCTCTGCCTAGTCTTTGTGGTTACTGGTAGTGCACTACAATACCTTTGTCTCCTATGAACACTGAAAAGACCAGCTGAGTTCCTCCAGCATTTCAGTGTGTTTTTACCACAATCACAGTGTCTGCAGATTTTCGTGTTTCACTCAGTCATGAAGAAGGCTCACCAGTGCCGACACCATTAGGAGCTTGATGAGATTTGGTATCTCACCAAAGACATGCAGATTTCTACAGGTGTACAATGGAAAGCATTTTAACTGGTTGCATCACTGTCTGGTGTGGAGGAGCTAACACACAGGACAAGAAAAAATACAGAGTTGTCAACTCAGCCATCACAGGCACCAGTCTCCACTCCATCGAGGACATCTACAGAAGGCAGTGTCTTAAAAAGGCAACCTCTATCTTCAAGGGCCCTCTCTACCATCAGGAAGGAGGTACAGGAGCCTGAAGACGAGCACTCAGTGGCACAAGGACAGGTTCTTCACCATTACCATCAGATTCCTGAATGGACAATGAAGCACAGACACTACCTCACTTTATTTTTATAAATGTAATTTATAGCAATATTTGCACCAGTAATACTGCTGCAAAACAATGAATTTTGTGAATGTCATTACAATGAATTCTAATTCTGATTTTTGCCTCAAGGGTCTGCATTTTTCAAGGACATTATACCAGTAACTTGGCGTTAAAATAGAATGTCAGTCAAAATAATGACATATGCATTGTTATAATATTGAAATAACTAATCCAATTCATACAACGCAACCGGCTTCCAGTATCCAATCTGTTCTCCTTTAAAAATACCAGAGGATTTGTTCTTGTTCCTGCCTTTATTTTGCACTCTGATATCTGATAAGGCTGCAAAAATCTGCTTTTTGGAATTCATTTTTAGCCTTTTTTTCTTTGTTTTTATTTAAAAATAACTTTATTTAATATTTTCAAAACAAAAACTTTTACAACTATCCCACCCCCTCCCCCAACCCTCAACAGACCCCACAAGGGAAGCATTGAAAAGATAGAACAAAATACATACAGCAGTTTAAGATATTACCTAATTCATACATTTCAAATAAGGCAACCACATCTTAACAAAAAAAATTCATAATTATATGTTATTTTCTCCAAATAAATACAGGACCTCAACTTGTTTTGCCAACAATTTAAACTTATCTCAACTTCATCTTTCCAGGAAGTCGCAACACTATTACGCGCTACTGCCAATGCTAAACGTAAAAATGCTGTCTGAAACTTATCTAACCCCAAGTCCATAAATGGAACAGTATAACCCAACAAAAATTTTTTAGGACCTAATAAGAATTGAATTTTAAATAAATTTTGAAGAAATTCCCTAATTTTATACCAAAATGATTGAACTTTATCACAAAGCCAAACAGAATGTAAAAATGTTCCAACCCATAATCCACAACTAAAACATGACTCTGAATTACTAAATCCATATTTTCTCAATTTCTCAAGGGTTAAATATCACTGATGAAAAAAATTATAATATAAATCATACTATATCTTACATTAAACAATTTATTCACACCATCAAAACACATCATCTCCCAGTCGGCCTGATTAATATCACAAATTAAATAATTTTCCCATTTAATCCTGGATTTATCTAAATTTATTTTATCCATAGTATCTTGTAACAAAAACACATACATCTCTGAAATAAAACCCTTATCTGAAAAATGAGAGATCATAAACTCAAATTTCGTTAACTTAGGAATTTTCATTTCTCTTCCAAAATTATCTTTAACAATGCTCTAATTTGATAATAAACAAACAAAGAATTCACTGAAATCCCAAATTTCTCTGTTGATTAAATGATAAAAATTTACCCTCTTCAAAACAATCCTGCAATAACTTTATTCCTTTAATCTGCCATTTTCCTAAAAAATCTATTATTCAATGAAAAAGGAATCAATTTATTTTGATATATTGGGGCTTGAACCGATATTTTACCTTTTGAGCCTATTAATAAATTCCTTTTGGTCCAAATCTCTAAAAAATGTTTCAAAATCGGTACATTGTATCTCTGTAATAAAACAGAATTCCATTTAAATAAAAATTGATGTGGACAAGGTTCCAAATATGCCAGCCAATTCTACCCTGGCCCAACTAGGGGGGCATGAAACATCCAACATACGATTAATAAATCTTAATTGAGCTGCTTCATAATAATTTTGAAAATGGGGTAATTGCAAACCTCCCAAAGCATATTTCCAACTCAATTTATGTATTGCTACTCTAGCTAATTTTCCCTTCCATAGAAATTCTTGAACTACTTTATTTAAATCTTGAAAAAATGATTTAGAAAGAGAACAAGGAATCGATTGAAAAAAATACTGAATTCGTGGAAAGATATTCATCTTAATACAATTTACTCGACCTATTAATGACAGAGGTAAATCCTTCCATTTAATCAAGTCAGCTTTAATCTTTCTCATTAACGGTACATAATTTAAATGATACAATGATTGAATATTTACATCAATCATTATCCCTCACTACTTAATTTTATCAGTCCAACGGAGTTTAGTAATTTGTCTACACTGGTCATAATTTCCTTCAGAAATTGGTACTATTTCGTTTTTGTCCCAGTTCACTTTATATCCTGATAATTTACCATATTGTTCTAATCATTCTTGCAAGTAAATTAAAGATCGTTCCAGATTAGTTAAATATATCAAAACGTCATCAGAAAATAGATTCATCTTATATTCATCATCTACTATCCTTATACCTCTAATATTCTCATTCTGTCTAATAGCCTGAGCTAACGGTTCAATGACCAACAAAAATAGAGCTGGTGACAAAGGACAACCTTGATGAGTTGAACACAATAATTTAAAGAAAGAGGTTTGACCATTTGTCACCACCCTAGCAACAGGATTATTATATAATGCCTTCACCCAACCAATAAAAAAGGGTCCAAACTTATATTTCTCCAAAACTTTAAATAAAAAATTTCATTCGACCCTATCAAAAGCTTTTTCATCATCTAATGCAACTAGGTTAGGTTGCTGATGTGAAGCGTTGATCAGTGAAATCACTCTAAGAATATTATCAGAAGCATACCTATTTTTAATAAAACCAGCCTGGTCAGCATGTACCAAATTGTGGTAAATAGTTAGCAAGTCTATATGCCAATAATTTTGCTATTATTTTATAATCCATATTTAATAAAGAAATTGGCCGATATGAAGCTACATTCAAAGTATCTCTATATTTTTTGGTATAACCGTTATTATTGCACTTAAACACAAGTCTGGTAGAGGTTGTTCCTGCGTTACCTGATGAAGAACATCCGTAAATAAAGAGGTCAGATCATCATAAAAAAAACTTTATAAAATTCAACAGTGAACCCCTCGTCTCCTGGAGACTTCCCATTAGGCATTTGTTGAATAACATCCTTTATTTTCAAATCTGTAAAAGGAGAATCCAGTTTCCTCACATATATTGGCAAATTTAATTCTGACAAAAAAAGATTCAATGGAACTATCATCTCGAACTCCATCAGAAGCATATAATTTCTGATAAAATTTGGTCATTCATTTCTTGAGGTTTAAAAGTTACTGAGTTATCCTTCTTCACAGCGTTAATAGTTCTTGATGCTTGTTCTGTTTTCAATTGCCATGCTAAAACTTTATGGACTGTGTCCCCTAACTCATAATAACATTGTTTAGATCATTGAATCAAACATTCAAATTGATATGTTTGTAGTGTATTATATTGTAACTTCAATTTAATCAAAACTGCTTTATTATCATCTGTACAATTTCTCTGAAGTTCTTTTTCCAAATCAGCTATCTGTTTTTCCAATGACCGAGTCTCTGCTAAATATTTCTTCTTTCCCTTTGATGCATAGCTAATAATTTGACCAAGTAAAAATGCCTTCAAAGCATCCCATAAAGTAAAATTACTGTGAACTGTATTCCTATTCAAATCTTAAAAGGAAACAATTTGATCCTTAATTAATTTTACAAATTCCGTTTTTTTCAATAACATTGCATTAAACTTCCACTGAAAGGTTGATTGAATAACTTCCAGCCTAACACAAGAAATTAATAACAATGAATGATCAGAAATTATTCTACTCTTATATTCAGCTTGAGTAAAACGAGATTGCAAATGTCCTGATGCCAAAAAAAAAGTCAATCCTTCAAAATGAATCATGACGCTCATTTTTAGCCTTTATGGTATTTCCTAATCAAAATTCTTGTCAAAATTATCTCCTATTTTGAAGTTCTTTTACCAAAGTTTTCTGATTTGCAAACGAACATTTGTGGCATTTCATTGTGGCTGGTGTTAGACCCCTACCTACAATTCCGCCAACAGGAGCAGAATCCAGCCCATGTATTCATTCACTTTTGAAATTTCTTGTGCCTGGTCCAGAGTCATGGACAGAATTTTAACACAGAATTCTCTTCAGCACCTTTTCACCCATAGTTTAAGGTTGTGGTCGGTGTACTGTGCAGCAAATTAAAGAAAAAACCATACAGAAGCTGGGAGTGAGTTGAACCAACTAATTGACTTGACTGGAATTCTCCGAGAGCTTATCAGCAACACCCCCATGATCCTTTGCTTCCCCTACCGGGTCCATTGTGATGTCAGCCCAGTGCAAGCCTGCACCTCCGTGACCCGGTTCACTTGTGGATCTGTGCAACCGCTACATGACATCCCCCCCACCCCCCCCCCCCACCAGAACCGGTGATCAGAGATGTCGTACCCAGTTTGCAAACAGTTTGTATGTTTGGGAAATCGACCTCTCCGCCACGGGGCTGGAACAGTTTCTGGTTGGTCGAGGTCAGGGTGTGTCAGTTTGAGGCGGTCGACTGTGAATATTTCCTGCCTATCCATAATGTCCAAAAGGCATGTAGTCCTATTGTGTCGTAACAGCTTGTATGGACCCTTGTGTGGGCACTGAAGGGGCTTCTGGTGCGCACCTCTCCTTATGAAGAGGTATTCGCAGTCTTGGAGATCCTTCGGGATGTAGGATGGAGCTGGACCGTGGTGAGAGGTTGGGATGGGGGCCAGGTTGCCCGCCATCTCACAAAGTCATGTTAGCAGCACCATAGGTGTTTCCTCCCAGCAGCGAGCCGCTGGCACAAACTCTCCGGGGACTGTCAGCAGAGGATGTGGCCAAATCCTCCTTTAGCACTGTCCAGATGCCAAGGAGCACCCAAGGCAGCTCGTCCACCCAATCTGGGCCTTGGAGCTGTGCCATGAGGGCCATCTTCAAATGCTGATGGAATCTTTCCACCAGGCTGTTAGATTGTAGATGGTAGGCTGTGGTGTGATGTAACTGCATTCCCTAGGAGGTATGCCAGCACTGCCCAAAGGGCTGATGTGAACTATGCCCCCTGTGTGATGTGAGACCGAAAGGAAGGCCAAAACAGACTATCCAGTTGGCGATGAGGGCCCTGGCACAGAATGTTGTGAAAGTGTCCCAAGAGCGGGACAACTTCCAGCTATCTTGTGAACCTGTCCGACATAATGAACAGATACGTGGTGCCTATGGAAACTGGCAGTGGGCCGACGATGTCCACGTGGACGTGGTCAAATCATATGTGTCAGCGGGAAGGACAGAAGCGGGGCTTTCAGGTACCTCAGCACCTTGGATGTCTGACAGTGCAGATAAGTTCTAGCCCAGTAGCCGACCTATTTACACGGGCTATGCCACATGAATCTGTGTGCGACCAATTGAGTTGTCGCCCAAATGGATGAGTGGGCCAACCCATGTAGCAGGTCAAAGACGTGATGCCTCCATCTGATTGGAACGATGGGCCTAGGTCGGCCTGTGGACATGTCACAGAGGTGTGGCTTCTGATGGCACAAAACTCATGTCTTTCAGCTGTGGCCCTGGGAATGCAGTGCAATAGGCTGATATCTCACCATCCTGCTGCTTTGTGTGCTGTATAGTCGATTCCAGGGGACAGGGAGTGCACAGACAGGATAAACGTATGGGACAGAGCGTCAGCCATGAGGTTGTTCTTGCCGGAAATGTGCGTGACAGCCATCATATACTTTGAGATATGAGAAGTGAAGCTGCTGCCTTGCCAACCATGGGTCCAACATCTTGGTGAAGGCAAAAATGAGGGGCTTATGATTGGTGAAGACCATGAAATCCCATCCTTTAAGGAAATAGCAGAAATGGCGTACAACGAGGTAGAGGGATAGCAACTCCCTGCCGAATGCACTACTACGGGGTATGCACGTGTCTGCTGAAGAAAGCGAGTGGTATCCAATGTCCATCAATCAGCTGCTCCAGGACCACCATCAGGGTGCTCTCTTCTGCCCAAATCTCATTCCAAAGGTGCCAGACTTTCCATTATCAGCAATTCCTGAGTGACAAATTCACGAGGGTAACAACAGACATCTAGCATATACATTTGTGACATATATTTTGGAACACTTGTTGATGTTAGTCTGTCTTGTTAAGGAAGCAAGGGACTGACTTGAAGACTTTTAGTGGTCCTTCCAATAATTAGTACAGTAAAATGTGCTTCATTGCAACATTTCTCTGACTGTACAATAGTCCATTTAATAGGTTAATTAATTACCATGAGTCTGAGGGGATTTGATGCATACACTCTTGTCTATACTGATTGGTTGCATCACAGACTGTTTGAGAAATTCAAGTGCCCAGGAACACAGGCGGCTGCGGAAGATAACAAACATAGCCAGGTCCATAGGCTCTGACCATCCATCCATTCAAGATGTCCATGTGAGACGCTGCCTCATGAAAGCAGTCAACATCATAAAGGCACATTGACCTCCACCTTGCCAAAGCCAGTCAACAGCTCTCAGACTCCTCCTCCTATCAATCCCTCCCATAGGACCCACCACGGCTCATCAAGCCACTGTCTCCAAAACTATCTCTAACCTCATCACCTCTGGTCACCTCCCTCCCACGGCCGCCAAGCTCATTCTCTCCCGCCACTGTACTGCCCGTTTCTACCTTCTACCCAAGATACACAAACCCAACCATCCGGCCAGACCCATTGTTTCTGCCTGCTCCTGCCCTACAGAACTAGTTTCATCTTAGCTTGATTCTGTCTGTTCCAATCCCTCCCCACCTACATCTGTGACACCTCACATGCCCTCCATCTCCTCTATGACTTCGGATTCCCTGAACCGGACATCCTCATCTTCACGATGGATCTCCAATCCCTTTATACCTCCAACCTCCAAAAAGGTCTGAAAGCAGTTCGCTTCTTCCTGGACCAAAGACCTGACCTTTACCCTCTACCACCACCCTCCTCCTCCTCTTGGCAGAACTTATCCTCACTCTAAATAACTTCTCCTTCAACTCATCCCACTTCCTCCAAATTAAAGGAGTAGCCATGCGTACCCGCATGGGTCCCCAGCTACACCTGCCTATTGGTGGGCTTTGTGGAGCAATCCATGCTTCAAGCCTACACAGGCAAGACCCGGTATATTGACAACTACATTGGGATTGCCTCATGCACCCGTGATGAACTTGTCAACTTCATCTACTTCACGTCCAACTTCCACACTGATCTCAAACTCACCTGGTCCATCTCTGACAACACTTTTCCCTTCCTGAATCTCTCTGTGTCCAGCTCTGGACATCTGACATCTACTACAAACCCTCCAATTTCCACAACTACCTTGACTACACTTCCTCACACCCTGTCCCCTGAAAAGATTCCATCCCCTTTTCTCAATTTCTCCCACATCTGTTCCCATGAGGCCTTCCAGCCCAGATCTTCCGAAATGTCTGCCTTCTTCCACAAACATGGCTTCCCCTCCACCACTATAAAGTCAGACCTCACCCTCATCTCCTGCTCATCTGTCCTGGTCTCCTCTGCCCCCAGGCGCAACAAAAGTAGAATCCCCCTTATCCTCACCATCCTACCAGCCTCCATATCCAACACATTATCTGCTGGAATTTCCAGCTCTTACTACAGGATCCAACCTTCAGGCACATTTTTCCTTCTCATCACATCTCAGCAGCACTCTTCCGCGATTCACTCGTGCACTCATCCCTCCCCACCCATCACCCCTGTTATGTCTCTAGGAGGCTTCTTAAATAACTTAGAGATGCAAGATTAAAATAACAAGAGACTTTACTTACTAATGTCTTTCACCATCTCAGGAAACTGTTCACACACATTCATATACATATACATATGCCCTGCGGTGGTGCACTACAGATACTACAGTGAGAAGGGTGTATTCTTACAGGGTTGCAAAATAGTTCACCTTATCCTGACTATATAACAGCTCTCCACCCCACTCCCGCCCTGCACCTTCCCCTGTGGCCACAGGAAGTGGAACACTTGTGCCCACACTTCCTGCCTCACCACAACCCAGGGACCCAAACAGGGTCTTTCACATGAAGCAACACTTCACTTGTGTATGTCAGGACTGATTTACTGCATCCAGTACTCCCTTTCAGGCCTACTCTATGTCAGAGACAGATCGTAAATTGGGAGATCACTTCACTTTGCACCTACGCTCCCTCTGCTACAACAGTGACCTCCAAGCAGCCAACCATTTCAATTCTGAGTCACACTCCCAGACTCTCAGGTCTGTCTATGGCCTTATGTACTGTCCCACCCTGACCGCCCACAGATTGGAGGAACAACACCTTATTTTCCGTCTGGGCCCTCTCCAGCCACATGGCATGAACATTGACTTCTCTGCTTTCTGCTAACTTGCTCGCCTTTTCTTTCCCCTCCCCTTTCTAGTTTTTCCAGTTCTCCCTTCCCTTCCCCCTTACCCACCCAACCATCCCTCCTTCTCCTCTTTGCTGGTGTCCTCTCCCTCCTCTCTCCACCAATAATCTTCTGCCTTTTCCCCCTCCCCATCCTTTTGTTTCGACGCCTGCCAACATTCTTCCAGACCTTGGAAGGGCTCAAGCCCGAAACATCGGTTTCTGCTGCGAAAACGTCATTATTATTTGACTTTATATGGTACAGAAATTCTCAACACAAGCTTATAATATCAGCAAAATAAATCACAACTAAATATAAAATCACTTTTTCTGGGTGAAAGCAATAATGTAATTATGGAATCCACAGCAAATAAATTGGCAGCAGACTGAATTGTTAATATTATATCCTTCGCTTTTATTAAGGTTGGAATTAAAAATCACGCACTCATTACGTTTAATGTATCATTAAACTATTCTCATATGCATGTGCAATTTTCCGACAGTATTTAACTCTAATAAATTAGTTCTTCACAAATTGGACCCCACTACTCTTACACGAAATACAGGTGATCCCTGCGTTAAAGCCGTAAGGATCATGAATATTGACCCTTACAGATTGTAACCCAAAAATCCAACTCATGGAATAAAACTCAATCTTACAGAAGTAGAAACGTGAGACTGGAGAAACTCAGCTGGTAAAACTGTGTATTTTACATAGTAAAGGTAAAGATACACAACCAATTTTTCTGGCTTGAGCTCTTCGTCAAGGCACTGGAACAAAATGGCAGGGGGCCGGGGGAGGAGCACAGCCCAAAAGGAAGGAGGTAAAAGGTGGATAAGGGGGGGAGAGCACAGCAGCTGGAGGAAAGAATACAGAGGAAAAGGAAAGGGAGGAGGAGGAGAGCAGGTTAGCAGAAACCAGAGAAGTCGCTGTTAATGCCATCTGGTTGGAGAGCGTTACAGATGGGCTTGGTGGGACAGTACATAAGGCCATGGTTTCTGCTAGACTACTCTCCATTCTGCCTCCTTTCCCTTTTCCCTCTGTCTTCTTTCCTCCAGCTCTCCACCCCTTCCCTCTCCATTCATAGAGCCATCCCTCCTTCCCCTGCTTCCTGCTGTGCCTTCCCTCCCTTATCCACATTACCTCCTGACTTTGGGACCATGCTCTATCCCCTGCCTCTCCCTCCTTACCTTTTTGTCTGGGCGTCTGTCCACATTTTACTCATACTTTGATAAAGGGCTCAAGCCCAAAGCGTTGGTTCATCTTTGCTAATATAAAGGACACTGCTTGACCTGCTGAGTTTTTCCAACATTGTGTTACTACTTCATCCATGGTATCTGCTGACTGACTTTCGAGTTTTATTTCACAGAATTTATGTTGGAAGATAAACAAATAAGAACAGAGAAGAAATGTTATCTATTTTTGTTCAACCTGCATTAACACGCACTGATAACGTGGCTTTTTTTAAGCAATGGAATGTTCATTTTGCTTTTCTGCATGATTTCCCCCCCCCCCCACCAAAGTTTTCCATGTTATTTACGTGCAAGATCTGTGAAACGGGGCCAGCAGATTGCGAGTTGTATCATTAAACTATGTAAGAGTTTAAAAGTGTATGTCTCGATTCAAACTGAAGGTGAAAAGATAGCAAATGGACACACAAGATGCTGCCACCTGCCTCAGCCCTCCCCTCCCTGTGCCTGGCTCCATCTGCTCTTTCTTTCTTCTCTTCATATCTGTCTCAACCTGTCTTCATCACCCTCCAGCCTTCAGTTTGTATATTGCTCCAGACTACAGTATCTCCTGACGCAAATGCTGGCCAATTATGAGATGTGCTGAGAGAAAAACATCAGACAGGAAGGCATCACAATTTATAACATGGAAATCAATGGGAAATCAGGTTTTGCATTTGGGAAAATACAATTCCCCATCCTTGTTGCGCCTGAGAAGGAGGAGACGCTCATTTAGTTAATGACAGCCGAACTTAGTTCATCTGAGATGTCCTCAATCTTCAGAAAACGTGGCTTCCCTTTTGTTGACATTAACTCGGCCTTCATCCGGATCTCCTTTATTTCCTGCACATCTGCCCTTGCCCTTCTGCCCTAAGATGCAACAAAGGCAGGGTTCCACTCATCCTTACCTATCACTCCACCAGCCTCCACATCGAAGTGTCACTCTCTGCAATTTCAACCATCATTCCCCCCACCAGACCCACTCTGATTTGTATAGAAATTCCCTCCACAACTCCCTCATCCTCTCCTACCAGCCTCCACATCAAAGTGTCACTCTCTGCAATTTCAACTATCATTCCCCCCACTAGACCCACTCTGATTTGTATAGAAATAATTCCCTCCACAACTACCTCATCCTCTCCCACCAAATTGCCTCCTTGATGACCGCAAGAAATGCAACACTTGCCCTTCCACCCTCACCACTGTTCAGGGCCCCAAAGACTCCAAATGAAGCAACACTAGATGACTTCTGCAGGGGTTATTTACTGCATCTAGTGCTCCCAATGTGCCCTACTTTACACCAGAAAGACTAGATTAAGGCTGGGAGAGTGCTTTGTGGAGCATCTTTGCTCTGACGGCTGCATCAGCAAGGGCGTCCCAGTGCCAACCACTTCAATTCCACACCCCAATGTCACGCTGAGATGCTTATGCATGCCCTTGTTTACTGCCAAGTTGAAGCCACCCATAAATTGGAGCAACACCTCCTTCACCCTCTTTCCCTCATCACTCTATCTCCCTTCCTCTAACTCTCAACCCCCTTCCCTTCCTTCTCCCATCAGAGCTCTCCTTCTTAGCCCTCTCCTCTCTCCGATCACCTCAGCTCCTTTCTCTCCTACCCTCCCACCTATATCATTCTATTACCTCTCACTCACCTATTAGCCTGTGCTCCTCCCCAACACCTTCTCATCGATGTGTCTGCCTGATTTGCGGCACTCATGAGACGGTCCAAAATGTCAACTACCTTTTACTTCCTTTGGATGCTGCGTGACCTGCTAATCTCTCAAGCAATTTTGACCTCACCATCTGCAGATTTTCTTGCCTACTAAACTGCACATCGGTGAGCCATAGTGGTAGAGAAACAACTGGAAACAAATCTGAGGGATAGGATGTATAATCACCGAGAAGGGTAGGGACTGATTTGGTGGAAATTGGCATGGTTTTGTGCATGAAATATGATCATGGAAATTACTTAGAAAGTTGACGAAGGCAAGGCAGTAGACATCATATGAATGGTCCTTGGTATGGCTATTGACAATCTCTCATATGGTAGGTAAGTCTGAAAAGTTAGGACTGATGGAACTGAAAGTGTTTTGGTAAATAATAGGGCCATCAGGCCAGACAATTATCTTCCATATCCCGCCCATCCATGTACCTACCCAAATGTTTTCCTAAATGTCAAATTCAAGACTGCATTCACCACTTCCACTGGCAATTGGTTCCACATTCTCCCCACTATCTAGGTGAAAAAGTTCCCCCTAATGTTCCCTTTAAACATTTCCCCCTTTAACCTGTTATCTAGTTCTTGTAACACCTAACCTCAGTGGAAAAAGCCTACTTGCATTTACTCTAACTATCAACCTCATAATTTGGATACCTCCATCAAATCTCCCCTCATTCTTCTACGCTCCAGGGAATAAAGTCCTAACCTGTTTAACATTTCCCTGTAACTGAGTTCCTCAAGTCCCAACAATATCCAAGAAAATCTTTTCAGCCCTTTTTCAATCTTACTGATATCTTTCCTGTAGTTTGGTGGCCAAAACAGTACACAATACTCCACATTTGGCCTTACCAATGTCTTGTACAACTCCACCATAGCATCCCAACTCCCATCTATATGATATGCCAAAAGCTCTCCTTGCAGCCCTATCTACCTATGATGCCACATTCAGGGAATCGTGTATATGCATTTCCAGATCCCTATGTTCTACTGCACTCCTCAGTGTCTTACCATTTCAAGTCAAGTTTATTGTCATCTGATTGTATAAGTACAATCCAATGACATAGCGTTCTCTGGTCCTCGGTGCAAAACAGGCAGACTCACAACCAGACATAACACACATACAGACAAACAATACACAAGTAGGACAAGTATTTTATCTATACATTTAGATGCCTTGTCCTTTGGTGTGGATGACCATCCATCAAGATCTCTGACCCTCCGAATTTTAGTTGTTGCCTCATCTGTTCTCCTTTGGTGAAGGCTCCATCTTTGAGCTGAGACTGCAGTCGATGATGAGTTCATGATTATACAAGGGAAGTGGTTTCCCGTTGCCTTCTTCATTTTCAGTGTCCATACTGGACGGGTAACCCTAGCTCAGTAGATTCATCTGCCCAGCAGTTTTAGTTCTACAACCATAAATTCCAATGATGACCCTGATGGAGAGGTTAAACAGGTACTATATCTTGCCCAAGGGTGGCCTGTAGAATATTGGATGGAAGGAGCACCTTACACCTCCCTTTGCTGAGCAATTGCACAGCACCAACACCAGCCTATCTATGCACATGAATAAAATATATTGTTTAGTCTCAGAAGGTTAGAATGAGTCGTTCCATTGGTTGTTCAGCATTTTCACTGCCCATGGGGAGAAGCTGTTCCTCAGCCTGGTGGTGCTGGCTCTGATCCTCCTGTATCTCTTCCCCAATGAGAGCAGCAGAAAGGTGATGTGTGCGGGGTGGAAGGGGTCCTCAATAATTTTGCGCATGCCCTCTTCAGACAACGATCCTGGCAGATCATGTCGATAGGGGTGGGAGGTGGGCGGGAGGGAAGGGAGACTCCAGTGATCCTCTTTGCCATTCATGGACCTGTGGATTGACCTCCGATCTATTTCTCTCCAGCAACTGTACCACACTCTGATGCTGCCGGCCAGGATGCTCTCGGCAGAGCTCCTGTAGAAGGACATACATGGTAAACCATTATGTCAGCCTACTTTGCTTTGTCCTTCCAAACTGCAATGCCGTACATTTGTCTACATTAAATTCCATTTTGCATCCTAGTTTTCAAGTTAATTAGCTCTATGATTATATCAATTTAGATTAGATGCTAGCACAGTAGGTTTCTGCGAGCAATTAGATTGGGACGCTGAAGAAATGGAGGTTATAATGAACTCTATTACTGCTAAATTATAATTTAATCCGACTCATGGGATTTCACCTGCTCTTGTAGACACAGTGTTCACGTGGCAGTTGCAGTATTTTCTGATGTCTTTTCCTCCACACATGTGGGAAGGTTCAACAATACAGGTCTGACTGAATGTGAATGAAGTGTTTGGACTCAGTCCTTTCAGAAGTGGATATTATTTGTCACTTGCATGACTCAGTTGCTACATGCTACTCCTCGGTCCCTGTCTGAATGAGGTCTGGCTGCATGCAGAAATGGACTATTTTATTCCTTGAGAGTTCTAAATGGAAATGAACATTGTTCAATCATCAGAAATCTTCTGCACACTGATCTTGTGATGCAAGGAAGATAATTGATTGAGGAGCTGAAGGTGACTGAGCCCATAGAGCTTTACAGCACAGAAGCAAGCCCGTGGGCCCAGCTTGTCCATGCTAAACAACATACCCTCCAGCTTTTGTCTCACTTGCCTGCATTAGGCCCAGACCCCTCCGATCTCCTCCCATCTATATAGTTATCCAAGTGTTTTTTTAATATCTAAATGAACCTAATGTACTTGCCTCATCCATTTTGCTGGGAGCTCATTCCATGTGCCTACCCCCTCTGTGTGAAAAGTTGTTATCTGACATCCCTGCATAGATTCTCCCACTTGAGGAAAAAGATCATCACTATTCACTTTAGTTCACATTCCGGCATGACTTTACAGACCAATAACATCCCTTCTCTATGGAAAACAGGCCTAGTTTTTCCAGTCCAACTAAAGAACTCAACATTTGTGATCCTGGCAACACTTTTGCATCATTTCCAACTTAATAATATCTTTCCTATAGTTGGGTGATTGAAATTGCACACAATACTCCAAATGTGGCCTCACCAACATTTTGTATAACTTCAAGATGACATCCTAACACTAGCATCAAATGCCCTGTTCGACGAAGGCAAGTTTCCCAAATGCTCTCTTATCTGCTCTATCTACCCATGATGCCACTGTGGTGATATGTAATTACACCACTAGACACCACTAGGTCACCAGGGACCTTGTAAATAAAGCAGTCCAGAGCTACAGTCTAGCCTTCCAGGTTTGACTTGCAGAGAGAGAAGACGTCTTAGTATACATATTAGTTTATTAAAGCTGTCTTATATTCGTACTGCTGTTGTGGTTATTGTCAGTATAGCCATCTTTAAAGAGCTGTGTACCTGCACACCTGGGCCCTTCTGCTCCACAAGACACTTTGGGGCATTGCTGTTCACAGGGCAAGCTCTGCTCTGGTTCGAGTTTCCAAAATGCAGCACCTCACCCTCTCTGGATCAAACTGCATCTGCTATTCCTTAGCCCAGTTCCATAACTGATCTAGATCCCACTGTTAACCCAGGTAACCTTCATCAATCCAGCATATGGTTAATGACATTAGCAAACTTACCTTGCCACAAACTTCTTGGCTCAAGTTATTTATTAAAACGCAAGGGTCCCTGAGGCAATCCGCTTCTGGTCTGAAAAACTGGCCTGTACAGACACTCTCTGACAACCAAAATTTGTGAGTCAATTTTTATCTGATTGGCTAGCTAGCCTCCTATCCCGTGTGTCATAGCCTTTCGTGCTTTCGTGGCAACCTACAATGTGGAACCTTATCAAATGGTTTAATAAAATTTATTAAAATATATATAAATATTTTTCTTTCCCTTGTGATGCTTTTGTTCCTCATATACATAAAATATTTTGGGTTCTCCTTTACATTCTGTAAAAGCTATCTCATAATCTCTTTAAGTCCTCCTTATTCCCCTCTTCACCGTGCTCCTACGTTCCTATACCCGTCAAGCCACTCCTCAAACCTGCCTGCCTGCTATATCCGATATATGCCTCCTTTTTCTTTCTGCCACCTTGTTAACCAGGTTCCTTTACCTTTCCATTCCTGCCCTTTTCCCAACCAGGAACATGTTCATCATTACAACCCAACTTCATGATTTTTCTTCTTTAGAATTCAACCTGGCCAGATGAGGGCAGTAAGATGAGCTCAATTTGACACACACCGGGCCTTCTGTATGCTCACGTCCATCGCCATACTGTCTCCATTTGACCACTGAGCTTGCATATCACATATCAGAACTATCCATGGTTCTTAACCCAGGTCATAGGCTGCCCCAACATCACTAGCTTCTTCTGTGCTGTCTCCTGCTTAATTGAACATGGAAACGCCAAATAAAACTCCTTAGATAAATATCTCTCTTTCCCTGTCCTTCCGTCTCCTCTCCTCCAACTCCCCATCCCATTCCCTCTCCTATCAGAGCACTACCTCTCCCCTATCATTTCTTGGCTTTTATTCTCTTCTATCCTCCCACCCGTATCCCACTATGACCTCTTATCTGTCAGCCTGTGCTACCCTCTTCTCCACCTCCTCCCACCTTTTTTTTTAATTCAAGTGCCTGCTTGTTTTCCCCACTCATACGTTGACGAAGGGCTCAGGCCTAAAACTTTGGTCACCTTCTCCTTCCCATAGACGGTGGGTGACCTGCTGAGTTTCTCCAGCATTTGTGTGCATCGCAGTACAACCCCAGCGCCTGCAGCTTTCCTTTTCAACTCCACTGAAATGTAATTGCACATTTTGGCAGTAAAAGGGGGTGGTCTACTTCTGTGAAGAAATCAAAATTAAAACGAAAAGGAAGTTCGTTGGGGATGGTTTAATAATCTCAAAATCAGAAAAGAAACATTTGGTGGAATTGCCCAAGATGCAGCAATTTTCAGTAAATATGAGATACAAGAAAAAAAAAACAAAGCCGGAGAAACACAGCAGGTCAAACAGCATACTTTACATAGCAAAGATAAAGATACATAACCAACCTTTCGGGCCTGAACCCTTCGCCAACATATCATGATGTAAATGAGATAATATAAGCTTAGCTGTTTGGCCTCATATGTTTGGCCTGGAAGTCAGCCTGAAGAAAACTGAGGTCCTCCATCAGCCAGCTCCCCACCATGACTACCAGCCCCCCCACATCTCCATCGGGCACACAAAACTCAAAACGGTCAACCAGTTTACCTATCTCGGCTGCACCATTTCATCAGATGCAAGGATCAACAATGAGATAAACAGACTCGCCAAGGCAAATAGCGCCTTTGGAAGACTACACAAAAGAGTCTGGAAAAACAACCAACTGAAAAACCTCACAAAGATAAGCGTATACAGAGCCGTTGTCATACCCACACTCCTGTTCGGCTCCGAATCATGGGTCCTCTACCGGCATCACCTACGGCTCCTAGAACGCTTCCACCAGCGTTGTCTCCGCTCCATCCTCAACATCCATTGGAGCGCTTTCATCCCTAACGTCGAAGTACTCGAGATGGCAGAGGTCGACAGCATCGAGTCCACGCTGCTGAATATCCAGCTGCGCTGGATGGGTCACGTCTCCAGAATGGAGGACCATCGCCTTCCCAAGATCGTGTTATATGGCGAGCTCTCCACTGGCCACCGTGACAGAGGTGCACCAAAGAAAAGGTACAAGGACTGCCTAAAGAAAGCTCTTGGTGCCTGCCACATTGACCACCGCCAGTGGGCTGATAACGCCTCAAACCGTGCATCTTGGCGCCTCACAGTTTGGCGGGCAGCAACCTCCTTTGAAGAAGACCGCAGAGCCCACCTCACTGACAAAAGGCAAAGGAGGAAAATCCCAACACCCAAGCCCAACCAACCAATTTTCCCTGCAGCCGCTGCAACCGTGTCTGCCTGTCCCGCATCGGACTTGTCAGCCACAAACGAGCCTGCAGCTGACGTGGACTTTTACCCCCTCCATAAATCTTCGTCCGCGAAGCCAAGCCAAAGAAGCTTAGCTGCAAAAGAAATATTGAAAAGAGAAAAAGCAGGATTTAAAAAAAAAACTGGTGGGATCTGAGATTTAGATTGATAAGATGCTGGAGATATGTTCTAAATATTTTGTAACAAAATTTGGAGTGTGGTTGTCAATAGGGCAAAGATGGCATTTCTTACAGGAATTATGCTCAAAAGTTCAGGAAGCAAACTTAACATTTAAATTTTAGACCTACAGCACGGTAACAGGCTCTTTTGGCCCACGAGCCCAATCACAACAATTAGACCCACAACCCCCAGTATGTTTTGAACGGTGGAAAGAAGCTGGAACATCCAGAGGAAGCTCACACAGGCGATGGAGGAAACATACAAACTCCTTGCAGACAGCACCCGATTAGAACCCCGATCATTCGTACTGTAACAGCGTTGTGGTAACCGTTATGTTAACCATGCTGCTACGTAATTGTTTCCGGCTCCTAAATTCAGTTACATATTAACTCAACAGAAAATCTCTCCTGAGCCAGTGCAATCAGTGTTTTAAATTGTTATGCAAAATATAGAGAGCTTTTTGGACAAGTATTTGGATACCATTCGGAGAAATAAAATGCTGATAGATTTTTTTTGCATGAAGCTGAAATTGCAATATTTTTAGCAATTTACAGCAAGAAGTCTACCAACTGAGTAATTAATAACTGATTCTAATTTAAAAGGCAACTTCTTATTAACCAAAATAGCAACACCTCTCACTTTCGAATTGAAAGAAACTATAACCTGACCAACCCACCCTCTTTATAACCTTTGATGCTCCTTCTCAGTCAAATGAGCCTCTTTGTGAAAAAAAAAGCAAAATCTACTTTCATTTTCTTTATGTAGGCCAAAACCTTCTTTCTCTTGAGCCCATTAACATGAAATGTTGCAAAATTCAAATTAGTTGCCGACTTACTTAATACTGTAAACGTCAAACTCCCACCGCCCACAATGATGGGGCTCCGATCCACAGCTACTCTGCATAATAAGATACATCTCCCTAATAGAAAAGAAAGAAACCCCTAAAAAAAAAGAAAATCCCCAAAAGAAAAAACACTGCTATTTTATGGGAAGCAACCGACGCCACTGTGGCCAACGGTTTCAGAAAGAGAGATAAACAAAACCACCTCTCCCGAACAGAACAATAAAAAAACAATAACCAAGAATACTTCAAGTATGATAAACTGCCGCCAAGGCTCTATTAACTCGATCACCATCAATGTCAATTTCAGTCAGTTCATGACATTCCAGCTGAAATTGTTTAATCACAAAACTTTTAATTCACCTTAAAAGTAGCAGACATTAAATAGCTGAGAGTTGTTTGGAAAAAAAACTATAGAGAAGCATTAGCAGCAGTAAATAAAGATGCTGGAGACACGCAGTATGTCATACAGCAACCAGGGAAAGCAATCAGCCTTCGACCTTTCTTCAGATGCCAAAAATTAGGCAAATGTCCAAGTGAGAAAGGGGAGACATTGAGAGGGAGAGGAGCACAGATATCAGATGTTCGCGACGCACCTCGACAAGTTCCGCACACGCCACAATGCTGAACTCTTCTTCCTTGTTCCTATCTTCGTGCCTACTTCTTTAACAAGGTTTTTCCCCCACATACTGTGGCCCTCTTTTACCATTTTAAGCCACTTTCCACCTCTTGGACACTCTGTTGTGGCCTTCTGCCCATTCTGGATGTTTTAATTCCCAACTGCCAACAAAACATTAACCATCTCATCTATTCCAAGCTCACCCCTTCAGAATGCTCTGCTCATTGCCCTTTCTGCACCAGTCCCAACCTCACGACCAAACCCATAGACAAAGGCTGTAGTCTGGTGCACTGACCTTTACCTTGCTGAGGCCAGGCAACAACTCTCAGGAACTTCACTTCCTCTTAATTGCATCTTGAACAGGACCCACCAAAAAATGTCAGACCATCATCTCCCACACCATCATTGACCACATCAATTCTGGAAATTCCCCTTCCCAATCTCCCACTGCCACGTTTTATCAAGATCAATAAACCTAAGTGAGCTGGTAGGCCAATTGTTTCCTCTTTCTCCTGCCCCACTGAACTTGAATCATTATATCTCAACTCCATGTTGTCCCCCTTCATCCAGTCCCTTCCACCTACATCCGTAACACTTCCCATGCTCTCCACCACTTTAACAACCGTCCTGACTGCCTTTCAGTATGGCGTCCAGTCCCTGCCTGCTTCATCCCCCAAACAAAAGGCCTCAGACTTCCCGCTTCTTCATGGATAACCAATCTCCCTTCACCACCACCAGCCTCCTCCATCTGGCATTCACACTCAATAACTTATCCTTTGACTTCTGACTCCCTCTCGATCAAAGGTGCAGCTCTGGGTACCCAGCCATGCCTATCTTTATATTGGTTCCATGGAACTATCCATGCTACAAAACTGCACTGGCAACACTTCCCAACTCTGCTCAATTAATGACTGCATTGGTGCTGCCCCCCTGTGCCCATGATGAGCTCCTCAATTTCATCCAATTTGCTGCCAACTTCTACCCTGACCTCAAATTCACTTGGGCCATGTCCAATACCTTGCTCCAACTCAAAACACAGATTATATATCAACATATTTTACAAACCTACTGACCCCCACAATTATCTGGACTAAACCTCTTCCTACGCTGCCTCTTGAAAGGATGCTCTTCCTTCTTCCAGCTCCTCCACCTTTGCTACATTTGTCCTCATGACGAGGCTCCCATTTCCAGGACATCTGAGATATCTTCTTTCAGTAATGTGGATTCCTCTCCACTGTTATCAATGCAGCACTTACCACCATCTCTTCCAATTCCTGCACATCTACCCTCACAAGGATAGGGTTCCCTCATCCTCACCTGCAACCCCATCCACCTCACACCCAATAGATTATTCTCTGCAATTTCCACCATCTCCACAGAACTCAACCACCCCAGACTCATCTTTTCCTTCCCTCCCCACTTTCCAGAGGGAATGCTCTCTCTGAAACTCCCTGGTCCAGTCTTCCGTTCACACTAATCACCTCCCTGGCACTTATCCCTGAGAACACACCTGCATATACTCCTGTTCCCTCATCACCATTCAGGGGCCCAAGCAGGCATTCCAGTGGAGGTAATGCCTCACTTGTGAATCTGTGGGGGTCATTTATTGTACTCCCAATTTCGTCTGCTCTAAATTGCAAATCACTTGGTTGAGCAGCTTCACTCTGACCATTGCAACAAACAGGATCTCCCAGCCACTTCCATCCCCAAACGGACATGTCAACTGTACCACTAGGTTGTGGCCACTCATAAATTGGAGGATATTTTGTCTTGACGGTTTCCATCAGATAGCATCAACATCAACCTCCAATTTCTGGTAATCTCCCCCAGTTTTCCTCAAACCACCACCCCTCACCCCCACCTCCTTGCCGTCATCTCTCTGGCCCTATTCCCCCTCCTCCTCTACCTGCCCATCACCCACATCTTCCTTCTTCTAGCTCCCCACCCCCTTCGCATGACTGCATCTTTCCCACTCCTCCTCCTATCACCTCCTTCCCCCCATTTCATCCCCCTCACTTTTATTTGGGCTCCTACCCATACTTTCCATTCCTGATAAAAGGTTTCTCAGCTTCACATTGACCATCTATTGTCTGCCTGACCTGCTGAGTTCCTCCAGCATTTTGTGTGTGGCTCCATTTTTTCAGCATCTGCAGTTCCTCTTGTTTACACCAAGCACAGTTGGGAGGAGAATTAAAGATCAAAAGGATAAATACTAGCAGAAATTATTAAGCAGTAAAGGCTATTTTTTTTTTACTGGAACCATTCCCATTTTGTTCATAGTTTCTTTTTTTTTCTTTGGCTTGGCTTCGTGGATGAAGATTTATGGAGGGGTAATGTCCACGTCAGCTGCAGCCTCGTTTGTGGCTGACAAGTCCGATGTGGTACAGACAGGCACGGTTGCAGCGGTTGCAAGGGAAAATTGGTTGGTTGGGATTGGGTGTTGGGTTTTTCCTCCTTTGTCTTTTGACAGTGAGGTGGGCTCTGCGGTCTTCTTCAAAGGAGGTTGCTGCCCGCCGAACTGTGAGGCGCCAAGATGCAAGGTTTGAGGCGAGATCAGCCCACTGGCGATGGTCAATGTGGCAGGCACCAAGAGCTTTCTTTAAGCAGTCCATATACTGTGATTAAATGTGCATCCAGTCATGTGGGAATGATGTTGTGCAGCTTTCCCTTATTAACTTTTAGGAGTAACAGAATTATATATTTTTATAAAGTTTTATCCTCCATTGTTCTTGCCCCAAGTAAAAAAGCTGGCAAGAGATTCCAGATTTGTTGTAGTAGATGTGAAGGTTAGAAATATTCTCTGGAGTACAAAACAACGCTGCTCCCTGCAATGAGTTCACAAGCCTCCAAGGATAAATTCACCACCGTCTTGGTAAAGGACTTACCGTTTGCATGTCTGGCAGCACTGTGTTATGCAGCGTTCAAGTCATACCAGCACTGCAATTTGAGTTCTATAGTGCAATGTCACAGCTGAACAAGGTTAAATGGTGTGGAGAATTCCCTCAATAGCTTGATTATAAACTACTTGGAGGTTAATCAGTGCATTATTTCTTCTGCTCGTGCAGTTGATTGCATTTGTAGCTGTCCTGTTGATCATACACTGTACAGCCCAAAATGTGAAGTATGTTTCACTGATCCTGCCTACAATTCTGAGCGGCCCCAGCATTTTCACTTCACATGTCACATAGCTCCAGATCCAAATTGACTTTGAGCTCAGACATGCAGACAGCCACTGTTGACAGTGCAAAATTCATAGTCCTATACCGTGGAAGCTCGAATGCATCAGTTGTAGGAGTATTAATGACAGCTTGACATGGTCAAAATAGAATTTGGGAAATATAGGAACATAGGAAGTAGGAACAGGAGTAGGCCAAAAATGGCCCATCGAGCCTGCTCTGCCATTCAATACGATCATGGCTGATCTAATTTATGACCTAACTCCACCTACCTGCCTTCTCCCCATATCCCCTAATTCCTCTATCATGTTAAAAAATCATTAAAAAAAAAAATCAGTTCTGAAATCTTTGATGGGAAATTTCTAGTCACAAGCTCCCTGAGGCATCTTCACAAATTAACTTTTCCATTCCACTTAATAAACCTATAATATTTCCATCAAGCATTTCCTTTAAATTACAGAACAGAGAGTCATTTCAAACATCCATAAAATGGTATGATGCAATAACTCCAGGGGCATTCAGGGATGTACTGCTCATTTGGGGGTGAAAAGTAAAAGAGATACCAAGCACAGATCGTAATCGCCATGCAACTGAAAGGGGAGTTCAGTGTCACAAGGCAATCAACATTGAACAAGTGATTGGCAAGGAGAGGCCTAAAGTTGAGGTTCTGGAATGGAAAAGAGCAAATTTCGAAGGAATAAGAAGGGATTTGGAGAGTATTGAGTGGGACAGGATATTTTCAGGTAAGAATGTAAATGAAAAATGGAGGATATTCAAAAAAGAAATTTTGAGAGTACAGAGTAGTTATGTCCCAGTCTGGATCAAAGGAAAGGCTGGAAGTCATAGGGAGGCTTGATTTTCGAAGAATATTGGAAATTTGGTTAGGAGAAAAAGGGAGGTGTACAAGAGGTATAAAGAGCAGGGAGCTGAGAAGTTGAAGGAGGACTACAAGGAGTGTAGAAGGAATCTTAAGAAAGAAATTAGAAAGGCCAAAAAAAGGCATGAAGAGGCTTTGGCTGACAGAGTAAAAATAAATCCAAAGGGTTTCTATAAGTACATTAAAAGTAAAAGATTAGTGAGAGATAAAATTGGACCCCTTGTAGATAGCGAGGATAGGCTGAGTGAGAAGTCTGAGGAAATGGGGGAAATTTTGAATGATTTCTTTGCCTTGGCATTCACTAGGGAAAAAAATGTTGAACCAGTTGAAGTAAAGAAAAATAGTGGGGAGGTCATGAAGCATATAAGGATAACCGAGGAGGTAGTGATGGCTGTGTTAAAAAAGATAAAGGTGGATAAATCTCCCGGACCGGACAAAATATTCCCTAGGACATTCAGGGAGGCTAGTGGACAGTTAGTGGGGCCATTAACAGAGATATTTAGGATGTCACTGGCCACAGGGGTGGTGCCAAAGGATTGGAGGGTGGCGCATGTGGTTCCTCTGTTTAAGAAAGGGTCCAAATGCAAACCTGGGAATTATAGGCCTGTAAGTCTGACGTCTGTGGTGGGCATGTTGATGGAAAGTGTTCTGAGGGATGTTATTTACAAATTTTTGGAGGTACAGGGATTGATAGGGAGTAATCAGCATGGTTTTGTCAGGGGTAGATCATGCTTGACAAACCTGATTGAGTTCTTCGAGGGGGTTACAAAAAAGGTTGATGAAGGGAAAGTTGTGGATGTTCTCTATTTGGACTTTAGTAAAGCTTTTGACAAAGTTCCCCACAGGAGGTTAGGTAAAAAGGTGGAGGCATTAGGTATAAATAAAGAGGTAGTGAAATGGATTCAGCAGTGGTTGGATGGGAGGTGTCAGAGAGTAGTGGTAAAAAATTGTTTGTCCAATTAGAGGCCGGTGACTAGTGGAGTTCCTCAGGATTCGGTCCTGGATCCACTATTATTTGTTATATATATTAACGATCTGGATGTAGGGGTGGAGAATTGGATAAGCAAGTTTGCGGATGACACAAAGATTGGTGGTGTTGTGGACAGTGAGGTAGATTACCGTAGATTAAAAGGTGATTTAGGAAGGCTGGAGGTGTGGGCTGAGAAATGGCTGATGGAATTTAATACAGATAAGTGTGAGGTGTTACATTTTGGAAAGGCAAATTTAAATAAGTCATATACATTGAATAGTAGACAACTGAGGAGTGCAGAGCAACAAAGGGATTTAGGAGTTATGGTAAATAGTACCCTCAAGGCTGATACTCAGGTAGTGGTGTGGTGAAGAAGGCATTTGGAATGTTGGCCTTCATAAATCGGAGTATTGAATTCAAGAGTAGGGAGGTTATGATGAAATTGTACAAGGCATTGGTGAGGCCAAATTTGGAGTACTGTGTACAGTTTTGGTCACCAAATTATAGGAAAGATATAAACAAAATAGAGAGAGTGCAGAGAAGGTTCACGAGAATGTTGACAGGATTTCAGGGTCTGAGTTACAGGGAAAGGTTGTGCAGACTGGGGCTTTTTTCTCTGGAGCGTAGAAGATTGAGAGGGGACTTGATAGAGGTGTTTAAGATTTTAAAAGGGACAGACAGAGTAAATGTGGATAGGCTTTTTCAATTAAAAAATGGGGAGATTCAAACTAGAGGACATGGTTTAAGATTAAAGGGGGAAAATTATAAGGGGAACATGAGGGGAAATTTCTTTACGCAGAGGGTGGTGGGGATGTGGAATAAGCTTCCGGCAGATGTGGTCGAGGCGGGATCAGTGGTTACATTTAAGGAAAGACTGGATCGTTACATGGATAGGAGGGGACTAGAGGGGTATGGACCGGGTGCTAGTCAATGGGACTAGGAGGGTGGGGATTTGCTACGGCATGGACTAGTAGGGCCGAACTGGCCTGTTCTGTGCTGTAAGTGGTTATATGGTTATATGTGCAAACTGTAACACTGACGCCAAGACCTAAATCACAAGAAATAGGAGAGATAGGCCATCTGGCTTGTCCACCCTCATCCACCATTTAATAAGATCATATTCATGGACAAAGCTCCACCTTCCGGTCCTTTCCTCAATTCCCATCCTGTGCAAAAATCTACTTGTGTCTTAAAGATATTTAATGAATCAGCCTCTACCACTTCCCCTGGCCTCTGTCCTAATTCTGCTCCCCTGAATCTTGTTCCCTATTGCTGGTCTCAATTACCAGTGGAGTAACTTTTCTGCCCCATCTTGTCTGTGACAGAGTATATAGATAAGTTTTTGGGAGATAAATTGGGGAAAGGTTTGTTAGAGTAGGTCACGTACAAACACTTTAAAACAGATCTTATTTAAAATACTGGAGTTCTGCTAATGCGAGACATATCAGCTTCTCAGCTTTTGCAAGAGCTTTGGACAGTACTCAAGAGACTTCACTAATGGATTGTTGTTTACAAAAAGGCAACAGATGAAAGATCTTGTCAGAGTCGCTTTTGTCAGGAGCTGTTCTAGGAGGGTCATGTGGTCCATATGAGGGTCATTCTCCAATTCAAGGTTGCTACGACTACGGATTCATATAAAACAGCAGATGGGGCTATCATGTCAGTTGAAGTTGTTTTAATTCGGTCATTGAGGTTTAGTGTAAATCAGCAGGTTTAACTTATTGTATTTAAGTAGGTGTGATTGGTTATTGGAAAAGAAAGAGAAAAGTGTAATTTGACAACTTAGGTCTGACTGAATTAGGGAAGTACTAGTTATGCTGTTAGATAGGAAAGAGCTGAAATTTGGTTTAAATAGGTAGGTGTGTTTGATGTAATCGGGCAGACCAAGGTTGATGTAATTAAGCAGGATCCGGTAAGTTAATTAGGAAAAGCTGTTGGTATAATTAGATGGGTAGGGACTAGCTTAATGAGGCAGATCATGCATAATGTAATTACAAAAAAAAACTTGTGGTCTGACACCCTCAGAACTTTGACAGTGCCAGATTGACAGATTTTCCCGACTATTGTATTTCACACCCATTAAAATACCTTCTGATGATCCATCCCACAGGATGATGATGCTTCCTTTCAGTCAGTTTGTGAGGTTTGATAGGAGAATACCTCACTCCTCAGAAAGGAGTAGTGTGTGCGTTAATGGATTTTAGGTGAGCAGGAGTTGCACAGAACCAGACCCACCCTCTCGACATCCCCTCCCGGATCCAGCGGCATGGTGAGGTCCAAGACATCTGAGGGAGGTTCTGTTGCAGTGAATGGCCAGAACCAAGCTTTGATGCAAGGGATGCCCTTTCCACACTTCACGGCATGTGTTTACTCGATGGCCGTCTACCCTACGAGAGAGCTCGTCCACCCTTTGACAGGTCTTTTTTTTCATCCTGCAGAGCGTCTAATCACCCTCCACACCAGGGAAGCTTGGAAGGGGAGCTGGTTCAATCGCTGACCACCCAACCATGCATCAGGTAGTACTGGGTTACAGGGTATCAGTAGCACTCAGACGAGTGACCTGATGTACCAATTAAATACGGATCAACTTTTAATTTCCATTTTCCAGTGAACCAGGTGAGTATTAAGTGAGCAGAAGGAAACCAGATCCCAGAGAATTTAAAAGGAGTGAAGGAAACTGAACCAAACAGGTTTTGAGTGGAAAGGGGCCCTGGTGAGCATGGAGGGGCTGAAAGAGACGGTGCCTCACGGAAACAGAGAAAGCAGCATCCAGTGGCTGGGATTCCAATGAACTGAATGGAGGATGGTTGCAGTTTTACTGTAGCCTGCTAGTGTTTGCTGTAAATTAGGCAGGCAGGGAATAGAGTCATCTGGCAGTTCAAGGTTGATGCCATGAATAATTAACCAGAAAGGGATTGACTAAATTCAACAGACAAAGGATGATATAATCAGTCTCATCATTTGATCTGTGGTGGGGTGTAAAATGAGGCATTTTAATTAGACAGACTGGAAACTCTGAGATAAAGCAAAGTAAGATTGGTCGAGCTCATGTGAGTTGACACAGTTAAACTGGAGCTTGGCAGGGGTTGAGTATATGAGGGGCTGGCAATGAGTTATATAGGTAGGGCTTACCTGTATTATGAAATATGGCATCAAGTTATTGCAAAAGTGTTTTAAACAAATTTACTGTTTCTTTTCTGACATCAGCTTTCAGGTGATGATATGCGGCCCATCTCTGCATAAAAGGTAAATAGGTTTCTTGTCCCTGAAGTGGGATAAAGTGGGTATAATACAGGGCAAAATGCCAATATGCCACAGACACCCACATCATTGTATCTCCAACCTAACTACTCCATACCTACTGATCAATGGTATTTGAGTCAACAATATTAGATCATGACTGCACAGAAACAGGCCCATTTGTCCTTTCTAGTTCAGGCCGAACCATTTTTTTTTGCCTAATCCCACTGATCTGCATCCAGTCCATAGCTTCCATACCTCTCCCATCCAAGTACCTGTCTAAATTCTTCGTAAATGTTAAAACTGAGCCCACATTCACCAATTCAGCCGGCAGCTCATTCCACACTCCCACCATTTTCTGAGTGAAGAAGTTCCCCCTCATGTTCCCCATACTTTCACCCTTAACCCATGGTTTGTATCTCGCCTACACTCAGTGGAAAAAGCCTATCTAAATTTATTCTGTCTACCCCCCTCATAAGTTTTTAAATACCTCCATCAAATCTCCCCTCATTCTTCTACACTCCAGGGAATAAAGTCCTAACCTGTTTAATATTTCCCTATAATTCACTTCCTGAAGTCCGGACAACATCCCAGTAAATTTTATCTGCACTCTTTCTATCTTATGGATATCTTTCCTGTAGTTAAGTGACTGTTATATAGTCAGGATAATGGGCATAAAAATAGACCCTTCTCACTATAGTAATTGTAGTGCACTACTGTGGGCGTGTATGAATATGTATATGAGTGTGTGTGAACAGTTTTCCTGCGATGGTGGAAGACATCAGTAAGTAAAATCTCTTCTGTTATTTGAATCTTGCATCTCTAAGTTGTTTGAGAAGCCTCCCAAGTAACTCCAGAGACGTAACATGGTGGCAGCAGTATAAGAGAACAGGAATAAAGCCATACAATTGATTGTAAGTCACTGAAATACAAAGGGGAAGAAGAGAAAAAATATTACTGAAAAAAATGGCTGGATCAACAGCAGTTCACCCAGTGATAGACAAGGAGGCTGAAGACATTGTTGAATTGTTTAAAAAGATTCAGCAGAAGTGAAATTTAGCATTCCAAAGCTATTTTAAAAATGCAACAGTAGAGGAGAAGGTCAGTTATAAACTTCTCTGGACAGGGGAGCAAGGCCTTGATTTATTTAATAGCTGGGAACTTACAGAGGAGAAGAAAAATGATCCAGAGCAGATATTTGCAAAGTTTGCTTCTCACCTTGAACCCATATCTAATCATAGAATGAAACACTATGAATTTCAAGGCTTAATGCAAGAGACTGATGAAACTGTTGATAAGTTCCTCACTAAAATTGTTGCTGCAAAATGCAGATTTAAGGATATAGAGGAAAGATTAGTTGATCAACTAATATGGGAAGTGCCCATCCCAAAGTGCAAAAGTCTCTTATAGGGAAGAATAGCTGGAAGCCAGCTAAAGCTATAGACACAGCCAGAGCCTTCGAAGACACGAGGATGCAAATGAAATCCATATCTATGCAGACCCACCCACAGCAAAGAGAAGGAAGGTTTGATGCTGTAAAGAACACAATCAGAAAAGTGCAAACCCCCCCCAAGACCTGCAGGAAGTGTGGCAAACAACACCCCTTCAATGACTGAAATAAATACCCCGCATACGGTTCTGAATGTAGAGCCTATGGTCAAGCGAATCACTGGGTGAAGATGTACAAGTCTGCTATGAAGAAAACAGTAATACCAGTGAAGAAAAAAAACAAGAAGGAGATCCAACACATAAAAGGAAACAACAATGAGTACTCCAACACCCAGACACTGGACATGGAATCCATACACCTTCACGAGATGTTGGGTGAGATGAAAAAAGAAAGTGAGTTGCACACAAGGATCCAAACACAGAAGACAATCCCGAACAAGCCGATGATATTTAACCTAAAGGTGAAGCTGGATACTGGATCACAAAGCAACGTCCTTCCACTCAGACTCAACCGTCAGATGTTCCCAGAGAACATAATAAAAGGGTATCCAAAAGACGGTGCATTGGAAACTGCAAATGCCACATTAATGGCCTATGGTGGACCCATGATCAAGCAGCAAGGGAGAGCTAAGATTAATGGCTGCCATAAGAGAAAGAACATCCTCTGTATGTTCTACAGGGTAGATGCAGACGGACCAGCAATTCTAGGTCTGGATACCTGCCGGGAGTTGCAATTGATCTCCGTCAATTATGAGATCCAGATGAAGAAGATATCCCAAAGGATCAACAGACACACACAACAAAAAGAGGAAATGATTTCCACAGAAGTATCTGCCAGGTCATGGGCACACAGTGGGAACAGACTTGCTCACCGAGAATCAAGATGGCATTTAATAGTAGCCTGTTACTATATGTTTTCATTCATCAAAAGGGTGAAAGACCTGAGAGCATCAACTGTCACCTCAGAAATGAGAGCACTCGTTGCTGAACAAGGAATACCCGAGCAGGTAATATGTGACAATGGAACACAGTTCACATCACAAGAATTTGGAAAGCTGGTGCAGTGTATGGGTTTCTTATCACTACATCATCCCCATACTACCCCAAAGGTCATGGGTTAGTTGAAAGACAAGTACAAACCATGAAACTAGTAAGTGTCGCGAAACAAAAGAAGACCCAGACCTAGCTCTTCTATCATTATGGGAAACACTTTTAAGGGCTGACATGAGGTCCCTGGTAGAATTTCTAAATGGCAGGAGATATAAAACAACTCTGCCAAGCAAAATACCCTCCAGGAAACCAGAAGAAGGCTGGCTGACACATAAGAAGGTCACCAACATTATAACAAATATTGCCAGAACTGTGCTGATGTTGAAAACATGGACTCCAGCAAAGGTCATCAGAGAAGCTGAGCCACCAAGATCATACATTGCCAAAACAGACTCTGGCAATCAACTGAGGAGGAACAGAATTCACATCCAGCCGACACAAGATGGGACGAAGCAGAAAGCTTTAATACCAGCAAAGACTGCAACATCAATATCAAGTGAGGTATCAAGTGAAGAGACCACAACCACTAATACTGAAACATCAACACAGCAGTTGTCAGGTGAAGCACAGCAAGCTACATCACCTACACCTGTACCAGCAACACAGAGCCAAACAGTTGCAGCCAAATCCACAAGTTGGGAATGGAACATACTGCCGCCAGTTCGATATCACTAAGAACTATTTAAAAATGTTTTTGTAAATAAATTAGTTTACAAGTTCAGTTAAGTTGCACTTGAAAGAAAGAGATAAAGAACACTAAATGTTTCTTTATCTTGAGAAGGAGGGATCTTATGTTGTCAGGATAATGTGAACTATTTTTGTAACCGTGTAAGAAGACACCATTCTCACTGTAGTAACTGTAGTGCACCACTGTGGGGCGTATGTATATGTATAATGAATGTATGAACAGTTTCCTGAGATGGTGGAAGGCATCAGTAAGTAAAATCTTTTCTGTTGTTTGAATCTTGCATCTCTAAGTTATTTAAGAAGCCTCCCAAGAAAATCCAGAGACATAACAGTGACCAAAAACTGTACACAATACTCCAAATTTGGCCTCACCAATGACTCATACAAATTTATCATAACATTATATATTTGAGTATTCTTTTATAATTATAGGTAACTCATCAAATTCTTTTTATTTAACTTTTTAAATTTAGATATACAGCATGGTAACAAGCCCTTTTGGTCCGCTAGCCCATGCTGCCAAATTTACATCCAATTAACCTTCAACCCTGATATGTTTGAAATGGTGGGAGGAATCCGGACGCCTCGGGGAAAACTCACACAGGAGAGAAAGTTCCAACTTTTTACAGGCAGTGCGGGATTTGAACTCAAGTCACGATCACTGCTGCTCTAACGGTGTTTCACTAACTGCTAGCCAACCATGCTGCCCCAAAGGTCAAAAGTAGTTCATTGTTTCAGAAAAAGAATACGACATTAATAGTTTGTGCACAGATCAGTAATTGGCGTCTTTTTATTTAGTCTGTGATTGTTGAACTGTTTAGTCTATAATTAGTTTTGTAAAGGTAATGAATAGTTGGAGATTCTTTTTTTGGTGCACCACATTTGGTTGGCTTCCTGCTTGCTCCTATCCACTTGCTCCTATGGATGGCCTGCCTGCTTGTTCCTCAGTATGGCTTGCTGAGTTTATCCAGCACGTTTGTGCATTTCACTCATTCTAAAGTCTATGGTTTTCTCCTTGGCCATCTAATTACAGTGTATATTGGTTTGTCATGTGCCAAAGCACCTGCCTTGCTCAACTTGTGCTATGCCCCTGTGCTTGCTACACCTAATTGTTGTGCACTTTTGCAAAGGTTGGATGCATAAAAGAGAGACATGTCTCGAGGCAATGTTTTGTAAAAGTGTACAGAAAATGTTAACCAGCCTTTCACGGGGAAAAGGCATACAACAAATTGAGTAAATCAGTAAATAAAGCTAAGTTACAAAGGTAATAATCTGAAGGATTCTGTTTTGAATGTATGTAACATGTGGAGCAAAAGTGGTGAACTGACTGGGCAAAGAGAAATACCGTACACCTCTGCATTATGGCAGGTATGCTTTCTTAGAAAAGCATCCATTTCATGGCAAGAAATAATATAAAATGAGAAATAATGGGAGCTTCTCAGATCTGGGAATACAGATACATTGTTCCCTGAAGGTGGTGTCACAGGTGGGTAGGATTGTAAAGAAAGTTTTTGGCATCTTAGCCTTTATAAATCAAAGTATTGAGTGTAGGGGTTGAGATGTTATGTTGAAGTTGTTTAAGACACGCAAAGGTCATGGGTATATGAGGCTAAATTTGGAATATTGTGCGCAGTTCTAGGCACCAAACTACTGGAAGGATATCAATAAGACTGAAAGAGTGCAGAGGAGATTTACTAGGATGTTGCCAGGTCTTCAGGAGTTCAGATGCAGAGAAAGATTAAACAGGTTAGGACATTATTCCTTGGAGTGAAGAAGAATGAGGGGAGATTTGATAGAGGTTGACAAGGTTGAGAGGTATATTAAGAAAGGATGCGAGTAGACTTTTTTCACTTAGATTGGGGGAGATAAATACAAGAGGCCATAGTTTTAAGCTGAAAGGGGAGAGGTTTAGGGAGAACGTTAGGGTAAACTTCTTCACTCAGAGAGTGGTGGGAGTGTGGAACAAACTGCCATCTGATGTGGAGAATGTGGGCTTAATCTTCAGTTTAAGAATAGATTGGATAGATACATGGATGGGAGAGATCTGGAGGGTTATGGAATGGGAGCAGGTCAATGGGACTAGTGGAGTGGTAGTCGGCACATACTAGAAGAGCCGAATAGCCTGTTTTCTGTGCTGTCGTGTTTTATGGTTCTAAAATACAGTTTTTAGTGAGTATGGATTTTAAACCAAATTTTGACTGGAAATCAAACAGACAAAAGCCACTTGGCTGATGATGATGAGAGTTTGTCATGTGCAAGTTCAAAGTACAAATGCACTGAAAACTTTTACTGCTATCCAGATATGTAAAATATACTAACAAATAAGGACAAATTAAATTATCTCATGGGAGAAAAAGATAATAAAAGCATAGGCAAATACAGTAAAACCCCTGTTATCTAGAATTCAAGCAATCAGCAAAAAGAAATTGTGGATCATCAATGGTAACAGTTATTTCACCAATCACACAACATACAATTTCAAGCAACCAGAAAATTCACTTATCCGACATCCACCAATTCCCCAGGGTGTTGGATACCAGGGGTATTACAGTAGTCACATTTGCAGCTACTGCAAAACAATGGGCAACTCAGTCATTTTGGCTGGTTTCTTAGAACAGAACTGGAGCCAACCAGAGAGCCTGTTATCCTATATGTAGAGTTGAGCACATTCCCCTGGGTGGTGAGATGATAATTATATTTTACATTCATTTTTTGGGAGATGAGAGTTTGTCATTGGACAAGTTCAATCTCTAGATGTAAAACACCAACTGCAATAGCACAAATTAAATTACCATAATTTGCAAAGTTAGAAAAAAAGATAACAAACAAAAGGAGCGCGATGTGGAACAAATGTGGAGTAGTGGGCTGACAAATTTCTGAACCTAGTTAATACACTGGTGTTACTTTCCAAAATTCCCTTCATTTGGGAGAAAGTTCTATTATTCTGAGGTCGTCATGAATATCAAGTTCCTCGGAGTGCACTTGGCAGAGAATCTCACCTGGTCCCTTAACACCAGGTCCATAGTCAAGAAAGCCCAGCAGCGCCTGGACTTCCTGCAAAGGCTGAGGAAAGTCCATCTCCCATCCTCCATCCTCACTGCATTCTACAGAGGATGTATCACCTTATTTGGTAGCTGTACCTCCTCGGATCGCGAGACCCTACAGAGGATAGTGAAGTCAGCAGAAACGATCATTTGGGGGCTCTCTTCCTACCATCTATAACACTTGGTGCAGGTGAAAGGCAATAAACATTCTGAAGGACTCCACACACCTCTCATGTAAACTGTTCTCCCTTCTGCCGTCTGGTTGGAGGTACCATAGCACTTGGGCCCGTACGTCCAGACAGGGCAACAGTCATCAGGCTCCTGAATTCCCAGAATATGTGGATAGTGCACCGTGGATTTTTACTGTATACATCTTAATATTTTAATGTTTAATTTCTATTCTTATATTTATGTAAATATACCCCACGGTCCTGGAGAAACACCATTTCGTTGTTACCGTGCAAGCATGGGATGAACGATAAAGAAAGGTGACTTGAATAGCTAATTTAACTCCTTCATTCAAAACTGGGAGTCAGAAAACAGAAGCTCAGTTGCCATGGTAAGGGTTATTGCAGAAAATAAATGTTCATGGTACAGTATGTAATATTAATAGTGTGGGTGGAAGATTTACTGGCTAACAAGGCATCAAGTAAACACTGGCTTGATGGAGAGCTTTATAAACTCTGTGACTGTTCAGCAGTCCATATTAAAGGTTTACCCCATGGACCACCATATTTATCTAGCAATCGTATTCAACGACTATTCAGGGGTATTATACTGCGCACTTAACTGTAAAGGGGTGTGGTGCGCGATCGAAAGAAGCAAATACTCAAAACAAAGTCTGTTCTGCAGACTTTATTCAACATAAACTTCCACAGAGCTGGCTGTGAGAGTGCTGTGCAAGCTCTGAGACCAGCTTCGAAAGGCCGGATCTAGCTTGTATCCCAGAGGGTGATTGGCAGCCGACCGGGTGGGGCTTGGTCTATTCAGGTTGACTGATTGACAGCCAGCCAGGTGTTGTCTTGTCCTCCAGTGCTCTTCTGCAGGTACACAGATTGCTCCCTGCAGTAAGCTAGTGGTGTATTGGGGGGGGGGGGGGGGGGTGGGGGGAGGGAATTTTGCAAGTATGTACTGAAGGATTTGTGTGCATCTGTGTTGCTGGGCCTGGACTTCTTGTATCACACGAAAAGCTTGACCATGGAGTACTCAGGCCCACTTCCTCCAATCACGGTGTGGAACGGAAGGTCCCAAAATCCAGACACTACATGTGGTCTCTCCACACTGTATAGAAACCACCCCTCCCCCCCAACTTTGTTTCAGAACTTAACCTCCACTGTAAGCCAATAGCCACAAAAAGCAGGCGATACAGTGCAGGGGACTGGGAATTTAATAGAGCCAAAACACAGCGGATGCTTAAAGAAAAAATAATAATTAAACCTAGCAACAACCCATGGAGAGCCCAGGTGGTGGTCATGAGAGAGGGAGAAAAGCCCAGGCTAGTAATTGACTATAGCCAAACTATTAATCACTTCACACTCCTGAATGCATACACCCTCCCCCAAATCTCAAACATGGTGAATGAAATTGCGCAGTACTGGGTCTCTTCAACCATCGACCTGAAAGCTGCATATCACCAGCTACCAATCCCTTTGCTATCCCCTGTCCAGACAACTCTACCACCACAGTCATTAAAGGTCTGCACTCCACTTTCAGCATGTTTATAGCGACCGGGACTCATCGTTTATGAGCCAAGAGCTACACCAGTACCTGCTCGCAAGAGGTATCACCTCGAGCAGAACGACTAGCTATAACCCCCGTGGGAACGAACGAAGCCCAATCTGTACTGGGTATGTGCGAGGATTCCCACATGTGGCCGATGTCCAAATGGGCCCCAACAACTGGGGCAACTTTCTCCCAACGACCCGAACACATCGGGCCTGTGTGGGACGGGATGCTGATCCGGAGTCGGGAGGCCCGAGCAGCAGCGTCCGTTTTGGAAACTGAAGAAGGGGAAGAAGAAGAGGAGCAATCTGAAGAAGATGTGGAACAAATATTGAAAACAGCTAAACTTCTTCAAGGTAGACCTCAAAAGTTCCAAAATATTAAAAAAACTAGAACTAAATCTCCCACTCTGCAAACTTTTAAAAGAGTACAGGTAAAGGAGGATACTGTGGTGATATGTAATTACACTACTAGGTCACCAAGGGTCATCCTGGTGACCTTGTATATAAAGCAGTCCAGAGCTACAGTCTAGCCTTCCAGGTTTGTCTTGCATAGAGACAAGACCTCTTAGCATACATATTAGTTTATTAAAGCTGTCTTATACTCACACTGCTGTTGTGATTATTGTCAGTACAATTTAATAAACTAATATGATAGCTACTAGGATGGAAGCTGCTTCTGCTCCAACATGCATTCCCGACCACCTGAAGACTCTTCCTGAGGAATGGAATCCAGGGACGACTAGCATGTATGTGCTTCCGAGGACAGAGACGGGGAGGAACCGGTGTACTGGAATCATGGTGGAATGCAGGGAAGACCACAGAAGTACGATAGGGCAGGTAAGAAACAGCCAAGAGCCCTGCCTGCCCATGCTTCGCCGACCCTAAACCCTGGTCCGATCAGAAAGGGGCCACTACAAGTGCAGGTGGAAGGATCTCCACAAGTCGTGCTCCCGATCGCCACGTATGTGCAGAATTCCCAACCACTCCAGAGCCAGGGAAAGCAGATACCGCTACCGTCACTACCCCAGTAGCAGCTCCCAGTACCCCAGGGTCCACCCTTGCTACAACTAAGGGACCAGAGACTGGCAGCCGCTCCCAGTACCCCAGGGTCCACCCTTGCTACACCTAAGGGACCAGAGACTGCGGCTTAGCCATGTGCTGCGACCAGACAGGCTGGAGCTCGACCCCAGAAATCTCAGAACCGGCACGCACTTCGGCCGCAGGCAGAGATGCTTTCTGAATTATGTGGAGGGTGCTGAGGCATCGGATAAAGAGCTATTAATGCTGCTGTTAGCCCAGCTGGGAGACCACCCTTACTCCCTTATACAGGATGCCAGGTCCTACCAAGAGGCAATGAGCATTTTACTGAGGCATTACAGTAAGGCAGAGTCCGCAAGCTTCGAATCCATGCTGCTGAAGACCCAACTGCGCTGGGTGGGTCACATCTCCAGAATGGAGGACCATCGCCTTCCCAAGATCGTGTTCTATGGCGAGCTCTCCATTGGCCACTGAGACAGAGGTGCACCAAAGAAGAGGTACAAGGACTGCTTAAAGAAATCTCTTGGTGCCTGCCACATTGACCACCGCCAGTGGGCTGATATCGCCTCCAACCGTGCATCTTGGCACCTCACAGTTTGGCGGGCAGCAACTTCCTTTGAAGAAGACCGCAGAGCCCACCTCACTGACAAAAGACAAAGGAGGAAAAACCCAACACCCAACCCACCAATTATCCCTTGCAACCGCTGTAACCGTGCCTGCCTGTCCCACATCGGACTTGTCAGTCACCAACGAGCCTGCAGCAGACATGGACATACCACTCCATAAATCTTCGTCCGCGAAGCCAAGCCAAAGAAAAGAAAGAAAACGGTAAGGGGCACAGTGATCTCCACTCCCAGCACAGGCTCATGACCAGGTCACAGCAAGTAGGGGAGTCTGCCAGAGACTTTATACTCTCTCTGAAAGACCTGGCGAGAGCTGTAACTTTAAAGCAGTATCAGCTCAGGAGTATACGGAGGACCTTATTAGGGACAGAATTGTTGCGGGCATATGGTCCACTGAGACGAGACATCGATTGCTGGAGAAAGGAATGGGGGGGGCTAGATGAGGCAGAGACAAATTGCAGAAGTTTTAGAAAGCACTAGGAAAGAATTGGAGGAGTACTCACAGGACCCTGGGGCTTGGCAAATGTCACACTGCTGGACTCCCTCACCCCATGAAAAGAAAAGTATGCTGCCTCACAGGAATTCACAGCAGCTGCAGCACACCTTGAGGGTCCCAAGTGCTTTTTCTGTGGACAAAGCATCCCAGAACCCTCTGCCCTGCCAGAGAAAATGTCTGTTTCAACTGTGGAAAACGTGGGCATTATACAAAAGTCTGGAGAAGCCCCAAGACCACAGCCAAGGCCCATTCTCATGTTAATGAGAGGCGGGAAAGCTCTTCTTTCTCCTCAGACAAACAGAAGAAGAAGAATGCCATGTGCAGCCGGCCACCTTGGACAAAAGTGACAGAGCAGAGGACACAGTCTTCCGGAGATGAATATGACGCCGAGTACTATCAGATGGAAGGACACGAAGGACACGCCAGACTTGCTTCCCTACTCATGAATCAGGCGAGTCCATACAATTTATCTGATGCCACACTGTGTGCATCAAAATGAATGATGTGAGGGTAAATTGCTTAATAGATAGTGGAAGCACTGAAAGGACTAACCAGGGATTAGTTAACCGCCTTGCCCTCTCCACACACCCGAGTGAGAACCGGATCCTGTTAGCAGCAAGCAGCCTTGCGGCTGAGGTAAAACAGTTTTGCAGGGTTACTTTAGAAATCCAGGGCACAAAATTCAAAGGATTCAAGTTACTAGTGTGAGAGATGGGAAAATTGATCTAAAATTATGAACATGGAAGAAACTAAAGTTCATCAGTAAAATGGCTGTAACCAGTTCAAACAGGATAAGCTTGGGGGTTAGGATGCAGGAAAGCAGAGTCAGCACGATTAACATAAGAATCTTCTAGTCTTTGTGACAAGACCATAAGACTAAGATAAGGAGTGGTAAGGAACAATAGAATGTAGGAAGTTGAGGTAGTCTGGATCAGATAAGGGTCTCCTAGCCCTGGACAGAAGTACCAAGTCCTGCATATCTAATTAGCTAACCATACACAGATTTATACATATGAAATTAGCCAACCCTAGATAGAATGAGTCAACTCTGCATATCAAGAGACTGTAGCCCCGAGAATCAGGAAGGTGTGAATAAGGACAATGACATGAAGGGACACCGACAGGATACCCCCTCCTGGTTCTCCAAGTATACTGAAATTGCACGTAGGCAGGCAGGATTGCCTAATGCCAAACCTCTCCAGCAGGAGGCAGAAGAATGTAAGGGGGAGGGTATTCCTACACTGAAATCAACTGTATAAAAGTTGGGTGAGCCCCAGTGTGTGTGTGTATTCCCAGGGTAAGGGGAAGCACCCAACTTTGCATTGTTGTAGTAATAAATGTTCTTTGTTCTCAATTTTTGTCTCGAGCAATTTCTTTAAAGGTACTTTAATTCCTAACAAATGGGGGCTCGTCCGGGATCACACTCCCTCCACTGACAGAGTACCCCGACGACGAGAGTAGGTGCACCCCGGCTGATTCAGCTGGACTCACGGGCGACGGGTGGCTGGTCAGTGGAAGAAGCGAGTGATATCCGAGAAGAGGCATTGAGAACAAACGGCGGAAGGACGCGCGCTAGAGCAGTACTGCTAGAACTCGGTAAGAGTATTTTACTTGTTCCTAAGCATGGGAATAGCGGGCAGTAAAGATGAGAGTCCTGACACAGGACGTGACCACCAGATAGCTACGTACAGCCCGCTTGGGTTGATGTTATCTGAGTGGGGCACAGGAAAGACCCGCGGTAAAGACAAACTGACGATGGTCAGGTATTGTTGTAATGAATGGGTTAAATACCCGGTTAAAGGGAGCTCCGTGTACTGGCCAAAATTCGGATCCGAGGATGAATGGATGTGTAAAGCTTTGAACCTATGGCTCTATCAAAACCAGAAAGACAATGTTGAGAGCAGGGAATATGCAGCCTGCTGGCTCAAGGGATCCATTGAACAGCTGGTTTTGAATGAGAAAGAATCCAGGGATAAGAGAGAGGAGGAACCTCTTGTCCCTGAATCACAGGGTTGGGATGTGTTACATTCCCTCCCTCCACCCTATGTTCCTCCTATGCCAGCTCCTATCTTTCCTTCCCCTCCTATGACCTACCCTTCTTTACCTTCCCCACCTCCCCCGCCACTAGAGAAGAGAGAAGAGAGCAGGAGTGGTATGATAACTTGCTCACAAAGCACTCGATTACCACCTCTAATTCAGAACAGCGTGAGACTCTTCAGGAAGAAAGGGCAGAACCCTTTGATTCATTTCCCAGGGAGCAGGAACCCAGACCTAATAAGCCAGAAACCAATTGGATGAGACCACTGCGGGAAGTTCCCATGGGAGAGGGTCTCGGTTTCGTAAATGTGCCCCTGACCAGTACTGAAGTGTGTAACTTTAAGAAAGAACTGACCTCCCTGATAGAAGATCCCCAGGGATGTGCCGAACAGTTAGACCAATTTTTGGGACCATATATATATACAATATGGGGGTCTCGACATAGAATCCCCAGCAGGGGAACAATTGGTACTAACAGGTTTTGTTACCAACTCAGCCCCAGACATTAAGAGAAAATTACAAAAGACAGAAAATTGGCATGAGCAGGGAATAACCCAGCTTCTACAGATCACACAAAAAGCATTTGTCCAGACATCTGAGGATAAGCAGAAAGCAAAGGCTAACATTTTGATGCAAGCAGTTAAAGGAATAGTAGATGAGTAACATGAAAAAAAAGGCAGGGACTGTGTGCCAGCTCCTGAATGTTGGGAGAAGTGCAGGGAGTGGGAGAGTAGAGACCAGAGATAATTTCATAAATCACGACTTCCCACTTCAGTCACTGACCAATATTGATTAAAATTCATGCTAAAAATTAAATGTCATAAATGATCGTTTTTCAATACTGTAGAATTAGCGAATTTAACTACCAGTTAATTCCAATTTATGAAATAAATTGTATTTAAATGTGATTTTGCACAGGGAGTACCTGAGAGTTGAGTGATGTTATAACATTTGCAGGGAGAAATGTTTGCGCAAATAGGGTGAGTTCTATACATCTTAACTTTAAGTGTATGTGAGATAAAGAAAGGATCTGATGTGTAAAGTGGCTGGATCAGCCAGTTGAAGGGGGAGTGTGCATGTCCCTTTAAGTGCACTGTGGCACTTGAAATTGAGGCTTCAGGCTCTTGTCTTGCAGTTAGAGGTATGGAGCCCTATCAACACATTTAATACATTTCTTCTACACATTCAGCAGTCAAGGTCCGTGAGTTTAAAGATCACCCACCTCTGGAGAATAAAGATACCTCTGGGGATTCCTATGGGGATTCCTATAAGTTTAATCATTCATTTCTCTGGTGCATTTTCCTCTGGAGTGAAATTAATGCCTCAGCACAATTTCTCTGTATTGCCGCTGTTATTTAATTCATGATAACTTTCCCCATTCATCAGGTTTATATTTAAATCCGGTAGTGCAGAAGTTACATTGTAAATAATCACGGAGGTAAACCCTGCGCGACTGGATTCAGCTTAATGGAGAAATAAACCTGCGAACTGGTCTATGGTGCTGTGTGAGTATTGCAATAGGTGGAATATGATTTAAATTGGTGGCATAGTTCAGAACAATTGGGTGCATAAGAATAATAATATCATTAAGAACTCACAGATCTTGTACCGGATGCTATTCAGTACATCTTGACTTAAGGACTGGAGAAGTTGGCATGTTAGAATGAGATTGGCATGGCACCAATATTTCTTGATTCAATAATGACTCCACAAGCTCCAGGATTCATGCAGCAGAACTTTTAAGTGGAATATAATAGAAACTAGCCTGTACTTAAATTATTGTGTGTGCAATCTTCATAAGAACATCTTTTAACTTTTTTTTGGTGCCTGTTTTACAGACTGTTTTAAATAAGGCCAGCTCCTGTGAGCTGTGGCACAAGGCATTTTACTTAAGGCAGAACTAAAGGTTGAATATGTTTCAAGTTCTCTTGCAGGGGCTCTTGTGCTGCAATGTCTGTTATGTACTCACTCTAACAAATTGGAGGGTTGTGCCCCATACAGACAAGCAGCTCCAACTGCATTTTAATAAGGTCTAACATATTCAAAACCCATGCAAATATGGTTTGTGTTTCATTTTACAATTTTTACACTAACACAAAGGAAAGTCAGATTGTTACAAAGTGCCGTAATTTAACATTTTTTTCGTTTCTTTATTGGTTTATTCAGTTATTGTTGTATTTTATTGCTGTTTTCAATGAGCTTTACATTTATTGTGGTTTATTCAGTTATTGTTGTATTTTATTGCTGTTTTCAATGAGCTTTACATTTATTGTGGTTTATTCAGTTATTGTTGTATTTTATTGCTGTTTTCAATGAGCTTTACATTTATTGTGGTTTATTCAGTTATTGTTGTATTTTATTGCTGTTTTCAATGAGCTTTACATTTTTTGTGGTTTATTCAGTTATTGTTGTATTTTATTGCTGTTTTCAATGAGCTTTACATTTATTGTTGTTTATTCAGTTATTGTTGTATTTTATTGCTGTTTTCAATGAGCTTTACATTTTTTGTGGTTTATTCAGTTATTGTTGTATTTTATTGCTGTTTTCAATGAGCTTTACATTTATTGTTGTTTATTCAGTTATTGTTATATTTTATTGCTGCTTTCAATGGGTTTTACTTTCATTGTTGTTTTACTCATTTTTTGGAGTATTGTTCGTTAATGTTTTAAGTCCCCCTGGAATAGGGGCAGCAGAGGTTACAATTGTGCTCCTTTAGAATGTAGACAGGGCATAGATTTAATGTATAGTCATAGTGGGATATGGGTTAACAAGGGATTCCAATACAGACCAGGGGAACTGAACAGCTTTAGTGGAGTACATCTAATTTGTATCGTAGCCTACACAGGTATTAGAGACAAGAGTTTTGAGGCGATAGCACAAAGGACATGGTGGGACAAAGACAGACAGAATGGTAGTCAGGATTGTACATGTAACAGAGAGAGAGAGAGTTAATACATATGCTAATGTACACAGACAGGCTAGGCTGCAACTCACAAGTTCAATGATACATATGCTAATGTTAGCAGACAAGCTGCAACACACAGTTAAATCACAAGAAACAATCCCCCCCCAGCTTGGTCACTTTTCATCACCCCGTGAAGGGGAGCACCAGTTACCAACAACGTGAGCTGCTTGACACTTTAATATCAGGCTCCAAACAGCCTTCGGAGATCGGTGGCCCTAGGGTTCGGGGCTGAAGAGGACATCAGATACTAGCCACAATTCAACGGAACCGCCTGACTACTGCTACTCGTTCGCTGCTGAAGGCAGCGCTTCTCACAGACTGCTACTCGTTCGCTGCTGAAGGCAGTGCTTCTCACAGACTGCTACTCGTTCGCTGCTGAAGGCAGCGTCTCTCACAGACTTCGTCAGGACAACACTTACAAAAGTCGGGTGGTTCAAAGACACTGCTTCAATATTTCAACGTGTGGGATGGACTAGACTCTTTACTGAGAACTGGAGCCTGATACTCGAAACCCTAATAAGCAGCTGGACTCGCTACTCTGACCTTCATGGTGCTCCCCTACCTAAAGACTTTACACAGACATTACAATTCGGTTATTAACCAGCTGGGTAAAACTACACCTTACACTTGAAAGATCAGTGTTACTGATCTAAAAGAAAAGTGAGGAAGGGGGGGGGGGGGGGGATCAGTCACACTGACACTAGTAACCAAAGATCAGTAACACTGATCATGGTGAAAGATCAGTATTACTGATCTAAAAGAAAAGTGAGGATTGTGAGAGATGGGAAAATTGATCTAAAATTATGAACATGGAAGAAACTAAAGTTCATCAGTAAAATGGCTGTAACCAGTTCAAACAGGATAAGCTTGGGGGTTAGGATGCAGGAAAGCAGAGTCAGCACGATTAACATAAGAATCTTCTAGTCTTTGTGACAAGACCATAAGACTAAGATAAGGAGTGGTAAGGAACAATAGAATGTAGGAAGTTGAGGTAGTCTGGATCAGATAAGGGTCTCCTAGCCCTGGACAGAAGTACCAAGTCCTGCATATCTAATTAGCTAACCATACACAGATTTATACATATGAAATTAGCCAACCCTAGATAGAATGAGTCAACTCTGCATATCAAGAGACTGTAGCCCCGAGAATCAGGAAAGTGTGAATAAGGACAATGACATGAAGGGACACCGACAGGATACCCCCCCCTGGTTCTCCAAGTATACTGAAATTGCACGTAGGCAGGCAGGATTGCCTAATGCCAAACCTCTCCAGCAGGAGGCAGAAGAATGTAAGGGGGAGGGTATTCCTACACTGAAATCAACTGTATAAAAGTTGGGTGAGCCCCAGTGTGTGTGTGTATTCCCAGGGTAAGGGGAAGCACCCAACTTTGCATTGTTGTAGTAATAAATGTTCTTTGTTCTCAATTTTTGTCTCGAGCAATTTCTTTAAAGGTACTTTAATTCCTAACACTAGTATTCCCTCACCTCTGTGCCCCGGTACTATTGGGGTTAGATTTTCAGTGCCAGTTAGAAAGTATTACAATAGTGCACAACAGGCCTCACCCCCCGCCCCCCCCCCCACTACGCCTTACAAAGAAACAACACTGCAGCCTATCTGTCCTGAACATAGAATCCCCTCCGCTGTTCACACACCTGACCCCAGAATGCACACCAATAGCCACAAAGAGCAGGAGGTACAGCCCGAGGGACAGAGCCTTCATTAGGGCAGAGGTCCTCAGGCCACTACAGGAGAGCATCATAGAGCAGAGCACCAGCCCCTGGAGAGCCCAGGTGGTTATAGTAAAGTTAGGAGAAAAATTGTGCATGGTAGTGGATTACAGCCAGACAATCAACAAATTTACACAACTAGATGCCTACCCACTGCCACGCATAGCAGACATGGTCAACAACATTGCACAGTATAAGGTGTTCTTCACCATAGACCTGAAGGTGGCATAACAGCAACTGCCCATTAGAAACAACGATCGCATTTACATGGCATTTGAGGCAGACGGCAGGCTGTATCAATTTCTGCGGCTCCCCTTTGGTGTCACCAATGGAGTGTCCCTGTTTCAGAGAGAAATGGACCGGATAGTAGATGAGTTCCAACTGAAAGTGGTGTTCCCCTTCAACAACGTGACAATCTGTGGTCACACTCAGGAGGATCATGACATGAATTTAAAATGCTTTTTCCAGGCAGCCGAGGAAAGGAACCTAACATACAACAGAGACAAATGCATCTTTAGAGACAGGAAGTTGCCAATCCTGGGCTACATAGTGCAGAACGGGAAAATCAGCCAGACCCAGCCCATATACGCCCTCTCCTTGACCTCCCAGTGCCACACACCCTGAAAGCACTAAAAAGGTGTTTGGGGCTGTTCGCTTACTACGCCCAATGGGTCCCCAACTACGCCAACAGGGCCCGCCCACTTATAAAAGCCTCAGTTTTCCCTCTGTGCCCAGCAGCCACCAGAGCATTCAGGGACATTAGGGACCATATCGCTAAAGCTACCATGTGGTCCGTAGATGAGTCAATCCCATTTCAAGTAGAAACAGATGCATCCGATGTGGCTCTGGCAGCCACCCTAAACCAAGACGGATGACCAGTGGCCTTTTTCTCGCGAACCCTACAAGGGTCAGAGGTAAAACACTCAGTAGTAGAGGAGGCCCTAGTCATTGTGGAAGCAGTAAGGCACTGGCGACATTATCTGGCGTGCAAACACTTCACCCTCGTCACGGACCAATGGTCTGTGGCTTTTATGTTCGATAACCAAAGCAGGGGGAGAATTAAGAACAACAAAATCCTGCGCTGGCGGATAGAATTGTCTACATTTAACTATGACATTCTATACCGCCCCGGGAGACTCAACAAACCCTCGGACACGCTGTCCAGAGGCACTTGTGCCATCCTTAACCACACGTCCCAGTTGCAGAGCTTGCACAATGAGCTCGGCCACCCGGGGGTCGCTAGACTGTTTCACTTCATTAAAACCCAAAACCTCCCATTTTCGGTAAAGGAATTGAGGTCAGTGAATAAGAGCTGCCCTATCTGTGCGGAATGCAAACCGCAATTTTACTGGCCAGTCAAAGCCACCCTGATAAAAGCTACCAAACCTTTTGAGCGCCTCAGCCTCGATTTTAAATCGATTTTAAAGGCCCGCTCCTGTCCAATAATTGAAATGTCTATTTCCTAAACGTAATAGATGAATATTCCCGTTTCCCCTTCGCAATCCCGTGTTCTGATGTATCAGCAGCCACGGTTATAAAATGCCTCCAACCCATCTTCAGCATATTTGGGTACTCGAACTACATACACACGGACAGGGGTGCTGCATTCATGAGGGCAGAAGTACAGCAGTACCTGCACGAGAAAGGGATTGCTACCAGCTGCACTAAAAGTTACAATCCCAGGGGAATGAACAAGTCGAAGGGGAAAATGCCACTATCTGGAAAATGGTCCTCTTGACTTTAAAAGCAAAAGACCTGCCTGTTACTAGATGGCAAGAAGTGCTGCCAGAAGCCCTACACTCTATATGCTCTTTGTTGTGTACTGCCACTAACATGATCCCACATGACCGTATCTTTTCTTTCACAAGGAAAGCCTTGACAGGCACATTGCTGCCTAAATGGATGATGACACCGGGACCTGTTCTCCTCCGGAAACACTGCAGACCCCATAAAGTGGACCCGCTGGTGGATCAAGTGGATTTGAGGCACGCGAACCCTCAGTATGCCTTCGTCACATTCCCAGATGGAAGAGAAGACTCGGTAGCCACCAGGGATCTCTCGCTGGCCGGATGTTTGAACAACACGGAGGAAACACAGATGTCTACAGATCAACAAGGAGCGCAGCAGCAGTGACTAGAACAGTCTTCCATCGAGTCACCCCAGAGGATTATACCACCCCTCCAGAAAATCAGGACCCTGGGTACACTCTCCCCACAAAATATCACCACCCTAGACTTGATGGCAGGACCTAATCCCATACAAGAGGATCCCCAGCCCACACGGCCATATGACCATCTAATACTTCCCACTCTCACCCCTCCACCAAGAAAGGCTGAAAGGCAAACCGCACTCCCCACCCCTATACCACTACCGAGGAGGTCTAGAAGGCAACAGAAGCCACAAAACGTTTTGGACTTATGAACTTACAAACAAGGGAAGGAAGACGGGTGGGGGGGGGTGGGTAATAACAATTTTTTAAGGGGGAGGTGAATGTGATCTGTAATTACACCACTAGGTCACCAGGGGTCATCCCGGTGACCTTGTATACAAAGCAGTCCAGAGCGACAGTCTAGCCTTCCAGGTTTGTCCTGCAGAGAGACAAGACCCCTTAATGTACATATTAGTTTATTAAAGCTGTCTTATACTCGCACTGCTGGTGTAATTATTGTCAGTACAGATAGTACTTTGTTTGTTTCAGAAGAGTTTATGCAGCGTATAGACAATATGGCTGTTCAAATTACAAGGTTTTCAAGAAAGCAAGCTTCAATTTACTGAATTAAGAGGTGAAGTGGCATCAATTAAGCAGGACGTGATTAAATGTTTAAGAGAAGTAGATGTTGTCCAGGGGGAATTTAAGGATATCAAGCGAGCATTCAGTGATTGTACGGATACAGTAGATTGATACACTGAACGAATAGATTATTTGGAACATTGTCTTACAGATTGGAATGTTCAGAAGCGTGAATTTCTGAGGAAGATTGATTTGTTGGAAAATCAAAGTAGACGTAATAATGTTAAAATAGTGGGTTTGCCAGATGATTTTGAAGGAATGGATCCGGTGAAGTTTTCTTTGGAAATGGATTCCCGAAGTGTTGGGAAAGGATACTTTTCCGGAAAGGTTGGAATTGGACAGAGCACATAGGGCATTACGAAGAAAACCCTTTCCTGATCAACCTCCACGAGCAGTTCTTATTCGTTGTTTAAGATTTCAAGACCGTGAGTTAACTTTGCGATTGGGTCCAGGAAGCTCGGCAGAATCAGGGCGCTATGATGATGATTCAAGGCCATAGGGATTTTTTCTATGCAGATTTAAGTCAAGATGTGATAAGACGTCGGAAGGAGTTTAATCCAGCTAAGGGTGTGTTATGGAAGAAGGGATATCGGTTTGCTTTTGGGTACCCTGCTGTGTTGAAGGTGTTTTATGGAGATTTTCAGGCTGTTTTTTTGATGATGAAGCTGAAGCTCTGTCTTTTGCTAATTCTTTGCCAAATAATTCGCATAGTTCTGAGTTGCAGAAACAACAGAAATCGCAGGGTTTTCCGAAGTGTAATGGCAGTGGGAACGGGAATAGCAGGAGGAATGGTCAAGACCAACATTCGATTCAGAAGGGAGAAGAGGATTAATCTTTTGTTACGACTAGTGTTCAGGATCAATCTGGTGGAGTTGTTGGGGCAATGGATTGAAATTTAGGTGATTTATTGAGATATATGAATATCAGCTGGGGAGGGGTGGTGGATGACACTACAGCTTCTGAAGTCATCTGTCACTCATGGTTTTGACCATACCCGGTCAGTTGAGGTTTTTTTCTTTTTTTTAATGGTTTAGAGTAAGGTGAGGGGATGCGGTTTTTCTTTTATCGGAGCTTTAGTGTATCTGTGAGTTGGTTGTGTTGAGATTTATTTATTAAGATAAAATGAGTAAATCAAATTTTGTGACATTTAATGTTAAAGGGATGAATCATCCGATAAAGAGGAAGTGGGTCTTGGATTATATCAAGAAGATGAAGGTGGATATTGCTTTTCTACAAGAGATGGATTTGACAGAAAAAGAACATTTGAAAATGAAGTGAGACTGGGTTGGACATGTTTTCGCATATTCTTTTAATTCTAAGGCCAGGGGAGTGGCAATTTTGATACATAAAAGGGTACCTTTTATTTTAGAATCTGTTTTTGAGAGTGCTGGAAGAATTTTGAAGATGAATTGTAAATTGTTTTCAGAAGCCTGGACTTTATTGAATTTATATGCACTGAATGAAGATGATGTCCAATTTGTTACTGATGCTTTATAAAATTTGAATCAATCAAATGAGAACATCATAGTAGGAGATTTTAATTGCTGTTTGGATCCACTGTTGGAGAAATCTCCAAAAATTGTTAAGGAAACTAAGATGGCTAAAAGGGTGATAGAATTGATGGAGGAGTTAAAGTTAATTGAAATATGCCAATGTATTCATCCAATCAAGAAGGATTATTCATTTTACTCTGCTTATCATGACTCATTTCTGGAATAGATCTTTTTTTGGTCTCAGCTCATTTACAGGGAAGAGTTGACTATGCAGAATATAAGAGTAGAATATTGTCAGATAATTTTTTGTTGTTGATTTCTTGTGAGATTGTGGAGAATGTTGAAATAACTTACTGTTGGAGGTTTAACGAGATGTTACTTAGAGTAGCTGAATTTGTTTTGAGAGATCAGGTTAAATTTTTTCTGGAGATGAATGAGGGATCAGTACAAAGTAAATTTATGTTGTGGGATGCTTTGAAAGCATATTTGCAAGGTCAAAGTATTAGTTATACAGCTAAAGTGATAAAACAATATACAACGGAACTTTTGGAGTTAGAGAAAGAGATTGTAGATTTAGAGAAAAAGTTTCAGGAAAATCCAACGGAAGATAAAATACAGTTATCTAATTTGAAACGTCATTACAATACAAAGCAAACTTATAATTATGAAAGATTGCTTTTGAGATCAAAGCAGCGTTATTACGAATTAGGGGAAAGAGCACATAAAGTGTAGGCATGACAGTTGAAAAATGAACAAACTTCCAGAACAATTAATGCAATACGGGGAAATTCAGGTGTCACTTATAAACCACAGGAGATTAATGAGAAATTTTGTGCTTTTTAATCAAGATTTGTATGCATATGAAGGGAATGTAGCTACTGAACAGATTGATACTTTTTTGTCTAAGCTGAATTTATCTTTATTGGAGGAGAACGATGTAAAATTGTTAGATGCTTCATTTACGGATTTTGAACTTAAAGTGGCACTACGGTAGAACTACGGTAGAGTTTTATAAAGAATTTCATGATTTGTTGTTTAGGGTATATATGGATGTATTGAAGCAGATTACAGATACGGGATTGTTTCCTGAATCATTTTCAAGAACATTATAACAGTCATACCAAAGAAAGATAGAGACCCATTGAAAGTTGCTTCTTATAGACCTATATCTTTATTGAATGTAGATTATAAGATTGTAGCAAAAGTTTTAGGAAATAGATTGGCTAATTTTTTTTAACAAAATTGGAGCACATTTATTAAAATTTATTAAAAATAGATATTCAGCTGATAATATTACTAAATTACTTACAATAATTAATGCGTCAAGACAGCAACTTAATCAACCAATGATATTAGTGTTAGATGCTGAGAAGGCTTTTGATCAGGTTGAGTGAAATTTTTTGTTTAAAGTTTTGGAGAGATTTAAATTTGCACCATCTTTTATCGGCTGGTTTAAGGCATTATATACTAATCCTTCTGTGTGGGTGGTGACAAATGGTCAGATTTCTCAAGTATTTACTTTGTCTAGATCAACTAGACAGGGCTGCCTATTGCCACCAACCTTATTTGCATTGGTTATAGAACCTTTAGCCCAGGCAATTAGACAAAATACGAACATTCAGGGTATTACGGTTTGGCAACGAGAGTACAAAATTAATTTATTTGCAGGCGATGTGTTGATATATTTATCTAAACCTAAGAATTCTTTAGAACCTTTACAGGATCTGTTAACATTTTATGGATCAATGTCGGGGTATAAGGTAATTTGGGATAAAAGTGAGATATTACCTATATCTGATGAGAATTATTCAGATTGTATGCAAATTACAAAATTTAAATGGTCACAGAAGATTAAGTATTTAGGTGTGACTATTGATGAGGAGTATAAGAATTTATATGGTTTAAATTATTTACCTTTGTTAAATAAGATTAAGTCTGATTTAAATAAGATTAAGATGATGTATTATGCTGACTGCTTGCTATTGGTTATGACTGTAGACTGGCTCCACCCTACTGGTATAACAGATCGTGCAACGCATCCCACTGATCAGCAGAGATGGCTTCTTCTGTTAATAAAAGCCTATAATATGATACAAGTCTGGTCCATGTCTCTGGCATATCAATTTTAGTAACAGCAGAAAAATTATGGATACTTCCCTCAAACCTGGAAGACTCAAAATAGATCAGGATGCCACCCGAGCCGGAGAAATGTTCCACCACTGGATCCAGTGCTTTGAAGCCTACATGCGGAAGAATAATGTCATGCAAGACGCTGAGAAAATGGACCATTTCGTGGCTCTCCTCAGAGACGTCCCCTACTCCGTGATCAGAGAGATAGCTGGCTATCAGAATGCAGTGAATCTCCTTAAAACCTACTCTGATGTGCCACAGAGCACCCTGTATGCAAGACACCTGCTTCACATTCAGAAGCAACAAGTAGGAGAGAGCGTAGACATGTTTGCACTTACTCTGAAAGGGTTAACCAGGGACTGTGCCTGCACCACCTTCACGGGTGAAGCCCACCATGAGTCCCTGATGTTAGATGCGTTTGTAAACAGTCTGGATTCCGCATACATTAGCCAGCGTCTACTGGAAACTCCGGGCTTGACTTTTAATGCAGCTCTGCAACAAGTGAAGATGCTCCTAACTGCATTACAAGGGGTGAAAGCATTAGAGCAAGAAAGAGGTGCCAAAGAGGCGCCCCTCAAATCGACCCATAGTGAAGAAACACTACCGAGTTCGACGAAACCGCGACGCAAAAGCCAGTCCCAGAAGTGTCATTTCTGTGGCTTGGCACTACATGCCCGCAACCAGTGCACTGCATGCCAAGATACCTGCGCCAGCTGCAGGAAGAAGGGCCATTGGGAAAGAGCTTGCTGAGCTAGAAAGTAGACATCTGGCACTCACAACAAGCAAAAGAAGAAGAAAGAAAAGGAAAAGAAGCACCCAAGCACTGATACTAAGCCAAGTTGCCATCATAACGCCAAGATGCTGGGCTTGAGAGTCAATGACTCATCTAGCCCGACCTCAGCTTCGTCAATTTCTCCTGAATCGTTCAGTGAATCGACCGGCAATGAGGTGAGGCTCTATATGCCAATCCCACAAGGGGATCCAATCCTGGCTTCTATGAAGGTAAATCAAGATAAATCCTATGACCTGCAGCCATCCACGATGAAAGTGGAGGTAAATGGGCAGCCTATTAACTGTTTATTTGACTCTGGCAGTACAGTTACATCCACCCTTCGACCACTAAAGCACTAAATCTTGCGTTATACCCATCTAAACGCACAATCACAATGGCTTGCTCAGGACTAGAACAAGATACAAGTTATTGCAGAATTAAATTAAAAATACATGACAATGAGTATACTGATTTCAAGATTTCCCAGCCTATGCACTCCTATGCTTCTGGGTCAAGACTTTCAATGCCAAATGAAAAGTATCATATTGGCATTTAACGGCCCCTTGCCATTGATCACTGTCTCAAAGAAGTTTTGCAGTTTGTCAACACTAAAAATTAAATCCCCTCGTCTCTTCAATAATTTGACTTTGGATTGTAAACCTATATCTACAGAAAGTAGGCGCTACAGTAAAGAAGACAGCCTCTTCATTAAAGACGAGGTTAAGAACTTGTTAAAGGAGAACGTCATTGAACCCAGGATGAGTCCTTGGCGTGCTCAAGTAGTAGTGGTCAGAAATGGTGCGAAACCTAGAATGGTCATGGATTACAGCCAAACCATACTTTAGTTCTGTTTTTACAAGAGAGGATACAAATAACCTCCCAAGGATGTTGGGAAACATAGAGACTAATGCAAGGGAGGAACTGAAAGAAATCAATATCTCTAAGGACATGGTCTTGGGGAAATTGATGGGATTGAAGGCAGATAAATCCCAAGGGCCTGATAATCTACAACCTAGGGTACTTAAGGAAGTGGCCATTCAGATAGCAGATGCTTTAAGAATTATTTTCCAGAACTCTATAGACTCAGGATCAGTACCCATGGATTGGAGGGTAGCTAATGTTACCCCACTATTTAAAAAGGGGGGTAGAAAAAAAGCGGGGAATTATAGGCCGGTGAGCCTTACATCAGTAGTGGGCAAAATGATGGAATCCATTATTAAGGATGTAATAGCGGAGCATATGACTAGCAGAGAAGGGATCGGACGGAGTCAACATGGATTTACAAAAGGTAAATCGTGCTTGACAAATCTATTGGAATTCTTTGAGATGGTGACAGGTAAAATAGATGGGGGAGAGCCAGTGGATGTGGTGCACCTGGACTTCCAAAAGACCTTCGATAAGGTCCCGCATAAACGACTGGCTTCCAAAATCAAGGCTCATGGGATTGGGGGCAAAGGATTGATGTGGATTGAGAACTGGCTGGCAGGTAGAAGACAGAGTTGGGATAAATGGCTCGTTTTCTGAGTGGCAGGCGGTGACCAGTGGGGTGCCACAGGGATCTGTACTGGGACCCCAGCTGTTCACAATTTACATTAATGATCTGGATGAGGGGATTGGATGTAATATCTCCAAATTTGCAGATGACACTAAGCTAGGAGGGGTTGTGTGCATGGAAGAGAGGGTCAGGAAGCTCCAGTGTGATTTGGATAAATTGAGGGACTGGGCAGATGCATGGCAAATGCACTACAATGTGGATAAATGTGAGGTTATCCACTTTGGTAATACAAACCAGAGGGCAGATTACTATTTGAATGGCAATAGATTAAGAGATGGGGAAGTGCAGAGAGACCTAGGGGTACTTGTACACCAGTCTCTAAAGGCGAGCATGGAGGTTCAGCAGGCAGTTAAAAAGGCAAATGGTATGTTGGCCTTCATATCAAGAGGGTTTGAGTATAGGAACAAGGATACCTTACTGCAGCTGTACAGGGCCTTGGTGAGACCACACCTGGAGTATTGAGTGGAGTTTTGGTCACCTTATCTAAGGAAGGATGTTCTTGCAATGGAGGGAGTGCAGAGGCATTTCACCAGGCTGATACCTGGAATGGCAGGAATGACTTATGAGGAAAGATTGCGCAAATTGGGATTGTACTCGCTGGAGTTTAGAAGATTGAGAGGGGATCTCATAGACATAAAATTCTGGCAGGACTGGACAGAATGGATGCAGATGGGATGTTTCCAATGATGTGAAAATCCAGATCCCGGGGCCATGGTTTGAGGATAATAGGCAAACTATTTAGGACCGAGATGAGAGGAATTTCTTTACCCAGAGGGTGGTGAATCTGTGGAATTCATTGCCACAGAGGGCAGTAGAGGCAGGTTCATTAAATATATTTAAGAGGGAATTAGATATATTTCTTCAGTATAAGGGTATTAAAGGTTACGGAGAGAAGGCGGGGACGGAGTACTGAACTTTAAGATCAGCCATGATCTCGTTGAATGGCGGAGCAGGCTCGAAGGGTCGAATGACCTACTCCTGCTCCTATCTTCTATGTTTCTATGTTTCTATAAACAGATACACTCACTAGATGCATACCCCCTGCCTCGCATTTCAGACATGGTCATTCAAATTGCTCAATATGAGATGTACTCTACTATTGATCTGAAATCAGCTTACCACCAGGTTCCCATCCATAAGGATGAAAGAAAGTTTACTGCTTTTGAGGCAGATGGCAAACTCTTCCAGTTTAAGAGAAGTCCTTTTGGCATCACTAACGAATTATCAGTTTTTCAAAGAGAAATGGATAAGTTAGTGGACACCTATAAGTTACAGGTACTTTTCCTTATCTGGACAATGTTACCATCTGTGGCAAAGACACGAATGATCATGATCGGAATTTGCAACAGTTCCTCCAAGTAGCCAAATCCTTGCGATTAATAATGACAAGTGTGTGTACCGCACAAAGAAACTGCCAATATTAGGCTACGTAGTAAGTAAGGGAGAAATTAGTCCAGACCCTGAGAGAATGTGACCACTCATGGAGCTGCCCCCTCCAACAATGCAAAAGGCCCTCAAGCACTGCTTAGGATTTTTCTCCTATTCCACTCAGTGGGTGCCACACTACGCTGACAAGGCACGACCTCTTTTTAAAACCACAAATTTTCCTCTGAATGATGAGGCTCTCTGAGCTTTTAAAAACATTAAGCAAGATATAGCTAAAGCCTCCATGTCTGCAATTGATGAGGATTTACCTTTTTAAGTGGAATCGGATGCATCTGATTTTGCTCTAGCTGCCACATTGAATCAAGCTGGCAAACCTGTAGCTTTCTTTTCCCGCACACTGAATGGACCAGAATTGACACATTCGTCCGTTGAAAAGGAAGCACGAATGATTATAGAAGCTGTCCGCTACTGGAGGCATTTTTTTAGCTGGCATAAAGTTCACCTTGCTAACTGATCAGAAATCTGTTGCCTTCATGTTCAACACTAAATTGAAAAGCAAGATTAAAAATTATAAGATTATGCAATGGCACATCGAGCTTTCCACTTATGACTATGACATACTCTATCGTCCAGGAAAATTCAATGATCCCCCGGATGCTCTCTCTCGTGCTTCTTGTGCGAGTCTGCAGTTAGACAGATTAAAGATTCTCCATGAAGAACTGTGCCACCCAGGGGTCACCAGACTTCATCACTATGTGAAAAATCTCAATCTGCCCTATACTGTGAGAACCCTAACTGCACAATGCCCTATCTATGCCAAATGCAAACCTCATTTCTACAAACTCTTGCCTACCTCATTAATCAAGGCTTCTAGACCCTTTGAACATCTCAGCGTAGATTTTAAAGGACCACTGCTTTCAAATAATAAACATTTATTTTCTTAGTGTTATTGATGAATTCTCTCGTTTCCCTTTTGCTATTCCTAGTATTGATGTTTCTGGTGCTTTGGTAATTAAATGTCTTGATTCTATTTTTAGCATTTTTTGGTTACCCAAATTTCATTCATAGTGACAGAGGTTCAGCCTTTATGAGCTCAGAGCTTTGGCAATTTCTTCTTGACAGAGGTATCGCCACAAGTCATACTCCCAGTTATAACTCTTGGGGAAATGGGCAAGTTGAATGCAGCAATGGTACAATCTGGAAAGCTGTTACTATGGCACTCAAATCTAAAAGTCTCCCCACCAGTCGCTGGCAAGAAGTGTTGCCTGAAGCTTTGAACTCTATCCACACTTTGCACATCAACTAATGAAACGCCTCATCAGCATTTGTTTTCTTTTTCCAGAAAGTCAAAGACTGGATCAACCTTGCCGGCCTGGCTTTCTAGACTTGGAGAAGTTTTACTGAGAAGGCATGATAGACAGAACAAGGTGGACCCTTTAGTTGAGCGTGTACATCTGATTCATGCTAACCCGCAATATGCTCAAATTGCTTTCCCTGGTGGGAGACAGGACAATGTTTCCGTTGGGGATCTTGCTTCGCCAGGGGTTCTGCCTACAGCTTCTAACCATTTTCCTGCTCTCACTTATTTTCCTTAGTCTTTAGAACATGTCTCTGTCCCTGAAATCTGGTCTGTAACACAGAGACTTACCCCAAACAACACCTACTACTAATCCATCCTCATCTCCTGAAAAGGAGGCTTCTCCTGTAAGCTTACAGGGGCCCTCACCTATTCTGCATCAGTCCCAGAGTTTCAAGGCTTATTTATGATCAATTTTAATTGCAGCATTTTTCACAGTTGTTTTTGACTACTGATTTTCTCTTCCTTAGATTTTTTTTGCAATTCTTAAAATTGTTTAATTTTAGGGGGGGTGATGTATTATGCTGACTGCTTGCTATTGGTTATGACTGTAGATAGGCACCACCCTACTGGTATAACAGATGGTGCAACTTATCCCATTGGCCAGTAGAGGTGGCTTTTTCTGTTAATAAAAGCCTATAGTATGATACAAGTCTGGTCCAGGTCTCTGGCATATCAGTATTTAGGTGTAATTATTGAGAAGGAGTATAAGAATTTATATGGTTTAAATTATTTACCTTTGTTAAATAAGATGGAAGGATTTACCATTAACATTGATTGGTCGAGTAAATTGTATCAAAATGAATATATATCCATGTATTCAGTATCTGTTTCAATCAATTCCATGTCCTATACCGGGGAAATATTTTAAAGAATTAAATAAAGTGATACGTTCTTTTTTGTGGAAAGGTAAATTATCTCAAGTATCGATGCAGAAATTGACATGGACATATGATTTGGGAGGTCTCCAGTTACCTACATTTTCAAAATTATTACCAGGCAGCACAGTTGAAATTTATCAGTAGATTGTTTGATATTGATCAACCACCATCGTGGGCTTATGTGGAAATGGATCAGATACGGGAAAGATCAATACATCATTTTATATATAAATGGAAATTTTTGCCTTTACAAACATACAAGTTACCCATATTGAGTCATTTGTTTAAAGTATGGAGTAAGTGGAACCGATTTATAGGTTCGAAGGATGTATGTTCAATTAAAACTCCGCTATATCAAAATCAGTTGATTCCTTTTTCTATGCATAACCCTTATTTGAAGGATTGGAACTCAAAGGGTTTGGTATTAATTGAAGATTGTTTTGAGGCAGGTTTATTTCTTTCATTTGATAGGCTGAGAGAGTAGCTTTGGATATCACAAAATACATTGCCTATCATCAAGTATGTGATTTTGTAATGAATAGTTTTGGTCGGGAAATGATACTACCAGCACAATCGAAGTTTGAAATATTAATTATGGATAAGGGAAAGAAAGGGTTGGTTTCTGAAATGTATTTGTTTTTACAGGTAAAAATGAAGAAGGTAGGAGTATTGAGAGCAAGGGATAAATGGGAACAGGAGTTATCCACTTTTATTTTTGAGGAAGAATGGTCAGATTTAAGTCCGTATAGTGTGACAAAATTAGTTAACGTGTGTTATAGTCTAGTTATTTATAAATTTCTGCATCAGTTATATTCAACTCCTGAAAAGTTAAAGTGATGTGGTTTTAGTTATTCTGATTTGTGTTGTCGGTGTGGAGATCAGATAGGTACTTTTGTTCATTCTTTGTAGAATTGTGTAACGGTTAAGCCTTTTTGGGAAAAGATTATAAAATTTTTGCGAGATTTATTCCAAATAGATTTGTATGTGGATCCATGGTTGTGTTTATTAGGTTATATGAATCCATTAACAGCGTGTTTGAATAAATTTCAGATTGCATTTATTCGACTAACTTTGGAAGTGGCTAGGAAATGTATAACGGTAACCTGGAAAAATGATGTGGCGTTAAATATACAAAGACGGCAAAATGAAATTCAATCATGTTTACGTTTAGAAAAAAATGCATATAATTTGCAAAATAATTACTCTTTTTTTAAGAAAATGTGGACTCCATATTTGGAATGTATGAACTTAGATGTTAAGTAATTTTTTATTCTTGTTTGGATTGTTGAATTTGTATATTGCAACCTAACCCACTCTTTGTTTATATATACTTTTATTTGTGTAAGTTAAGCTCCGGGGGGAGGGGAAGGGATAATAAGGGGTGGGATGGAGGGTATGGGGGTAGACTTAGATATTCTTGTATTTTACATTTGTATTTTGTAAAATTTTAAATAAATTTTTCAAAAAAACCTCTTTATTCATATACTATTCGCCTTGAAATGAATGCCAACATGGCATTTTCTTTCTTTACTGCTGATCCAACCTGTTGGTTAACCTTTTAGAGGAAATCTCAAGTAAGATGGACAAGGGAGAGGCTGTGGATGTTGTGGATTTGGATTTACAAAAGGCCTTCAATAGGTGCCACATAAGGTGCTACTTAATAAGATGAGAGTCAATGGAATTACAGGAAAGATATTAGATTGGGTGGAGCATTGGCTGAGAAGCAGAAAGCAAAGGGTAGGAATAAAGGGATCCTGTTCTGGTTGGTTGCTGGTCTCTAGTGGTGTTCCACAGGGGTTGGTGTTGGGGCCGCTTCTTTTTACAATGTATATTGATGATTTAAATTATGGAATGAATGGTTTTGTGGCGAAGTTTGGGGATGACACCAAGATAGGTGGTGGAGTAGGAAGTGTCGAAGAAACCGAAAGCCCGAAGAGAGACTTGGACAGTTTAGGAGAGTGGGCAAAGAAATGGCAGATGAGATACAATGTAGAGAAATGTATCTGTTGCATATTTTGGAAGAGGAAATAGACAGGCAGATTATTATTTGGATGGGGAGAAAATTCAAAAGTGCAAAGGGACTTGGGAGTCCTCATGCAGGATAACCTAAAGGTTGAAGGTCTTCGTTTATGAGCGAAAAGTTGTAACAATTCCGGCTGGCCAGGGGTATCGCCACCAACAAGACCATGAGTTACAACCCCCAAGGGAACGGTCAGGTAGAGAGAGAGAGAACTGCACCATGTGGAAGGCCATCCCTTCTTACCCTGAAGTCCGGGGACTGCCTGTCTCTCACTGGCAGGAGGTCCTTCCAGAGATGCTCCACACCACTCAATCTCTGGTAGAAAGAGTTCAGCTCCTCCAATCCTCATATGTAGTCTACCCGGATGGATGCGAGGTCACGCACAAGCAGAGGCCCCCAAGGAGCACACCCACCAAGCAGCAACCCGTTCCTTCCGCGGACACGCAATACATACCATTGCATCCTCCCCCCCACCCCAGTGACTCCTACCGAGCTGTCAGCCCCCAACCCCCCCCCCCCCCCACCCCAGCAGACTGACGAACTGCTGGAGGTCCAGGATGAGACAGTGGCCCCAGCCTCAACTCCACAATCAGCGCTCCACCAGTCAGTACCGAAGACCAAGCCACTGAACCGGCTTAACCTGTAAGACTTTGTGGCCCACGTCACCCCGCCGGACAAACAAAATAAACAAGGGGTGAATGTGCTGATCTCCTGTATTCCTCATTTCCTGGCTCCACCCTATCCTGTGACTGTATCTGTGGTCCCTCCTTCTTTTGACCTTATATAAAGCTTCTAACACCTTGACCCTTCCCCAGAAAGCCCAGGTCACGGCACAGGATTTGGTCCCTGTCCACTGTGAATAAAAGTTTGTAAATCAGTGACTCAATCTCAGCCTAGAAAGTTATTTTCTGTGTGTCAGTGTAGCTGTATAACAAGCTCATCTACTTTATTCCTAATGCTACATGCATTTAAGTACAGTACCCTTAGACCAGTATCTGTTACCAATTTTTCTGTATTTCCATTGTTCAACAAATTATTCTGTTTTTTCCTCAAAAAGGTTAATCAACAGGTTGGATCAGCAGTAAGGAACGTAAATGCCACGTTGGCATACATTTCAAGGTGAATCTTTGGCTTGGCTTCGCGGACGAAGATTTATGGAGGGGGTAAAAAGTCCACGTCAGCTGCAGGCTCGTTTGTGGCTGACCAGTCCGATGCGGTTTTTTTTTGAAAAATTTCTGTTTTCTTTGCTGCACATTATTTTTGAGCTTTTCTAATTTCCTCTTTCTCGGCCCTAACACCCTGGTTCCTTACTACTTGAATTCTCTGCACTCACATTCTGATTCCCACCCACCTACCAAAAAGTTTACTCCTTCCCCAACATCTTGAGCAAACCTGCCACTAGTATATTGGTCCCTCTCCAGTTCAGGTGTATGATCTTGTTTGGACAGTTCCCTTCTGAGTCCATAAGTTTGTTTTGTCTTTTAACCTTACTTAGTCACCAGTGTAGAATTCCAGTAGGTTTTTTTGTTCCTCTGTCAAAGTCATACTTTTGCTTTTCTTTCCATTGTTCTTTGAATTCCCCCTCTTGTTTTTAGGAGGTTCTCCTGAATGGTTTGATCTTAGCCTACGTCCATGAGGAGTTGTCCTGATGAGATACCACACTTGAGCTGTGTTGGGCATGCTCTAGTGGAAGTCTGTACCATTATTTTTTGCCTTGTTCATCACTCTTTTCACAGTCTGTACTGATTTTTCCACTAGACCATTGTACACACCACTTCAAGTCCTCATTTTCCAAAGTCCCACTCTGTTGGAATTTTAAATTGCAAAACTGGGGTCCATTGTCTGTGAAGACCTCGCTTGCCACGACATCTCTGGAGAATATGACTTTCATACCAGTTGTTACGGCATCTGCAGTGGTGGTCAATTTACACACCTCTGGAAACAGGGAGTCTGTGACTACAAACTAGTCCTTCCCTTGACATTCAAACAGGTTACTGCCTACCTTCTGGTAAGGTCTGTAGAGTGCTGGGTGAGGCTTTAGTGGTTCTGCAGGATTGCTTGCTTAATATTTCTGGCATATTGTACAATTTGACACTTCAATTGTTATATCATTGTTGATTCTTGGCCAGTACATCACCTCTCGTGCTCTTATACTTTTCGATTCCGAGATGTCCTCCATGGATCCTTTTTAGCATCTCTTTTCTCAGACTCTTTGGGATAAGGATTTTGCTTCCTTTGTAGATGATGTCTTCAATCACTGATAGTTCTGTCCTGCAGTTCCAGTACTCTGAAACATCAGGAGAGCAGTCCTGCTTTATATTGGGCCATCCATCTAAGGTGTTTTTTCTCAGTTGTCTCAGTGTTTCATCTTTGTTTGTCTCTGTCTTTATGAGTTCCATTTTTGCATCTGATATGGGCAGTGCACTTGTGATCATGTCCACGAAGGTATTCATGTCTTCATCCATTTTTATGTTTGTGGACTCTTTGGTGTCAACAGCTCCAGACAATGTGTCTGCTGTGTACATTAGCTTACCCAGAGTATACGCCACATTGAGTGTATAGCGTTGCAGCCTAATCATCATTCTTTGTATTTTAAGTGTACATTCATTTAATGGCTTTTGAAACAATGCAATCAAGGGCTTATGATCAGTCTCTACACTGATTGCTTGTCCTGACACAAACTGATGAAATATTTCACAGGCGTACGTGATGCTGAGCAGCTCCTTTTCAATTTGAGTCTATTGCATACGCAATGGGTTGGCAGTCATCATACTTTTGCAGAAGAACTGCACCAAGCCCACTATGTGATGCATCTGATGATATCTTAATGGGTCTCATTGGGTCATAAAACCTCAGAACTGGTTCCAGCTAGTTTCACTGAACAGCTCTTTTGCCTGCAATTTCAGTTTCTGTAGCCCTACAGAGTGCTATGGCTTTTTCCAGGTCTCGATTTTGCTCTCTTAGCAGTCATTCCCTTGGGACTATTATCTGGAATACCACACACAAGTCTGTCTTTTATCAGTGAGTCAGTCAGTCCATGAAATTCATACCTTTTACTTCGGTTTCTCAATTCAGTCATATACTAATTAATACTTTCTTCCATTTTCTGCATACATGTAAAAAAATATGTGGCTCTCAAACATCACATTATGTTTAGGTATGCAATATGCCTCAAACTGTTCAATTATTTTTTCCAGTTTAATTTTGTCTCCTTCAGCAGCAAATGTGAAGTTATTATACACCTCCAGGGCTTCATCACCCACAACATGTAAGAAAATTGACGCTTTCACTTTATCACTTTTCTCGTCAGCTCCAACTGCCACAAAATACAATCCAAAATGCTGTTTAAATCTGTTCCAATTTTCAGCCCCACATTATCTGTAAACTGAAGTTTCTCTGGTGGATGTAATCCCTCCATTTTTCTCATTGTTAGCTTCTCTTCACTGATCAGTTGCTAACTTTAGATTTTACCTTTTAAAGTATTTCCTTCTAATTTCCCTCATCTCACTTCTGACACTATGTTTCATCTTGTATTCATATGTGTGAGTTTTTAGACAACACATGAAGGAAAAGATTCTTTACTTTAAAATTGATATGAACAGCACCATTAAGCCATGAGGCTGCAAGTCCATTACAGCTCCAGCATACTGTGTGTCTCCTGCTCTGTGTCAGCCCCTGGTGGCAGCCAAGTATAATCAAACAGTAAGGCATTGCTAGTTGCCTTGCAACCATGATCATTATCATTACAGGTGCAGCCCGTCCTTTTTACACAGGTCAGACCTTCCCCAAGAAGTGATCCCAATGATCCACAAATCTGAAACCCTGTCCCCTGCACCAACTCTTCAGCAACGCATTCATCTGCCAAACTTCCTGTTCCTACCCTCTCTAGCACATGGCACAGGCAGCCATCCTGAGATTACCACCCTTGAGGTCCTGCTTTTTAACTTCTTTCCTAACTCCCTGTATTCCCTCTTCAGGACCTCATCCCTACTCCTCTTTATGTTATTAGTCCCCACATGGACCACGACATCTGGCTGCTCGCCCTCCCCCTCCAGAATACTATGACCATAATCAGAGACAGGTCATGCCAGATTAGAGGCAAATGGATTTTGAAATGGCATTATGCAAACTTCCCGAAACTGATAACTTGCACTTCTATTTAAGGATCTTCCTGTATTTCCAAAAAGGTAATTCCTTCTAAAACATTGTATCCTGCCATTAGCCTTTAAACTCAAAGAAAATTAAGTCTTATTATCATGAGCCAAATATCCATTACAGCCAGTTGTGTAAATGGCCACCGATCAAATTATCTGAGTAAAATTAACAATTTGTCTACTGCTTCATTCTTACAGTTTTTAATTGGGGAATTTTAAACATAACAATTGGGAAATAATGGGCTTCGTTCTTGGATTTTTTAATCTGCTGACCCTTTTTTTTTAATGTTTTCTTTCTGTACCTGATTTGTCATTGGCCTCTTTATTCCAAACTCTTAAAATGCATTAGAAAAGGAGATATTCACTTGGCTGCCCTGTTCTTTCCAGCCCCAGACTTCGGATTTCCTTACTACTCAAATTTTCTGCAACTTTGCACACAAATCATCACTGAGGAGAAGGATACAAGGTACTGACTTGTTAACTATCTTGAGTCATTGGTTTAACCTTTCCTAAATAATAACGGCTCAGTGGAAACCTGGTCATTCATGGGTTCAGGCAGTGAATCAAACAAAGGAGGGAATATGAAGCAGTACAGTAGCCCACCCTCCTTCCCCCTCTTTGGGGGATATGTTCCAAGACCCCCAGCGGATGTCTGAATCCATGGATAGTACAGAACCCTATATACACACCATGTTTTTTCCGATACATTCACATCTAAAATAAAGTTTAAATTATAAATAATGCACAATAAGATATTAACAACAATAACTAATAATAATAGAACAATTTTAACAATATAAAAAAAGGTTACTTGAAGACAAGCACTGTGATACCACAATAGTTGATCTGAATATGATCTGTACTGTATTTTTGGACCGTGGGTGGAAAGTGAAACTTTCACTGTATTGTGAAAGATTACTTTGATTAATGGGGTACCAAAATTGCTGATTTGTCAGTTTCAGAAATGTTTTGCAAATAAATATTCTAGACTTTTCTCAAGGTTATCAGCAACAATAAACAAACATCTTATTCAGCTATGGAGTTAAAAAAATGAGAATTGCTCAGTCACCTTCTGCAAAGCACATTCCAGTCTGTAGCTCTGATGAACAGTGATAAATACCATGTATGTTGTTGTATAGGACGACTTGGTATAGGATGACCCCAGAATTTCCACCTAAAATGTTGGTTTATATAAGACAGCACCCCAAAAAAAATCTAGCACTTACCACTGACCAGTGGATGCTGTTAAAAAACAAATCACGATATTTTTTTAAATTATCATTTAAAGGTTCAAGTTTTATTTGGATATTTTAAAATAAACCACTGTCAGCTCCTGTAACAGGCTGCTTAAAGTCTTTTCAGAGCCGACAGTAGTCTGTCTGGGTGGATGGATCTTGCGGAGGAGCATTGAGACTTTGCAAATAACTAATGGCCTGCGCGAGATTGCATCAGAGCTGACAGGAAGATGGTGGCAGTGTTGAGACTTCGTTATCAAGGTAAGAATGTTATACTCTTTGTTAAGGGCGACCCTGATTTTAAGATTCTTAAGTTTAGAGGATCATCCTATATAATGACATATATGGTAGAATTATCTTCCTCATCGCATGCAGAATATTAAATATTCATTATTCAATTAATTGCAAGGTTTTTTTCCTTCTCCAATAATCAAAGCAAATGATCTTTGTAGATTATTTCGGAGTAGATGGAGGTTTGGAAAAAAAGTGAATTAATTTGGTAATAACGGGCTGAGTTTGGGGTTGAGAAATTGAGTTTACAAACCTTGCCAAGAATCTCAGGCAGGCCCAAGATCTGACCAACGAAGACACCACAACAGATGAAAATGGCTGTGACCTGGCCCAAGGAGCCTCGGATCTGTTTATGTGAAATTTCACCCAAGTACATTGGAAGGGCACTGAGAGAAATTCCTGCAAAGAGAACAGTACTTAAATATTAAAGACTCGGAGACCACTGGAAATTCTGAGGAAAATATCTAAAATTAAACCACTTCAAGCAATATGTACCACACCTGCAGAGCACAGAATTCAATCTACCTGTGTCTGCAATCTCACAGCATACCAATGCCAAATACATAACGACACAAAAATACAATCACAAGAAATATTTTTTATGTACTACAGTTACACCAAAAGGAACATTTTGTACGTTTTACATCATCATCTGACAGCCTACAATATTATCTTACTCTATGTGGAGATATCAGATTTTAAATTCCTGTATTTTCAAAAAGTTTTCTTGCATAATATTTTTAAGAATACTCTGTAAAAATACATTGTGCACAGTTTTGGTCACCAAAGTATAGGAAAGATATCATCAAATTGGAGAGAGTTCATAGAAGATTCACAAGAATGTTGCCAGGGGTTACAGGGTCTACATTATAGGGAAAGGTTAAATGTTGGGTCTTTATTCTTTGGAGCATAGAAGGTTGAGAGGGGATTTGATTGAGGTACTTAAAATTATTAGGAATATAGAATTGACGTGGAGAAGCTTTTTCCTTTAAGGGGGAGATACGAACAAGAGGGCATGAGTTGAGAGTTAGGGGACAAAAGTTTAGAAGAAACATGAGGGGGGGACTTCTTTACTCAGAAAGTGGTGGATGTGTAGAACAAGCTTCTAGATGAAGTGGTGGAGGCAGGCTCGATATTAGCAGTTAAGGAGAAGTTGGATATGTATATGGACGGGAAAGAAATGGAGGGTGACAAATTGAGTGTAGGTCAGTAGGGTTAAGTGGGAGCAAGTGTTCAGCAAGGAGTAGAAGGGCCAAGTTATTATATGGTTATGACCTTTTAAACTTTCCACTTAAAGAGAGTCACAGAATCATGGAATTTTACAGCACTGCCCTTAAGCCAATGTTGTCTCTGCCCACCAAGATGTCTATCCAAATAGACCTATTTCTCTGCATTTGCTCCATATCCTTCTCAAGTTTTCCTATCCATCTACCTATCCAAATGTTTTCTACATGCTGTCATTGTCCCCACTTCTACCACTTCCTCTGGCAGCTCGATCCACTTACCAACCACCCACTATGTGAAAAAGGTGACCTCACTCTAGGCCAGTGGTTCTCAGCCTTTTTCTTTCCACCCATACCACTTTAAGTAATCCCTATGCCATCGCTGCTATGATTACTAAGGGATTGCTTAAGGAGGTATGTGAGTGGAAAGAAAAAGTTTGAAAACCACTAATTGACTCGTTATATACACAGTTTCATAACTCCAAAGCAAATGGGCCAATGACAATTTTTCTCAAGAAAAATATTTCAGTAACAATTGGGTCTAGAGCAGTGATTCTCAACCTTCCCTTCCCACTCACATCCCACCTTAAGCACAGAGCACCTATGGCAAAGTGGTATGTGAGTGGAAAGATAAAGGTTGAGAACCACTCCTCTAAGCCCTCCAGCTTTAAAAACCTCTACCCTGCGGGGAAAAAAAATCATCCTATCTATGCCCCTCATGGTTTTTTTTACAAAAACACCTCTGTAAAGACATCTTGCATTCCAGAGAGAAAAGTCCCAGCCTCTCGTAACTCAAGCCCTCCAGTCCAGACTGCATCCTTCCAAACCTTTTCTGTGCATTTTCCAGCTTAATGACATCTTTCCTATAATTCAGCAACCAGAACTGCACACAATTCCTCATGATTTAGGAACCCCAAACAGACCGTCCCAGTGAATCTGCAAGAAGCATTTTCTGCAACCAGAGCTCCTTTTGCATCCTCCAACATCAGAGAAACTGCATGCAGACTGAAACATTGCTTTGTTGAACACCATTGCTCCACCCACTGCAACTGCAAGGATCTCCCAGTGGGCAACTACTTTAATTCCACTTCCCATTCCCACCCTGACATGTTCATGACCAGGCTGAGGCCACATGCAATTTGGAGGAACAACATCTTGTATTCAATTTTGCCAGACTCCAACCAGATTTCTCAAATTTGCGGTCGCCTCCTTCTTCCTCCCCTCTTCCCCCCACCATCTCTCTGGCCCAATTCCTCCTCCTATTTTTTCTTTTCCCCTTCCATTCTCCAGTCTCCCCTACCAGACTATATCTTTTTCTGAACTCTCTGCCTCTTGGGCGCATCAACTCTGAGCTCTTTTCTCTCTTCCCTCCCCCCCCCCCCACTTGTATCCACCACTCGATCACTTGCCAGCCGCTGCACCTCCCCCTCACTATTTACTTGGGCCTCCTCTGGTTCCTGCTAGTCCTAATCAAGTTTTCAGCCGAAAACCTTGACTAAAATTGCTTTCCATTGATGCTGCCTGACCTGCGGAGTTCCCTTAACACTTTCTGTGCTGCTTATATAACATTCCAAATAATGATCTCTCCCCCACCCCGTCTACAGCTGAGGCACGACTTCTCAATTCCTGACCTCTGACAGATGAAGGCAAGTGTATAAAATGCCTTTTTACACCATCTTGTCTACCTGGGTCACCCCTTTCAGATGAAGGAAAGTGTATAAAATGCCTTTTACACCATTCTGTCTACCTGGGTCACCCTTCTCTCTCTGTGCCCTAGTTTGATTGACCAAATTATATCATCTCACACTCATCGAAGTAAAATTCCATCTGCATAGTTTCCCAGTTGATCTAGCTCTTGAGGTAACCTTCTTCACTCTCCACTAAACCATCCATTTTGGTTTAATCTGCAAAATTACTATGAAAACTACACAGTCACTCCTATCATAAATATATGGATGACAAACAGCCCACCACAGGCTCCTGCTGCACTCCTCTGGTTCCAGGTCTCCAATCAGAACAACAACCTTTCACTACCACATATTCACTCCTTCTACCAAGCTAACTTTGAATTAATTTCACCAGTTCACCTTTGATCCCATGTGATCCAACCTTCCAGACCACGATGACTGTCCCTAATCTGTCCTTGCCGATCCAAAAGCATAACAGTTAGCTGGCGCACGACCCGGATTTGAATCTTACGTCTTCTGTAAGGAGTTTGCATGTTCTTCCCTGGATGCTCTGGTATCCTCCCACCCTCCAAAAATGTAGAGTGTTGGTAGGTTCATTGGGTGTAATTGGCCAGCTAAGTTTTATTGGCCAGAAGGGCCTTCTACTGTGCTGTATTGTTAATCCTTTCTCTCAAAGTCTCTTCCAGTAACTTTCCCACTCCTGGTGATAAACCCACCAACCTGCAGCTCCCTGGTTTGTCCATGAAACCCCTCGAACTACAGTCTGGGTGGTGTCTGCATTACACGAGAGATTGGATTTTAAAGCAGGAAGGTTGTGTTGCAACGTTATGACAGTGCCATTGAGGTCACATCTGGAGAATTGTGTCCACTTCTGGTCTCCTTACTCGAGAAAATATATACTGGATTTGGAGGTGGTGCAGAAGTTTTCCAGGTTGATTCCAGAAATGGTTGGAGTAGGGTAATTTAAGAGGAGAGTTTGAGTAGGCATTGGAGTTTAGAAGCATGAGCAGATATAGCATAGAAACATACAAAATTAAGAAAGGGAGAGATAAGATAAAGCCATTAAAACAGTGGTTCTCAAACTTTTTCTTTCCACTCACGTACCACTTTAAATATTTCCTATGCCCCCATGGTGCTCTGTGATTAGTAAGGGATTGCTTAAATTGGTATGTGGGTGGGAAGAAAAAGGTTGAAAACCAGTTTTAATCGTCTCTGATTGATTCGTTACTTGCACGATTTCATAACTCCAAAGGAAATGGGCCAATGACAATTTTTCTCAAGCAAAATATTTCAGTAACAATTGGGTCTAGAGCAGTGATTCTCAACCATCCCTTTCCACCCACTCACTACCTTAAGCAATCCCTTACTAATCACAGAGCATCAATGGCACAGGGATTACTTAAAGTGGTGTGTGAGTGGAAAGAAAAAGGTCGGGAACCACTAATCCAAAAGACAGAGCTTTTCCAAGCCTCAGATCCATTGTGCCTTAACCTTCTGAACCAGACAACCATAGGGGACCTTACTAAAAGCCTTATAAGAACATTTAGATGCTTAGAGCACTGGATGCACATGGCTTTTACACAGCCACTGCATAACAGGAAATTTACACAAAACTCCTACAGTGCAGGCTGTCTAAAAAGTTTGGAACAACAGAAATGAGCAACTCATTCCAGTTCCAATTTGTTTTTCCTGTGGTAGCCCTAGACATTTTTTTTGCAGACAGCCTGCAATCTAAACTAAACTGCAGGCCGTCCGCAACAATGGGCCAATGGACTCGACGTGCATGATGATGTCAATGCAGTGGCGCTGTACGTCGCACGCAGGGTCAACGCCGACTTTGAAATCACTGTGACTCAGGAAGTTTAGGATAAACGTCCTTCCTGTGTGAATGGCCACTGCGGAGGGCAAGCGTGAAGATATCTTCGGGAAACTATTGTGGCAGCTGTGGTAAAAAACCAAACCGATTTATATTTAAATAAATGAAAATAGGTCATATTTTAACATGTCTCATTTTAATCTACCCACATTTCCCATAATCGCTGCCCCAAACCGCACCGAATATGTCCTAATGTACTCTCTTTCTTGTGACCATACATTATCATGAAAACTTTGTCAAATCTACACATATTTAAGCAGAAATGAAAACATTCTCACCTCCATTCACTCCAATGATGAACCGTCCCACAATCAACATTTCAAAGGAGTGAGCAATTTCACTTAAGGACATAAATAAAGCAGCAACAATTGCAAATGCATTATTTAGGAGAAGTGTCCCCTTCCTGGAAGCAAAATAAAGGACAGATTTCACACTAAGGAATTGGTTTTAGGCTTCAGGCATTGTTAAGTTGAATACTCGGAATATTTTCTTAAAGACCATGATTGACAATATCTGATTTGAATCACATTTCAAAGGCAAAAGGGTTATCTCTATGAATTGGCCCTTCATATTTAACTCTAAAATGGAAAGTTTGAGTTTACTATTCATAGGGGCATATCCACCAAATACTCATTGTTAGCAAAAAAAAAATAAACAAAATTTCACGGCAGACTTCACTGGAAAAGAAATAGCGGGTTATCTTCTGTGACGACCAAATCGGGTCCGGTAGCCCAAGCACAAACATTTCAATATGATATTTTATAAACTAATGGAAGAGCTTTCAGAGTTGAAATGCGTTCTCTGTTTCAGCAGCGGAGCTGCCCATCAATGTTTGTTACACATACAGTATGCCAGGGACCATCTCTGCTGTGCACATCTCACTAGTATCTGGATTGGAGATAGACATCCTGCAATTATCATATAACTGATGCTCCATGATAAACGTCAATAAAAACCAAAAGGGGAGATTACTTTCCTGGGGATATATTACTAACTTACTAAGAGTCAAATTATCCATCCTAGATGCTTATACTTATTTATTTATTTGCACCAATGAAAACCTTGTCCTGCATATGTACAGGTATTGTTTGCCTGTATGAGTGTTTTGTCACATTGTGTGTGTGCGTGTTTTGCACCGAGGACCAGAGAACACGGTTTTGTTGGGTTGTAGTTGTGCAATCAGATGACAAACTGGAGTTGATCAAGATATACAAGAGTAATTGGGTTATTGCAATGAGGGATGTCAAGATCCCCACGTTAACACAAACTAGTTTAGAGTGAAAGGCATAGAGAGGGTGGATTGTTTATAATGCATCAAAGAGAGCTTTTTGACAAAGTAGGCTACCTGACTAAAGGAAGTGCAGTAATGGACATAATTTTGGGAAACATTCAAGATTCAATATTCAATTTTCAATTTATTGCCATTTTAATAAAACGATGTCATATTATATGAAATTACTTTTGCCTGCTGTAAGGCAGATAGATTCACCATTGGCAGAAATTACCTGAAGTGCCTCTTATAGTCAGAGAGAGAGAGAAGTGAAAGAGAGTCCCCCTCAGAGTCATCGAGTGTCCGTAGATTCGCCTCCAGTGCTCCCACAGCCACAGAGTCCAGAACAATCCATTGACACCCTGAGCTCCATATCCGAACCTCCAACGTGGTCAGGAACCCTTCAGCACCCCCTCACACCCCAGCTCCGATACCTGGTACCCCTCCAAGCCAGTTTCAAGCCAGTCTCTAGCAGCCCACAGCCTCCGTGGGTTCTTCGCCTCGAGACGCCAGCAGCTTGCCGCACGTGTTGGCCTTACAGCCGCAGAACCCCCTCACTGGTCCACTCCAGTGGGTCATCTTTCTGCTTCTCCTTCTCAGACGGGAGATGGGCTCCCCGCTTTCTGTTGCCCTGTGCAAGTCCTCCGCTCCCCTGGAGTCTGCAGCCCCTCATGGCTGCTGCCAATAGGTACCACCATCTTGGGCGCAGACCCCACAGTCATGAGATTTTAAATAAAACCACTATCGGCTCCTTTAATAGGCCATTCAAAGTCTGTGCCGAGCTGACAGCAGCTAACTGGGTGGTTGAGCCCACAGGAGCACTGTATCTCTGCTCCTTGCTGCTCGGGTTGGGGGGGGGGGGGGGGGGGGAGGTCCACACAAGTGGTAGAGCTTCCGCTACAGCGGCTGTGCACCATTTTGAAACATAACTGGAAAAGTAGTTGAAGGGGGAGAGCATTTCGATGAAGGTGATCATAACTCAAAAGTTTCAAGGTAGTTGTGGGAAGGGATAGGCAGAGCCTGGAAATTAAGGTCCTGAATTCAGGAAAGCAGAATTCAGTATCACAAATCCTAGAAAAAGCAGACTGGCAGCAGCTTTTTGCAGGTAGGTCCACAGCAACAAGTTGGAAGCATTTAAATGTGACATGATTATGTTTTTAAGACTGCAATGTCCGGGGGGAGGGAAAGAAAAGGGGGGAGAAAAAAAAAGCTGAAAAAATTAACATAATTACTGCCCATGTGGGCGTTCATACTGGGCGCCTTTTCAGACTGCACGTACCTGAGGGCAACAGTCCCGGTGGTTGGACGTGCAGGAGAGTGGATGGCCGTCAACAGATTTTTTTTTCGGTACAATTTACACTTCCTCCAGAAAATTGCAGGGGTCCCACAGGATAAATCGCAGGGGCAGGAATTAACTCCAAATTCCTGCACGTCCCTTCTTAGACTGCCTGTGTAATGGCCAAATTCTTTGATTGTGCAGTTACATGCCTTCAGTCTAAAAACCATAAATGAGAGTTCAGAGACAACCTGCTGCCATGAGGGTAAAAGCAAGTGGTGGGGGTATCGAGGGCAAGGTTTAAAAAAAGCAAGCATATGGCAAGTAGAGAGAAATGAAGATAGGAGGGCCATTAGGAGCACTGAAAGTAAAATAATTCTTTAAAAATGAGACAGAGGGAATAGAAATGACTTGAAATATTACTGGCAGACAGGACCAAGAAAATACCAAGGCTTTTTATAAGCACATGAAGAGCAAGTGAAAGACTGGGATCCAAGGTCCAAAATGGCAACGTGTTTTTATGAAATCAGACAACATGCTTGTGGTCTTGAGTAAAAACTTCTCATCTGTGCTCACCCAAGAGAAGGGTATTGCAGCTTGGAGGTTTCAGAGAGAGGAACGACACAAGATCAAATTTAATTAGTTGAAAAGTATTGGGTGTCGGAGAAGACTTATAGGTAGATAAATCCCCAGCACCTGATGAGATCCATTCCTGGCTGCTGCAAGAGGCAGGGAAAGTTTCCTTAGGCCCTGACAATAGGTCTTTTCAAACTGCCGTGTAAAGTGGGGTTGACTGGACAATTTGTCCGGTTAATGCCCCAGTTACGTGACAGTTAGAAAGGGTCCAACCAGGTCAAGCCCATCAGTACCCAAACAGGTCTCTGACCTACCTTAAAGATAGTCAGGGAACCCAGTTAAATTTACCCAGGTCTTATCCACGGGTGATTTGTACAGGAAAATGATTGATCTGCTCATTCTGGTGATGTCAGCGCTTGCATGCGTGCATCACCACGGCAGCCAGGATTCTCCCTTAAATAGCAGAGCTGGGAATTTAATGGGTAGATCACCCTGCAATTTGAAAGGTGCTTCCAGCACCTTTGCCCCAGTAAGATGGGTTTGAGTTTTGAGTTCATCCTGTTCAAAATCTCTGTAGTGACTGTTTGTTGTGTTTCTCCTGAAATAGGGGAAAAGAAGAACTCTTTACAGTAACCTGGAAGAAGGCACGTTTCTTCGGAAAGACGCTTCAGTGGCTAATTAAGGAAATCAGTTTGCATGTCCAACAAAGAACATCTCTCTGCACCCACCAATGACCCTCCTGACTGGTAACAACTTAAGGCATCAGAGCCTGTTGAATATAATGACTGTTTAACTCTGTGCACAGTCCTGAAAACTACTGATACCAGTGAACTTGGAGAAGTGAACAGTAAATGACTGGACAGTGAAAAAAGAACCATCTTGAAAACGCATACAGAATTAGGAGGGATTTAAGTAAATGGATAGTAATAATATAGAATAATATTTAATTTAAGAAAATAAAACCAGTTTTGTTTAAGAGGCCATTGTCTTGGTGAATTTCTGTTGCTGCTGGTTTTCGAGTCCTTGGGGCTTGAAATAAGCTACATATTGATGAGAAAACTTTTATGGCCACACTTAATTCCACCAGCCCACCTCCACCCACCACCCCCCCCCACCCCCACCTCCAAGGCTGAGCACTGTGTCTGTCCAATCAATATTAAGGAAGGTAAAGTTACCTACCAGTACAACCTTATAATTCTTTATGCAGCTAAATTGTATTTTAGCTTCTCCCATTCCCAATATCTTTTGGGGAAGGGGGGGTCCTTTAGTACAATCTCAAAGAGATGACCCCCTTACTATTTATGTCCCATCCATATACCGAAGAATATCCTGTGTATTGCCATGACATTCAGCCTAATCAAAATCAACTCTGTAATTTCCTTTATCAACCATAAATTGCACTTTCCACCATGACCACAAGCTCAGAAGGTCCCAGATGTATACCAGACTAGAGGTTTAGAGGTTGGCATCATATGACATGTTCCACAATCCTGGTAAATCTCTGCATCCTTTCCAAAGCAGGCTCATCCTTCCTGTTATAATTCCCCCTCTTTGCCTTCTCCCAGTCAACCATTCTCCTATCCACGTGTGCACCTTTCCCATAATACCAGTGGCCTTTAATGTGAGTAAAGGCGAGGATGCCCATTTTGGAGGCAGAAACAAGAGAGCAGAATATTATTTAAATGGAGTTAAGCTAGGGAGTGGAATAATGCAAGGGGATCTGGGCATACTTGTTCACCAGTCATTGAAAACTAGCATGCAGGTTCAGCAAGCGGTGAAGAAGGTGAATGGTATATTGGCTTTCATAAAGAGGGGATTGGAGTATAGGAGTAGAGAAGTCCTCCTGCAGTTGTACTGGGCCCTGGTGAGACCTCACCTGGAGTACTGCATCCAATTCTGGTCCCCATATTTAAGAAAGGACATACTTACTATAGAGGGAGGCCAGCACAGATTTAGAAGGTTAGTTCCCAGGATGGCAGGATTGTCATATGTGGATAGGTTAGAAAGACTGGGATTATATGCGACGGAGTTTAGAAGGATGAGGGGAGACATGATTGAGGTATTTAGGATTATCAAAGGGCTTGACAGGGTGAAATCAGAGCACATGTTCCCAATGATGGAAGAGACTAGGACTAGAGGGCATAGTTTAAGAATACAGGGAAGGCTATTTAAGAAAGAAATGAGGAGAAATTTTTTTACCCAGAGAGTTGTGGGTCTGTGGAATGCATTATCATAGAGGGTAGTGGGGGTGGATTCACTGGATATATTTAAGAGAGAGTTGGATAAGGCTCTTGTGGGCAGGGGAGTTGAGGGTTATGGGGATAAGGCGGGGATTGGTGATTGAAAGAGAAAGATCAGCCATGATCCAATAAATGGCGGTGCTGGCTCGGCGGGGCAATTGACCTACTCCAGCACCTATTGTCTATTGTTTAGCAGTCTCATGTGCAGAAGCAAAAAAATAAATTATATTTTACACTGTGTACAGTTTATTTTTTGCACTACCAATTAGTGGTGATTCTGCTACGCCCACAAGAAAAAGGAATCTCAGGGTTGTATGTGATGTCATGTATGTACTCTGACAATAAATCTGAATCTGACCATGTCAATAATATATTTGTGTCATTCATAATAACATGGAACATAGTAGTCTGCAGCACAATACAGGTTTTTCAGCCTAAAATGTGGTGCCAACCTTGTTATCTACTCCAACAGCTGCCTAGAAATTCCTGTCTGTATAACCCTCCAATTGTATCAGCTCCAGGCAGCTATCTAATCGTCTCTTGGAAGATCCTATTGTCCCTGCCTCCACCACTGTTGCTGGCAACACATTCCATGCACCCATCACTCTCTGTGTGGAGAAACATACCTCTCATATCCCCCCCTTCACTTACTCCCAAACACCTTAAAACTATGCCCGCCGACGCCCCCCTTACGATGTAATTAATACCAGCCTCATCCTTTCATATGCACAACTGTTATGTACAATTGACATTCAACTGGAAAGTGTGCAGAAAATATTCACAAGAATGTTGCTGGGCTGGTCAGCTTGAATTATAAGGAGAGGCTGGGTCTTTACTCCTTAAAGTGCAGAAATCTATGGAAAGACCTTATGGAGGAACATAAAATAATTATGATTGGGCATAATCAGGTAAATTGTCTTTTTCCAAAGGTAGAGGAATAACACGGCATAAATTTAAGGTGAAATGCCAGAACAATTGAAACATACAATGGATGTCAGATACATGGATAGGAAAGGATGAGGGGATATGAACTAGATTGATGAGCATGGACTTTAGACTCCAAGTGGAGATGTCCTATTTGAGTCATTCACCATTAATGAGCAGATACTGTTAGGATGACCATTGTGAAAATGAGGCAGACCAGCCCAAGGAACAGAAATTTGTCGAAGTGATGGGAGGGCAATCAAAGTAGCCTGGATGTTCTTGGGATAGGACTGGGCCAATGGGGTCAAAGGGGATTTAAGGGTTGGTGGGCAAGTGCACAGAGTTAATGGGTCTATCAGAGCAATTGAGTGTGTGCCCCACAGCTTGAAGGAAGAACCGGGCAGTGCAGAGTTATGAAACAACAAGGTTGGATGTTATGGAAGGGAGATTTCAGAAAGTGGTAAGGTCAGCAGTGGTGTGGAGATGGTAGCCTGATATTTCTGGGCAGGATCCTGCTCAAGGAATGAGGAGGTATCAGAGCTGTCTTCTGTCTTTGGCATGGTGGCAGTCAGTGCACCAGACCACACAAGGGTTTAATAGGGAGGTTAAGATTGGTGCAGAGTGAAGAGTAGTGCATTCAGAACCTCCATAGACAAGGCTCTTCAACTCTTCCTCCACCACATTGACAAGTAAATTGATGCTCCTCCTACATCTATGATGAGCTCATCAACTTTATCCACTTTGCTGCCAATTTGTATTCTGACCTCAAATTCACTTGGTCCATCTCTGGTAACTCTCTCCCTTTTCTCAATCAGTCTCCATCTCTACATTATCTATAAACTCACCCCCACTCACACAGTTACCTCGACTACATCTCTTCCGCCCTGTTTCCTGTAAGGATTCCATTCCTTTCAATTCTTCTGTCTCTGCCGCATCTGTTCACAGGATGAGGGTTTCTATTCCAGGACATCTGAGATGTTCAAGAAATGGGACTTCCCTTCCACTACCATTAATTCAGCTCAGACCTGCACCTCCTCTATTTCCTGCATATCTATTCTGGCCTCTTCCATCCTCCCCAAGGATGGGGTTCCCCCTTGTCCTTACCTACCACCAGCCTCTATGTCCGGCATATTATTCTCCATAGTTTCTGCCACCTACAATGGGATCCCACCACCAGATGCACATTCCCTCCCCTTTTCACTTTCAGTACGGATCGATCCCACCGCAATTCCCTCGCCCACTCATCACTTTCCTTTCTTTTTAAAATATCTTTATTGAGTTTAACATACAAATCTTACATAAAAAGTCTTTTAATAAAAGAAATAACAGGTCATATCATATAGACATGAATAGAAAAGAAGTTAAACTACATTAGACAATCCCTTGATCTAAACAAAGGGCAAGTCCTGTCTAATTTAATGATATAATCTCGACAACCATATTTAAACCCATATTTAATATTAATCTAGAAAAAAACAAAAAACTAAAAAAATTAAAACTAAATCTAATTACTGCCCCCCCACCCCACCCACAATCAAAGTTACCTTGTAGAAAAGGATGTAAAGATATGGATCAAATAGCGACCTTCAGACACTAATCAAAGAATCTCAGAGCATCCAAACTTCTAAAAATCTTCCAATTCTGCTAATATTCTGTGAATAGGCCCCTCATCTTTTCAAATTGAACCTTTCTATCTTTAATATTATATCTAATTTTATCTAACATTAAATAGGACATTACATCATGTAATCCTTGTGTACAAGTAGGTGAAGAGTCATCTTTCTATTTCATTAAAATTACTTGTCTGGCTATCAGTGTGGTATGGCTAAAACTTTCTCCTGGGATGAGGACAAAGGTATATCCGGTTCATGAGAAAAACCAAAAACAATTCAAGGTTGTGGTTCTATTATGATCTTAAAACTCGTTGATAAAGATTGGAAAAAATTTCCAAAAATCTTCCTAAATTGAGACAGTCCCAAAACACATGGATCAGAGAATCTTCAAAAATTTTACATTTCTTACATAGTGGATCAACATCAGCATAAAAGTGAGATAATTTAAATTTGGAGATGAGTGTACCACCTTTAATTGTAATTAAATCATTAGTCAAGCCAAGAGTAGAGTACCAATCTTCACCTGAAAATTTTATATTCAAATCACGTTCCCAATCATTCTTAATCACAGCCATTGAGGCTGATCTTAAATCCAGTAGATCATTATAAATACATGATATTCATCCATCATGAATAAATTGTAAGTTAAAAATATATCAAGAATATTTGTATTTGAGATTCAAAGAAAATCAGAAAGCTTGCACTCAACAAAATGCCTTTTTTTAAATATCTAAAAAATCTATATTAGGAAGATTACATTTAGCTGACAATTGCTCAAAAGAGGCAAAGTTTTCTCGAATACAAAGATCTTTATAACTTTTGATATCTAATCTATACCTTTCGTTAAAATCCCCATCCAACACAGATGGCTGAAAAAAAACAAATTTTACCTGAATATTTGTACCTTTTTCAAGCATTGCTAATTTTCATTCCTAAATCTTTCTTTAACTCAATAGATTCGACTATTTCTTCATACATGTGGGCAGGGAAAACAACCCACCTATAAATAAAGCCCATCTTCAAAAGACTAAAAGGAATGGGGGATTATCACTTCCAGATTTTATTATCTGGCGATTAATACACGCAATCTACTTTTATTATTATTGCATTTTGATAGTGAATCACCCTTCTTGGGTAGAAATGGAATTGAAGTTTTCTCAAAACTCACCCATGTGGCATTTTTAGGTTACTTTTTACCTTTTCCCTTTTCTAAATTGCCCCGTAATGCGATAATGAGATATAGGCTGAGAATGTGGTCTGAGTCTGCTGATGGGGTAACACATCTCCAACTGATTTCAACTTTCTCCCATAATAACTAACTGTTGAAACTTGCAAAAGTTGCTCTACTTGAGAAACTTTTAACAATGGATGACAGAAGTGGGAAAAATGCTAAAGAAACAAAAGGAGCTGCTAGTTTTCCCAGAAGAAACTCAAGATATTATGAAGATACTAGACCCAGTGTTAGCTGCAATATTTAAACTCGAGAAGAAAGTAGATCAAAATGCACAAAAGGTTCAAACCTCTCAAGGTTATGAATGATCAAATCTCTGTTTTTTCAGCGAGTATTGAACATGTTATCGGAAGAATATCTCAGTTGGAAAATACTGTTCATGCTCAAAATGGTGAAGTTTACTGCTGTTGCCTTGGAGATGGAAAAATACAAAAGAAGGGTGATTGATTTCAATAACAGGTCAAAAAAATAACTTTTTAAAATTTTATAACTGATACTCTGGATTTTTTTTTTCCCCAACCATGATTATGAACTTATTTCCAGAAAAAAAACTGAGCAAATTTCCATGTTTGGAGAGAGCCCATCGAGCTCTGAAACCAAAGCCGCCTTCTACTGCAAAACCTCATTTGGCTATCATTCATTTTCATCAGTTTGAAACAAAAGAACCCGTTATTTGTCAAGCGCGCAAGCAAGGTAGGATTACTGCAACAGCAAGGACTTCCCAGTGGCCAACCACTTAAATTCCATACCACACTGCCACATTGATACGCCTGCCCATTGACAGCCAAATTGAAACTATCCGCAAATTAGAGGAACAATACCTTATATTCTGTCTCGCAGTCTCTAACCGGGGGCATCAATATCAAACCTCCATTTTCTGGTAAACTCGTCCCTCAGTCTTTCTCCTTTACTACCTCTCCCTTCCCTTTATCCTATCAGAGAGCTACTCTCTCCCCTTCTCCTTTCAGAGAGCGACCCTTCTTAACTCTCTGTCACTTCTCAGTTACTTTCTCTGCTGTCCTCCCACCTCTTACCCTTTAGCCTGTGACCCTCCCCCCTTTCCTCCCTCCTTATTCAGGCACCTACCCGCTTTTCCACATTCCTGCTTTACGGCTCAGGCTGGAACTATTGATTTATTTTCTTCCTATCGATGCTGCGTGACTTGCTGAGTTTCTCACGAGACCAGAACTTATTACCAGCAGCAAGTTGTTGAAACCATTATCAACCACTGATGTAAATTTTTCAGACTTGTTTTAAAGTTCAGTCCTAATTCAAAATGTCAAGTTCCAGTTTGCCAGCAGGATAGAGTGAGAAAATGTAATGCAACCACTTGGGTCAGGTGGGTCAAGGCAGCCCTCAGGAAATGGCTGGATAACAAACTTTGACAACCAGCCACGTTATACCCGTGAGCTTTCCTTCGAACCCAAGTTGTCACAGACATTTATTTCTGAATGACATGACCATTCAGAATCATACATTCAAAAAGCAATTGAAATCTTTAAACATTTGAAAATTAAACATTTTTAAATGATTAAATAGCCAAAAAAAAATATACAAGAGGAAGGGAAACTAAAGAATGTAAAATGCCTATTTATACAAAAAACAATTCAGATGATCATGTTTATGGAGCACTACATCGAAGTACTCGAGATGGCAGAGGCCGACAGCATCGAATCCACGCTGCTGAAGATCCAACTGCGCTGGGTAGGTCACGTCTCCAGAATGGAGAACCATCGCCTTCCCAAGATCGTGTTATATGGCGAGCTCTCCACTGGCCACTGTGACAGAGGTGCATCAAAGAAGAGGTACAAGGACTGCCTAAAGAAATCTCTTGGTGCCTGCCACATTGACCACCGCCAGTGGGCTGATATCGCCTCAAACCTTGCATCTTGGCGCCTCACAGTTCGCCGAGCAGCAACCTCCTTTGAAGACCGCAGAGCCCACCTCACTGACAAAAGACAAAGGAGGAAAAACCCAACACCCAACCCCAACCAACCAATTTTCCCCTGCAACCGTGTCTGCCTGTCCCGCATCAGACTTGTCAGCCACAAACGAGCCTGCAGCTGACGTGGACATTACCCCTCCATAAATCTTCGTCCGCGAAGCCATGCCAAAGAAGACATCACAGTACAGGCCTGCCACCTCATGATATCATGGTGATGGACTCCTTCCCTGCCTCACACCCATAACCCTCTAGTTTTCTTACATCATGTGACAGGAATCTGTGGTGTGGTCAACAGTGAACGTGCTTGACCGAGGCTTCAATGGGAAAGTGGGCCAAGGGATGGTGGGTGGAATTTAACTCAGGCCAGTGCGAAGTGATACATTTTGAGAAGTTAAACAAGGGGAGGCCATATATGGTGAATGGCAGGGTCCCCGAGCAATCTTGTAGAATGGAGAGACCTGGTTCAAGTACATCGTTCCCTGAAGGTAACAACACAGTCAGAGAAGGTGGTAATGCATTCGTCAGACAGACAGAGCATCAAGAATTGAAATATCAAAATTATAAAAGATAGTCAATGAATATTCTTTCATCTCTCTCATGGCCCATCCCTTCACAAGCAAAGATGAACACGGTGCCTCGTAGCTCTGCTGTCCTCACAGAACTTATGTTCTGTTTTCCATGGAGCTTTAGCCACCAGGTGCTGAGGCAAGGACTTGGAGGCAAGTGCTTGCCCAGGACAAATGCCTCCCTCTGGGTCCCACGCCACTGGGCCTGGTGGAGTGCGAGGTACGACAGCCAGAGTGACGTGGGATTACCCCGCAGTGGTCTGTTCCAAGACTGTGCTCGCTGGCCGTTGTCCTTACAGATCCTTCGCCCACCGAGTTTGCGGCTGCAGACCGCCAGGTTAACTATTTCCAGCGCCCTGTCACAGCTGCCAGCCCCTGCTGCCAGACTGACATGTGCTATTTGCCCATAGCTGGGCAATGAATATTATATATTTTAATAATATTATATATTTCAAAATAGGTGTTATTTTTTTCTTTCTTTTGGGGGATAAGGGGTTGGGGACAAAAATAAAAAATTGTATCATTTTGTATGATTTATTATAATTTATTATTCATTTATATTTTGTACAAATCAGTGATGAAAATGCACCTGGAATATTGTGGGCAGTTCTAATTGCCATACTCTAAGGATATTATTAAGCTGAATAGGACACAGAAAAGAATCAGAACTGAACAACTTGAGATCTGCGAAGAAATTGGATAGGCTGGGACTGTCTTCTCCACATTGCAGAAGACTGAGGAGTGAATTATAAAACAGGTACAAAATCATGATGGTCACACAAGATAGATTGTCATTCTTTTATTCCCAGCATAGGGGAGTCTAAAATTAGAGAGCACAGGTGTAAGGCAAATGGGGAAAGATTTAAATGAGTTTTGAGTGTCATTTTTTCCAGAAATAGAATGGTCAGAACATAGAATGTAGAAACACAACAGCTCAGTACAGGCCCTTTGGCCCACAATCTAGTGCCGATCAATGTAAATTTATGCAACAATCTAATCCTTCCCAACCTCACACCCTTAACCAGTGATTGGCTGCTACTAACTGGACACGCCGCCCAAGACCGATCCTACCCATAGCCCCTTGCAGGCTACCCCTTTCCTTTTGCTCTAATCAGTCAAGAAGGTGTATGGTTATTCGATAGTGTTCTGGTCTTTAGCTATTAAAAGCCCAATAATTTTACTACTCAGCATTTTGTGAATTATTGATGGTACATTACCTATCTATAGGCTTCTTCAGGTGCATTCTCTGCCAAGAATGCGCCTGCAGAAGCGGATTCAGACCTGTGGAATGGTTATTCAGGTGGCAGCGCTGAAAGCCCAGCGCTGGCCATCTGAAAGGGACAGCTGCACAGGAGGCACCTCAGAGTGCACTCCAGCTCCTGTCTCTTCAGGCTGTCAGGGTTGGGATGGCTGGCTTCCAGAGCTGGGACTGCTGGTGCGGGCTGTCAGCACGGGAACGTCCAGCGCGAGATCCCCACACTGATCCCACTGCCCTGCTCTCTCCCCACAGCCCTAACAGTCCCTATACTGTGGGGCCATCGGCATGGGCAGTCAGCACTGTCAATATGCGGGCAGCGGGAAAATCATCCCCCTTGTGTTCACCAGTTTCCCTTCTCTGGGGTTCTGTATCACTCTGAACTGCCACTTTGTACTGGCCCATGTTTTCATTACTCTGTGTTTGTTTCTAGCTCTGCTGGGCCTGGTTTCTTCTCCTCCGGTGGGTTTCTGCATCGTCCAGTGTCTGCTGTGGGGTTTTACAGTTTGTGTTGGATTCCTGCTTGGGTTATTTGGGGGGTTAGGGTAAGGTTGGGTCTGATTTAGGGTGTCCTTGTTATCCCTCTTGTGTGTGCTGGCTTGGGGAGTCTGCAATGCTGATCCCGCTGCTCCACTCTCTCCCCAGAGCCCTATATCAGTCCCCACCAGCAATGCTGACAGCCCACACCGGCCGTCCCACAGTGTGGGGACTTGTATAGGGCTGTGGGGAAAGAGCGGGGCAATGGGATCAGTGTGGGGACGTCCCCACGCTGATAGCTCGCACTGGTTGCCCCACAGTGTGGGGACTGATAGGGTTGTGGGGAGAGAGCAGGGCAGCAGGATCAGTGTGGGAACAGCCTGCGCCAGCTGCCCCTGCCCTGTCGTCCCGCGCTAGGGGGCAGAGGCAGCTAGGAGGGGGCTGTCAGGCACTTGCCAGATGATTGTCATCCCCTTAGCAGCCGCTTTCAGCCGGCTGCATTCATGTGCCGGGGAGACCTCAGTGTTCCGGCAATTATCCCTCCCAGAGGAGGGTTACAAAGTTCGCCTCGCATGCGCCTCCTGCACTTTCAAGTGGCCTCCCGACAGCCGCATATGGGCATAATATGCGGTTTTACTTCGAGGGATTTTGGCCACCTGAAAGTGCCTTAAGAGGCTTTTAACTCTTCCTATTGTACCAGCTTCCACTAATACCCCCAGAAATGCATTCCAGAACTGACCATGCTCTGTGTAAAAACATCTCTGGCACTTCCCCTAAACTCGCCCCCCTCCCCCCACCCCATCTTCAACAGATGTCCTCTAGTATTTCCTATGGTCACCCCAGGAAATGGGAGCTGGCATCCACACTATCTGTGCCTCATATGCATCTCTATTAAGTCACTGCTCATCCTTCATCACTCCAAAGAGAAAAATCTTAGCTCTGTCAACCTTGCCTCACAACTCATGTTCTCCAGTCCAGACAACATTCCTATCACTGACACCTCTGTGGAGACGTTCGCTTGCGCTTTTATGGATCGTTGGATTCCATCTTTCCATATTCCGGTCACTATTACAATAGATCAAGGGTCTTAGTTCAAATCAATACTGTTCTGAGCTCTCTCTGATCTTCTGTGCAATTTCCGATGGGAACACTCAATGAGGTTTACCATCTGCAGACCAACGGCCTCATTGAGTGTTCCCATCGGAAATTGAAGGCAGCATTAAAAGCAGGTGGTGATGCATCTACGTGGAGCAAACATTTGCCTGTGGTCCTCCTTGGAGTGTGTACTGCTGTTAAGGCAGATCTTTGATGTTCAGCAGTAGAGCTAATTTATGGCACTTCATTAATCTTGCCAGGCAGGTTTGTGAATCCAAGTCCAAGATTGGGCCAAACTGTCAGCCCTCCAGTCTGTTACGTAGCAGGAAAGATCCGATCAGTCGCCTCCTTGCATGGCTCGAAGGCTAAGGCAGGGGTTGTCATGGTCGCGTATTTACCTTTGTCGGGAGGAGAGTGAGAGTGTCACCTGTGTGGCAGTGAGCTAAATGAGAAGGTCAGAAGAGTTTGGATGGGTGGTATTTGGGGAGTTGAAGAATGCATTGTTGTACCTAATGAATAAGAAAAGGAAGTGCTGAAAGAAACGAATAAGTGTATTCTTTAATTGTTTGTAAGCTGTGGTAAATCTGGGCCATTACATTCCAAAGTGCATTACTTTACACTCATCTAGATAGAACTCTAACTGCCACTTCTCTGCCCACTCTGTACCCCGTCTAGACTTTAGGAACCTATAACAACCTTTCACACTATCCACATCTCTAATCTTTGTGTCATCTGCAAACTTACTGACATACAGCATGGTTACAGGCGATTTCGGCCTACGTGTCTGTGCCATCATAACCTGGACTCCTGTTACGTTCTCATGGACCAAAATTGCCTGTTACCGTGCTACATGTCTAAATTAAAAATTAAAAGGTTGGCCACTCCTGATCTTAATCAAAAAGAACAGGGGTCCCAGAACACATCATGGTGGAACAAGTTCCCAGACAAAGCAGTAGAAGCTGGTACATTTGCAATGTTAAAAGACATTTGGGCAGGGACAGGAATAGGAAAAGGTTCAGAGGGATATGGGTCAAATTCAGGCAAATGAGATTAGCTCAGGAAGACAACTTGGTCATCATGGACAAATTGGGTTAAAGCTTAATTGCTGTACACCTTGAACTCAAATACGATAAACACTGAACTTCCACTTATCATAATTTTTTTTTGTTTGACATCTACTCAATGTCAGAGGACATCTCTGAAACCACCCACTTAAATTCTCCAAGAGGCGTTATTGGTTGAAGGATTGATTGGAAGAGTGAAGCTTTTATTTGCAGGCAACATATTCATGATCCCACTGGTCTAATTCCAGCTTAAGGATTTCTTTATTGTTTCATTGTCTGGATCACTGGTTCAACCAAAATCTTCAATAACCACACAAAAATAATGCAGACCAAAATGAAAAGATCTGTTATATTTGTCTCATTTTCTAATGTCTACATACCTGCCCAAAAGTTTCAATAGAGGTGTTACCACCAATGCACCACACAGACCACCTGCGGCAAAGATGGAGACGATTGTTGACCAGAGAAGAGTTAAAAATTTAGCTTCTATTGTTGTTCCAAAGCGCCTTGCCCATGATTCATTGCAAAAGCTTTTAATATACTGAAAAAAAAACCAAAAATTACTAATGGTATCAAAAACAAATCACTAAGCAAATTAAATCTAATCAATAATTTTCCACTATATTCATTTTTGTATACCCCGTGAAAGAATAGTGTTGTAATTTAGTACTTCAACCATACCAGATAATGATCAATTGTCGAATTTCACACTTTGGCAAAATTACCAAGAGCAATTCAATTCTTTCTTTGGCTTGGCTTCGCGGACGAAGATTTATGGAGGGGGTAAAAAGTCCACGTCAGCTGCAGGCTCGTTTGTGGCTGACCAGTCCGATGCGGGACAGGCAGACACGATTGCAGCGGTTGCAAGGGAAAATTGGTTGGTTGGGGTTGGGTGTTGGGTTTTTCCTCCTTTGCCTTTTGTCAGTGAGGTGGGCTCTGCGGTCTTCTTCAAAGGAGGCTGCTGCCCGCCAAACTGTGAGGCGCCAAGATGCACGGTTTGAGGCGTTATCAGCCCACTGGCGGTGGTCAATGTGGCAGGCACCAAGAGATTTCTTTAGGCAGTCCTTGTACCTTTTCTTTGGTGCACCTCTGTCACGGTGGCCAGTGGAGAGCTCGCCATATAATACGATCTTGGGAAGGCGATGGTCCTCCATTCTGGAGACGTGACCCATCCAGCGCAGCTGGATCTTCAGCAGCGTGGACTCGATGCTGTCGACCTCTGCCATCTCGAGTACCTCGACGTTAGGGGTGTGAGCGCTCCAATGGATGTTGAGGATGGAGCGGAGACAACGCTGGTGGAAGCGTTCTAGGAGCCGTAGGTGGTGCCGGTAGAGGACCCATGATTCGGAGCCAAACAGGAGTGTGGGTATGACAACGGCTCTGTATACGCTTATCTTTGTGAGGTTTTTCAGTTGGTTGTTTTTCCAGACTCTTTTGTGTAGTCTTCCAAAGGCGCTATTTGCCTTGGCGAGTCTGTTGTCTATCTCATTGTCGATCCTTGCATCTGATGAAATGGTGCAGCCGAGATAGGTAAACTGGTTGACCGTTTTGAGTTTTGTGTGCCCGATGGAGATGTGGGGGGGCTGGTAGTCATGGTGGGGAGCTGGCTGATGGAGGACCTCAGTTTTCTTCAGGCTGACTTCCAGGCCAAACATTTTGGCAGTTTCCGCAAAGCAGGACGTCAAGCGCTGAAGAGCTGGCTCTGAATGGGCAACTAAAGCGGCATCATCTGCAAATTAGACCCCCAAAAACACGCAAAGTATGTTTTATAAACTATTTTAAATGTAAATCTGATACAAGGCATAATGGAACATTTAACAACACACTACCCAGCCCCTAAAAAATGTTTTCAATGATTCCCTCAGAATAATTAGTTCAAAATTCAGTTGCCTCAAAATTCATAAATACCAGTAGCTGCAAATGAATTGCAATGGTGTTCAAAGGTCATTCAAGAGCTGGAATAAGGTTGATAAAGAGATTGGAGGAGGAGGTTTCATGTTGAGCAGAGCATTTTTATTTCAAATTAGACATTCCATTTTTCTATGGGAAATCAATTTTTAAAGACTTGGCAAAATTATGGTATTAAGAAAATTAAGGATTGTTTTGAAGCACGGAAATGTTTTACTTTCAGTTGAACAAAGAATTTAAGGAATTGGAAACTACTCGATCTTATTATTATCCAAATGAGATTTCTACGTGAAAGTTTTGGTCAAGATTTAGTATTACCAATAGGAAAGGAGGTAGAGTTATTGTACTGGAGATATAAAGAAATGTATTTCAAATATGTATAAATCATTACAAAAGAAAGCTCAGAAGAAAGGGGTTCATAAATTAAGACAGATGGGAAGTAGATTTAAAAATGCAGATAGATGAATATAAATGGACTAAGATATGGAGAACAAGTATGAAAAGTACAATAAATGTAACAAAAAGGCTACTTCAGAAGAATTTTATTCATCAGTTATTCTTTGGCTTGGCTTTGCGGACGAAGATTTACGGAGGGGGTAAAAGTCCACGTCAGCTGCAGGCTCGTTTGTGGCTGACAAGTCCAATGCGGGACAGGCAGACACGGTTGCAGCGGCTGCAGGGGAAAATTGGTTGGTTGGGGTTGGGTGTTGGGTTTTTCCTCCTTTGCCTCCACAAAAGTTACATAAAATTAACCATACTTTTCAGATTTATGTTTTAGATGTGGACAAGAAGTCGGTACATTTCTGCATTCAATTTGGCAGTGTTCCACAGTTAAACCTATTTGGTTTGAAATAAGTCATTTATTAGAACAAATAACAGAGTAAAATTCTCACAGGATCCAATGCTATTTTCACTGAGAGATATTAGAGGGGTTAAACCCAAATTAAAAATGAATATGCATCAAGTGAAATTTGTTCAAATTGCTTTGGCAGTAGCTAGAAAGTATATTGCTATAACTTGGAAATCAGATATTGATCTTGGAATGAACAGGTGGCGTGTGGAATTTTGGTGTTGTCTTCAACTTGAGAAAAAGAAAACATAATTTAAGAGAGGTATTTTCAAAAATATGCTGTCCATATTTAGAAAGTGTTGCTTTTAATATTGAAATGCATATCCATCTCTCCCCCTCTCGCTCTCCAAGATACCAAAAAGTGAAGTACTCCTGTTGTGGTTCTCTTGTCCCATTCTTTTTCTTATTTCTTGCATTTGTAGGGTGTCTTATTTTATTATGTATAAATATATACACACACCATGTGTTAGTATTGAATATGAAATATTGTAAATTATTTGTTTTTGTTGTTTTAAATCTTAAAATAAATATTTATAAATAAAATATCATCCAAGAGCATTTTAATTGATATATATTGGGATCAACTTCGATGCAAATGAAATCTATACAGCAATTTTTTTTAAATTCTGCTTTTATATTTCAACCTTTTTAGTCAAGTCAAGGTGTCCCAGAGGCATTTTAAAGTTTTAGTTAACATTTTTGATCTTTATTTCAAAATATTGCAGCTGTTGAAAATCTAAAAATAAAATGTTAAAAAGCTGGAAATAGTCAGCTGGTCAGGAGGTATTTGCACTCTGCAAATGATGACCTTTCACATCAAAAGTTCAATTAAGAAAACATTTAACTGAAATTCTAACTTTTCTCCTTAGTTGGCTGACTACTGAATATTCCTAACATTCTCTTTTCATTTGGTTTTGTCATTTCTGGTTTGCTATCTACCAGAATTCTTGAATCTGCTTTTACTTCTAACTCTAATTCACTTTAGCTGGAACCCAAATTGATAGTGGAATCCCTGCCATAAAAGGCATGCTGAAGTATTCCAGGCACTAATTTTAGATCAGCATTGTCTGCCATCCTTTCACTTCTGAATGAACAATCTAGGCTTTTAATGGTACTATCAAAGAAGCTGAGAACATTTCAATATTCTTCCAATGACTGCGGCTCACAGTGAAAGACTCTTGTGTGAACAGTGTTCCATTTCAAAGGTGAGCAAGCCCAGCATTTGTTGTCTACCCCTTTGATGGGCCAAATAGCCTAATTCTGCTCTTGCATCTTATGGTTATGGTCCAAAGGAAGTAATTGGTTTCAAGAACAATCTGATGAGCTCATACCAATCCACCAGCTCAGTTTGTATGGTGAACTGACTTGAATTGCTTTATTTTCACTTTCAGATTTGGTGTTCTGCATCTAAAATCATTCATCATCAAAATCTGAATCAGTGGACAAATAATCTGATATAATTTGCTCTTTAAAATCTGGCTCTATTGTTGGTTTAAACTCTCCAAAATCTGAATTAAAATTGACTCAAATGCACTAAATCAGTCATTCACCTGTTGGTGATTCCAGGACAAGGGGGCACAGTTTTAGAGTTTAAAAAGTACCAATTTACAACCTAGACGAGGAGAAATTTCTTTAGCCAGAGGGTAGTGGATTTGTGAAATTCGTTGCCACAGGCAGCTGTAGAGGCAGGATCTTTGGGGGAATTTAAAGGGGAAATTGATAGGGATCTAATTAGTCAAGGTATATTGAGATTATGGGGACAAGGCCGGAACTTGGAACTAGATACAAGAACAGTTTAGCTCAGGGAGGTTTCATGGAGCAGAATCAATGAGGCAAGTGGCCTGCTTCTGTTCCTTTTTCTTGTGATCTTGTGATAGGCCCCGTGAGCCACAGCACGGACTGAAAACAAAATATTTCTGTTTTTCTGCAGTCACTTTGAGAGAAGACCAGAATAAACCATGACTGCTTCACAGGGAAGGGGGCCCATAATCATGGACCAGAGTCCAAGGGAGGCCATAGCCAAAATAAAGGGTGGAAAGGATGCACTAAATAATTAAATTGTGCTCCCCAAAATTCATTCTTTGAATTATCAAAGAAATATTGCAATGTCAACAAAATGTCCTTTTTAGTTTGTGTTACGAGCCCAGGAGGCACCAAAACCCAGCAGCAATAGATATTCACCAAGACAAATGGTTAACTGACCTAACTTAACCCCCCTCTAATTCTAAGCTCACGTGTATGCAATGTGTGTGTAAGTTCAGAAAAGTTCTTTGATTCACAGTCCAATCTCACTTCTTATTCCTCCAAGTTCACTGGTGCAGGCAATTCTTATACTGTGCAAAGAATTTAACATTTATGAAGTTCACCAGGCTTTAGTGCTTGAAAGGTAAATGGTAACCACTCAGGAAGGTTCTTGTCTGTTTTCAGAGAGATTTGTTGTTCACTTGACACCCACAACTGATTCCTTTTAATCAGTCATTTCAGTGTCTTGCTGAAGAAACTAGCCCCCTCAGGGTTCTCCAGATGATAACCTCTTTCTTTCAGGTCACCACAGAGTTCCTTTTTGTTTCCCTTATTTCAAGTGAAACATTAGGCAGCCAGTCCTCTCCTCTTACATGAACCACAAGGGCTTTAACCAGACTGAACTAAGCACTCACAACCAGTCTTCCAAATGGGTTTTTTCCTCAAGTTTTCCAGCTTGTCCTGTTCCAGTGTCAGCTGCTGCTGTTGACTGTAAAACTGCAGAACTGATCTCTCTCCCTCTTTCACAGAGAAAAAGCTTGCTTTTCTTTCTCTGCTTGCAAAAACCACATGACCCTCTTAGAACAGCAGGTTCCACTCCAGATAGCCTGTGGCTCTGATGAGTGCTTTCATCTCTTGCCTTTTTGTAAACAACAATCTATTAGTGAAGTCTCTTGGGCATACTCCAAAGCTTCTGCAAAGGCTCTTAGCGCCAGCCTGTCTCATATGAGAAGAGCTCCAGTAGTTTAAATAAGATCTGTTTTAAAGCAGGGTGAAAACTAATCCAAAAGAGTTCTACAAATATGTTAATGGTAAGAGGAAAGCTAGAGACAAAATTGGTCCCTTAGAAAATCAGAGTGGAAAACTGTGTGTGGAACCTAGAGAAATGGGGGAGATATTGAACAGTTTCTTTTCTTCGGTATTCACTAAGGAGAAGAATATTGGGAGATGTGGGATAAAAAAAGCAAATTGGGTAAATATGGGGAATATAGAGATTACAAAAGGTGTAGTTTTAAGGCTTTTGAAGAATATAAAGGTGGATAAGTCTCCGGGACCAGACGGGATCTTCCCCAGGACATTGAGAGAAGTGAAGGAGGAAATAGCAGAGGCTCTGGCGGTAATTTTTCAAATGTCATTAGATATGGGGATAGTGCTGGAGGATTGGCGCATTGCGCATGTGGTTCCGTTATTTAAAAAGGGTTCAAGGAGGAAGCCTGGCAACTATCAGCCTGTAAGTTTGACGTCTGTGGTAGGTAAATTAATGGAGAAAATTCTTAGAGATAGTACATCTGGATAGACAGGGTCTGATCAGGAGCACTCAACATGGATTTGTGGGAGGAAGGTCATGTTTGACCAATCTGATTGAATTTTTTGAAGAGGTGACTAGGAATGTGGATGAGGGTAGCGCAGTGGATGTTGTCTATATGGACTTCAGTAAGGCCTTCGATAAGGTACCACATGGAAGGTTAGTTAGGAAGGTGCAGTCTTTAGGTATAAATTTTAAGATAGTCAAATGGATTGAACATTGGCTGAAAGGGAGAGGCCAGAGAGTGGTAGTGGATAATTGTCTGTCAGGTTGGAGGCCGGTGACCAGTGGTGTGCCTCAAGGATCTGTATTGGGCCCATTGTTGTTCGTTATATACATTAATGATCTAGATGATGGGGTGGTGAATTGGATTAGTAAATATGCAGACGATACTAAGATAGGTGGAATAGTGGATAATGAAGAAGGTTTTCAAGGATTGCAGAGGGATTTGGGCTGCTTAGAAAAGTGGGCTGAAAAATGGCAGATGGAATTTAATGCTGATAAGTGTGAGGTGCTTCATTTTGGTAAGAAGAATCAGAATAGGACATATGTGGTAAATGGGAGAGCATTGAGGAACACAGAAGAGCAGAAAGATTTAGGAGTGACGGTACATCGTTCCCTGAAGGTAGAAACTCACGTGAATAGGGTGGTGAAGAAGGCTTTTAGTATGCTGGCCTTTATCAATCATTGCATGGAATATAGGAGTTGGGAGGTGATGTTGAGATTGTATAAGACGTTGGTGCGGCCTAATTTGGAGTTCTGTGTGTAGTTCTGGTCACCTAATTATAGGAAGGATATAAACAGAGTGGAGAGAGTGCAGAGAAGGTTTACCAGAATGTTGCCTGGGTTTAAGCATCTGGAGTATGGGGAGAGATTGGACAGATTGGGTCTTTATTCTTTGGAGCGTAGAAGGTTGAGAGGGGATTTGATAGAAGTATTTAAGATTATGAAAGGGATAGACAGAATGGATGTGGATAGACTATTTCCGTTAAGAGGAGGAAAGTTTAAAACAAGAGGACATGAGTTAAGAATTAAGGGGCAGAGGTTTAGAGGTAACATGAGGGGGAACTTCTTTACTCAGAGAATGGTAGCTGTGTGGAATGATCTTCCGGGAGAAATAGTGGCGACGGAGTCAATTGTATTATTTAAGAAAAGGTTGGACAGGTATATGGATGAGAAGAAGATGGAGGGTTATGGGCATTGTGCAGGGAGGTGGGATTAGAAAGGGGTGTTTGGTTCGGTGCGGACTAGAAGGGCCTAATGGCCTGTTTCCGTGCTGTAATTGTTATGTTATGTATGTTATGTATGTGACCTACACTAAAAAACCTGCCCCAATTTATCTCCAAAAAACATATCTATAAATCTGTCACACTTGGTAATAACAAGACATTCACAAACTGACCAAAATCCTCCCTCACACATCACCTTAGAATAATTGTAATCATTTTCAATTTAGGTTTCAGATTTATTGTCAGAGTACATTCATGACATCACACACAACCCCGAGATTCCTTTTTCCTGCAGACTAGGTAGAATCACCACTAATTAGTACTGCAAAGAAAAACTGTATACAGTGTAAACATGTAAATAAGTAAACAACTGATGGTGCAATACAGAGAGGAGAAAAAAAAGTCCAAAAGAGTCCTGATAGAGTTTGTCATTGAGAAGTCTAATTGTGGAGGGGTAGTACAGGTATACGATCCTTTATCCAGAACCCTTGAGGGACAGTGCTCACCGAATTTTGGATTTTTCCAGATTTTGGAAAGCCCACCCGAATTGTGCTGCCGTATCCACCTCCACCCCCTTCCAGTCCCTCGGCAGTCTCCCCCGACCGCTGGTCCCTCGGCCGCCAGGCCACCGGTCCCCACTTGCCGGATTTTGGAGCTTTCTGGATTTTAGATGTCTGGATAAAGGATTGTGTATCTGTAGCTGTTCCTGAACCTGGTGGTGTGAGCTTTGTGGCACTTGTACCTCTTTCCTGTGTAACTGCTGACATGGTCTTTGCCCTCAGACAGCTCCAAGAAAAGTGCAAAGAACAAAACAAAGGACTCTACATCAGCTTTGTTGACCTCACCAAAGCCTTCGACACCGTGAGTAGGAAAGGACTTTGGCAAATACTAGAGCGCCTCGGATGCCCCTCAAAGTTCCTCAACGTGGTTATCCAACTGCACGAAAACCAACAAGGTCAGGTCAGATACAGCAATGAGCTCTCTGAACCCTTCTCCATTAACAATGGTGTGAAGCAAGGCTGTGTTCTCACACCAACCCTCTTTTCAAACTTCTTCAGTATGATGCTGAAACAAGCCATGAAAGACCTCAACAATGAAGACACTGTTAACATCCGGTACCGCACGGATGGCAGTCTCTTCAATCTGAGACACCTGCAAGCTCACACCAAGACACAAGAGAAACTTGTCCGTGAACTACTCTTTGCAGACGATGCCGCTTTAGTTGCCCATTCAGAGCCAGCTCTTCAGCGCTTGACATCCTGTTTTGTGGAAAATGCCAAAATGTTTGGCCTGGAAGTCAGCCTGAAGAAAACTGAGGTCCTCCATCAGCCAGCTCCCCACCATGACTACCAGTCCCCCCACATCTCCATCAGGCACACAAAACTCAAAACGGTCAACCAGTTTACCTATCTCGGCTGCACCATTTCATCCAATGCAAGGATCGACAACGAGATAGACAACAGACTCGCCAAGGCAAATAGCGCCTTTGGAAGACTACACAAAAGAGACTGGAAAAACAACCAACTGAAAAACCTCACAAAGATTAGCCTATACAGAGCCGTTGTCATACCCACACTCCTGTTTGGTTCCGAATCATGGGTCCTTTACCGGCATCGCCTACGGCTCCTAGAACGCTTCCACCAGCGTTGTCTCTGCTCCATCCTCAGCATTCATTGGAGCGACTTCATCTCCAACATCGAAGTACTCAAGATGGCAGAGGCCAACAGCATCGAATCCACACTGCTGAAGATCAAACTGCGCTGGGTAGGTCACGTCTCCAGAATGGAGGACCATCGCCTTCCCAAGATCGTGTTATATGGCGAGCTCTCCACTGGCCACCGAGACAGAAGTGCACCAAAGAAGAGGTAGAAGGACTGCCAAAAGAAAGCTCTTGGTGCCTGCCACATTGACCACCGCCAGTGGGCTGATATCGCCTCAAACCGTGCATCTTGGCGCCTCACAGTTCGGCGGGCAGCAACCTCCTTTGAAGAAGACCGCAGAGCCCACCTCACTGACAAAAGACAAAGGAGGAAAAACCCAACCACAACCAACCAATTTTCCCTTGCAACCGCTGCAACCGTGTCTGCCTGTCCCGCATCGGACTTGTCAGCCACAAACGAGCCTGCAGCTGACGTGGACATTACCCCTCCATAAATCTTCGTCCGCGAAGCCAAGCCAAAGAGAGAGAGAGGAAGGAATTGTTAGAGTAGCTTGCACACAAACACATTTTAAAACACACAATATTTGTAGGACTTTTGCAGAATGCTTTTGGAGGAGGAAACAAAGTATCAACATACAGCTTGCCTGGGAGAGCATGTGATCTTTGCAGGCAGAGGAGAAGAGTTTTGGTCTCGGAGAGGGAGGGTGTGAAACAGAGAGGAGAGAGACAGAAAGCTGTTCCAGAGGAACAAGCTGGCAAACTTTAGAAGACTTCCTGGTCGAAGGAGAAGACTGGTGGTGTGAAAGATGACCTGAAAGAAAGAGGATCATCTGGAGAACCCTAAAGGGGGAAAGTTTCGTTAGCAAGATTGATTAAATAGGAATCAGTTGTGGATGTCCTGGAAAAGGAATCTCTCTCTCTGAAAACCAGCGAGAACTCTCCTGAGTGGTAACTATTTGCCTGGTAAGCACCAAAGACTGGTGAACTTCGTTAATGCTAACTTCTGTGCACAGTACAAGAATTGCCTGCAACCAGTGAGATTGGACTGTGATTCAAATAACTTTTCTCATCTTAAATATACATTACAGACACCTACACTTAGTATTAGAGGGGGATTAAGTAGTTAGGTAGGTTAAGTAATAAGTTAAAGTTTAATTCTGTTTTCTTGTTCAAATATAATTAAAAGCAACTTTTGTTTAAGTAACCCTGTGTTGTGGTATATACCTATTGCTGCTGGTTTTGGGAGTCCTCTGGACTCCGTAACATTTTATGGGGACTCGTACAAGTGAGAACAGAGCGTGTGGTCAGTGATGTGGATCCTTTGAACGCCCTCTAGTGGCAGCGTTCCCTGTAGATGTTCTCAGTGCTTCTTGATGGTAAGAAGGGTTTTTCCTGTGATGTCCTGAGCTGTGTCCACTACCTTTTGCAGGGCTTTATGCTTGTGGGGGCATTGGTGTCCCCATATCAGACCATTGTGCAGCCAGTCAACCTGCAATCCACCACACACCTGTAGAAATTTGCCAAGATTTCCAATGGCACACCAAACCTACACAAACTCCTGAGGAAGTAGAGGTGCTGCCATGCTTTCTTCACAATGTCATTAGTGTGTTGGCTCCAGGAAAGATCCTCCGAGATAAAAATTAAGAAAGAAAAGGGAATTTTGTAAGAACTTAAATTTGCTCACCCTCTCTCCCTCTGATCCCCCAGTCATCACATCCAGTTTTACCTTCCTGAACTCAACAATCAGCTCCTTGGTTTTGGTGACATTAAGAGCGAGGTTCTTGTTGGTTCACCATTCAGCCAAGTTTTCAATCTCCCTCCTTTATGCTGACTCATCCCCTTCCTTTATACAAACCACCACTGTGGTATTGTCGGCAAATTTGTAGGTGATGTTATTGTTGTACTGAGCCACACAGTTGTAAATGTAAAGTGAGTAGAGCAGGGGGCTAACAATACACCCCTATAGTGCTCCAGAACTGATGGAAATTTTTTTACCAATCCTCACTGATTTTGGTCTGTCCGAAAGGAAATCAAGGATCAAATTACACATTGGGGTGTTGAGTCCGAGGACTTGGAGTCTGCTGATCAGTTTTGTACGTCTGTTTTAAGTTGAGGCATCAGGAAGTATAAAATTTAGTTTAGGTAAAAATGTAGCCACTCACATACCACCTCAAGTAATCCCTTACTAATCACAGGGCATCTATGATTAATTAAAAAAAGTTTATTTGTGACAAAATGCCAACTTGGGAAGAGTAAAATAGAGATGGTACTAGAAATGGTGACGACGTTCTTCGGCAGGGTCTTGTTAAAGGGGGCCTGAGACTTGGCAGGAGGTATCAGTGGGAAATCATTTCAATTCTGTGCTCCACACCCCCACTGACATGTCTATCCATGTCCTCATGCACTACCAAACCAAGGCCACCCATACATTGGGGGAAAAACACCTAATATACTGTCTGGGCACTCCAACCACATGGTATTAACTTTGATTTCTCTGGTTTCTGCTAGCCCCTCTCCCCAGTCTTTCTTTCTTCCCCATCTCCCTGTCTCTTTCCCTCCAGTTCTCCATCCCCCTTCCCTCTCCCTCCCGGATTGCTGGTGTGCCCGCCCTCCCTCCCGGATTGCTGGTGTGCCCGCCCTCCCTCCCGGATTGCTGGTGTGCCCGCCCTCCCTCCCGGATTGCTGGTGTGCCCGCCCTCCCTCCCGGATTGCTGGTGTGCCCGCCCTCCCTCCCGGATTGCTGGTGTGCCCGCCCTCCCTCCCGGATTGCTGGTGTGCCCGCCCTCCCTCCCGGATTGCTGGTGTGCCCGCCCTCCCTCCCGGATTGCTGGTGTGCCCGCCCTCCCTCCCGGATTGCTGGTGTGCCCGCCCTCCCTCCCGGATTGCTGGTGTGCCCGCCCTCCCTTATCCACCTCTTGCCTCCCCTCCTCCCTCCATTTTATTCAGGTGCCAGCCCACATTTTGCTCAGACCTTGATGAAGAACTCAAGATAATGCATCTTTATCTTTGCTACATAAAGTACACTCTTTGTCCAGCATTGTTTTTATGATGAGGGAGAAGCCTTCTTCTGTGTGCAGATGAACAGGCAATCTCCAACACTCATACAGACATCTCTGGAGCACAATTCCAGAGTATGCCATATTGCCATAAAACAAATAATCATTTAGCACCTGGTAAGGGCAGCATATTAGCACTGTCATGGAGTTCATTTAACTGGCTGATTAAGGTGACGAAGAAATGGACTTCAATCCTGTTGGTGCATGCTTTCACATGCTTGAGTATTAGTGTTGAGGGTGTGATGGGCTCTTGGATATGTCCTCTGTCTTTCCTCTGCAGCAAAAGTTGCAGATCATAGAAAATAGTTGCAGGATTGGGCCGTTTGGCCCATCGAGCCTGCTCCATCCATTTGTGATTCAGGCTCCCAAGTCCCTCAGCACAAAGCAAGCACAACCTTTCGCCATTTAAATAATAACTTGATCTTCTATATTTCCTTCCAAAAAGGACCTAGCATTTATCAACATTGTGCTCTATCTGCCGGTCCCTTGCCCTGCTTATCAGTCTCTGCATCCTCTGTGGATTTTGCTTTTCCACTAAACTTAGTGACATCAGCAAACTTAGACACACTGCAACCGGGTCCACTCTTCTATGTAATCAATGTACAACATGAATAGTTGCAGGAAAGCACTCACCCCCTGCAGCAATACATGCACCATTAATCACCAACATAGAAACCCCATTTATCCAAACTACATTCTGCCCATTAACCAATCTACCTATGCATCCTTGTTTTATGGATTAGATTTTTTTTAAATAGATGCAGCACCTCCTGGAAATCCAGACACACAACATCCACCTGCTCCCCTCGATCCACTGTATTTGTCACATCTTCTTCGAATTCCAGTAAATTGGTCAACAGGACCTGCCTTTCCAGGATCAAGGCTGTGCCTGTCTGATGGAACCATTTCTATTCCTATTATTTCCTTAATGATAGCATTGAGCATTTTGCCAACTGCAGACATCACCCTAAACAGCCTACAGTAATCTACCTTTCACCTACATCCCTTTTTAAAAAAATAAACAGTGGGTGTGGCATTCACTGTCTTCCAACCTGCCAGGATCACCCAGCAAGTTTTGGTCAATTATCACAAATATTCAACTTAGGTTATTTCTTTCAGTACCTGGAATAGATTCCATCTGGACCTGGGGATTAGTCTAGCTTGAGACTCACCAGTTTGTTCACCTTGAAGACTGACACATAACATCCACATTATCCAATATTAATTCCATCCTCTCATCTTCTCAGGGACTTATGTTTACCTTGGCCACCATTTTCTTCTATATAATTATAAAAAAGGGGGTGTGAGGTGGGGGGGGGGGGGGGAGTGTGTGACTGACTGATCAGTATTGGCAAGCTGATATAGTGTTGATGAAACCATCCTGTTGCTGGATCAATGAGAACAGTAGAGATAAAATCAAGAAGGGGGATATGCAAAAATCATGAATTACAGGTCAGGCATGGAAAATACTCAACACATCAAGCAAAGCCAGTCCAGAGATTACAGGTGGATAACGTCTATCCAGTCTAAAACAACAACTCAGCAACATTGAGCTGCCCATCCTGTCCCTCTTCCTGCCATGCATCTGTAATGGCCACAATATTATAATTGCAGGCTTAAAGTTCACCTGCCTTACCCATAATACATCTTGTATTAAAATAATCTCAACTCAGCCCCTCAGTCTCACTATGACTGATCCTTTTCATCCCTCAACTCCCCCACCCTGCTGCCATTCTAGTTTAAACCTTCCCTGTAATACTAGCAAATCTCCCCACAAAGACATTGGTTCCCCTGCAGTTCAGGTGTAACTGGTCCATCAGCTCTTTTTCTGGTACAAACAAAATCAGGCAAGGCACCTGAATACAAGTTGGAGGGGGGAGGGGAGGGAGGAGAGAGTGTAGGTTAACAGGTGAGAGGTCACAGGCAGCTACAGGTGGGAGGGTAAAAGAGAAAAAGATGAGGTGGAGGAAAGGAGACAGAGGGATAAAGAACAAGAGAGAAATTGGAGATAGATGCTAATATCATATGATTGGAGAGAACCCAAACAAAATACAAGGCATTGTTCCTCCAATTTGTGGATCGCTTCAGTTTGCCAGTACATGAGGCCATGGATGGTGTGGTGTGGCATTGGTGTGTGGCCACTGGGAATTTCTTGCCAACAAAATGATCTCCCAGTCTGCATCTAGACTCCCGATGTGGAGATGTAGTAAATGTCCCCTGTAAGTTAACCAAATGAAGTGATGCTTCACTCAGAAGGACTGTTTACATCTTTTAAAGTGAATCCTAAAGGTTGGTGAACTAGGGCTCATGAATAAAAGGAGAGGACTACAGACCACTTGACTTGGGGAACTGAATGCCATAAATATTCATTTTATGAAGGAAAATGGAGATATATAAAAAGGTACAATGAGTGGATCCTTCACTTACCACAGCTGGTGCATTTACTACTGACAAATTATAACCGTATATAAATGATGAACCAAAAGCTCCAACCAGTGAGGCAGTCAGAAGATGGCACGTCAAACCCTGGAAATACAACAGACCTTATTTGAACAAAGTTTACCAAATTTTGTTATCAGACTTTCATTGCTTGACCCATGTAGGTCAACCAGTTCAGAATGATCTGGGTCTGGCTAGGAGCAACCCTTTAAGACCTGCCAGTCGGCATGGCTATGCTCTCAGCCAATCACAGCCATCCTATACTACAATATACACACATATACATCGGTGATAGAATTCGTACTAACATACTCCCGACACAAAAGGTTTTCATTCCTTCCTCACTTTACCAACAATTTCAAACCCTTACTTACCTGGTACCGTTCTTTTCCTTCAAGGGAAAACAATTTGCAACCACATACCAGCTTTCTTAAAATAATCCCAAAATGAACCAAAAGATCTTCCCTGTTTATTTTCTATCTTATTTTGTTACTTCACGTCACCCTTCTGAAAAGGTATTTTGGGCACAAATTTCACATTGTGATTATTGCCTGCAAATGCAACAGAATTTTGACCTATTTTGAAAGTTTCACTTGGCTTGAATTTAGGCTCTGGATTTAAATAATAATCATTTCTAATTTCTGCAAAATCTGACCAAGTTTGTATTTCTATCATCTCTCTTTGTCTTTGGGCTGCCTCACCTCTACGTTTTTCTGAGTCTAGTTCAAACTGCCTCTGCCTTTCAGCTTCCTCAAGCTCTGATTTCTTTGTGTTGAACTCCATCTCCTTCACATGTAGTTCAATCTCCATCTTTTTCAACTGGTGTGTGTGTGTATACGTGCGTGTGAGTGCGTGTATAAAGTTTTCTGAGATGGTGGAAGACATCAGTAAGTAAAGTATTCAGTTAGTTGAATCTTACATCTCCAAGTTATTTAAGAAGCCTCCCAAGCAACTCCAGAGACACAACATGGTGGCAGTGGTAGATAGGAATAGGAATAAAGTCAGTGATTGTAAGTCACTGAAATAAGAAGGGGAAGAATAGAAAAAACGTTACTGAAAAATGGCTGGAGCAACAGCACTTCACCCAGTGATGGACGGGGAGGTTGAAGACATTGTTGAATCGTTTAAAAGGTTTCAGTAGAAGTGCAATTTATCATTCAAAATCTATTTTAAAAATAAAACAGTAGAGGAGAAGGTCAGTTATAAACTTCTCTGGACAGGGGAGCGAGGCTTTGACTTATTTAATAGCTGGGAGCTTATAGAGGTGGAGAAAAATGATTCAGAGCAGATATTTGCAAAGTTTGCTTCTCACCTTGAACCCAGGTCTAATCATAAAATTAAACGCTATGAATTTCAATGCAGGAGACTGATGAAACTGTTAATAAGGTCCTCACTAGACTAAAAATTGTTGCTGCAAAATGCAGATTTAAGGATATAGAGGAAAGATTAGTTGAACCAATATGGGGAAGTGCCCATCCCAAAGTGCAAAAATCTCTTATAGGGAAGGATATCTTGAAGCCGGCTGAAGCTATAGACACAGCCAGAGCCTTCGAAGCCATGATGATGCAAATGAAATCCCGATCTATGCAGACCCACCCACAGCAAAGAGGAGGAAGGGCTGATGCTATAAAGAACACAATCAGAAAAGTGCACACCCCCAAGACCTCCAGGAAGTGTGCCATACAACACCCCTTTGATGACTGAAACAAATGCCCCGCATACGGTTCTGAATGTAGAGCCTATGGTAAAGCGAATCACTGGGTGAAGATATACGAGTCTGGTATGAAGAAAATAGTAATACCAGTGAAGAAAAAAGTCAAGATGATCTTCCACATAAAAGGAAACAACAATGAGGACTCTGACACCCAGATACTGGACATGGAATCCATACACCTTCACGAGATGTTGGGTGAGATAAAAGGAAGCGAGTTGCTCACAAGGATCCAAATACAGAGGGCAATCCCGAACAAGCCGATGATATTTAACCTAAAGGTGAAGCTGGATACTGGATCACAAAGCAACGTCCTTCCACTCAGACTCTACCACCAAATGTTCCAAGAGAACATAATAAAAGGGTATCCAAAAGACGGTACATTGGAAACTGCAAATGTCACCTATGGTGGACCCATGATCAAGCAGCTAGGGAGAGTTGAGATCAGTGGCTGCCATAAGGGAAAGAATATCCTCTGTTCATTCTACATGGTAAATGCAGACAGAACAGCAATTCTAGGTCTGGATAGCTGCCAGGAGTTGCAACTGATCTCTGTCAATTATGAGATCCAGACAAAGAAGATATCCAAAAGGATCAACAGACACACACAACAAAAAGAGGAAATGATTTCCACAGAAGTACCTTTCAGGCCATGGCACACAGTTGGGAACAGACTTGTTCACTGAGAATCAAGAGTGTTATTTAATAGTAGCCTGTTCCTACTCTAAGTTTCTATTCATCAAAAGGGTGAAAGACCTGAGAGGATCAACTATCACCTCAGAAATGAGAGTGTTCCTTGCTGAACAAGGAATACCCAAGCAAATAATATGTGACAATGGAACACAGTTCACGCCACAAGAATTCAGAAAGCTGGGTGGAGAGTATGGGTTTGTTATAGCTACATCATCCCCATACTACACCAAAGACCATGGGTTAGTTGAAAGACAAGTACAAACTGTGAAACACACACACTAGTTAAGTGTCGTGAAACAAAAGATGGATAGCTCACTCTTCTATCATTACGAGCAACACCTTGAAGGGCTGACATGAAGTCCACAGCAGAACTTCTAAATACATGGCAGGAGATATAAAACAATTCTGCCAAGCAAAATACACCATTCAGAAGATCAAGAGGAAACCAGAAGAAGACTGGCTGACATGCAGGAAGGATGCCAGCATTATAACAAACATGCACAAACATTACCAGAACTCTTCAGAGGGCAGCATGTGCATATTCAAGAGCCGATGTTGAAAATATGGACCCCAGCAAAGGTCATCAGAGAAGTTGAGACACCAAGATCATACATTGTCAAGACAGACTCTGGCAATCAGCTGAGAAGGAACAGAATTCACATCTGACCGACTAGGAGGGTGGGGATTTGCTACGGCATGGACTAGTAGGGCCGAACTGGCCTGTTCTGTGCTGTAAGTGGTTATATGGTTATATGTGCAAACTGTAACACTGACGCCAAGACCTAAATCACAAGAAATAGGAGAGATAGGCCATCTGGCTTGTCCACCCTCATCCACCATTTAATAAGATCATATTCATGGACAAAGCTCCACCTTCCGGTCCTTTCCTCAATTCCCATCCTGTGCAAAAATCTACTTGTGTCTTAAAGATATTTAATGAATCAGCCTCTACCACTTCCCCTGGCCTCTGTCCTAATTCTGCTCCCCTGAATCTTGTTCCCTATTGCTGGTCTCAATTACCAGTGGAGTAACTTTTCTGCCCCATCTTGTCTGTGACAGAGTATATAGATAAGTTTTTGGGAGATAAATTGGGGAAAGGTTTGTTAGAGTAGGTCACATACAAACACTTTAAAACAGATCTTATTTAAAATACTGGAGTTCTGCTAATGCGAGACATATCAGCTTCTCAGCTTTTGCAAGAGCTTTGGACAGTACTCAAGAGACTTCACTAATGGATTGTTGTTTACAAAAAGGCAACAGATGAAAGATCTTGTCAGAGTCGCTTTTGTCAGGAGCTGTTCTAGGAGGGTCATGTGGTCCATATGAGGGTCATTCTCCAATTCAAGGTTGCTACGACTACGGATTCATATAAAACAGCAGATGGGGCTATCATGTCAGTTGAAGTTGTTTTAATTCGGTCATTGAGGTTTAGTGTAAATCAGCAGGTTTAACTTATTGTATTTAAGTAGGTGTGATTGGTTATTGGAAAAGAAAGAGAAAAGTGTAATTTGACAACTTAGGTCTGACTGAATTAGGGAAGTACTAGTTATGCTGTTAGATAGGAAAGAGCTGAAATTTGGTTTAAATAGGTAGGTGTGTTTGATGTAATCGGGCAGACCAAGGTTGATGTAATTAAGCAGGATCCGGTAAGTTAATTAGGAAAAGCTGTTGGTATAATTAGATGGGTAGGGACTAGCTTAATGAGGCAGATCATGCATAATGTAATTACAAAAAAAAACTTGTGGTCTGACACCCTCAGAACTTTGACAGTGCCAGATTGACAGATTTTCCCGACTATTGTATTTCACACCCATTAAAATACCTTCTGATGATCCATCCCACAGGATGATGATGCTTCCTTTCAGTCAGTTTGTGAGGTTTGATAGGAGAATACCTCACTCCTCAGAAAGGAGTAGTGTGTGCGTTAATGGATTTTAGGTGAGCAGGAGTTGCACAGAACCAGACCCACCCTCTCGACATCCCCTCCCGGATCCAGCGGCATGGTGAGGTCCAAGATGTGAGAGATGGGAAAATTGACCTAAAATTATGAACATGGAAGAAACTAAAGTTCATCAGTAAAATGGCTGAAACCAGTTCAAACAGGATAAGTTTGGGGCTTAGGATGCAGGAAAGCAGAGTCAGCACGATTAACATAAGAATCTTCTATCCTTTGTGACAAGACCATAGGACTAAGATAAGGAATGGTAAGGTACAATAGAATGTAGGAAGTTGAGGTAGTCTGGATCAGATAAGGGTCTCCTAGCCCTGGACAGAAGTACCAAGTCATACATTTCTAATTAGCTAACCATACACAGATTTATACATATGAAATTAGCCAACCCTAGATAGAATGAGTCAACTCTGCATATCAAGAGACTGTAGCCCAGAGAATCAGGAAGGTGTGAATAAGGACAATGACATGATGGGACACCCACAGGATACCCCCTGGTCCTCCAAGTGTACTGAAACTGCACGTAGGCAGGATTGCCTAATGCCAAACCTCTCCAGCAGGAGGCAGAAGAATGTAAGGGGGAGGGTACCTCTACACTGAAATGAACTGTATAAAAGTTGGGTGAGCCCCAGTATATATGTGTATTCCCAGGGTAAGGGGAAGCACCCAACTTTGCATTGTTGTAGTAATAAATGTTCTTTGTTCTCAATTTTTGTCTCGAGCAATTTCTTTAAAGGTACTTTAATTTCTAACAAATGGGGACTCGTCCGGGATCACACTCCCTCCACTGACAGAGTACCCCGACGACGAGAGTAGGTGCACCCCGGCTGATTCAGCTGGACTCACGGGCGACGGGTGGCTGGTCAGTGGAAGAAGCGAGTGATATCCGAGAAGAGGCATTGAGAACAAACGGCGGAAGGACGCGCGCTAGAGCAGTACTGCCAGAACTCGGTAAGAGTATTTTACTTGTTCCTAAGTATGGGAATAGCGGGCAGTAGAGATGAGAGTCCTGACACAGGACGTGACCACCAGATAGCTACGTACAGCCCGCTTGGGATGATGTTATCTGAGTGGGGCACAGGAAAGACCCGCGGTAAAGACAAACTGACGACGGTCAGGTATTGTTGTAATGAATGGGTGGGATACCCGGTTAAAGGGAGCTCCGTGTACTGGCCAAAATTCGGATCCGAGGATGAATGGATGTGTGAAGTTTGAACTTATGGCTCTATCAAAACCAGCCAGACAATGTTGAGAGCAGGGAATATGCAGCCTGCTGGCTCAAGGGATCCATTGAACAGCTGGTTTTGAATGAGAAAGAATCCAGGGATAAGAGAGAGGAGGAACCTCTTGTCCCTGAATCACAGGGTTGGGATGTGTTACATTCCCTCCCTGCACCCTATGTTCCTCCTATGCCGGCTCCTATCTTTCCTTCCCCTCCTATGACCTACCCTTCTGCACCTTCCCCACCTCCCCCACCACTAGAGAAGAGAGAAGAGAGCAGGAGTGGTATGATAACTTGCTCACAAAGCACTCGATTACCACCTCTGTTGGCAGGAGAGAGAGGTAACTTTAATTCAGAACAGCGTGAGACTCTTCAGGAAGAAAGGGGCAGAACCCTTTGATTCATTTCCCAGGGAGCAGGAACCCAGACCTAATAAGCTAGAAACCAATTGGATGAGACCACTGTGGGAAGTTCCCATGGGAGAGGGTCTCGGTTTCGTAAATGTGCCCCTGACCAGTACTGAAGTGTGTAACTTTAAGAAAGAACTGACCTCCCTGATAGAAGATCCCCAGGGATGTGCCGAACAGTTAGACCAATTTTTGGGACCAAATATATATACAATATAGGGGTCTCGACATAGAATCCCCAGCAGGGGAACAATTGGTACTAACAGGTTTTGTTACCAACTCAGCCCCAGACATTAAGAGAAAATTACAAAAGACAGAAAATTGGCATGAGCAGGGAATAACCCAGCTTCTACAGATCACACAAAAAGCATTTGTCCAGTCATCTGAGGATAAGCAGAAAGCAAAGGCTAACATTTTGATGCAAGCAGTTAAAGTAATAGTAGATGAGTAACATGGAAAAGGCAGGGACTGTGTGCCAGCTCCTGAATGTTGGGAGAAGTGCAGGGAGTGGGAGAGTAGAGACCAGAGATAATTTCATAAATCACGACTTCCCACTTCAGTCACTGACCAATATTGATTAAAATTCATGCTAAAAATTAAATGTCATAAATGATCGTTTTTCAATACTGTAGAATTAGCGAATTTAACTACCAGTTAATTCCAATTTATGAAATAAATTGTATTTAAATGTGATTTTGCACAGGGACTACCTGAGAATAGTGATGTTATAACATTTGCAGGGAGAAATGTTTGCGCAAATAGGGTGAGTTCTATACATCTTAACTTTAAGTGTATGTGAGATAAAGAAAGGATCTGATGTGTAAAGTGGCTGGATCAGCCAGTTGAAGGGGGAGTGTGCATGTCCCTTTAAGTGCACTGTGGCACTTGAAATTGAGGCTTCAGGCTCTTGTCTTGCAGTTAGAGGTATGGAGCCCTATCAACACATTTAATACATTTCTTCTACACATTCAGCAGTCAAGGTCCGTGAGTTTAAAGATCACCCACCTCTGGAGAATAAAGATACCTCTGGGGATTCCTATGGGGATTCCTATAAGTTTAATCATTCATTTCTCTGGTGCATTTTCCTCCGGAGTGAAATTAATGCCTCAGCACAATTTCTCTGTATTGCCGCTGTTATTTAATTCATGATAACTTTCCCCCATTCATCAGGTTTATATTTAAATCCGGTAGTGCGGAAGTTACATTGTAAATAATCACGGAGGTAAATCCTGCGCAACTGGATTCAGCTTAATGGAGAAATAAACCTGCGAACTGGTCTATGGTGGTGTGTGAGTACTGCAATAGGTGGAATATGATTTAAATTGGTGGCATTGTTCAGAACAATTGGGTGCATAAGAATAATAATATCATTAAGAACTCACAGATCTTGTACCAGATGCTATTCAGTACATCTTGACTTAAGGACTGGAGAAATTGGCATGTTAGAATGAGATTGGCATGGTACCAATATTTCTTGATTCAATAATGACTCCACAAGCTCCAGGATTCATGCAGCAGAACTTTTAAGTGGAATATAATAGAAACTAGCCTGTACTTAAATTATTGTGTGTGCAATCCTCATAAGAACATCTTTTAACTTTTTTTTTGGTGCCTGTTTTACAGACTGTTTTAAATAAGGCCAGCTCCTGTGAGCTGTGGCACAAGGCATTTTACTTAAGGCAGAACTAAAGGTTGAATATGTTTCAAGTTCTCTTGCAGGGGCTCTTGTGCTGCAATGTCTGTTATGTACTCACTCTAACAAGTTGGAGGGTTGTGCCCCATACAGACAAGCAGCTCCAACTGCATTTTAATAAGGTCTAACATATTCAAAACCCATGCAAATATGGTTTGTGTTTCATTTTACAATTTTTACACTAACACAAAGGAAAGTCAGATTGTTATTCATTTTATTAAAATCTAGTGATTGGTTATATGTAAAAGCATGGCAAGAGGATCAACTAAAACCTGCCTGGGATGGTCCCTTCTGTGTACTTTTAATTACAGACACCGCAGTAAGAACAAGAGAGAAAGGCTGGACCCACATTCAAAGAATTAATGACAAAGTGCCATAATGTTACAATTTTATTCGTTTTTTTTAATGGTTTACATTTATCGTGGTTTATTCAGTTTTTGTGTATTTTATTGCTGTTTTCAATGAGCTTTACATTTATCGTGGTTTATTCAGTTTTTGTGTATTTTATTGCTGTTTTCAATGAGCTTTACATTTATTGTTGTTTATTCAGTTATTGTTATATTTTATTGCTGCTTTCAATGGGTTTTACTTTCATTGTTGTTTTACTCATTTTTTGGAATATTGTTCGTTAATGTTTAAAGTCCCCCTGGAATAAGGGCAACAGAGGTTACAATTGTGCTCCTTTAGAATGTAGACAGGGCATAGATTTAATGTATAGTCATAATGGGATATAAGGGATCCCAATACGGACCAGGGGAATTAAACAGCTTTAGTGGAGTACATCTAATTTGTATCATAGCCTACACAGGTATTAAAGACAGGAGTTTTGAAGCGATAGCACAAAGGACATGGTGGGACAAAGACAGACAGAATGGTTGTCAGGATTGTACATGTAACAGAGAGAGAGAGTTAATACATATGCTAATGTACACAGACAGGCTGCAACTCACAAGTTCAATGATACATATGCTAATGTTAGCAGACAAGCTGCAACACACAGTTAAATCACAAGAAACAATCCCCCCCCAGCTTGGTCACTTTTCATCACCCCATGAAAGGGAGCACCAGTTTCCAACAACGTGAGCTGCTTGACACTTTAATATCAGGCTCCAAACAGCCTTCGGAGATCGGTGGCCCTAGGGTTCGGGGCTGAAGAGGACATCAGATACTAGCCACAATCAAACGGAACCGCCTGACTACTGCTACTCGTTCGCTGCTGAAGGCAGCGCTTCTCACAGACTTCGTCGGGACAACACTTACAAAGGTCGTGTGCTTCAAAGACACTGCTTCAATATTTCAACGTATGGGATGGACTAGACTTTTTACTGAGAACTGGAGCCTGATACTCCAAACCCTAATAAGCAGCTGGACTCACTCCCCTGACCTTCATGGTGCTCCCCTACCTAAAGACTTTACACAGACATTACAATTCGGTTATTGACCAGCTGGGTAAAACTACACCTTACACTTGAAAGATCAGTGTTACTGATCTAAAAGAAAAGTGAGGAGGGGGGTGGGGGATCAGTCACACTGACACTAGTAACCAAAGATCAGTAACACTGATCATGGTGAAAGATCAGTATTACTGATCTAAAAGAAAAGTGAGGATTGTGAGAGATGGGAAAATTGACCTAAAATTATGAACATGGAAGAAACTAAAGTTCATCAGTAAAATGGCTGAAACCAGTTCAAACAGGATAAGTTTGGGGCTTAGGATGCAGGAAAGCAGAGTCAGCACGATTAACATAAGAATCTTCTATCCTTTGTGACAAGACCATAGGACTAAGATAAGGAATGGTAAGGTACAATAGAATGTAGGAAGTTGAGGTAGTCTGGATCAGATAAGGGTCTCCTAGCCCTGGACAGAAGTACCAAGTCATACATTTCTAATTAGCTAACCATACACAGATTTATACATATGAAATTAGCCAACCCTAGATAGAATGAGTCAACTCTGCATATCAAGAGACTGTAGCCCAGAGAATCAGGAAGGTGTGAATAAGGACAATGACATGATGGGACACCCACAGGATACCCCCTGGTCCTCCAAGTGTACTGAAACTGCACGTAGGCAGGATTGCCTAATGCCAAACCTCTCCAGCAGGAGGCAGAAGAATGTAAGGGGGAGGGTACCTCTACACTGAAATGAACTGTATAAAAGTTGGGTGAGCCCCAGTATATATGTGTATTCCCAGGGTAAGGGGAAGCACCCAACTTTGCATTGTTGTAGTAATAAATGTTCTTTGTTCTCAATTTTTGTCTCGAGCAATTTCTTTAAAGGTACTTTAATTTCTAACAAAGACATCTGAGGGAGGTTCTGTTGCAGTGAATGGCCAGAACCAAGCTTTGATGCAAGGGATGCCCTTTCCACACTTCACGGCATGTGTTTACTCGATGGCCGTCTACCCTACGAGAGAGCTCGTCCACCCTTTGACAGGTCTTTTTTTTCATCCTGCAGAGCGTCTAATCACCCTCCACACCAGGGAAGCTTGGAAGGGGAGCTGGTTCAATCGCTGACCACCCAACCATGCATCAGGTAGTACTGGGTTACAGGGTATCAGTAGCACTCAGACGAGTGACCTGATGTACCAATTAAATACGGATCAACTTTTAATTTCCATTTTCCAGTGAACCAGGTGAGTATTAAGTGAGCAGAAGGAAACCAGATCCCAGAGAATTTAAAAGGAGTGAAGGAAACTGAACCAAACAGGTTTTGAGTGGAAAGGGGCCCTGGTGAGCATGGAGGGGCTGAAAGAGACGGTGCCTCACGGAAACAGAGAAAGCAGCATCCAGTGGCTGGGATTCCAATGAACTGAATGGAGGATGGTTGCAGTTTTACTGTAGCCTGCTAGTGTTTGCTGTAAATTAGGCAGGCAGGGAATAGAGTCATCTGGCAGTTCAAGGTTGATGCCATGAATAATTAACCAGAAAGGGATTGACTAAATTCAACAGACAAAGGATGATATAATCAGTCTCATCATTTGATCTGTGGTGGGGTGTAAAATGAGGCATTTTAATTAGACAGACTGGAAACTCTGTGATAAAGCAAAGTAAGATTGGTCGAGCTCATGTGAGTTGACACAGTTAAACTGGAGCTTGGCAGGGGTTGAGTATATGAGGGGCTGGCAATGAGTTATATAGGTAGGGCTTACCTGTATTATGAAATATGGCATCAAGTTATTGCAAAAGTGTTTTAAACAAATTTACTGTTTCTTTTCTGACATCAGCTTTCAGGTGATGATATGCGGCCCATCTCTGCATAAAAGGTAAATAGGTTTCTTGTCCCTGAAGTGGGATAAAGTGGGTATAATACAGGGCAAAATGCCAATATGCCACAGACACCCACATCATTGTATCTCCAACCTAACTACTCCATACCTACTGATCAATGGTATTTGAGTCAACAATATTAGATCATGACTGCACAGAAACAGGCCCATTTGTCCTTTCTAGTTCAGGCCGAACCATTTTTTTTTGCCTAATCCCACTGATCTGCATCCAGTCCATAGCTTCCATACCTCTCCCATCCAAGTACCTGTCTAAATTCTTCGTAAATGTTAAAACTGAGCCCACATTCACCAATTCAGCCGGCAGCTCATTCCACACTCCCACCATTTTCTGAGTGAAGAAGTTCCCCCTCATGTTCCCCATACTTTCACCCTTAACCCATGGTTTGTATCTCGCCTACACTCAGTGGAAAAAGCCTATTTAAATTTATTCTGTCTACCCCCCTCATAAGTTTTTAAATACCTCCATCAAATCTCCCCTCATTCTTCTACACTCCAGGGAATAAAGTCCTAACCTGTTTAATATTTCCCTATAATTCACTTCCTGAAGTCCGGACAACATCCCAGTAAATTTTATCTGCACTCTTTCTATCTTATGGATATCTTTCCTGTAGTTAAGTGACTGTTATATAGTCAGGATAATGGGCATAAAAATAGACCCTTCTCACTATAGTAATTGTAGTGCACTACTGTGGGCGTGTATGAATATGTATATGAGTGTGTGTGAACAGTTTTCCTGCGATGGTGGAAGACATCAGTAAGTAAAATCTCTTCTGTTATTTGAATCTTGCATCTCTAAGTTGTTTGAGAAGCCTCCCAAGTAACTCCAGAGACGTAACATGGTGGCAGCAGTATAAGAGAACAGGAATAAAGCCATACAATTGATTGTAAGTCACTGAAATACAAAGGGGAAGAAGAGAAAAAATATTACTGAAAAAAATGGCTGGAGCAACAGCAGTTCACCCAGTGATAGACAAGGAGGCTGAAGACATTGTTGAATTGTTTAAAAAGATTCAGCAGAAGTGAAATTTAGCATTCCAAAGCTATTTTAAAAATGCAACAGTAGAGGAGAAGGTCAGTTATAAACTTCTCTGAACAGGGGAGCGAGGCTTTGACTTATTTAATAGCTGGGAGCTTATAGAGGTGGAGAAAAATGATTCAGAGCAGATATTTGCAAAGTTTGCTTCTCACCTTGAACCCATATCTAATCATAGAATTAAACACTATGAATTTCAAGGCTTAATGCAAGAGACTGATGAAACTGTTGATAAGTTCCTCACTAAAATTGTTGCTGCAAAATGCAGATTTAAGGATATAGAGGAAAGATTAGTTGATCAACTAATATGGGAAGTGCCCATCCCAAAGTGCAAAAGTCTCTTATAGGGAAGAATAGCTGGAAGCCAGCTAAAGCTATAGACACAGCCAGAGCCTTCGAAGACACGAGGATGCAAATGAAATCCATATCTATGCAGACCCACCCACAGCAAAGAGAAGGAAGGTTTGATGCTGTAAAGAACACAATTAGAAAAGTGCAAACCCCCCCCAAGACCTGCAGGAAGTGTGGCAGACAACACCCCTTCAATGACTGAAATAAATACCCCGCATACGGTTCTGAATGTAGAGCCTATGGTCAAGCGAATCACTGGGTGAAGATGTACAAGTCTGCTATGAAGAAAACAGTAATACCAGTGAAGAAAAAAAACAAGGAGATCCAACACATAAAAGGAAACAACAATGAGTACTCCAACACCCAGACACTGGACATGGAATCCATACACCTTCACGAGATGTTGGGTGAGATGAAAAATGAAAGTGAGTTGCACACAAGGATCCAAACACAGAAGACAATCCCGAACAAGCCGATGATATTTAACCTAAAGGTGAAGCTGGATACTGGATCACAAAGCAACGTCCTTCCACTCAGACTCAACCGTCAGATGTTCCCAGAGAACATAATAAAAGGGTATCCAAAAGACGGTGCATTGGAAACTGCAAATGCCACATTAATGGCCTATGGTGGACCCATGATCAAGCAGCAAGGGAGAGCTAAGATTAATGGCTGCCATAAGAGAAAGAACATCCTCTGTATGTTCTACAGGGTAGATGCAGACGGACCAGCAATTCTAGGTCTGGATACCTGCCGGGAGTTGCAATTGATCTCCGTCAATTATGAGATCCAGATGAAGAAGATATCCCAAAGGATCAACAGACACACACAACAAAAAGAGGAAATGATTTCCACAGAAGTATCTGCCAGGTCATGGGCACACAGTGGGAACAGACTTGTTCACCGAGAATCAAGATGGCATTTAATAGTAGCCTGTTACTATATGTTTTCATTCATCAAAAGGGTGAAAGACCTGAGAGCATCAACTGTCACCTCAGAAATGAGAGCACTCGTTGCTGAACAAGGAATACCCGAGCAGGTAATATGTGACAATGGAACACAGTTCACATCACAAGAATTTGGAAAGCTGGTGCAGTGTATGGGTTTCTTATCACTACATCATCCCCATACTACCCCAAAGGTCATGGGTTAGTTGAAAGACAAGTACAAACCATGAAACTAGTAAGTGTCGCGAAACAAAAGAAGACCCAGACCTAGCTCTTCTATCATTATGGGAAACACTTTTAAGGGCTGACATGAGGTCCCTGGTAGAATTTCTAAATGGCAGGAGATATAAAACAACTCTGCCAAGCAAAATACCCTCCAGGAAACCAGAAGAAGGCTGGCTGACACACAAGAAGGTCACCAACATTATAACAAATATTGCCAGAACTGTGCTGATGTTGAAAACATGGACTCCAGCAAAGGTCATCAGAGAAGCTGAGCCACCAAGATCATACATTGCCAAAACAGACTCTGGCAATCAGCTGAGGAGGAACAGAATTCACATCCAGCCGACACAAGATGGGACGAAGCAGAAAGCTTTAATACCAGTAAAGCCTACAACATCAATATCAAGTGAGATATCAAGTGAAGAGACCACAACCAATAATACTGAAACATCAACACAGCAGTTGTCAGGTAAAGAACAACAAGCTACATCACGTACACATGTACGAGCAACACAGAGGCCAATGGTCGCAGCCAACTCCACCAGATGGCGAAGCAACATTTGCCACCAGTGCAATATCATTAAGAACTATATAAAAATAGTTTTGTAAATAAATTAGTTTACAAGTTCAGTTACTTAAGTTGCACTGGAATGAAAATGATAAAGACAACTAATTTTTCTTTACCTTGAGAAGGAGGGTTGTTATCTTGTCAGAATAATGTGAACTATTTTGTAACTGTGCAAGAATACACCTTTCTCACTGTAGTAACTGTAGTGCACCACTGTGGGGCGTATGTATATGTATAATGAGTGTGTGAACAGTTTTCTGAGATGGTGGAAGGCATCAGTAAGTAAAATCTTATCTGTTATTTGAATTTTGCATCTCTAAGTTATTTAAGAGGCCTCCCAAGTAACTCAGAGACACAACAATCTCTCTTTGCCTTTGGGCTTCCTCACCTCTACATTTTTCTCAGTCTAGTTCAAGCTTCCTGTAGCTCTGAATTCCTTGTTTCAAACTCCATCTCTTTTACATGTACTTCAATCTCCATCTTTTTCAACTGTTGTTCCAGAGATTTATTCTCAAGAAATTGCTTTAATTCCTCCTCTTCTAAGTCCCATCTTTTACAGTGTTCAGCTATAATTTTCTGAATAATTATCTTTTTCTCAACCATTTTATCTCTGTAAGTTGCGACTCTTGAGTGATAAGCAACAAGTCATCCTTTATTGCCTCACCCCTTCAAATCTGTAAAGCTTGGCTGTGTCAAAAACCCTTCAATTTCCATTACACACACCATAAGCTTTTTTAAATTTGCTTTCAAAAAGAATTTTAACCCAACAAATCAAAAATATTAATTGATGAACTAAGCTCTCATTAAGTTTAAATCTTTGGTTTTATTGTTCTATCCTGGACAATCCCCCAATTGTTATGAACTAGCTCGAACTTAGGAACAACAATGGAAAAGTTTCAATTCAAAAATTGAAGACTTAATTAAACTTCTCTCAATAACTCTAAACTTGGCACTAAATTAAATTTACTATGTGCAAGTGTAAAATATGTGTGTGTCTGACATGTGGTTTCAAAGTCCAGACCATTACAAGGGGTTGCTTCTGGAAATGTCAATTTTAAAGTTCTATTTCAAATCTCTTGTTAAATGTAGTGGGTTTGGCTACAGGGGTAAACATACCACAGCACATTTAACAAACACCCTGACGCTAAAAGAGAACAAGATCAAGAGCAGATTCGATGGGCCAAATGGGCTACTTCCATTCCTTTAAATAATGGAGTGAAAATGGATCACAATGGATGTCAGGACAATATGTGCTTTAAATTATACTTCAGAAGTTTTAATAAAAAATGGAGCATCAGCTTTCTAACAAACTCGTACGTATTTCAATGAGTCGGCTTTTAGAGAGAATCTTCTCGCTGGTGTCACATGTTTTCCTGTACTCTGCCTTTCACAAAGGACAGGTTTTATTCAACTCCCTGTGCTCTCCTCCAAACAAAATCCCTTCCCTTTATTTATCCTGCCTTTCTTCGCATGTGATCTGACATCACAGCTTCAGTCTGTTTTGCAAAGCCTCTTCTGTTCCAAGGAGTTTGTTTCTGGTATGGCAGGAGATCTCAGATCTGTGTTATGCTCCTCCTCTGCCATGTGAGAACTCAGGGATACTGCCAATGACTCTGGGGACTACGTGTGCAGGAAGTGTGTCCAGCTGAAGCTCCTGATTAACTGCATGTCGGCACTGGAGCTGCACATGGACTCAATCTGGACCATCCAGGATGCTGAGATGCTGGTGGATAGCCCCTTTAGTGAGTTGGTCACATCGCAGTTTCAGAGGGTAGAGAAGGATAGGAACTGGGTGACCAACAGTAAGAGAAGTAGTAGGAAGGTAGTGCAGGAGTCTCCTGTGGTCATCTCTCTGCAGAACAGATATGCTGTTTTGGATACTGTTGGGGGAGATAGCTCACCAGGAGTAGGCAGCAGTAGCCAGGTTCATGGCACTGTGGGTGGTGCTGCTGTCCAAGAGGACAGGAAAAAGAATGTGGTAGGGCAATAGTCATAGGGAATTCCATTGTAAGGGGAATTGGTAGGAGTTTCTGTGGCAGCAAATGAGACTCCCGGATGGTGTGTTGTCTCCTTGTTGCAAGGGTTAAGGATGTCTTGGAGCGGCTGCAGGACATTCTGGAAGGGGAGGGAGAACAGCCAGCTGTCATGGTCCATGTCAGTACCAACGACATAGGAAATAAAAGGATGAGCTCCCTCAAGATGAATTTAGGGATTTCGGAAGTAAATTGAGGTGCAGGACCTCAAAGGTAACAATCTCTGGATTATTACCCGTGCCACGAGCTAGTCAGAGTAGGAACAACAAGATAGCTAGAATGAATTTGTGGCTTGAAAGGTGGTGTAGGAGGGAAGGTTTCAGATTCTTGGAACATTGGAACCAGTTCTGGGGCAGATGACACTGGTACAAACAGGATGGTCTGCATCTGAGCAGGACCGGGACCAATGTTCTTGGGGGTTTGCTTGCTAGCGCTGTTGGGGAAGGTTTAAACTAATGCATCAGGGGAATGGGACCAAGTCCAGAGAGTCAGAGGGGTGTAAAATGAGAATAGAAGCAAAAGGTAGCAAGGTGAAAAGCATTAGAGGCAGGCAAGTAAAAGCAGGGGGAATATCAAAAGGAACTATTTATTTACATAATGATAAAAGGGATAAGAGTGTGGCTAAGGAAAGGCTGAAGGCTTTGTGTCTCAATGCAAGGAGCATTTGTAATAAAGTGGACAAATTGTGGAGATAGCCATTAATAACTATGATATAGTTGGGCTCACAGAGACGAGGCTTCAGGGGGAACATGACTGGGAGCTCAACATTCAGGGTTACTCGACATTCAGGAGGGATAGACAGAATGGAAAAAGAGGTGGAGTAGCCATGGTGAATGCCATAGAAAGGAAGGACATCAGTGCAGAGGATCTGGAATCCATATGGGTAGAGTTGCGAAACACGAAGGGGCAGAAGACGCTAGTGGGAGTAGTGTTCAGGCTGCCTAACAGTAGCAGTTAGGTTAGTGAAGGAGTCATGAAGGAAATTGGTAATGCATGCAACAAAGGGACAGCAGTTGTAATGAATGACTTTAATCTACATGTAGATTGGGTGAAGCAAATTGGTAAGGGTGAGGTTGAAGAGGATTTCTTAGAATGTATGCGGGATTGTTTTCTAAATCAGCATGTTGAGGAACTGATGAGGGAATGAGCCATTCTAGACTGGGTATTGAGTAATGGAGAAGGGTTCATTAGCAATCTTGTTGTGAGAACCCCTTGGGCAAGAGTGATCACAATATGGTGGAGTTCTTCATTCGAATGGAATGTGACAGAGTTGATTCAGATACAAAGGTTTTGAACTTGAAGAGGGGTAACTTTGATGTTATGAGATGTGAATTGGCTAAAATAGATTGGCAAATGGTACTTAAAGGACTAACGGTAGAAATGCAATGGCAATTGTTTAAGGATAGCTTGGAGCAAGTGCAGAAAGTGTACATCCCAGTTTATACAAAGAATAAATCGAGGAGGGTAGTGCATCTGTGTGGCTAACAAGGGAGATCCGAGAGAGTGTCAAATCCAAAGAAGGAGCTTACAAATTAGCCAAAAAGAATAATATCCCTGATGATTGGGAGAAATTAAGAGTTCTGCAGAGGAGGACAAAAGGATTAATTAGGAAAGGTAAAAGGGATTATGAGAGGAAGCTGGCAGGGAATATAAAAAATGACTAAAAAGCTTTTATAGATACATTAAGAGAAAGAGGTTAGTTAAGACAAATGTGGGTCTGTTGCGGACAGAAACGGGTGAGTTGATCATGGGGATCAAGGGTATGGCAGACTGTTTCAATTACTATTTTAGTTCGGTCTTCACCAAGGAAGACATAACTAATCTACAGGAAATTATTGAGGATCGGGGATCTATTGTGACGGAGGGACTAAAGGAAATAATTGTAAGTCGAGAAGTTGTATTAGTTAAATTTCAGGGATTAAACACAGATAAATCCCTGGGGCCGGATAGTCTGCATCCGAGAGTGCTGAAGGAAGTAGCCCAGGAAGTAGTGGATGTGTTGGTGATAATGTTTCAAACCTCTTTGGAACCTGGATTAGTTCCTGAGGATTGGAGGGTGGCCAACATAACCCCACTTTTTAAGAAGGGAGGGAGAGAGAAAAATCAGGAAACTACAGACCAGTTAGCCTGATATCGGTAGTAGTTTCATTGTCTCTGATATTATCAGCCGAGACCCTGCCAGCAGTACACCATTCTCCAGGGATATGTTATCCTTGACAGACCAATATTGACGTATTGAAGGCTGTACCTGTTTTATCCTTTCTGGCCATCCCTGTATCACCTGTTGGGAGAGCAGCTGTAGCTCTTCATCCTTTACAGTTTCTTCTTGAATCAGGTTTAGTTTGTTACTGGTTACCCTGACAAGGTGATGCACCTTGATTTCCATGTCTTTCATTTCATATTTTTCATTTGGGGAAAGACGTGACAAAGCATCAGCAAGCACCATTTCCTTCCCTGGCCTATACTTCAAGGTAAATTCGTAACATTGGAGCCTCTGTAGCCTGCCTGGTGCCTTGCTTTGGTTCTTTTTCTGGATGTGTTCCAGCGGGCGATGATCACTCTCTCCCACAAATTATCTCCCATAGAGGAATTTGTGGAACTTTTCGCATCCATATACAACTGCCAACAGCTCCCTTTCAATATTGGCATATCGGGTCTCTGCTGTTGTCAGGGTATCGGTTTTCCTTCCTGCACCAATGCTGCCCCAAGGCCTCTGTTGGAAGCATCTACTTGTAATGTGACAGTTTTCTTTTCCTGTCATAGTAGCTCAGTTCTACTTCTCTGCAGACCACTTCCTTTAGCTTGTCGAAATCTCGTTGATGCGATGATGACCACTGAAACTCCACATCCTCTTTCAGCAACTCTCTGACGTTGGCTGTGTGGTCTGACATGTGTGGGGTGAAGGAACTCATATATTGGGCCAGGCCGAGGAAGCTTCTTAGTTCCTTGATGTCCTTTGGGTGTTCCACTTCAGCAATGGCTGTTACCATCTCTGGGCTTGGGCTGACCCCTTCAGGTGTGTGCACCATTCCGAAGAACTGGCACTCCTCCACCTTGATGATGCATTTGTCTGCATCGAATTTGATGCCGGCCCCTCTTGTTCTTTCCATGGTCTCAAGTAGGTGGAGATCATGGGTTTTCCCGTCTCTGCCAAAAATCTGGATGTCATCTGCGATGCCGACAGCGCCCTTGCATCCCATGTAGGTCTCATCCATCTTTTGCTGGAAGATGTCTTGGCTCACCTTTAGGCCAAAAAGTAGGCGCAGGAACTTGTACCGGCCGAATGGAGTGTTGGAAGTTGTTAGCAGCTTCACATTCCAATACCCATTCTTGGCATCTAGCTTACTGAAGATTTTGGATCCCACTAGTTCAGAAGTGATGTCCTCCAGCATTGGTATTGGATAGTGCCCTCTTTTGATTGCTTGGTTTAGGTCTTTGGGGACCAGACCTATTCCTGGGCGGCCATTCAGTTTTTCTTTTACTACTATAAAATTTACCCAGTCAGTTGTCTCAACTACTCATCCTATGACTCGTTTTTCTTCCATTCCTTCGAGCTCCTGCTTTAGCTTTTGCTTCAGCTCTATTGGCACCTTCTGTGGAGCATGGATTACTGGTTGATATTTTGATTCCATAGTAATGTGGTATTCAAAGTTCCTACAGCACCCGACTGTGTCATCAAAGCATTCAGGGTACATGTCCATGAGCTCAGCCTCATTTGTGATTGGAGGCCGTTGCTCAAGTGGGGTGTCGCTATTGATCCTCTTGGACATTTTCTTCTCCCTGATCTCAATGTTTACAGAGATTAGCTGTAATTTTTGACATCTATCGAGGCCTAGGATTGCTGGTCCGTCGGCGTCAACCACAAAGAATGTGCATATCATGCTCTTTCCTTTATGTTTGCCTTTTATTTGGACTTTTCCTAGTTGTTTAATCACGGGGCCACCATAGGCATAAAATAGTCCCAAGTTTCCACTGTATATAACAGTCTGCATTTAGAGTAGCGGTTAGCTCAACTCTATTACAGTGCCAGAGACCTGGGTTCAAATCCAGCACTGCCTGTGAGGAGTTTGTATGCTTTCCCTGTGTCTACATGGGTTTCGTCCCACATTCCAAATACACATGGGGTTAGTAGGTTAATTGTCACATGGGTGTAATTGGACAGCATGGGGTCATGGGCCAGAAGGGCCTGTTACCTTGCTGTATCTAGTGTGGCCATTCCAAAGAAAGACTGTGTTTCTAAAAAAAGTTTTTAAAGATTTAAACTATTGCAGAAACAACAAATGCAAACACACTGTGCATAGAGAGAGAGAGAGAAAGAGAAAACGCTATGACCTGGTCTTCCTTTTGGAATGGCCACCTAGCTTTTTTTTTAAAAAAAAAATACTATCGCGTGGGGAAGGGGCAGAAATCAGGAACTGAAAAGGACTCATCACCTTGATAGGTGCACACTCAAGTTCACCAAACAGTCACTGGGAGTAAGTGGATCAAATACACAGAGCAGTTGCTGATGTCTGTAAAAATTGCAGTTATTATTGTACCAAATGTCAACTTCTCCAGCACTGATTGGAGGAGCCCAAGTGTTTGGCGATTGGCTAAGTGTTTTTCTTTACAAGAGCTGCACAGGGATCAATGATCCAGTCGTATTGATTAGCTGAGCACTTTTCTTAATTGGCTAATTGACCAGCAGCTGCAAATAAAAGGAAAGTATGCAAAGATGGAATAACCCAATGCAAGAGAAGGACTTTGAGGCTTCGGTGAGAGGAGATACAGAGGGAACAAATCAACAAAATAAACTTTTCCTCCAAATTGTTTAGTGAATGACCACCCTCCACTGCAACTCTGTAGTGGAGATGGTGCAGAGCACCAAGTTCTGTGGAGTTCACTTAACTAGTGACCTATTGTGGACACTCAACGACTCTTCACTTGCCAGGGAGGTGCAACAGCGATTGCATTCCTGAGAAGACTGAAGTGGACGAGGTTACCGGCCACCACTATGTCAACCTTCTACAGGAGCTCGATCAAGGGCATCCTGGCCGGCTGCATCAGTGTGGTATGGTTGGTGCAGAGACTTGGATTGGAGGTCAATCCATAGGACCACAAGCAGGACAGGGGGGGGGGGAGAAAGAAAAATCACTGGAGTCTCCCTCACCCCCTCTCATCGACACAATCTACTGGGATTGTTGTCTGAAGAGGGTGCACAAAATCATTGAGGACCCCTTCCACCCTGCACACATCTTTCATAGTACAAGGAGGAGTGGGGGAAGATAAAAAATGTAGTGGTAATTGGGGATAGTATAATCAGGGGATCAGACAATGTTGCAAAGATTGAGAGGACTGAAGACTGGCTGGTGCCAAGGCTGGGGAATCTCATTAGACCTGCAGAGGAATTTGGAGTGGGAGGGAAAAATAGTTGTAGTCCATGCAGATACAGTACCATGCCATAGATGCTCGATGGTTAGTAAGGGATTACATAAGGTAGCATGTGAGTGGATAAAAGGGTTGAGAACCACTGGCACAGGAGAAACACATGTCAGCTCTTGGTCTATACTCAGAGTACAGACAAAGTGGGGTGGGGGTGGGACAGAATAGATGTGGCAAGGTTGTTTCTCATGGTAAGCGAGCCTTGGACAAGTGGGCACGACTTCAGGATAAAAGGGTGTCAATTTAAAACAGAAGTGCAGAAAAATTTTGTGAGTCTGTGGAATGTCGCAGTATTTGATTTATTAGGGCATCAAAGGGGCTGAGTGGGAGAATGGATCAGCTCATGATAGAATGATGGAGCAGACTCGATGGACTGATTGGCCTACTTCTGCTCCTAGATCTCGTGATCCACAAGTGGGTGTAGAGTGACGCGAGATGCGAGGAAGGACAGACTGTCAACTAAGTAAAATGGCAGGCAGAGGATAAGAATTTCACTCATTGTACAGTGGAGAAAAATTAGAGAAGCGTGATGAATACAGGACTGAAGATCTTGTATTTAAATACACGTAGTGCAAGGAGTAAGGTGGATGATCTTGTAGCGCAATTGGAAATTGGCACAAATGATGTTATGGGCATTATTGAGTCATGGCTGAAAGAAAATCTCAACTGGGAGCTAAACATTCAAGAAAAATAATATAAAAGGAAACTATAGCAGATACTGTTATAAAAAGATTACAAGATGTAACATGGAAAATGTAAGCATTTTGCAGGGGAATGGTTAGAGGAGATTCCATGTAGCTCTGTGAATGGGTAAATCATTCACTGCTGGTGGTCCTTGTCGCAGTTCATCCCCAGCAGTAGCGAATGATTTATCCTGATGCAGTTGCAATTCACAGAGCTAAATACAATTGCCTCTAAACAGCACTGACCATGACCAAAACTTTCTCCACCAATTATTCACATTTTCTGATTAAAAGACTGACATTACAACAGTGTTTTTGATTTCATAATCAGTGCAAATAATCTCCAATTTTAATCATGATTATTTCTAGTCTTTCACTACTTAAATAGTAGAAATCTCTCCTTTGTTGTTCCAAATAATTGACTTTATGTATAACATAACCATCTGGTATAGATGTAATTTTCTGCTTTCATTAATGCGATTCTATCCAGCTTTGTCAGAAGTACTTCTAGATTTATTGCTTTTAATTGCATATTACATTTTTTTTAATAAATATAATGAATAATTAAGGTACAAGCACAGATTTTTGTGAGGCAGATGTGCAATTTTCTGGAGCAGTTTTCCTGCTTTACTGAAAAGTGACTGTAGTTTATTGTTTTCCTAAAGAAAACACTGTCTTGGAGTGTGATGATTTTGTTCCTGCACCACAGATCATTTGTTGCACCAGTAACCAACTGCAAACCCAACACATTTATTGATAACAACATTATCAATAAATATTCTAAAAGAAGCAATTCAGAATATGATTCACCCTGACAAAAAGTGGAAAATCTTGCTCCACAGACACTGTTTCCGGTGTACTGGAAATGAATGATAGGGAATTAGATATATAATTAAAGATTTACGAGGACGTTGCCTGGACTTCAGGAACTGAGTTACACAGGGAGAGGTTAAACAGGTTTAGGACTTTATTCCCTGGAGCGTAGAAGAATCAGGGGAGATTTGATAGGGGTATACAAAATTTTGATAAGTATAGATAGAGTAAATTCAAGTAGCTTTTTCCCCTCGGAGGTTAGGTGAGATTTAAAAAAACTAAAGGACTTAGGTTAAGGGTGAAAGGAGAAAAGTTTAAAGCAGAGATTTTCAAATGGCCCATCTAAACTCACATTCCACTTTAAGTAATCTCTATGCCATAAGTGCTCTGTGATTAGTAAGGGATTGCTTCAGGTAGTACGTGAGTAAAAGGGAAGGTTGCGAACCACTGCTCTAGACTCAATAGTTACTGAAATATTTTGTTTGAGAAAAATTGTCATTGACCCATTTCCTTTGGAGTTCTGAAACTGTGCATATAACGAGTCAATTAGGTATAATTAAAACAGTGGTTTTCAAACTTTTTCTTTCCACTCACATACCACCTTAAGCAATCCCTTACTAATCACAGAGCACCTATGGCATAGGGATTGCTTAAAGAAGAATGCGAGTTTAGGGGAGCAATTTGAAAATCACTGGTCTAGGAGAACAGGTGTGTCTGTATGTGCGTGTTTACTTTTGAAGAGATAAAATTAAGTGTAGAAGTAATGTTAAATTTAAAGAACTTCTTAGGCTCTGCTAGGCTGGGTTAAAAGATTTTTTTATTTGAGGGAGGGAAGTTGTAGTTACAAAAGTAAAACTCATAAAAAACACCCTTCGTTCTCATGTCATCTGTGACTCAGTTGTACTCTTGCCCCTCAATCACAAGATTGCATGCAGGTTGAATGCACACACTGGACTCAAGTAAAAATAAGCTAACATTTCTAAGCATCACTAAGAAAGTTCACTGAAGGGGATGAATTACAAAATGAAAACACAAACTAACTTGTTTGGTTTGCTGATTATCCATTATCTTTATTTCATTCATGTTCTCTTCTCTGGTCTGCATTGTACCAAACGGCAGTGTTTCTAGAAACAGATGTGGAAAAAAATGTCATGCAAATATATATCCAAAGTTGTTTTGTTTTTTTAAAAACAGCATAAATATCTGCATATACAGTATATATGTGAATGTTTATGCAATCTCTTTCAGAAAATGTTTTATAATATGGTCTGCTATTCATTAACATTTAAAAATATTATTTCTCATCACTTAATAGGCATATGACCAGGGGTAAAGAGCTCACCAGATTGCCACACTGGCACCTCCTTGTCGCCAACTTTGATGAGCTCCAGCACCTACAAATTTAACACTGCACCCCTGCATATGGCACACAAACAGTTTCATCCTAAACACACAAGACTCGACAATTATAATGACTATTGTATCTGTGATTTTAAGGCACAACTCCAGGGCAATTCCTGTTCACCATCATAATAGCTCATCTTATTGAAGGCAAGGATGATTGCCGATGGTGGAATTGATTAATTGAGCTTGGGAAGGTGAATGCTGGGTGGTGGATGTTAGGGTTCTTTCAAGAACTCCATCACAATCCCAAAGTGTGTTCTGTTCCACTGGCATGACAAACTCAGTGCATGTGAAAATTCAGTCATACATAGGCAGCATGAAGTAACACCAATCCTCAAAATTGACTTGCAGCCCCTTGAAGTCTTAAGGCCTCAGATTAAATGTGGGGTAAGAAATAATATTGATGTATGTATTGCCCATGTACATCGGCACCAAAATTCTTTCTTACTGCAGTTGAATTTTACTTTGTTTGGAAAAAAACTACAAAACAACTGCATATTAAATTCTTAATTGAATTAAAAAGACAATAAATACACAAAAACTAAATATAAATATTCACAGCTATCCCAGAGCAAAAAAAGATACAGCAATGGTGCAGACTGATCCTTTGAGGTGTAGGAACAGTTCACGATTAATGTAACAAGTTCAAGATTCTGGTGGCTGTAGGAAGGAAAGTATCATTGAATCTAAAGATGCTGGTTTTCAGTTGTCTATAGCATCCTTGTTCTGCCTGAAGGTAGCAAAATGAGAAGAGGTTGTGACCAGGATGGTGGGAGTTCTTAAAAATGTTGGCTGCCTTCTTGAGACAGCACTTCGCATCAATGCATTCATTGGATACAATGGGAGGTCAGAGACTGTGATGGACCTGGCTATGATTGTTACCTACTGGAGCCCCTTGCATTCTTGGGCATTCGGATTGCCAAGACAGACAGTGATGCAACTAGTCAGTATACTTTCTGTGTGCACCTGTAGAAGTTTGATAGGCAACTTACCAAATATCCTCCAACTACTTTGAAAGTGGAGGCATTGGTGTAAAGACACAGTGCTGGAGAAACTCAGCAGGTCACACAGCTTCTTCTTTTCTTTGGCTTGGCTTCGCAGATGAAGATTTATGGAGAGGTAGAATGTCCATGTCAGCTGCAGGCTCGTTTGTGGCTGACAAGTCCGATGCGGGACAGGCAGTAACGGTTGCAGGGGAAAATTGATTGGTTGGGTGTTGGGTTTTTCCTCCTTTGTCTTTTGTCAGTGAGGTGGGCTCTGCGGTCTTCTTCAAAGGAGGTTGCTGCCCGCCGAACTGTGAGGCTCCAAGATGCACGGTTTGAGGCGATATCAGCCCATTGGTGGTGGTCAATGTGGCAGACACCAAGAGATTTCTTTAGGCAGTCATTGTATCTCTTCTTTGATGCACCTCTGTCACGGTGGCCAGTGGAGAGCTCGCCATATAACATGATCTTGGGAAGGCGATGGTCCTCCATCCTGGAGACGTGACCTACCCAGCGCAGTTGAATCTTCAGCAGTGTGGATTCGATGCTGTCGGCCTCTGCCATCTCGAGTACTTCGACGTTAGGGATGAAGTCACTCCAATGAATGTTGAGGATGGAGCGAAGACAACGCTGGTGGAAGCGTTCTAGGAGCCGTAGATGATGCCGGTAGAGGACCCATGATTCGGTGACCTGCCTCAATGATTACCAGCTAGTGGGACTTGCATCTACAGTGATGAAGTGCTTCAGGAGGCTGGTTGGAACGAATCAACTCCAGGTTCAGGAAGGGCACGAACCTACTTCAATTCACCTACTGTCACAACAGCGGATGCTACCTCACTGGCCCTCCACTCTACACAAGAACACCCGGACCACAAGAACACCCGGACCACAAGAACACCCGGACCACAAGAACACCCGGACCACAAGAACACCCGGACCACAAGAACACCCGGACCACAAGAACACCCGGACCACAAGAACACCCGGACCACAAGAACACCCGGACCACAAGAACACCCGGACCACAAGAACACCCGGACCACAAGAACACCCGGACCACAAGAACACCCGGACCACAAGAACACCCGGACCACAAGAACACCCGGACCACAAGAACACCCGGACCACAAGAACACCCGGACCACAAGAACACCCGGACCACAAGAACACCCGGACCACAAGAACACCCGGACCACAAGAACACCCGGACCACAAGAACACCCGGACCACAAGAACACCCGGACCACAAGAACACCCGGACCACAAGAACACCCGGACCACAAGAACACCCGGACCACAAGAACACCCGGACCACAAGAACACCCGGACCACAAGAACACCCGGACCACAAGAACACCCGGACCACAAGAACACCCGGACCACAAGAACACCCGGACCACAAGAACACCCGGACCACAAGAACACCCGGACCACAAGAACACCCGGACCACAAGAACACCCGGACCACAAGAACACCCGGACCACAAGAACACCCGGACCACAAGAACACCCGGACCACAAGAACACCCGGACCACAAGAACACCCGGACCACAAGAACACCCGGACCACAAGAACACCCGGACCACAAGAACACCCGGACCACAAGAACACCCGGACCACAAGAACACCCGGACCACAAGAACACCCGGACCACAAGAACACCCGGACCACAAGAACACCCGGACCACAAGAACACCCGGACCACAAGAACACCCGGACCACAAGAACACCCGGACCACAAGAACACCCGGACCACAAGAACACCCGGACCACAAGAACACCCGGACCACAAGAACACCCGGACCACAAGAACACCCGGACCACAAGAACACCCGGACCACAAGAACACCCGGACCACAAGAACACCCGGACCACAAGAACACCCGGACCACAAGAACACCCGGACCACAAGAACACCCGGACCACAAGAACACCCGGACCACAAGAACACCCGGACCACAAGAACACCCGGACCACAAGAACACCCGGACCACAAGAACACCCGGACCACAAGAACACCCGGACCACAAGAACACCCGGACCACAAGAACACCCGGACCACAAGAACACCCGGACCACAAGAACACCCGGACCACAAGAACACCCGGACCACAAGAACACCCGGACCACAAGAACACCCGGACCACAAGAACACCCGGACCACAAGAACACCCGGACCACAAGAACACCCGGACCACAAGAACACCCGGACCACAAGAACACCCGGACCACAAGAACACCCGGACCACAAGAACACCCGGACCACAAGAACACCCGGACCACAAGAACACCCGGACCACAAGAACACCCGGACCACAAGAACACCCGGACCACAAGAACACCCGGACCACAAGAACACCCGGACCACAAGAACACCCGGACCACAAGAACACCCGGACCACAAGAACACCCGGACCACAAGAACACCCGGACCACAAGAACACCCGGACCACAAGAACACCCGGACCACAAGAACACCCGGACCACAAGAACACCCGGACCACAAGAACACCCGGACCACAAGAACACCCGGACCACAAGAACACCCGGACCACAAGAACACCCGGACCACAAGAACACCCGGACCACAAGAACACCCGGACCACAAGAACACCCGGACCACAAGAACACCCGGACCACAAGAACACCCGGACCACAAGAACACCCGGACCACAAGAACACCCGGACCACAAGAACACCCGGACCACAAGAACACCCGGACCACAAGAACACCCGGACCACAAGAACACCCGGACCACAAGAACACCCGGACCACAAGAACACCCGGACCACAAGAACACCCGGACCACAAGAACACCCGGACCACAAGAACACCCGGACCACAAGAACACCCGGACCACAAGAACACCCAGGTCAGGCTGTTATTCACTGCGTTCAACACCATCACACCAGAAAAGCTAATAATCAAACACAACGACCTTGGACTCTGTTCAATTGGATTCTTGATTCCTCATTGGCTGCCCCCAATCTGTGCAGATCAGCAACATCACCTCCTCCTCACTGACCATCAATACAGGGGCACGCTAAGGTTGCATGCTTAGTCCCCTCTACACTCATGATTGGACAGCTAAGTTTGGCTCCAACACAACCAATAAATCAGCTGACATCACCAGTGTTGGCCAAATAACAGGAAATCTGGAGTCAGAATACAGGATGGAGCTCAAGATTCTGGTTGGGTAGTGCCAGAACAACAATCTTGCCCTTGGCATCTGCAAGACCTTAGGGGCTTTAGGAAGGGAAGGCCAAGGGGAGGTCACGTGATGCAGGGAGAGTAAGAGGAGGTAGATTCCGAGAGCTCCCATGATTTTTGATTACAAACATGATCAAAACCTCAACTGACCAGTCCAAAACGCCAAAAAAGGACGCAAGAAATTTTTTAAAAATATACAAACACAACATGACAAAAAAAAAGCAAGTCTGCAAGCAAGAGTGTGAAAGAATCACCACCGAGGTGAGGGGGCAAGCCTGGATTGCCTCATGGTGAGTAAAATGGCAGGACCACCCCAGGGCCCGAAATGGGAATCGCAACTCCAAAGGAGGAACTTGCCAGACGGGGAGAACATCAATGCCCGGCAGGTATGGAGGGAAATCCCTCTGGAAGCCCCTGGAGAGAAGGGCTGGGTCTCTCCTCCCACAGCAGGATTGCAAAGTCGGGCACACTCACAGCGGGTGCAAGGCCAGAGGTGAAGTGGGGGTCAGCTGCAGGGCAGCAGTGGCAACCGCCGTGGGGAACAGACCTGCCCGACAAAAGAGGAAGCTGCAAGAAACCAGCGTTGCTGCCGGCACTAAGGGAGAGAGTGATACTTACCTCTGCCCTGGTAGTGGGCCAGGAGTGAAACTGCAAGTCTCAGTAGGAGTCCCAACACCAAGTGACCCGGAGGAGGAAGAGTCCAACAGCCAAGGGAGACCCTGCGAAGCTATGAGTCCCAGGGCAAAAGGACTGTTAAGAAAAAGTAAGCAGGGAGGCTCAGAGCCCTACCTACAGGATGTAATTAACAAGCTAGGGCAGATGGAGGCCAGGCTCTTCCTAGCTGTGGATAAAAGTGCCCAGGACATGGGGGGGGTAACTGGACAGGGTCTAGAGCACCCTATCTGGGCTAACGGGCAGGGTGACAGAGGCAGAAGAATAAATAAGATTGAAAATTATATCCACATTATGTCCAATAAAATGGAAAAGTTAATAAATGAAAGGGAGAGCATCTGGAAAAAGCTGGATGCCCTCGAGAATTATAGCAGGAGGAACAATATTAAAATAGTGGGGCTCAGGGAGCGGGTGGAAGGTCAGAACCCAGTGTGGTCCTTTCAAACCTGGATCCCTGAGGTGTTGGGTAAGGAGATACTGGGTGAAAGAATAGAGGTGGAGAGAGCACACAGATCCCTCTTCCCCAAACCTGCTCCCAGACAAAGGCTGCACTCTGTTCTGGTGAGGCTGTGGAGGGACAACAATATCTTTTTCTTCCCAGATATTAGCTCGGCACTCCTGAAGGCCAGGAAGGCATTTGAACCAGCTAAGAGACTGCTCATATAGAAGAAATATGAATGTTTGTTGAGATACCCGGCCACCCTGAAAATATCATTGCCAGGAGGAGCAAAGAAATTTTTTACAGATCCGGAAAAAACCCAGGAATATGCCACAGGCTTACTTACCCACATTGGGGAGCACGACGGGAATGTAAAGTCTGGTCAGGGGACTATCTGTGGTAGTTTTAATAAGTAACAAATTTGACCCATAGGGGGATATGCACATGCCTTGGACTTTAATAACATGGTGTTTTTTTTATGTTATCTAAATTGTATAAATACTGAAGTTGAGAAGGGGACCTCAATCAAGAGGATGAGTTCTTGGCCAGATTAGACCTCCCCTGCCTGACCCCAGTGGATCAGGCAGGATTAGATCTTCCTTTTACTGAGAAGAACTGGGTAAAGCATTGAGTGCGCTGCATACAGGCAAGTGTCAGGGGGAGGAAGGGTTCCCGCCTGAGTTCTATCAAGAATGTAAGGACTTATTAATGCCTCTGTATATGGAGGTGATAGACCAGGCGAGGGAAACAAGGTCCCTGCCGGAATCTTTTCCAGTGGCGATTGTTACAACGATTTTGAAGAAGGGTAAGGATCCGCTTATGCCCTCTTCCTATAGGCCAATTTCTCTGCTGAATATGGATTACAAGATCCTACCAAAGCCTTAGCAAATAGATTGGCACTGCATTTGCCAAAATTGATAAACAATGATCAGACAGGCTTTGTGCAGGGAAGGCAGGCAGCAGATAATATTGGCAGAATGCTGAGTGTTATGCATCTGGCACAATCTAGAAGCGAGTCTGACCATCTCCTTGGATGCAGAAAAGGCCTTCACTAGACTGGAATGGGAATTTTTATTCAAGGTACTGGAGAAGGCAGGGTTGGGAACAATTTTTCAAAATTGGATTAGGACGCTATATCACGCGCCCAAGGTGAAAGCTGTAACAAATGGGCAGGTCTCTCCAGCCTTCCACTTACTAGATCTAGTAGGCAAGGGTGCCCACTCCCACCAGCGCTCTTTGTGCTGGCTATGGAACCGTTGGCAGAAGCCATTTGGCAGGATCCAGACATCAAAGGTTATAGAGTGGGCCAGGAGGAACACAAAATTAACTTGTTTCTGATGACATACTGATATATTTGACAGACCCTGTGACTTCCTTGCCTAGGCTGCATGAGATACTGAAGGACTATGGGGAACTTTCTGAGTATAAGATCAATTGGGATAAGAGCAAGGTGATGCCACTCACTGAGAGTAATTTTAATCAATTTAAAGGAATTAGTAGTTTAAAGTGGCCACAGAAGGGGATCAAATACCTAGAAGTTAATATTGATAGTGACGAATAATTTATACAAGTTAAACTATGCCCCCTTGCTGGGAAGAGACGAGGAGGACTTAAAGAGGTGGATGCCCCTGCCTATCCCTCTGGTAGGCAGGTTCAACTGCATCAAAATGAATGTGTTGCCAAGATTCCAATATCTTTTCCAAACATTGCCTGTGCTGTTGTCCTAGGGTTTCTTCAAACAGTTATCATATATGGTTTGGAGGTTTCTTTGGAATAGTAAGGTACCAAGGGTCTCTATGGAAAAATTAACAAGAGACTATAGTCTAGGTGGATTGAGCTTGCCAGACTTAAAAAAAAATTATTGGGCAGCTCGGTTGAGATACACCGCCTCCCTTTTTCAGGGAGGAGATGTACCATCCTGGGTACAAATTGACCTGTACCTGATGGGCAAGAAGATAGCAGAGGATTTTATTTATAAATGGGACATTAAATTGTTGACAGGGAAGAAGTGCAGCCTCATATTAAAACAAGTGATTAGTATCTGGGCCAAAATTCCCAGTATTTGGATATTAAGATGGGGCTGTCACCAAAAACGCCATGGACTCCGAATAAATCAATACCACTGACAATGGGTAACAAGATTCTGGACATCTGGCTCCGTAATGAAGTCAGGTGTATAGAGGACTGTTACGAGCAAGGGCAATTAATGTCATTTGAACAGTTTAAAAATAAATACGATTTACCGAATAAAACATTCCACTGCTATCTTCAAATATGGTCTTTTCTACGGAACGTATTAGGTCCAGGTATGGTCCTACCTCATTGCAGTAGCAGAGAGGCCCTGATTCAAAGGGGGGGAAATCAGCAAGAAATTTATTTCAGCAATGTATTACCTGTTCCAGTCAGAGGGACCTAAACCAGGTCTTCATAGGTCGAGAGAAAGATGGGAGTTGGATTTGGACATTACAATTGGTGAGAGGTATTGGTCAGACCTGTGCCGGAAAAGCATGACCACAGTCATCAATGCAAGGTACAGGCTGGTCCAGTATAACTTTTTGCACCAATTGTACATACCGCCACAGAAAAATCAATAGATCAAAGCCAGAACTCCCAGATTAATGCTTTAGGTGCAGTGTTGCAACCAAGACATTCGTGCATGCAACCTGGTCATGTGTCAAGGTGAGGCCCTTTTGGTGAATCTAGGCTAAGTCCTGGAGAAAATTATAGGGAAGCAGTTCCCTCAGGACCCAGAGTTGTTCCTTCTAGGAAATATATTGGACACAAGGCTAAAAATAAAGCTGTCCAAATTTCATATCCAATTTGTGTTAATCGCATTGGCAGGGGCCGGGAAGTGCATTGCAGTGACTTCGAAGTCCGACTCCATTCTTAGTATTGAGCGATGGAACAAGGAAATGCAAAGTTGCATTCCCCTGGTGAAAATAACTTACAATCTGAGCACTTTTCGGAAGATTTGGCAGCGATACATGCACTCCATAGGTGCATGGAAGTGATTGTTCTACCATTCTCTGCTGCGGCTCCCTCTCTCCTGCACTGATCCCGATCAAGGAAAGTCAAGAATGAGCATAGACCCGGAAGCTATCCATTGATCCGTGATAGTCCCAGTTTCTTTTTTACGTTTTTTTTTTTATTATTTGTACTCATTCCTTTCCTTAATGTTAATGTATGTTATTGTTGACATCATAGTATGAACAAATTGTTTAGTCTTAGAGGTGGGTGGGAGGGGAGTGGGCAATGGCATAGGCTTGTATATAGTCATAGAGAAAAGGAGTATATGTATACGAGATTGTGAACTGCCATCGTTAGCAGGATGTGGTATATTATTATACAGACCTGTGTGAAAAATTATAAATAAAATATTCATAAAAATGGAAGGGAAGACCAAGGGAGCACACCCCTACTTTCATTGATCAGGCGATAGTGGAGAAAGTTGGTAACTTCAAGTTCCTGGGAGTCCACATATCGGTGAACTTTTCCTAGAGCCAGCGCATTGAGGCATCTGTGAATAAGACCTCTACTTTCTGAGAAGTCTGAGGAGAATTGACGTATCATTGAATACTTTATTGAACTTCTGCAGGTCTACTGTGGAAAGTATACCGCAGTTGTATTGTGCCCTGGTTTGGTAACTTTAATGCCCAGGAACACAGGAGGCAGAAAGTGACAAACCTAGCCAACTGCATCAGGAGAACCAACCTCTCGTCCATTTGTGTGAGATGTGCATCTAGATGGCAGTGAACATTATAAAAGACCCCATCACCCTGGTCATAACCTCTTCTCACTGCTACATTCAGGCAGAAGGGACAGCAGCCAAAAGTCCAGCACCTCTCAGTTCAAGAATCTATCCCCCCCCCCCCCCCCCCACCCACCCAAAACAGCTTTCAGACTCTTGAGCCTCCCCATGCTACCTTAAGTCTAATCACAAACTGGTTCGGGTCACCATTTTAATCTCGCAATAACTGCAACTGTAAATATTTGTCTATGCCTTTACACGTGCATCTCTTTTTGTGACTTGGCAATTTGGTGGCAATTGGTGGACCTTGTGCTGCAGGAAGTAAGAATCTTGGTGCATCCGTACATTGCATCTCAACAATGTCAATAAACTTTCGTCATCACCATCAGATTTGGCAGCTCTGAAATTGCCGCCCACGAGCTGATGTCGACCATTAGCAGCAGCAGAAAGCATTTTGTCAGAACTTGGAGGATCTGGCATACCCTTCACTTTCCTATTGCTATCCACGCAGAAAAGTCAGCCTTCATGTACCAACCTGACGATGGTGGACCGCATGGTAAATATCTAAAAGAATGAGCAACCTCAACAGTGGAACATATCATAGCTCTCTGGTCTTGGCACATCCAGCGACGAATGGTGGGTGACAACTGACAGCAAACACAGGATCCAAAAACATGTCCATTCTTAAAGATTTTGAACCCTGCCTGTCAACACCAAAGACAAGATTAGTTAAACTCCTATTATCCAGAATTCAAGCAATAGGCAGCCTCAAGCAACCAGCCAAACAAAAAATGCAGCAAATAATTAGGTAAAAAATACGGACGTTTAAAAATTGGCACACCTCACTGTTAGTTCACCAATCACACAACAAACAATCTCAAGCAACTGGAAAATTCACTTATCTGGCATCTACCAATCCCCAAAGTTGCCAGATACCAGGGGTTTTACTATTTTTTTGCAATTGCAATGATTCTCCAAAGATACCCACGCTCTCAGAAGTCGGTCATCACTCCATTTTATTCACCTCGTGATGCAGGAAACATGAGATCAGGGAGCACTGCAAAGCTTAATGGATCACACAGCATTCCAGTTGATCAAGTGTGCCAGAATTTGTTGCACCTCCAGGCATTGCAGTTACCGTTCTGTCAGTTCCCAAACACCACAAATCTGCATGGGTATGCCCCATCCGCAAAAGTCAGAACATATCCAACTCATCCATCTCAATCAACAACAGAATGCTGGATAGTTTCATGGGTCATGTTATCAAACGGGACTCACTTGCCAACCTGCTCTCCAATGCCCAGTTTTTGTTTTCCAAAACCTCTTGACTTAAGACCTGATCATTGCCTTGGTACAAACATGGACTGGTGCTGAACTCCTGACGATGAGTGACTGCTCTTGACATCAAGGCAACATTTTATTTGGCGTGGCATCAGGGTGTCCTGGTAAAACCAAAATCAATCGACGTCAAAGGGAAAACACTCCAATGGTTACAACCATGCACAAATGAAGATGGTTGTGGGGGTCAATGAACAGCACCCCAAGGCATCACTGTGAGAGTACTTAAAGCAGTATTGCTGGCTCATTCATCTCCAGCCATTTTATCAGTATCCTTGCTTCTATCATATCAGAATCCTGACTGCACAAACTTCAATTCCATTTGCAACACCTCAACAAATGATACATGCAGGAAGACACGATGACATACATGGGTACACAGTGACTAAGCTGTGTGCCATCTAGAAAACACTGAGGCTACCCTAGCAGCACCTCTCAGACAACCTTCATCACCAAGGACAAGAGCTGCAGAAAAATGATACAGCACCTCCCTCCCCACCCCCAGTCACACGCCATCCAGACTTGAAAAGGCATCGTTATTCTTTGGGTTTACAGCTGAGAATTACTGCCCAACAGCATTGTGTGAGTTCCTTCTCCAAAATAACGGGAGCAATTGAAGAAGCTGGCTCACCACCAATTAGAGGGGTTGGCAATAAATGCAGGCTTTGCCAGCAATACTCACGTCCTGAAAACAAACAAACTGAAATGGATGCTGGAGAACTGAACTGAAAACAGAAATTATTGAAAAAAAAAGTTCCCATCTGAAGTAATGTTACTATTTCAGGTTGATGATCTTTCATCAGAAGAGCTATTTTAATCAGTAGGAGTACTTTTTTTTTGTTGCTAATTCAGAAACATCCTTGGAAAATTAGGGAAAGAAAACTTCTCTGTGAAGTTAAACAGGAAAGCCTGCAGACGCTGTGATTGTCGTGCACTACACAAAAGTGCTGGAGGAGTTCAGCAGGTCACGCGGCGTCAATAGAAACCAACGTTTCGTACCCAGGTCCTCCTCCTCTCTCCCCCCCCCCCCCACCCCACCCCTTCTTCCATCCTCTCACCAAGTTTTTAAAATCAGGTGCCTGCTTGCTTTTCGGTCATACCTTGAACAAGGCTCAGGCCTGAAATGTTGGTTACATTCATTTGCTTCCTATAGAGGCTGCTATGTCTCTCGCTCATTAACAGTGCAGCTAAATCATGCATTCAATGTACACGATCAGTGGTGGCCAAATGGCTCTGATGTAAAGACGTGTGGCTCACAGAAATAGGTTGGCTGAAACAAATCGTACAAGCCGGTGCTCACAACGGTACTTAGTGGGCATGGCTTATGATTGAAAATATTTGGCATGTATACCACGTGTGTACAATAGCTGATACCATGTAAAAGTTGACCCCCCCCCCCCCCCCCACCTTTTGGCCCCAGCCACCCACCCATCTGAGCTCCTGATGCCTTGACCATTGAGAGAGATAATAGAATATAGAAAGTAAAGCTAGTATGAATGAAATAAGGAATACTAGACTAGAGGAAGTTAAGTAAGTGCTGAGTAGGGATGAATTCCGATAAGAGTGTGAGGAAGGGTTACGCAAGTATAATAGAATAAGGGTCTTACAGTGATAGAAATAATTAGCAAGTTCTGCATATAGAATTAGTAAGTCCTGGGGGTTGAGATGTGTGAATAAGGACAAAGGCAGATTCATGAATAAGGACAATGACATGATGGGACCCAGACAGGATACCCCATGGTCTTTCAAGTTTACAGAAACTGCAGGTAGGCAGACAGAATTACCAAATGCCAAACCAATCCAGGAGGCAGAAGAATGTTAGGGGGGGGGGGGGAAGGGTACCTCTACACTGAAATGAACTGTATAAAAGTTGGGTGATCCCCAGTATGTGTGTGTATTCCCAGGGTAAGGGGAAGCACCCAACTTTGCATTGTTGTACAATAAATGTTCTTTGTTCTCAATTTTTATCTCGAGTGAAATCTGTGAAGGTACTTCTGTTTCTCACAATTGGGGGATCATCCGGGATCGCACTCCCTCCACTGACAGAGTGCCCGACGATGGGGGTAGGTGCACCCCGGCTGATTCAGCTGGACTCCCGGATGACAGGTGACTGGTCAGTGGACGAAGCAAGTGATATCCGAGAAGAGGCATTGAGAACAAACGACGGGAGAACGTTAAGGAAGCCGCGCTAGGAATAGCTACTGGATCCCGGTAAGAGGAATTTACCTGCTAGTATGAGAGGAGTAAGTAGCAAGGGAAACAGTCCAAAAGATGGATGGGAAGATCAGATACCTAAACATAGTCCGTTAGGATTAATGTTATCTGATTGGGGTGCGGGGAAAACCCGTGGGAAAGACAAACAGTCCATGGTCAGGTATTGCTGTCAGGAATGGGTTAAGAATCCGATTAAAGGGGAGGAGTCACGTGATGGAGTAGTGGCCGGTCGGGGAACTCCAGCCCTCTCCAGAAAAGTAAAAAAGACAGTGAAAAAACAAAGGCATAAACATAAAAACCAAAATAAAGTGAAAGTAAAGGTGTGGAGAAAATGGCAGCGAAAAAAGAAAAGCCAAAAGCAACAGGAAGAAGAGAAGAAGGTGGTGAAGGCCTTACCTGTCCGAGGAGGCCCTCTGCGGAGAGAGAAGCCCGCTCCCCAAGGTCAGTTGAAGCCCCGAACTCGGGACTACAAAAATGGCTCACAGAACCAAACAAAAGTGCGCAACCGCGCATGCGCGATGCGCAAGACAAAAATAACACTGACGGGAGGGGGGACCAGCTGAGGAGTCGATCTCCACAGCTGAAATTGACAACCACAACAAAGCAGCAAGAGGAAAACACAGAAAATAACGAGAACAAGAAAGAGAGTAAAAAGAAATCAAAGAAACAACAGATGACCAACCCAGAGGAAGAAGACCAGCATCAAGACACTTCTAGTAAAAATAAGAAGACCAAAAATACCCAACAAAATAAAAAAAACAAACCAACAAGAAAACCAGAAGGGACAGAGGTAAAGGACACAGATCCTGGAGTGGACTCAGAAGAAGAGGAAGAACACAGAGAAATGGAAGATGAAGGGAAGGGCAAGTACATGGATATATATATTTTTTTAATATATGGAATCAGTAAAAGAATGGCAATCACAAGAATTCAATGAAATAAAAAGAGTAAAAAGTGCAGAAGAAAAAATGAATAGAGATGATCATGTCAGACATAGGAAAAAGAGTGGATAAGGTGGAAGAACGAGAAAAAGCCGTAGAAATGGAAGTAGATGACTTAAAAAATAAATTAGAAGAATCTGATAAAAAAGTTAAAGAGACAAGAACTGTTAGCTCAGAAGATAGATATAATGGAAAATTATAATAGAACAATATAAAGATAGTGGGCCTTAAGGAAGATGAAGAAGGCAAGAATATGAGAGAATTTATAAAAGAATAGATCCCCAGGGTCCTAGGAAGACTAGAATTACAGGAAGAAATGGAAATAGAAAGGGTACACAGAACATTAGCCCCTAAATCACAACCACAACAAAAACCAAGATCCATTCTAGTAAAATTCTTAAGATATACAACAAGAGAAAATATATTGGAGAAAGCAATGAGGAAAATAAGAGAAGACAAAAAAACCACTGGAATACAAAGGTCAAAAAATTTTTTTCTATCCAGATATAAGTTTTGAACTCCTGAAGAAGAGAAAGGAGTTTAATACAGCAAAAACGATCCTATGGAAAAAAGGATATAAATTTATGCTGAAGTATCCAACGGTACTTAAAATAGTTATTCAAGGGTAGCAAAACAGACTATTCTTGGATCCGGAGGAAGCAAGAAAATTTGCAGAACAACTACAAAACAGACAGAGAGAGGAAGATATGTAGCAAGAACAAAAATGACCAAAAATGTGTGTATGTAGGTATATATATAGATATATATATATATCTATATATATATATGTATATATGTATATATAAAAAATAGAATATAGGTAAGAACTAAGAAGGGAAAGAAAGGGAAGAAAGGAAGTATGGGGGGAATTAAGAGAGTGACCTTTGTTATACATGAAGATTAAAATCTTTTCTGGGGGGGGCTGGGTGGGGAAGAGTTACCATCACTGCGAAATCAGTTGACGCTTGTGAGTGAATTCGCAAATCCAAATGGAGAGGGTAGATGTGTTGCCCGACAAGGGAGAAAGGCCAACTCAGGAAGGGGAGGGGATAGTGGGGTTAAAGGAATTTTAGATAGGAGAATAAGGGAAATGTTTTGTTTTAGAAATGTTGTCTTATAAAGTTCAAAAACAAAGCAGAAATGGATAAGAAGGAAAGGTGATGATGAGGAAACAGAAAAGAAAGATAAACAAAGTATGAAATGGCTATGTTGAACTATACGACTTTAAATATTAATGGAATACATAACCAAATGAAAAGGAAAAAACTGCTAAATTTACTGAAAAAAGAAAAAATTGATATAGCACTCGTACAAGAAACACACTTAACTGAAGTGGAACACAAGAAATTAAAGAGAGATTGGATAGGACATGTAACAGCAGCGTCATATAATTCAAAAGCTAGAGGAGTAGCTATATTAATCAGCAAAAATGTACCAATCAAAATAGAAGAGGAAATAATAGATCCAGCAGGGAGATATGTAATGATAAAATGTCAGATATATTCGGAGTTTTGGAATTTACTCAATGTATATTCACCTAACGAAGAAGATCAAAAATTTATGCAAGATATTTTTTTGAAGATAGCAGACACTCAAGGGAACATACTAATAGGGGGGGATTTCAACCTTAATTTGGATTCAAACATGGATAAAACTGGGAAAAAAAATTAACAGAAAGAACAAAGTAACCAAGTTTATAATTAAATTGATGCAAGAAATGCAACTTTTGGATATATGGAGGAAACAACACCCAAAGGAAAAGGAATATTCATATTATTCGGGTAGACATAAAACATACTCAAGAATAGACCTATTCCTGTTATCAGCTCGCATGCAAGACAGAGTTAGGAAAACAGAATATAAAGCTAGATTATTATTGGACCACTCACCCCGGTTATTGACAATAGAGTTAGAGGACATCCCACCAAGAATGTATAGATGGAGATTAAACTCCATGCTACTTAAAAGGCAGGATTTTAGAGAATTCTTCAAGGAGTTAAAGAAAATAATAAGGAAATTTTTATGGAAAGGGGGGAAACTGAGGATAGCACTAGATAAATTAACAGAATGGTATAAACAAGGAGGCTTACAACTACCAAACTTTAAAAATTATTATAGAGCTACACAATTAAAATACCTATCAGATTTTTATCAAACAAGGGAAAAGCCAGATTGGACTAGATTAGAACTAGATTAAATAGGGGAGAAGATACCTGAACATATTATATAAATGGGATGAAAAATTGGTACAACATAGGAATTCTCCAGTATTGCATCATCTGCTCAACATTTGGAAGAAGATTCATGTAGAAAGGAATAAAACAAATTACCAATTACCAAAACTAATACTGAAGCAAAATCAGCTAATCCCTTTTACAATAGATAACCTTTCCTTTAGAGAATGGGAGAAAAAAGGGATCAAAAGAATAGAAAATTGTTTTTCAGGAAATAAATTATTATCTACCAACTGAAATCCTACTTGAAGGACAAATTGGGAAGCAGTCTGAGGTTACCAGAGGAAAATAATTTTGAATATGTGATTACAGACACAATGATAATCAAAAAATGTAACAAGCATGTATTTTAAACTACAAGAAAAGGAGAATGAGGAAACAAATGGTAAAACTAAACAAAAATGGGTACAAGATCTAAACAAAGATAAAGAATGAAACATGGGAGAAGTTATGCTCAGGAACTATGAGAAATACAATAAACACGAGGTTACGTATGATGCAATATAACTGGATACACAGGCTATACATTACACCTCAAAAGTTAAATAAATGGGACTCAACAGTATCTGACAGATGTTTTCGCTGTAAAAAGGAAATGGGAACAACAATTCATGCAATTTGGACATGTGAGAAAGTGAAAACATTTTGGGAAGATCCAAACCAGATATTAAATAAAATCACAAAAAGCAATATACCAAAAAACCCAGAGATCTTCCTCCTAAGTAACATAAAAAACAAAGAATTTGGACTCGATTTGGATGGTGCACAAAAAAGATTTGTTATGTTAGCCCTAGCTGTAGCAAAAAATATGCATTATGTCAGCCTGGAAATTAGAAGATAACTTGAGAATACAACAATGGTATATAGAAATGAATAAATGTATTCCATTAGAAAAAATAACATCTAATTTAAGAAATAACATTACAATATTTGAACAAATATGGGAGCCATACATGAAACATAATAGAGAAAAGCTACCGTGGACATCTACCACCTAAAATGACAGAAGGAGAAGAGAATGAAAAGAACGGACTCAGTGGAATTTCTTGTTTGTTCTTATTGAGTGACAGCATTGTTTCGTGGGTTTAATGTATCTTATATTCTGAACTTTAAATAAATGGGAGGGGAGGTCAGGAGGGAGGGAGGGGAGGGGAGGAGAAAACGACACTGTATATATTTAAGAAGGAAAATGTATATATCTTGATCAATATGGTTTATAGTGTGAAAAATTTTAAAAAAAATTTTTTTAAATCCGATAAAAGGGAGTTCGGTATATTGGCCAAAGTTTGGATCCGACGAGGACTGGATGTGTCAGGCATTGAACATCTGGCTCTACCAAAATCAAAGAGGTAAAACCGAGAGCAGAGAATATGCAGCCTGTTGGCTCAGTGGATCGTTTGATCAAATGATTTTGAGCGAAAAGGAATGCAAGAACAAGAAGGATGAGGAACCTTCTGCCCCTGAAATACAAGGATGGGATGTGTTACATTCCCTTCCTTCACCTTATGTTCCCCCTGTGCCGGCTCCTATCTCCCCCCTCTTACCTACGCTTTACCCTTATTTACCTTCCCCTCCTCCTCCATAGTTAGAGAAAGAAGAAGAAAGTAGGGGTGGTATGATGACCAACTCACAGAGTACAAGATTACCACCTCAATTGACACAAGAGGGAGGAGACTGATTATGAGGGTCATTCAGAATAGTGTGAGACCCTTCGGGAGGAAAGGGCAGAACCCTTTGATTTGTCTCCCGGAGGGCAGGAACCTAAACATCATAGAGGAGAGGATAAGCCAGAAATTAACTGGATGAGACCTTTACGAGAGGTTCCCTTGGGAGCGGATGTGGGGTTCTCGGGTTCGTAAATGTTCCTCTGACTCGTACGGAGGTGCGCAATTTTAAGAAGGAAATGACCTCCCGGAAACACCAAGGGGGACCAGAGGCAATACCTGGGGAACTTAAATTCCCCCTGGTAAACCCGAATTGGGATAAGAATACTAATGATGGTCACACACGAATGGAGAAATATAGGATTAATCTAATAAAAGGAATGAAGGAGTCTGTTCCAAAAGGACAGAACTTTAAGAAGGCATTTGAGGTTCTCCAAGGTCCCAAAGAGACCCCCTCTGCATTTCTGAATAGATTGTGTGCGGCAATACAGCAATATGGCGGGGTTGGATATGGAATCCCCAGCAGGTGAACAGTTGGTATTGACAGGCTTTGTTACTAATTCAGCCCCAGATATCAGGAAGAAATTACAAAAAGTCAGAGAATTGGCATGAACAGGGAATAACACAGGTTTTACAGATCGCACAAAGGGCATACGTCCAGAGATCTGAAGATAAACAGAAAGGAAAGGCTAAGATTTTGATGCAGGCAGTCAAGGAAGTTGTGGAGGGACAGCAGGGAAATGTTAGGAGCTGTGTGCCAGCTCCTGGACGTTTGGAGGAGCGCCAGGAGTAGGGAAGAAGAGACCAGAGCAGAGGCAGGGGTAGAGGAGAATTCCAGGGACGACGACCATTCCCGGGACCCCATGGAGACCCTGGTAGAAATTGGGAAACAGGAGCATTAGTTTGCTATTATTGTAAAAAGGAGGGACACTTTAAGAAGGAATGTCCAATGCGAGCCAGGGAGACGCGATCTTATGCATTGATGGAGGCAGATCATGAATAGGGGGCTCATGGTTCTCAGTCAATACACACCGAGGGGCTGCACGGAGAACCATGGGTAAATTTAAGCATAGGACCCCACAGAGACAAGATGACTTTTCTAGTAGATTCTGGGGCAGCCGGTCTAGTATTTTACAACGGCCCAAGGGTGTTAAAACAGAAGGGACAGTGATGATTTCGGGAGTGGGAGGAAGAGATTTTACGGTCCCTATACTAAAGAATGTAAGGATACAAATGGGAGAAAAGATAATAACAGAGGATATTTTACTAGTTCCCCAAGCTGGAGTTTGCTTGTTGGGATGGGATTTACAGGGCCAATTGGCTATCGGTACCAGACCACAGGGAACTGGTATCAGGGTTCAATTTTATAACCATATAACCACTTACAGCACAGAACAGGCCAGTTCTGCCCTACTAGTCCATGCTGTAACAAATCCCCACCCTCCTAGTCCCACTGACCAGCACCCGGTCCATACCCCTCTAGTCCCCTCCTATCCATGTAACGATCCAGTCTTTCCTTAAATGTAACCAATGATCCCGCCTCGACCACGTCTGTCGGAAGCCCATTCCACATCCCTACCACCCTTTGCGTAAAGAAATTTCCCCTCATGTTCCCCTTATAATTTTCCCCCTTCAATCTTAAACCATGCCCTCTAGTTTGAATCTCCCCCACTCTTAATTGAAAAAGCCTATCCACGTTTACTCTGTCTGTCCCTTTTAAAATCTTAAACACCTCTATCAAGTCCCCTCTCAATCTTCTACGCTCCAGAGAAAAAAGCCCCAGTCTGCACAACCTGCAACTCAAACCTTGAAATCCTGTCAACATTCTCGTGAACCTTCTCTGCACTCTCTCTATATCTTTCCTATAATTTGGTGACCAAAACTGTACATAGTACTCCAAATTTGGCCTCACCAATGCCTTGTACAATTTCATCATAACCTCCCTACTCTTGAATTCAATACTCCGATTTATGAAGGCCAACATTCCAAATGCCTTCTTCACCACACCATCTACCCGAGTATCAGCCTTGAGGGTACTATTTACCATAACTCCTAAATCCCTTTGTTGCTCTGCACATCTCAATAGCCTACCATTTAATGCATATGACCTATTTAGATTTGCCTTTCCAAAATGTAACACCTCACACTTATCTGTATTAAATTCCATCAACCATTTCTCAGCCCACACCTCCAGCCTTACTAAATCACCTTCCTAGTCACCGGCCTCCAATTGGACAAACAATTTTCTACCACTACTCTCTGACACCTCCCATCCAACCATTGCTGAATCCATTTCACTACCTCCTCATTTATACCTAATGCCTCCACCTTTTTTCCCTAACCTCCTGTGGGGAACTTTGTCAAAAGCTTTACTAAAGTCTAAATAGACAACATCCACAGCTTTCCCTTCATCAACCTTTTTTGTAACCCCCTCGAAAAACTCAATCAGGTTTGTCAAGCATGATCTACCCCTGACAAAACCATGCTGATTACTCCCTATCAATCCCTGTACCTCCAAATATTTGTAAATACCATCCCTCAGAACACTTTCCATCAACTTACCCACCACAGACGTCAGACTCACGGTCCTATAATTCCCAGGTTTACATTTGGACCCTTTCTTAAACAATGGAACCACATGCGCTACCCTTCAACCCACCCCTGAACCTGTAACTCCTCCCTCCTGGAAACCCCATAAAAGCTGTTACACCCAAACTCCTTCCTCAGTACCTGCCTTGGAACCGGGCCAGCAACATGTGAGATGTGTTGATGTCCAAAGGTGATTAAAGCCTATTAATCACATCTCTTGGTCTAAAGTAGCTGATCGATGGCGCTACAATTTAATCACTTTAAATGTAAATAGTGGATCACAGATGGTTTGCATGTTGGCATCATCATTGAATAGTTACAGCAGAGATGGAGATACAGCGCAATGTATCTGTGATGGCTCTCTACCACAGCAACTCTCCTGCTCCAACCTCAGCCCTTTCTATTACTTGACAAGTTTTCTTCACCACATACTTATCCAATTACTCTGGAAACTACCTTCTTGACATTTTCTTTTTTTTTTAAACTTTATTTATTTGTTCAAAAAAAAATGACATGACATATACAGCAATTAAACATGAACATTTTTTTATATTTATAAAAAAGAGAAAAAAATCCCCCCCCCCTTCAGCCAACTCTCCTAAGGAGAGCCATGAAAAATTAAAATATTTAAAAAAGTTAAATGTACATATTAAAATCTAATCGATATAAATTGAAATGTAAATATTCTGAGTATAACAGCCACTTATTAATAAAAAAATTATAATTATCATGTGAAACATACACAATTTTTTCCATTTTTAAACAATATTTCATCTCATTATGCCATCTATTAATAGCAATCATATTTGTATCTTTCCATGTACTACCAATACATTTTTGCGCTTCGGATAAAGCTAAATATACAAAAGCAAGTAAACTTATCTAATCCCAAGCCTTTCAGAGGTTGCAAACTACCCAATAAAAATACTGTTGGATCTAAAACTATTTTAATCATATGCAGATATTCTAAAAACGATTGAATTTTCTTCTAAAAAATTTGTATATGTATACATGACCAAACAGCATGAAAGTTCCAACCGTATCACTACATCTAAAACACAAATCTGATTCATTAAAACCATATATTTTTTAATTTTTCAGGTGTCAAATATAATTGATGTAAAAAATGGTAAATAATCATTGCATAACGTGCATTTATCAATCTAGTTACACTATCATAACAGATATCTAACCAATCCTCTTCAGAAAGAGTAAAACCAATATCCGCTTCCCATTTGATTTTAGATCTATCCCAGTCCTTTTTATCCATACCATCCTGTAATATTTGATACATAAATGAAATATAACCCTTCTCTGGTACCTTCATAAGAGAAGTCTCAAATTTAGTCATTTTAGGTAAAATCATATCTCTACCAAACATAAATTTTACCAAAGATCGAATTTCATAATAAAGAAATAAAGAATTCTTATCAATACCAAAATCTTCCCTCATCTGATTAAAAGATAAAAACTTACCCTCTTTAAAACAATCTCCCAAATTTTTCACACCTTTAAATCTCCAATGCAATAAACTTTGATTATGTATTGAAAAAGAAATAAGTTGATTATTATACAACGGAGAACCTATCATTTTATTTTTCTTTATCCATAACTTCATTAAATGTTTTAGTATAGGCATATTATTTTGTTGTAAAAAATTCATATTCCACCTAAACAAAAATTGATGTATTTCAAATTCAGAAATACTTGCCATCTCAATTTTAGCCCAACTAGGAGGCAGTACCAAATCCATCAATGAACTAATAAATTTAAGTTGGGCTGCCTCATAATAATTTTGAAAATGTGGTAAAAGTAATCCCCTCCATAAAAACTCACTCACCATTTTATTTAAATCTCGAAAAAAAATTTATCAAGTAAATACGGAATAGATTGAAACAAATATTGTATATGCGGAAAGATATTAATCTTAATTGTATTTATCCTTCCCATTAAATTAATAGGTAAATCTTTCCATTTAATCAAATCAGTTTTAATTTTTTTCATTAACAGAGCATAATTTAATTTATATAAAGATTGATAATTAACATTGAAAATTATACCCAGATATTTAATTCAATCAGTCCACTTCAAATTAATAATATTCTTATAAACTGAATAATCTCCTTCACTTACCAGCAATATTTCACTTTTTTCCCCCAATTAAGTTTATATCCAGAAAGACATCATATTGTATTAAACATTCCTTCAAATGCAAAAGTGACTGAGCTGGATTTGTTAAATACGCCAATACCTCATCAGCAAATAAATTAATTTTATACTCCTCATCTAAAATTTTCATAGCTTGTATCTGTGTATTTTATCTTATCAACTGTACTAAAGGTTCAATCACTAACGCAAACAAAGCTGGTGATAAAGGACAACCTTGACGAGTTGATCAAGTTAACTTAAAAGATCCCAAAATCAAACCATTCATCAATACTCTAGCTACCGGTTTACTATATAAAGGCCTAATCTAGCCAATAAAAGGACCAAACTTAAATTTCTCCAAAACTTTAAACAAAAAATTCCATTCAACTCTATCAAATGCTTTTCCTGCATCTAAGGATATCACCATCGGATGATCTAAAGATTGTCGAAATCTATTAATCAAACTGATCACTCGCAAAATATTATCCAATGCATATCTATTCTTTATAAAACCTGTTTGATCAATATGAATCAACTTTGGTAAAAATTTAGCCAATCTATTTGCTAATACTTTAGCTATTATTTTATAATCTACATTTAACAATGAAATTGGTCTATATGAAGATACCTTCAAAGGATCTCTATATTTTTTAGGAATTACTGTAATTAAAGCACTAGAACAAGACTCAGGTAAATCATAGTGTTCTCCAACTTGATGTAATACATCCCCAAACACTGTAGATAAATCATCATAAAAAATTTTATAAAATTCAACCAAAAATCCATCATCACCAGGAGATTTACCATTTGGCATTTCCAGCATAGCCATTTTAATTTCAGAATCAGTAAATGGTTCTTCTAACTCCTGTATATCTCCATCCTCTAATGTCGGTAAATTCAACTGTGATTAAAAAAAAATCAATTGATCCAGTTTCCTGTTTTCTTTCAGATGTATATAACTTTTTATAAAATGAATAAAATTCATCATTAATCTCACAGGTTTATAAGTAATAAGAGAATTCCATCTAACAGCATTAATAGTCCTCGATATCTGTTCTTTCTTTAATTGCCACGCCAATACATTGTGAGCTTTCTCTCCCCATTCGTAATACCATTGTTTAGTCCTATTAATCACACATTCAAATTGATAAGATTGCAAGATGTATTTTAAATTCAGCCTAGATAATTCTATTTTCTGTACCATCTTTCTGAAATTCCTTTTCTAACTCACTGATCTGTTTCTCCAAGACTCTGATTTAATCGATTTTTTTTTATTTCAGAAGTATTACTAATTATTTGTCCTCTCAAATAGGCTTTCATAGCATCCCATAATACAAACTTACTTTGAACAGATTTAGAATTTTCAAAAAAAATGTTTTTTCAAAAAAAATCAATAAATTCTGTATTTTTAACAACATTGTATTAAATCTCCAACGATAAGCTATTTGAATTTTCTCAGAAGTTTCATATGTAAAATATAACAGAATGATCTGAAATCACCTGACTTTTATATTCCGCTTGTTGTATTTTCCCTTGTAAATGTGCCGATACTAAAAAGTCAATCTTTGAAAACAATTCATGTCTAGATGAATAAAAGGAAAAATCTTTCTCTGTTAGATTAAGACGTCTCCAAATATCTAGTAAATTAAGATCTTTCATCAGCACTTGGACGTGGATTGCAATCTTGGATTTTTAAACTTTCTTTGGAGATTTGTCTAACAAAGGTTCCAAAACACAATTAAAATCACCACCAACTAAAATATTATCATTATCTTCACCCAAACATAAAAATTCATCCCAAATAAATATTAAGTCCAAAATTCACTAAAAATCTTACAATTCAATTTAAGAATACAACCTGCCATTTCCTCCATTGATTGTAATTCAAAAGATAAATTTTTATGTATCAAAATTGCTACTCCTTTAGCTCTAGAATTAAATGAAGAAAAATATACATGCCCAACCCAATCCCTTTTTAATTTCACACTTTCCTTCTCATTCAAATGTGTTTCTTGTAAAAAGGCAATATCAATTTTCATTTTCTTAATATACGCTAAGACTCGCTTACGTTTAATCATACTATTTAATCCTTGAACATTAAAAGTAGCAAACCTCAACTTCGACATATCTACTATTATTACTAAATACCAATAATATCTTTAAATAAAAACTCAAATCAACGTATATAGGACCTCCAATTTAAAAAAAAACAAATTAAAAACTAAGAAAAAAGTTTTTTAAAAATTTAAAAAATTTAAAATCACCCCCCCCCAAAAAAATACTACCAAAAGGTAGTAATCCCCTAAACAAAAATTGGGTGTGTATCACTCACCAGTGGCTGATGACTAGTAAAGAACTTAGTGCAAATCTCTCCCTTCCCAGCCAAACAATCAGCAACATCCAAGTATCATAATAAAAAGAAAAAATAAAATAAGAAAATTTTTCTTTTCATCCAAAAGACTCCAATCTTGAAGATCCCATTTCAGAAGGAGGTGGACTCTTTCCATTCTCATTTTTCCCATTTCTGCCATTTCTTCCCTTTCCAGAACTACCAGATTTTTCTTTAGGAGAAAATGGTGGGCTACATCTTCGTCCTCTTATATCCGGCAATGAGTCAGCAAAAATCATTGCTTCACAATCAGTTTCAAAAAAGCAAAATTGATATTCTCCATAAAAGACCTTCAACACTGCAGGGTAACGAAAAGTAGACTTATAACCTTTACGCCACAAGACTTCTTTAACTGGATTCAATCGACGTCGACATTGAATGACATCTTGACTCAGATCAGGATTTTTAAAAAAGACACAACTATTCTGAATCAATAATGGGGTTTGTCGTCTCGCTTTTTGTACTGCAAGTCGAAATATTGCTTCTCTATCCAAATAACTCCAGACATCGAATTATTACCAGTCTCAGGGGTTGACCAGCTGAGGGTATTCTTCTTAAAGCTCTATGGGCTCTTTCCAGTGCCAACCCCACAGAGAAAAATTCTTGTCCTAATATTTGCAGAATCCAGTCTTTAAAGAAACGAAGAGGGTCTTGTCCTTCTATACCTTCTGGCAAACCAACAATTTTCACATTATTCCTTCTGCTTTTATTTTCCAAATAATCTGTTTTTCTTTCTAGCTCCTTCTCACGATCTCCTAATTCTATGACTGATTTTTCCACCTTCAACACTTTTTCTGTTAGAACTCACTTGTTGTTTACAGTCCAAAAAAAATCAGTCTGAAATTTTTTAAATTCTTCATAAGATGCATCCACACATGTCTTAACCATATTTAATTCTGAACTTATACCAGCATTCATTTGAACCATCTCATTCATTAGAGATGTCAACATTGGTTGAATAACTGCATTCAATTGCATACATTGAAAATCAGTAAATCTCAGCTCTGCTCTCTCTGACATGGTGGCAGAACAAGGTAACTGCAACTCCTGCTGCAATTCAACAGAAGGCATTTTAAAAGTTTTACTGCAGGTCTGGACTCCCAGCAACGGCATCCCGACTTCTTCAGGGAGTCGCCGCTGGTCTTCCCCTGCATGTTGTAGTTTTCTCATCCATTCGCGAAAAAAAACAAACGATTTAATCAGATTGTAATGCTGCCTGATGCATTTCCTTTTCAGCCTCCACAGGCGATCCTTGGGATTTAAGCAATGAAGAAATTGAGCCTGGGGCTGTTTCAAGTCGTCTAAGCCCCAGATCTTCAGCACTTCGAAAATGTATCTTCTTTTGAACTTGAGATTTAGTCTTTTTACCATTAGTGGCCATAATAATTCCTTAATACTTTGAACTAAAATTTAAAAAGTTTAAACTTGGAAACAAAGGGTTAAAAAACGGATATTTAAAAGTCTGGCCAGAGAGGTCGAGACTGCACATCTAGACTCTACGCCATCTTGCCACACCCCCTCCCCTTGACATTTTCAAGGAAAACATTCTAGACTGCAACCACATGCTGCATTTTTTTTTAATATTAAAATTACGTCTCTTCCTTCAGTTTTAAATATCAAGAACTTACTGGAGAAACACCTAATCTTCCATCTGGGCACTCAACTGGAGGGCATTAATATCTATTTCTCTTGTTTCTGCTAGCCTACTCCCTGTTCTTCCTCTCTTTCCCATTCCTTGGACTTCTTCCCTCCAACTATCCACTCCCTTCCCTCTCCATTCACAGAGCCATGCCCTCCTCCTCCTGTTTCCTGGTGTGCCCTCCCTCCTTTATCCACCTATTACCTCCTGCCTGTGGGTCTGTGGTCATCCCCCACACTATTTTGTTCAGGCACCTGCCCACATTTTGCTCATACCTTGATGAAGGGGCTCAAGGCCGAAACATTGGTTATATATCTTTATATTTGCTCCATAAACTGTTTGACCTGATGCATTTCTCCAACCATGTGTTTTTACTTTATCTACAATGCCTATAGACCTTTGTGTTTTATGACTGATGGCAGGCTCACTGACTAATAATTTCCTGAATTATTCTTTGAGCCTTCTTAAACAGAACACGAGCTATTGTTCAATCCTCTGGCACCTCACCCATGGCTAACAACATTATCAATACTAGGTCCCCTATAATTTTTGTCAAAGCCACCCTTAAGGTCAGAGAGATCATCTTAATCTGGGGATGTATTCACTATGGTTTACCTCAAGACAGCAAGCGCCTCCTCCTCTTTAATCTGTATATTTTTAGTGCCCATGACTTCACAGCAGTTTTGCCTTACATTTACAGACTCCCCATGTAAATACACATGCCATTGACCCATTTAAGATCTTCCCTCATCCCTTTTGGCTCCATATATCAACAACCACTCATCTTCAATAAGACCACACTTTTGTGTGGTCCTTTTGTTCCTGATATAGCTGTAGGTGATTTTCCTTCAATTAAAAAAAAATTAGGCATACAGCAGGTATCTGGTCCTTTCGCCCAATTACACCCAGGGAGTTGGAAGGAAACTGGAGCACCCGGAGAAAACCCACACAGACACAGGGAGAATGTACAAACTCCTTCCTTGGGACCTTGATTGTTGGGACTGGATAAGCCTTGAGCTAAGCATGACACTAACCATGCCGTCCTGCTAAATCAACCTCATGACTTATTTCAGCTCTCTTGATTTTCTTTTTCCTTAAGTGATATCTTGCATTTCTTTTCCATATACTCAAGTACCTCAGTGCTTCCAATATATGCTATGCACCCACTTCTTCTTAACCAGGGCCCATACTCTGTAGTGTTGGTAGCTTTTGACTTTTCTCCTAATTCCTCCAATTGAAAATATCAACAAATTTAAAAAAAAACCTAAACTAAAAAAGGCATCCACTCCTCTCTCCCTCCACCCCCCAATAGCTCAAACTTCGATCATGAAGCAAGGTGGAAATCAAGGAACATTGGCCTGGAATTTGACAGCACAGAACCAAGCACTTTTGACTACCCCAACTCTTTAGATTAGTGTCATATCCATAAATGGGCCCCACATCTTTTGGAAGTTTATTTCTGAATCTTTAATAGCTTATCTAATTTTTTTTCTAAACTCAGATAAGACCCGATATCACTGTGCATGTGAAAGGGGGAGTATGGTCTTTCCATTTCATCAGAATTACACGCTGGCCAGCCAAGTAAAAGATAAAATTCGACTGAGTTGGAGTCAATAAGACTTCATCTTCTTGGGATGCAGGTAGTCCTCAACATAGGACTGTAAATGGGGCCTGATTGTTTTTCAGTCGAATTTGCATGTCTTAATCAGGTAGTAAAGCAATTTTCTTCCAAAAAAAATTCAACAAATGAAACTTTAATGAAGAATCTCACCACAAGTACATTATTTTAATTTCTGTCCTATGGGAGGGTGGATGCAACTTATGAAGGTCGAAGACTACCTGTAGTCAGAATAGATCAATTAAAAGAGCCAGGTTCTAATTTGACTAAGAATCACCTATAATGATTTTTAATTTTTTTTTTTAAAAAGAAAACCAGTTAAATATAACAGATCATGGCTTTGCTCAACCGTGAATTACACATATTTTAGAAAATTTCTTGCAGAACGAGAGGAGACGGAAAGACCATTGTAAACCTTTTCCTTTTTTAAAAGAAGTTTATAATTCATTCTTAAAGAACTTTCTCCTTTCTTTCAGGTTGGGTCTTTTTGGGCCATTATTGCCAATGAACGTTGGCCCTTGGAATTATGTTCATCTTTTTCCTCTATTTTTAAATGTACAGCCCATTGTTTATTGATCAAATACCAATAGAATTTTTTTTTTAAAAAGTAAAACCAATACCAGCAATAGCTCCACGTCAGCCTTTTCTCTCTTTTTTTAAATCACCCCCTGACCCAAGCAACTTGTGAGCCAATTCCCGTTACTCCAACGCGGAAGGGTCCCGGGTCCCTTGCGCTTGCTCCTCCCGTGTGAGGAACCCGGGCTCGGTCCGCCGCTCACGGAAAGACGCGCTCGGTCTATGACTGCTACACGAAAACGCAGCCGGAGAAAGCGGGGTGTTTGGGGAGGGGAGGGGGACCCTCTGCCCGGCCACACTCAGCACTGGCAACGTTTCAGGAGCCGTTCGGAGGACTCCCGTGTAAACTTTGACTGAACTGCCCGGTGGTTGCCGGGTCGCTGCCCGGCCCCTGTGTCCAACTTGACCTCGGTACTTTACAACGACCGGGCAAACACTGCCGAAGAATACGCTCTTAATGGCAAATAAAGAGACCGATTTAAAATAACATCTAACATTTTAGAATCGTCGACAACAGACAAAAAAAACCCCACCATTAATGAAAGAAATGGACAAATACGTGGTCAAAATCGTGAAGAACTCGGACTTCACTTCGGACGCTACACCCCTTGCTGGAACTTGTCCAGCGACTGGAGAATCACTTACTGTCGCTCAGATCCTGCCGGTCGATTTCCGCGCCTCCACCGCGTGTTAAATGTGTGAATCCCTCTCCGGTGCAAAGTGGTCACGTTCAGGTAGCGGACGAACGATCCCGTTGACATCAGGACACCTGCTTTCTTTTCCGCTCTGTTTCCCACCAGGAATCCCGTGGTTCTGGGGGCTTCTACATCGTGGTTACGCTTACTTTGAGTTTAGGAAGTCCAACAAAAGGAACTCCATGACTTTTATGGAGTAAGACGTGATTCAGTGACATACAGCGTTTTCACTGGCACGTTGAACACAATACAAGGATTTCACTTCCCACTGATTTCTTTCCCCAGTCAGTAATTACACTGAGAAATTGCTGCCAGTTTCAGTCATTTTGCTTTACTCGTCAGGTAAGGCTGAACCACACCCAATTTGAACTCTGATAGAACTAAAACAGGTGAAAGTCTTTGTAAGAAAACATCTCCCTTACCTTTCACAGCACAGAAACAAGACCTTTGCCCCCATCAATCTGTCAGCCGTTTACATGCATTCTGGTTGTCGTATTTGACGGCATACAGGACACACTGGCATATAAGATACTCCTCCCCCCCTCCCCATTTTTAGAGTGAAATTTTAGGAAAAATTTGTTTGTGTATTTATGGGTACCCAGTAAGTTGGCTATGGGTTCCTCCTGCAAGGCCCCTCGTATGTGCATGCATGTGTGTGTGTCTGCCTTCACTCACCTTTATGGAAACCCTCCAGCCTTGCATGGCTGAGACGCCAACGCCTCCTCACACATGAGCAACAGCGATAACATGTCCTCCTGCCTGCGACACATCGAGGCTCAGGCCGCTTCCCTCCCCCCCACACACCGTGCAAATGCCGATTGATTGTCAGCATGTATGTGAGGGCAGGAGGGAGAGAAGCCAGTCACCAGGACAACGGGCAGGGCCCACCATCACGGGGAGCAGATGATCGATCGCTTGCTTTGAGGGGAGTGCTGGGCCTTGGTGTTCAAACTCCATGCTGTCTTTATTCAATGAACAGAGCCCCCTGAGCAAATTGAAGAGGTGCATGGGGGTAGGGGGGGAGCTGGCAGTGAGCGGCCTGTTGAGCCAGTATGATAGTTCTTTTCTTATTCTTTCCTCATTCTCATAAATGTCCCCTTATGTCTGCTGCTAGATCCTATCCTTCACCTTCAGGAAAAGATTGATGAGGGCAGAGCAGTGGATGTTGTGTATATGGTCTTAGTCAAGTCAAGTCAATTGTCATCTGATTGCACAAGTACAACCTGATCTCTGTTTTCCGGTCCTCAGTTCAAAACATGCAGACATAACGCACATACAGACAAACAATACAGATCAGGACAAGTATTCATATATACAAAAGAATTTGTTTCATATATATGAGTGTCTTTGATGGTTAGTGTGAGCAGTTCCTTTGGCCATTCAGCATTCTGACTGCCCGTAGGAAGAAGCTGTTCCTCAGCCTGACAGTGCTGGGCTATGATACTTCTGCAACCCTTCCCCGATGGGAGCAACTGAAAGATGCTGTGTGCAGTTTGGAAGGGGTCCTCAATTATTTTGGGTGCCCTCTTCATACAATGATCCTGGTAGATCACATCAATGGGGGGGAGGACAGGGTGGTGGGGTGGGGGAGGGAGACTCCAGTGATTCTCTCTGCCACTCTTATGGTCCTATGGATTGACCTCTGATCCATTTCTCTGCAGCAACCGTACCTCACTGTAAAGCAGCCAACCAGGATGTTCCTGGAGAGGTCCTGTGGATGGTTGATATGATAATGGTATGGTAGCCTTGCCCGCTCAGTCTTCTCAGGGAGTGCAGTTGCTGATGCACCTCCCTAGCAAGTGAGGAGATGTTGAGTGTCCACGATAGATCACTAGTTACGTGAACTAAAAAGAACTTGGTGCTCTCCACTCTCTGTCCACTGCAAAGTTATAAATGTGTAGTGGAGGGTAATTGTTCCTGGTCCCTCTGAAGTCCATGATTATCTCCTTCATCTTGACCACATTGAGATTCAGTTTGTTACTCTCACACGATAGCATGAGATTTTCCACCTCTTCTCTGCAGTGCAACTCATCATTGTTGCTGATGAGGCCAACTACTGTCATGTCATCTGCACACTTGATAACTCTGTTAGAGTTGGAGCCTGCTCCTGTTCACAGTACTGACCCACAACTTAAGCAAAACCATTGATATTGTTCCATATGGCAGGCTAGACTGGAAGATTAAATCACATTGGATCCAAGAAAAGAGCTGACCCACTGGATTCAAAATTGGCTGTGTCCAGAGGTGTGGCAGAGAGGTTGGTACTAGTTTCAGTGTTGTTTGTAATCTATAGTAATGGTTTAGTTGAAGGTGTTGTGTACATACTAGGTAAATTTGTGGATGACACCAAAATTGTTGGTGTCATGGACATTCATGAAGGATATCTTAATTTACCACAGGATTTGGATCAGTAGGGAAATGGGGGGTGGGGGGCATTGAGTGGCAAATGTAATTTAACTCTAAGCTTGGGGTATTGCACTATGGTGAGCAAAACTAAGGCAGGACTTGAGCATGGTGAATGTAGTGCCCTGGAGAATGCTGAAAAAATACAGAGACCAGGTGCTATAGGTGCATAGTTTCTTGAAAGTGTAACTCAGGTGGATAAGGTGATGAAGAAAGCATTTGGCATGCTTGCTTTCACTGGGCACAGTATAGAGTACAAAATTTGGGACCTCGGGATTCTGATGTACAAGGCATCGATTAGACCACATATAGACTACTGTGTGTAGTTCTGATTGTCTGTGTTTTTCACAGGTATGGTTATGTTAAAAACATAGAGAACTTACAGCACAATACAGCCCCTTCAGCCCACAAATTTGTGCTAAGCTTGTCCCTACCTTAGAAATTACTAGGCTTTCCCATAGCCCTCTATTTTTCTAAGCTCCATGTACCTATCCAAAAGTCTCTTAAAGGACCCTAACGCATCCTCCTCCATTACCGCTGCTGGCAGTCCATTCCACGCACCTTCCACTCTGCGTAAAAAAAAACTTACCCCTGACATCTCCTCTGTACCTACTCCCCATGTGGCAACCATTTCAGCCCTGGGAAAAAGACTCTGACTATTTACGCGATCATCTTATCAGGTCACCTCTTATCCTCCACCGCTCCAAGGAGAAAAGGCCCAATTCACTCAACCTGTTCTCATAAGGCATGCTTCCTAAACTAGGCAACATCCTTGTAAACTCCTCTGCACCCTTTCGATGGCTTCCACATCCTTCCAGTAGTGAGGTGACCAGAACTGTGCATAGTACTGATTGTCCAGTTAAATGAATTACATCAATAAGTTGGAAGTAATACAGAGGAGATTCACCAGGATGTTGCCGAGACTGGAGGGTTGATTTAGAGGGAGAGGTTGAATCTTCAATCCCTAGAGTGAAGGAAGATGAGGGGCAAAGATAAAATGAATGCTGTTTTTTTTCCCCAGTGCAAATTATTCTAGAACTGGAGGACAAAGGTTTAAGTTGAGGGGAAAAATTTAGGAGGGATCTGAGAGGCAACATTTTCACTGTCTCTGGAATGAGCTCCCAGAAGAAATTGTAAAAGTGGGCACAATAACAACATTCAAAAGATATTTGGATAGATTTATGGATACGATACACTTAGAGTGAATAAATGCAGGCAAATGAGATTTGCCCAGAATGCTGGATTAACTGGCATGGGCTAGTTGGGCAACAGTCCTGTTGGCTGTAGGGCTTTGCTGCCACTGTGGGGGTGTACAACAATCTGAGAAGAATGGATCGGGTGAATGCACAGAGTCTTCTGCCCAGATATCGAGAATCAGAAGACATGTTTAAGGTGAGGTGGGAGGAGTTTTATTAGGAACACAAGGGGTAATGTCTTTTACACAGAGGGTGGTGGGGTATATGAAACAAGCTGCCGTAAGAGGTTGCTGAGGCAGGTACTCTTGCAATGTTGAAGAAAAATTTGGACAAATAGTGGGATAGGATCCATGTAGGGGGATGTCAGCCAAAAGCAAGCAAGTGTAACTAGTGTGGGTGGGACATTTTTGTCGGCTTGAGCAAGATGGGCTGAGGGGCCAGTTTCCACGTTGACTATGATTCTGTGTCCGGTTTATTTACTCATTTCCCCTGCACTTTCACTTCAGCAGTACAAGTTATTTAACATTTCTCTATTGAATGATGAAGTGGTAAAGGCCAAACTGGATCTACTGATGGGCAAAGAAGAGCAAAGCTTCCTTCGAGCCTGCCAAGCCCCTCACCACTGATAAATTGAGCAATTCCCCTGCTAATGCTTCTATTAACACAGTGAAACCTGGCTCACCCCTTCCATTGTATTGACCATGACTATAACATCATCTGCAAATGCAGTTACAAACCCTTTGTCCTATGAATCTTGTGCCAAACCTCATGCAGTGAGAACCACACAGTCATGGGGAAAATGCAAATTCCACACAAGGCGGTGCACTGTGGATGGTGGAGGGTCACGTGACCTCTCTGTCTGGAACCTAGTCGGAAGTGGCATCACCTGCCAATCAAGGTTAGACTCTACCCACCCATTAGTGGACACCTAACCACTGGCCCCCTTAAATCACTTAGTGATTCCCCATCTTACAGCACTTTAAAGCCCAATCATGGGCAACAGCTCATTCCTTTTGCTCCTTGGTACTGACTAACGTATGCTGCTCTATGCCAGGTAGTGATCTGTGGACATCACTGGAGGAGTTGTTGGTAAGTTGTGCTCTGCACTTGCAGTGGGATTGTGTGGGAATACTTAGCATTGAGCCACACCCTGTTGTGTACAGGGAACCGGGAATGCGTGTTGAAGGCCCCATCTTGTAAGAGTGTGCTAGTTACCAAATATTATTGCGCATGTGAAATAAAGAGAGAGAGACAGTAGGTGCCCATTGGCATCAGAGATTGCTGTATCCAATGTGAGTGCTTACATTGTTTTAGTATCAAGTGTTGTTTTGTGTCTTCCCCGTTATGATTTTCCCTTGTATGCATAAAGGTCGTCCTTTGTTTGTTTAGCCTGTGTCTGGACTCGCTTCTCTGTGAACCCACGGAGCCTGATTTAATCTTATGTAACAGTTGGACAGGGAGGTTGAAATTGAAGATGGGTCGAGAGCTGTAAGGCAGCAGTACCAACTGCTCCACCCCCATGCCTTAACACCAATAACACAATATCAATGGGCCCTCATTATGTTCAACACTCTCAGATTCAACCAGTGCTCTCAACTTCACCAATCCTTCATTGTGATCAATGGTTCACGTAACGGTCAGCGCAACGATATTATAGAAGAGCAACCAGGGTTCAAATCTGACACTGTCTGTATGGAGTTTGTACTTTCTCCCCGTGACCTGCTTGGATTTTCTCTGAGTACTCTGGTTTCCTCCCACCCACCAAAACATACAGGCTTGGCAGGTTAATTGGATGCAATTGGGATGCACAGGTTTCATGAGCCAGAAAAGCCTTTTACTATGCTGTATTATAAAAAAGAATGCTGGCTGAAACAGGTTCCTTGCCATCAGCCATCCTTCACCATATCCAACTTCTTGCTGTAACTAATCTCCTGTGTTACATCTCAAACTTAGCAACAGAAAACGCTATTCAAAAGGGTTAGAATTTAACTCTATATTTATTAACGACTATTAACAATCCACTGTCTTAACACAATTAACCCTATATAAATATTTATACCAAATATACAGATATCATGTATTTTGTGTATGTGAAAAGCCCAGACCATTACAGTCTGTGCCCAATACTCAAAATGGAAAATCCCAGGTCAGTCTAGTTAAGTAAGATCAAGTTAAGTAAGTCAGTCCAAAAACACAGTCCACAGAATTCAATCTCAAAGTTCAATGTCCAAGTTCAGTTCTTTAAATGATAACAAAGGGATGTCAAACTGAACGTTGGAGAGAGAAATGATTGATGTTGTGTCTCAGTTAACTTACAAATCCTTTTGCAGGCTTCCTCAGATGACTTCTCTTGGTTCTCAAAGTGGTTTTTAACCACCTCGCTTATGAGGCATGTGCATTTCACACAGCTGTCTCACAAGAAGATTCAAAATGATCTTTTCAGTCACACTTGAATTCAGTCTTTCCCCTGAGAAGGGGGGGTGGGGGTCAGGCAGAACCATTCTCAAACACAGAGCATGTGGTGTCTCTGTGTATCCTTCTTGGCTGCTCCAAGCTGAAGTCTCTGCTTCACAGTTAGATTCTTCCCTGTTCTTAAAAGTTCCAAGCAATTAATATATATATCTCTCTCTCTTATATCTCAATGTATCCTCCCTCCCTCTCTCTCTCTCTTTCTCTCTCTCTCTGCACAGCTTGACCTTGGCAGTCAGCACTGATAGTCCACAATCCAAAAGGTCAGTCCATGGTCCATAGCACCTGCTATAACTGATTATTGATTTTTGCTTTAACAGAGTTTTGGCTGTATCTACCTGACACTGTCCCTTCTAGAACTGAGTAGGGTGTACATTTGAAGTTTTTGCAATACCGTTTAAATCATTTTTTTTGGAAACACACTGTAATAAATATGGTAACCTATGACCATGTCCACCTTTAGGAATGGATACCCTAGAACTAACCCATATTCACTAACAGCCCTATAACTAAAACCCTACTATCAGTGAACCCCTCCTACTGTACTATAGGCTTCCCAATAGTCAGAGGGGATTAGAGCAGCAAAGGTGTAGAGGAAATGCAGTTAGCTGTAGGAATAATAAGGTTGTAATAGTTGGTGATTTCAACATCTTTAATATTGCCTGGGGCTCATATCGTCTAAAGAGTTTGGATGTGGTGGAATTTATTAAATGGATTCAAGAAAGTTTTCTCAAAACAATGACCCAACTAGAGAGGGCACAATGCTGAACCCCCTCTTCGCAAATTTGGCAGGGCAAGTGACTGAGGTGTCACTGCAGGAGCGCTTGGGATCTGTAACTAGCTCCTCTCATTTTCAAATGGCTATGGAAGCAGGTAAGACTGGTCCACAAGTTAAACTCCTAAATCGGGGCAAGGCTCATTTTGAAGGTATTAGACAGGAACTTGCAAAGATTGATTGAGAGAGGCTGTTTGCAGGTAAAGTGATGTCTGGCAAATGGAAAACTTTAAAAAAAGAAATAGGGAGAGTTCCAGAACAACATGTTCCTGTTAAAGAGAAAGGCAAGGCTGGCAGGATGAAGCAACTGTGGATGATCAAAGATATTGAGGACCTGGTCAAGAAAAAGGAGACATGTGTCAAGTTGTAGACAGGTGAAAACAAACAGATCCTTTGAATATCGGGATAGAGTTCACCTAAAAGGGAAATTAGAAGAGTAAGAAGGGAGGTATGAGATGGCTCTGGCCAATAAGGTTAAGAATATTTTAGAGGCAATAGAGTAACCTTATAGTAAATAGAGCCCCTTTAAGATCAACAAGGCTATTTATATGTGAAACCACAGAATATAAGTGAAGGACTAAATTAATATTCCTCCTCTGTATTTACCATGGAGAAAGATGTGATGATTAGGGAACTCAGGGAAGTAAATAGCAATGTGTTAAAGAAAGTCTATGTTCCAGAAGAGCAGGTGCTGGAGTCAAAGTGGTAGATAATCCCCAGAGTCCAGACAAGTGTATCCTAGGACAATATGGGAAGCTGCGGAAGAAATTTGGTTAATTTTAAATTTAAATGTAGCCATACAGCACGGTGACAGACCCTTCCAGCCCATGCTGCCCAATTCACCTACAACCCCTGTGTACTTTTTTTGGAAGGTGGGAAGAAACTGGAGTACCTGGAGGAAACCAACACTGCCACAGGGTAAATGTACAAACTCCGTACAGGCAGGGCTGGATTTTAACCCAGGTCTCTGGTGCTGAAATAGTGTTGTGTTAACCGCTACACTAACCATGCCACCCAAATCTGATTGTCAGGCACAGTTGAGATTTGCACCAAAATTCTTACTCAGCGAATAAAGAATAAAAAATCTAGTCATATACATTATATTAAAAATAGTTAATATATACGTATGAATATTCAGTTACCATTAGTGCACAAAAAATGTAGCGTTGCAATAGTGCACACAATCCAATTTGTGGTGTTGGAACAGTCCACAGAACATTGCAGCATAGAAACAGGCCATTCGGCCCTTCATGTCTGTGCCAAACCATTTTTCTGCCTGGTCCCTCTGACCTGCACCCAGTCCAAAGCCATCCATACCTCTCCTATCCATGTATCTGTCCAAATTCTTCTTAAATGTTAAGAGTGAGCCCACATTCACCACCTCAGCTGGCAGCTCCCAACAGTCTCTGTGCGAAGAGGTTCCCCTTCATGTTCCCCCTAAACCTTTCCCCTTTCACTCTTAGCCCATGTTCTCTTGTTTGTATCTCACCTACCCTCAGTGGAAAAAGCCGATCGACATTTACTCTGTCGATCCCAGTGGTTCTCAATCTTTTTTCCTTTCACTCAATACCACTTTAAGTATTCCCCATGCCATCGGTGCTCCGTGATTAGTAAGGGATTGCATAAGGTGGTATGTGAGTGAGAAGGGAAGACTGAGAACCACTGCTCTAGACCCAATTGCTACTGAAATATTTTGCTTGAGAAAAATTGTCTTTGGCCCAGTTCCTTTGGAGTTATGAAACTGTGCACATAACGAGTCAATTAGGTACAATTAAAACAATGTTTTTCAAACATTTTCTTTCCACCCACATACCACCTTAAGCAATCCCTTACTAATCACAGAGCACCTAAGACATTGAGAATACTTAAAGTGGTATGTGAGTGGAAGGAAAAAAGGTTGAGAACCACTGGTCTATCCCCTCATAATTTTAAATACCTCTATCAAATCTCCCCTCATTCTTCTACGCTCCAAGGAATAAAGTCCTAACCTGTTTCACTGTTGACTGTAATTCAGTTCCTGAAGTCCAGGCAACATCCAAATAAATCTTCTCTGCACTCTTTCTATCTTATTGATATCTTTCCTGTAGTTAGGTGACCAAAACTGTACATAATTCTCCAAATTTGGCCTCACCAATGTCTCATACATTACCATAAGGTGGCATGGTTGGCATTGTGGTTAGTGCAATGCCTTTACAGAGCCAGCAATCAGGACCAGACCATAGTTTGAGTTCTGCGCTCTCTGTAAGGATTTTGTACACTCTCCCCGTGTCTGTATGGGTTTCCTCCCACCATTCAAAAGGTACCAGGGGTGTAGGTGAATGGGGTGTAAATTGGGTGGCTCCGACTCATGAGCCGAAATGGCCTTTTACCATCCTGAATGTCTAAAATTTATTCCAACTCCTCTACTCAATACTTTGATTTCTGAAGCCAATGTGTCAAAGCTCTTTTTACAACCCTGTCCATCTGGAAACCTGAGACCAGTGGGGTGCTGCAGAAATTGGCGCCGTGTCCAACGTTGTGTGTCATCTATATCAGCAACTTGGTTGACAATGTAATTAGCATTATGAGAAAGTCTGTGAACAACATTGATTTTTGTGGACGGTGAAGAAGGTGGTCTAAAATCATTACAAGGTCCCAATGAAGAGGAAAAGTGGATCAAGGAGTGGCAGATGGAAGTTAGTTCAGACAAGTGTTCTTTAGTGAGTTAAACCAGGGCAGAACTAACAGAATGAAGGCAAAGCCCTGCAGAGTGTTGTAGAACAGAAAGATTTGAGGTACAGGTACAGAGTTACATGAAGGTGGAACACAGGTGGCAAGGTGGTGAAGAAGATGTTTGGCATGCTTGCCTTCATTGGTCAGGTGTTACGGAGTCCAGAGGACCCCAAAACCCAGCAGCAATAGATATGCACCACAACACAAAGGGGTACTTAAACAAAAGTTGCTTTTAATTATCTTTGAACATGAAAACAGAATTAAACTTTAACTTATTACTATCAACTTGCTTAACCTACTTAGCCCCCCTCTAATTCCAAGCGTACGTGTGTGTGATATATATATATATATATATATATATATATATGTGTAGAAAAGTTCTTTGGTTCACAATGCCACTGGTTGCAGGCAATTCTTGTCCTGTGCACAAAAGTTAGCCTTAATAAAGTTCACCAGGCTTTGGTGCTTAACAGGCAAATGGTTACCACTCATACAATGCCTCAACTCTTACACTTAATCCCTGACCAATGAAGGCACTTGTGTGAAACATGTTTCTCAGCACCCTGTCAAGACTATGTCACCACATCCAGGGAACTATATATCTGTATAGCTAAGTCTCTCAGCCCTTCATTGCTCTTCCAGTCCCTGCCCATTTACTGTGTTCAGTCTGCCCTAGTTAAACTTTCCAAAATGCATCACCTCACATTTATCTAATTAAATTCCATCTCCCACTCTTTGGTCCACTTTCCAAGATGATCTAGATTCTGTCGTAATCTTAGAATCCCTTCTTCACTGTCCAGTATACCACCTGATTTGATCATCTACAAACTTACTAACGATGCTAAACTACATTCCCATCCAAGTCTTTAATATTAAAGACAAAAAACAGTGAACTCAGCCCCTGTTCCCTGCAGAACATCATTGGTCACTTGGCTCCAAGCTGAAGAACAACCCTCCACAATCACACTCTGTCTCCATCCATCAAGCCAGTTCTGTATCCAATTGTCTCATGCTATATCTCATGGGCCAGGTGACCATGTGGGACCTCGTCAAAGGGCCTTGCAAAAGTCCATACAGACAATATCTATCACCTTGCCCTCCTCAATGCTTTTGGTCACCTCTTCAAATTATTCAATTAAATTTGCGAGACACAATTCGCCATGCACAAAGACATGCTGACCCCTCCGAATCAGGTAGCTTCCAAATGCAGCTGGAGAGAAAAGAAAAGTCTCACTGACCTCACATTAATGCCAATGACCTCCTTCAATGAACCCCATCAAAACCTACATTTTGACTTACCAACCACACTTCCCAAAGTTCCCATTCCGAAATGGCTACTCCGCAAGGAACTAGCTTCCTTTTATTTGCTGCTAAAATTGTGGGAAGGAAAGCTAAGCTGGAAATTAAAATGTCAGACAAGCTTCAGTAGGCATCTTGCAAACCCTCAGCAAATGAACACTGACAAAATATGAAAAGTGGCCACATAATTAACCTGACTTTGGATTACGCTGCAGTCCACCACAGTTGTAAAGCAAACACTGTTTAAAATTCATATTTACGTTCACAGAAATTCATGGTGTCAATCATTAAACAGATGGAACACAACTTAGATCGAGTTTATTTTGGAAGCTGAGACCCAATCACTAACTAAATACCTCTAAATCATCAACATGATTTCTAGCCAGTGGTGAACACCTCAAGGCTTAGCCACTCCTGTTACAAAAAAACCTCTCCATTCTTCAGTTCAAAAGATTTGCTCAAATAGTTGTTCTGACATCTACCCAAACTGGCGCAAAGGTTTTTTTTAAAACTAGCCTCTCTGGCCAGTCGAAGTTTGCATTAGGAAGCAAAACAATTTTAAGGATTAGATTCGGTGTGTCTGCTGCAGCATTTTCATCATGGAACCTACCAACAGGCCAGCTGCTCTGATCACATGACCTGAGAGGTAGCGGGTTACTCAACCTGTGTGGGAGCCTGTGCCAGCTGCGACTGTACACAGCACTGCCCAGAAGCTCAATGGCACACCATGGTTTTCTCAATATATATTTTTAAAATAATTTCCAGGTTGTTTTGTATAATCCTGAAATGTGACTGAAAAGTTCATTCCAAGCATTAACTTAATGCCCGGACAGAATTTTGGCATCAGAGCCATGTCCTTATTTTAGACTGGCTTTCAGCTGCCCCATTCAATATTTCAATTCCTTGCATGGATTATGCTCTCTGTGTCTTTACCAAAGGCATATGGAGTTGTTCTACTGCACTGATAGAAATAAGTATTAGTAATGATAGAATAGCAAAATATACAAATACTAGAAATTCTTATTAGGTCTACAGCTGTGGAATGAGAAAGAGACCTAGCAATGCAAACCATGCGAGGAATGCCAATATTAAGCAGGGCAAAGAAAACACACTCAGATATGATATGTCATTTTGAGGGATGTGCAGATGAGCTATGATGTAGTTAAAAGGCAAGTGAGCTTTCATTCTTTGTAAGATGTGTTGGGTAGCAAATTGGCAGTAACCAGCAAAGGAATACAGAGTGCTGAGGAACGGCATGTTGATCTGCTGAGTCTCCTGCTGGGAGGTGCGGGACACTCACAAGGCTTAATTTAAACCTGCCGGTCCTGTGGATCGGCAGCAAACTTGTAGTGATGTCCCACCTTGTCCCGTGGAGCCCGGGACATGCGGTATATAAAAGAAGCCTGTAAACTCTGAATAAATCATTCTTGAGTTGACTAGTCTGGTGTGTGTGTTTGTATTACTTTAATAGCTCTACCTCACTGACAAAAGGCAAAGGAGGAAAAACCCAACACCCAACCCCAACCAACCAATTTTCCCCTGCAACTGCTGCAACCGTGTCTGCCTGTCCCGCATCGGACTTGTCAGCCACAAACGAGCCTGCAGCTGACGTGGACTTTTACCCCCTCCATAAATCTTCGTCCGCGAAGCCAAGCCAAAGAAAAGAATAGCTCTACCATAGTAGCCGCTCCAATTGGTGACCCTGACTGCAAGATTCAGCCGAAGCCTGAGTCTACAGTCATAATGGACGCAGCTGCCGCCATGGCAGCAGTTAACACAGTTGGACCTCACTTGCCTCCTTTCTGGACCCATCAACCTTGGGTTTGGCTTATTCAGGCTGAAACCCAGTTTCGTCTTTGGGGCATAACGGCGGAGGACACAAAGTTCTGGCATGTCGTAGGTGCGTTGGATACCGCTACCGTATCTCGAGTAAGTGAATTTATTCCCAATCCCCTGGCAGAAAACCAGTACACCAGGTTCCACCAGTTTCTCCTGAATATACTGGAATTGACAAGACATGAGTGCGGCATGTGGCTTTTGAACATGTTAAAGCCTGGGTAACAGGAATACATCAGACCTAATGAATGAAATGCTTGCATTAGCGGATGGTCACTGTCATTGTCTGCTCTTTGAAACCCTATTCCTATCAAAGCTCCCAATTTGTGTTCCCATACCCATCGCTAACGTGGATTTCCACCATCCCCATGACAGCACTGGAGGCTCACAGGGTCTATTATACAAGAGTCTGCTCAAATACAGCCTGTTTTGGCAACAAATACATCTCCCGCCACCTACAAGGCTCCTGTACCTGCAGTTCAATCAAAGAAGGAACGTGCTGACATGCGTCAAGACTGGTGTTTTTACCATCGCCATTGTGAAGAAAATGCTTATAAATATATCCAGCCATGTATCTATTAAAGGAAAAAGGCGGGAAATCACTATTGTAAATAGTGGCCTTCGCAGCTGGCGCAAATATGGGCCTATATCTTCAAGACGACGCGGGTAAGTGCAAGTTTCTTGTAGACACAGGTTCTGAGGTCAGTTTACTCCCGCCGACCTATTTTGAAAGAACGCATAAACAATAACACCTGGCTCTTCGAGCGGCAAATGGAACTACCATTCCCAGCTTTGGCACACGACAAATTACAATTGGAATAGGAGCTTCTGTTGCTCAGCCCATTTTGGGTGCAGACTTTTAACAATTCCATGACTTACTGGTGGACATGAAATGGGAGGAAATTGGTTCATGCCACCTCTTTTCAGACATACCCACACGCTGCACAAGGATGCCTATGCTGCCCTGCTCAACAAATTTCCCTGTATTCTCACTTCTAATTTCAATGCCTCAAAAACAACCCATGGTGTGCCTCATTACATAGACATTTCAGGCCCACCAATTTATGCCAGGGCTTGTCATCTTCCTCCTGATAAACTGCTGCAAGCAAAGGCGGAGTTTACGGCAATGGAGGAATTGGTATCATTTGATACTCCAACAGTCCTTGGGCATCACCATTACACATGGTACCCGAAAAAACAGATGGATGGAGACCCTGTGGTGATTACCATAGGCTTAACGATGTGGGCATCCACCTAAGGCACACACAATTGGCGTTTTAGTTTCCAGCAGTGATTCTGAGGGGGGGGGGGTTGATGTAGCGGCTGGGTAGCAGGTTGAGCGGGCACACAACGCGGTATCACTAACTTTCACTGGTGCAGTAGTACACGAGGGATACTGAGTGTCGAGGAACAGCACATTGATCTGCTGAGTCTCCTGCCAGAAGGTGTGGGAGATTTGCAAGGCTAATTTAAACCTAAATCGGCAGCAAATTCGTAGTGATGTCCCACCTTGATCTGTGGAGCCCGGGACATGCGATATATAAAAGAAGCCTGTAAACCCTGAATAAATCAATCTTGAGTTGACTAATCTGGCGTGTGTATTTGTATTACTTTAGTAGTTCAACCATAGTAGCCGCTACAAAGGTTCCATTATTGTCACCTTTTCAGCCCACAAGCCCGTACCACCCAATTACATCCAATCAACCTATGCTCCTGGTACCTTTTGAAGGATGAGAGGAAACTGGAGCACCCGGAAGAAACCCACCAGATATGAACTCCTGACAGAGAATGTAGATTTGTACCTGGGTCATTGGCACTGTAAAAGTGTTGCACTAACCATGCCCTCCAATAATGATGATGGCATATCTCAAAGTTTCAATGAGAAAGAGCACTTGTAAGAAGTAGAAAAGGTGGAAAAAGAGAATCTGAAAATCTTTTAGATCTAGCTTAAGAACTGAAATACCAGCCAAACCAATAAACAAACTCAGGGATCAGGGACCATTTATCCCAATGCTTCCTCATCGGCAGACCCCCAAGCAGTGCAGATCAGTAACATCACCTCCTCCTTGCTGACCATCAACAGACTGACATGGTTGTGTGCTTAGTTCCCTGCTCTATTCCCTCTTCACTTACAATAGTGAAGGTTGGATCCAATGCACCTATATATTTGCTGTCACCACTGTTGCCCAAATAATGGGAAATGGTGAATCAGAATATAGGGTGGAGATGGAGAATCTAGTTGGGTGGTGCTAGTTCCTCACTTTTCTCTAGTTTTTTGTACTAGTTTTTTTATTTTTTAATATCTGGTATTTATGTAATTGTAATTTATGGTAATTTTGCTGTCACAAAGCAACAAATTTCATGACACATGTTCATGTCAATAAACCTCATTCTGATTCTGCTTCCGAACATTCTTGCTCTCAATGATGACAAGCTTATTGTGGACTTCAGGAAAGGGGGGGGGGGGGCAAGAGATCTCATGTCAGTCTCCATTGATGGGATGGCTGAGGAGAGGGTTTGTACCTTTAAGTTCTTAGCTGTTCACACATTGGAGAATCTCTCCTGGAGCCAGTACATCAAGGCAATTGTGACTAAGGCATACCAATCTACTACATTGGAGAGACTGGACGCAAACTGGGAGATTGATTGGTTGAGCTCCTTTGCTCTGTCGGCTACAATATCAGGGAACTCCCAGTGATCGACCCTTTCAATTCCACATCCAATTCACATGCTTGCATGTCTGCCCATAGCACTGTCAAATCAAGGCCACCCACATATTGGAGGAGCATATTCCATCTGGCACTCTCCAACCAGATGGTATTAAGATGGACTTCTCCAGTTTCTGTTAGTGTACATCCTTGCCTCTCTCTCTCTTTTCCTATCCCTCTCTCTCCTTTCCTCCAGCTTCCCACGTTGTTCCTTCTCCATTCAGAGAGCTACCCCCTCCCCCCTTGCTTCTCAGCATTTCCCCCCCCCCCCCATACCTCTTTCTCAGGGTGTGTGCTCCTACCCCTGCCCTTCCCCCCCCCCCCCACCTTTTTATTCAGACACTTGCCTGCTTTCTGCTCAGGTCCAAAAAATCGGTTATGCAGGCACCACATGACCTGCTGAGCTCCTCCAGCACTTTTGTGTATTGCATTACAATCACAGCATTTCCTGTTTGATACCCAGTGCCTTAACTTGCTGAGAAGACTGAGATTTGGCACGTCATTGAACTTCTATTGGTGTACTGTGGCAAGTATACGGCCTTTGGAAACTCGAGAGCACAGGAACTCAGTGGCAAACCTAGAAGGGTCCATCACAGTTATTGACCTTGGATCCATAAATAACATTTATAGAGCCACTGCCTCAAGCAGGCACCCAACATCATAAAAGATCCCCATCTTCCTGCTCACACTCTCTTCTCACTGCTACCTTCAGGCAGAGGATACAACAGCCTGAAGTCCAGCACTTTGTAGATTCAAGAACAATTTCTTTCTGACTGCCATCAAGCTCTTGAATGTTCACCTAGTTCCCTAACCCTAGCCACAAACTAGACTGGGACCACCTGCAAAACTGAAATGTCACTTTTTTATTGCACCTGTTTCGACTGAATATTTATTTTGCATTAATTATCTCGTTTCCTTTCTTGACATGCTACAGTGATTTAATTTATTATGCGATTGGAGTTGGTGGATCTTACAAGCCTGTGAGGCTGCAGCAAGTAATAATTTCAGTGCTCTGTGCATTGTCCTTGTGTGTATGACAATAGACTCTCATCTCATCTTTCACAACGTTAGTTATCCCAAAGCACTTTATTTTTATCATGCTCTCAATTCTGATTAGTGTGAAAACACAGCAACTATTTAGGTGTAGCAGTGTCCCACAAGATTTGTGAAAAGATATAGTTTCATCTAATTTAGTAATATTGGTTGAGAGATAACAGTTGTTTAAACCATCAAAAGAATTGCTCTCTTCTTTGAATGGTGCTGTGGAATCCCACTTTTATCTGAACAAACATCATTTAATATTTTGCCTGAAGTGTAGCAGCTTGAGGTTAACCCACCCCCTTGCTTTTGGCTAAGTGTACACTCCTTTTCTTAAGCCAGACCAGAGCTTTCAATACAGTTACAAATGTACAACTTTCTGACTGAAAAGACCATGAGAACAGAAGAAATGGAAGCGATCTCACCCATTCCACATAACCATAAATGAATGTGTGCCCAGGCACAATTCCAACAACATCTACAAGTTTGCCGATGACACCACAGTTGTCGATAGAATCACAAGCAGCAAAGAGGAAGCGTCCAGGAGGGAGATCGGTCAGCTCGTTGTTGAGTGGTGTCACACCTACAGCCTTGCGCTCAACGTTAGCAAAATCAAGAAGATGCTTGTGGACTTCAGGCAAAAGTCAGGGGAACATGACCAAGTTCTCATTGAGGGCTCAGTAGTGGAGAGGGTCAAGAACTTCAAATTCCTGGGTGTCCACATCTCCTGGAGCCTCTACGTTGATTAAATCACAAAGAAGACTTGCCAGTGGATATACTTTGTGAGGTGTCTGAAGCAGTTTGATAGGTCACCGAAGACTAACATAATAACATAACAATTACAGCACGGAAACAGGCCATTAGGCCCTTCTAGTCCGCACCGAACCAAACACCCCTTTCTAGTCCCACCTCCCTGCACAATGCCCATAACCCTCCATCTTCTTCTCATCCATATACCCGTCCAACCTTTTCTTAAATAATACAATTGACTCCGCCGCCACTATTTCTCCCGGAAGATCATTCCACACGGCTACCACTCTCTGAGTAAAGAAGTTCCCCCTCATGTTACCTCTAAACCTCTGCCCCTTAATTCTTAACTCATGTCCTCTTGTTTTAATCTCTCCTCCTCTTAACGGAAATAGTCTATCCACATCCACTCTGTCTATCCCTTTCATAATCTTAAATACTTCTATCAAATCCCCTCTCAACCTTCTACGCTCCAAAGAATAAAGACCTAATCTGTCCAATCTCTCCCTATACTCTAGATGCTTAAACCCAGGTAACATTCTGGTAAACCTTCTCTGCACTCTCTCCACTCTGTTTATATCCTTCCTATAATTAGGCGACCAGAACTGCACACAGAACTCCAAATTAGGCCGCACCAACATCTTATACAATCTCAACATCACCTCCCAACTCCTATATTCCATGCAATGATTGATAAAGGTCAGCATACTAAAAGCCTTCTTCACCACCCTATTCACGTGAGTTTCTACCTTCAGGGAACGATGTACCGTTACTCCTAAATCTTTCTGGTCTTCTGTATTCCTCAATGCTCTCCCATTTACCACGTATGTCCTATTCTGATTCTTCTTACCAAAATGAAGCACCTCACACTTATCAGCATTAAATTCCATCTGCCATTTTTCAGCCCACTTTTCTAAGCAGCCCAAATCCCTCTGCAATCCTTGAAAACCTTCTTCATTATCCACTATTCCACCTATCTTAGTATCGTCTGCATATTTACTAATCCAATTCACCACCCCATCATCTAGATCATTAATGTATATAACGAACAACAATGGGCCCAATACAGATCCTTGAGGCACACCACTGGTCACCGGCCTCCAACCTGACAGACAATTATCCACTACCACTCTCTGGCCTCTCCCTCTCAGCCAATGTTCAATCCATTTGACTATCTTAAAATTTATACCTAAAGACTGCACCTTCCTAACTAACCTTCCATGTGGTACCTTATCGAAGGCCTTACTGAAGTCCATATAGACAACATCCACTGCACTACCCTCATCCACATTCCTAGTCACCTCTTCAAAAAATTCAATCAGATTGGTCAAACATGACCTTCCTCCCACAAATCCATGTTGAGTGCTCCTGATCAGACCCTGTCTATCCAGATGTTTATAAGTACTATCTCTAAGAATTTTCTCCATTAATTTACCTACCACAGACGTCAAACTTACAGGCCGATAGTTGCCAGGCTTCCTCCTTGAACCCTTTTTAAATAACGGAACCACATGCGCAATGCGCCAATCCTCTGGCACTATCCCCATATCTAATGACATTTGGAAAATTACCGCCAGAGCCGCTGCTATTTCCTCCCTCACTTCTCTCAATGTCCTGGGGAAGATCCCGTCTGGTCCCGGAGACTTATCCACCTTTATATTCTTCAAAAGCCTTAAAACTACACCTTTTGTAATCTCTATATTCCCCATATTTACCCAATTTGCTTTTTTTATCTCACATCTCCCAATATCCTTCTCCTTAGTGAATACCGAAGAAAAGAAACTGTTCAATATCTCCCCCATTTCTCTAGGCTCCACACACAGTTTTCCGCTCTGATTTTCTAAGGGACCAATTTTGTCTCTAGCTTTCCTCTTACCATTAATATATTTGTAGAACTCTTTTGGATTAGTTTTCACCCTGCTTGCCATAGTTTTCTCGTACTCTCGAAAACTTGTACAGGTGTTCCATGGAGAGCATTCTGGCTGGTTGCATCACTGCCTGCTATGGAGGCACCAAATCTCAGGACCAGAATAAACTCCAGAGGGTTGTTTACTTGGCCTGTGACATCACAGGCACCAGACTTCACTCCATCAAGGACATTTACATGAGGGAGAGTCTTAAAAAAGCAGCTTTGATCCTCAAAGACCCCCACCACCCAGACCATGCCCTCTTCACTCTACTACCATGGGGGAAAAGGTGTAGGAGCCTAAGGTGAACATTCAACAGCACAAGGACGGCTTCTTCCCTGCTGCCGTCAGATTCCTGAATGATCAATGAACCAAAAACTGCCTTACTTTTCGTGCACTATTATTTTTATTTTTTTTATAGTAATGTTGTAAGATGGTTATAATATGAATGTTTGCTCTATGATGCTGCCACAAAACATCAAATTTCTTGACTTGTTCATGACAATAAATTCTGATTCATTAACTCCCCTACCATTCAAAAATCTAACTATCTGCTTCTCAATCGATCAAGATTTCTTTTTGGCTTTGTGCAAAATACATTTAATGAGGCTGTCTCTACTTGTTCACTGGACACAGAATTCCACAATCTCCACTCGGCTGGAGGAGCTCAATGGGTCAGTGGGTGAAATATAATGGTGGGTGATTCGAGGGGAACAACTGGGGGTAAAGAGGAGAGAAATCAGTGCAAAGATGACACAGTGGGAGAGGTGGGGCACAGACCCATGTGGAATTGGTGAAACATGATGGACAGAGGCAGTGGGTTCCCAAATGCCAGACATAGGAAGAGGGGAGGCAAGAACAACAAAGGGGTCAGGGTGGTGGAAGATGGAGTGGAGTGGGTGTTGAAAAGGCAAAGACTGCTCGTGCTGGAATGTGGTGAGAAATAGTGACAATGGTTTGACTGTATAAAGTGAGACCAGGTGGGTCCAAGGGTTGGGGGAGGGGGGGTGCGGAATACTGGGCAGAAGAATCCAGTGAGAAGAGGGGGTGGAGGAGGATGAGAAAGGATGGGGCAAGGTGAGGATGGGTGGGAAAGGGGACAAATAAATAAGGTGAAAATGGGAAGAGCAGAAAGGATACAGAAGATGAGGAGGACACTCAAGATTCAAAAGATTCCTTCATTGTCAGCTCTGACTGCAATGCCATTATTTTCATTACCTGTAATGCCATTATTTTCATTACCTGTAATTGGGAAATTCTATGTTCATAGAGAACCTCTCCAGTGGTTCTCAACCCTTTTCTTTCCACTCACGTACCACTTTAAGTATTCCCTATGCCGTTGGTGCTCTGTGATTAGTAAGGGATTGCTTAAGGTGGGATGTGGGTGGGAAGAAAAGGGTTGAAAACCACTGTTTTAATTGTCCCTAATTGACTCATTATGTGCACAGTTTCATAACTCCAAAGCAAATGGGCCAGACAATTTTTTCTCAAGTAAAATATTTCAGTAGCAATTGGGTCTAGAGCAGTGATTCTCAACTTTCCCTTCCCACTCACATCCCACCTTAAACAATCCCTTACTAATCACAGAGCACCGATGGCATAAGGGTTACTTAAAGTGGGATGTGAGTGGAAAGAAAAAGGTCAAGAACCACTGCTGTAGACTGATAGACAGAATATGAATTTTGTGCCTCTAGTTTTTATTGGGCCTCACTCTGGCAGTGGAGAAGGCCCACCCAGGACAGATGGTTTGGTGTGGGAATAGGAAGGGGAGTTGGTGACATGCAAGTGGGAGCTTATAATGTCGCACCGCAGACAGAGCATAGATACTCTGCAAAATGATCCCCAGGTCTGCATTTGATCTCACCATTGTATAGGAGGCAACATTGAGAGCACCAAAGGAAGTAGTTGAGGTTGAGGCCTAGGTGCAGAGGGCAGACGGGCTTCACCTTAAAAAAAAAATGAATTATTTAAAATAAAACTACATTAATTTCTGCCAGAGATCAAGATTGTGGTCACAGCTACCAATGATATTTATGCAAGCCATTATTTTCATTCTCTGTCTTTGCAAGGACCACAACTTGATTTCTGCAGAGTTTGCAAAATGAGTTCAGCCATTTTATGGCACACCATGTGATTCAGCCATTTTATAAATATAAGCTGCCTTGTAATTCTAACAGCAAAAGCTTTAAGCATTGAGATATAAACTATACTTCCACATTGTCAGCAATGCAACGAAGGAACCGTTGTGGGGTGGTGCTGGGGTAGGTTCAGAACCAGGACTGTCGCTTTTAGCCACCAAAATGGTAGGCACAGCTAGGTCCCATGTGAATATCCATGGCTACATTCTGATTTGAAGGAAATGATAGGCATCAAAAGAGAAATTAGGAAGGGTGAAAATGTGTTCTACAGGCGGGTGAAAATGTCGATGGGGGGGGGGGAAATGCTTAGAACATGGGTCCTAAAGGAAATAGAGGGGTTTTAGCCCTTCATGATGGGGTAATGGAGATGTACAGAGATTGGATACACATGGTGAAGATGAGACCGTAGGGCACATGGAATCAGAAGTTAGTGAAAAGGTGGAGAGCATGTGGCATACCCTGGATGTAGTTTGTGGAGATTCTGCACCAAAACTTTGTCTCCAAACTCCTTCACCTCAACTCATGATTAAGCAGACTTGTTGTCCCTGGTTTGCATAATGGCAGTAGTGAAGGATTTGTGCTCACAGCTCAAGAAGGACTTTAGGTCCTTCTTTCATTAGGTTTAATGGTTTCTCTTTCCTGAAATACAATCAGCTTATCCTTTGCTCAGTGTGATGTGGACCATGGAGTTTGGGCCAGAATTATTATCCAAGACAAATGGTTAAACTGGATGCCAAAAAAAGGATTTGCCGTGAGCCAAAAAAAATTGAAAAATAATCCTTAATCAGAGTGGAGGGGATTCTGAGACCGAGTAACATTTGAAAATATAATGGTTGAACAACGAAATGACCTTCATTGACAGGGTAAAAATATTCCTGGAAAGGTTGACATTTATTGTCTGTTCTTAATTGCCCTTGACTGACTCAAAAATGTGTTGACAGTCTGTAAGGAAAATGACGCTGAAAGAAAAGAGGACTTTGGGGGCATTCTTGGCTTATGGACTCAGCTGTGACATATGCCACAATCAATTTTATCTCCCAGTGCCCAGAAAGCAAATCTCTCAGTCCTGTTGAGTGTCTTCAAGAGGAGATGCTGATCAACTGAGAAATGCGTTTCCGTAATTGTTTATATCCAGATTTAATTACTGTTTAATTGCTCTCAGCTGGGAACACAGTGTTTCAGTGGGCAAGCAGTCGCAAGAATATTGCAGTCAGAGTCACGCAGCAGAGGACAGCCCCTTCATCCCACCTGGACCCAGCCGACCAAGTTGGCATTCTGGCAAACCCCACCTCCTTTATATATATATGTTAGAGCTAACCTGTTGGACTGCTTGCTGAAGAACCCTCATCACCGCACTGGGTACAATACGACATGCGAATTTAAACTCGGTGTTGTCTATGTCATCTGTATTACATGCATCAACACTAGCATACTCCATAAAGCCATCATCCTCTTCCTCCTACACCAACCAATCCAACGTATATTCATTTTGCCAAATTGTCCTGGATGTAGTGAACCTTTATCTATTGGAACAATCTCCTTGATGGCAACATGACAAAGCCTGTCCCGGAGTATATGTGGACCATATCAAATGTTTGACCCTCATTGTCCTCCTCCAAAATTTCAATCAGGCAAGACTGATTGTTCTTGATTAATCCCTGCCTCTCTAAATGCAGATTAATCCAGTTCCTCAATTTTTTTTTCCCAACAATTTTCCTGACACTGATATTCGACTCACAGACCTGTAATGACCACGTTTTCTGTCCTCTGGTCATCTTGTACCTCTTCCATGTCCAGAGACAATTTATTAATTTCTGCCAGAGTTCAAGACTGTGGTCACAGCTACCAAGATGCAGTGATATAGTAAAAGAGCAAACAGCCAGACTAGACACATCATACCAGTAAGATACAGGGCAGGGTTAACAGAGAGATATTAGATGCCATGGAACAAAAGCAGCAAAATTATTTTTTGAGGGTCACTCAGGAGCATGATAACGGCAGGAAAAAAAGATGTCATTGAATCTGGTGGTGTGCAATTTCATACTCATGAACTTTCTTTCAGATTTTTTTTGGAGGGGAGGGGTGGGATGATTTTTAAAAAAAATATTGGCTGCTTTTCCAAGGCACTGGGAGTTATAGGTGGAATCATTCAAAGAGAGGGAATGTGTGCCAGACGGAGACATGTTCACAAACCTCTGCTGTATCTTGCGGTACTGAGCAGAGCACTTCCTGTATCACACAGCAATGCACCTTGACAGGATACTTTCAAAAGCGCCCCTAGAGAGGTGCAAGTGACGTCAAATTTCCTTGGGCTTCTAAGGAAGTAGATGTGCTGGTGCACTTTCTTGGCCATTGCATTGATGTGAGTGGACCTGGACAAGCCTCTTGATTTGTTTACACATGAGAATTTAAAGCAGTCTACTATCTCCAACTATCAATGATGCAGACTGGGGAGTGAGCTTCATCCCTCTTCCAGAAATCTGTAACCAGATCTTTGGTCTTGCAGATACTGACCGAGCGATTTGTCGTCCTGCCACTAAAACTCTTGTCTCTCCAACTCCCTTCTGTACTCTGACCTGTCATTTGTTAGACATCCTGTCTCTGATGGCGGTGCCATCTGTGAAAGGGGTTGGAGCAATATTTGGACACATAGTCATGTGTGAACAGGGAGTATCATAGGGGGCTGAGTGCTATACCATGCTGTGCCCCGCTAATGAGGATGATTGTGGAGATGGTGCTGTCACTAATCCTCACTGAGTGTAACCTGCAGGATAGAGAGTTGTGGAGATGATTGCAGGGGGGAGTGCTGGGAACAAGGTCACGGAATTTGGGGATGAGTTTGTGTTGAACGTTGGATGTCAAGACAAATTGGGGATTGGACAGAAAATGTAGGTAGCATCGGAGAGAGAAGATTTAACATTATCATAAAGGACACTTGAAAAGATAATAGGGAGAGGACAAAATAGGTAAAATTTAGAAAAAAAATCAAAGCATTGCATAATTATATTAAGGCTGGTGCAGGTGTCCTTGTTGTCCACATATTCCAGGAGATGGCATCTGCTGTGGACCTGTTTCCCCAGCATGCGAACTACAGTAGGTGAATAATAGCTGGGACAAACCTCTTGAACCACTTCATGATGGTGCATGTCTGGACCACTAGCCAGTAGTCATTTAGACTTGTCACTGACTGCACATTAGGATGATAATGGCCTTCTTGCAGCAGGTGGTACTTCAGCCTGGAGGAGAGAGAGGTTAAAGATATGTGTGAACACTCTCACCAGCTGCTCTGAACAGGCACGGAGATCTGGATCAGTGACTCCATCTGGGCCAGTCACTGTCCACTGATAAACTCTCTGGTATGTTGATGAGGTGTCTGTGGTGGTGATTGTGGGTGCAGATGTGATCGAGGTAGTTGAGGTGGGTGCAACTAGCTGGCTGGCCCCCTGCTTGAAGAGAGCATGGAATGCATTGAGTGCATCATGGCAGGATGGGCTGGTGTTTGCTATTTTGCCTGGTTTCACTTTATAACCCATGATGGCATACATGAAGGTGTTCGGACCTTGCTGTTCAGCCATGGCTTCCGGTTGGTGAAACACAGATTGTTCTTGTTGGCACACAGTCTTGGATACATCCCTCCTGGTCCTCAAAACTCATCTCTTTTTAACTTTGCGAAGACATCTAATTCCCTTTCTTTTCCATTGGTAATTTGTTCTAGAATTCTAATATTCCCATCTGAATCCTCCAAATACATTGTTCTTTACCATATATATGAGAAGTATTCTTTTTAGACCTCACTCATGCCATTTTGTTCCACATAAAAATTGTCACTTTGATCCCAGAGGTATTCTACTTTTTTACCTGGTTACTCTCTTGCATTTAATACAATTATACAATCTTTTGAAATGTTTCTAAATCTTACCTATTTTGTGCTGACACTTTGCTCTCCTTATCTTTTCAGGTAACCCCTATGACGATATAAGCCCTCTTTCTGTTTCCTATTCCAGCCATATGCTACTTATATTTTCTCTCCAACCTGCAATATATCTTGAAATCCAACATTTCTGAACTTATAGACCTCACCTTTCACCGTATGGGAATATATTGGCCCTGAACTTTCATTATTTTAATGCTGACCGATTCCATCGTGCTCCATATAATCTACAATGTCTGATCCCAGTCCACTTTTGCCAGATCCTAATCTTTTGGTATTAAAAATAGCCTTCTCACAATTCAGGACCTTAATTTTCTGTGTATTCTTTTTCATTCTCATTAATAATGTTAATTCGGGGATTCTGTGCTGGAGTGGATGCTGGGAGGGAGCAATGTGCTGTGGAACTATTTCCTGGCGGCAGGCTTTGTATGGGTGAGGCGCCACCAGGGTCAGTGGAAGTGGCCCTGGGGTCCACGCCGTCTGTTGTCCGCCTCCATGCCCCCATTGGCTCCAGGCCTGGATTCAGAGGGGCGGACGGGCTCCACCTCAAAAAAATTAATTTAAAGGTAAAAATGAATTATTTAAAATAAAACTACATTAATTCTTACAGAATTATGGGCACTACATTCAAAATGCTGTCACGGACATTCTCTCTATTTGCCCATCAACGTTATCAAAACTCTGTTCTCTGGCAGGACTATTTATGTCATGGTTTAAAAATCTTTTCTGAATGCACTGTAAAAATTCCACTCCGCCTGTCTTTTACCTGAAGGCAATCCCTTTTAATACTGAGGAGATTAAAATCCTCTATTAATATTATCCAATTACTTGTTGGCTTGTAAGTGCTATGGGAAGCATTGATTGCTATACAATATCATTCTTTCTTCATGGCAAATGCTTTCCTTTACGTCTTCGTTAAGACAAGCACCACAAGCTACACAATCAACATGGCAATAAAAAGATTCGTTAGACGAACATTGTCTGCAGACTTTGTGAATCACATCAGCACTTAACAAAACCCATACCACAATTTTAAAAGATCACTAAAGTTCTAAAATAAAATCAGAAAATTTTGTAAATACTCTGAAACAATGAGAGTTCACATTTTAAGGTTTGATATCCTTGCATCAAAACATGATTAATCAATATAATGCTTGTGAGAAATCCTAGCTGAATGGTGTAACAACAACCACCTTGCACTCAATGTTAGCAAAACTAAGGAATTGATTATGGACTATAGGAGGGGAAACAAGGAGAACACAAACCAGTCCTCATCGAGGAATTAACAGTGGAGAGGGTAAGAAACTTCAAACTTCTGGGTGCAAACATCTTTGAAGATCTATCCTAGGGCCATCGTGAGGATGCAATCATGAGGAAAGCACACCAGAGGCTATATTCATTAGCCTGAGAAGATTCAGCATGTCACCAAAGACTTGCAAAGTTCCACAGGTGTACTGTGGAGAACATTCTGACTGGTTGCATCACAGTTTTGCATGGAGGAGCCAAAGCACAGGACAAGAAAAGGTTACAGAGACTTATAAACATGGTCAGTGCCATCATGGGCATCAGTCTTCACTCCATTAAGGGCGTCTTTAAGAGGCTGTGTCTTAAGAAAGCTGCCTCTAACATCAAGGACTCTCACCTCCCAGGCCATGTCCTTAACTCACTACTACCATCAGGAAGGAGGTACAGATGCCTAAAGACGCACACCAAACATTACAAAAACAGCTTTTCCCCTCCGCCATCAGTTTTTACAAACAGACAATGAGCCTTTGGACACCTCCTGCTTTTTTGTACTAGTTATTTATTTTTCGAATTTTGTATTTACAGAATTGTAAATTTAGCAATTTGTACCTGTAACACACAAAACTGCTGCCGCAAATTTAGTGACACACGTTCATGACAATAAACCTGATTCGGAACCTGATAGGTATACATTTTTCCAGACTAAATAAATTAAAATACTTACAGCTTTCAAACTTGCTGCTGTGAGTTAGGTAAAAAACTGTTTCTTCACTAAATATCGCTGCAACTTTGCAGCATTTGAGTAAGGAACAACAACTCTACACTTGAATATACTGATTAACTTTAAATTCCAAAAATTGAGCTGAAAAACAGTCATGGGATAACCACAAGGATTCCATCAGCAATAATTCAACTCTCAAGATTTCACTTCCACACGGTAATTTCCCATTAAAGTATGAAGTCTTCATCAAAATAAATTATCCTGCAGCTAAGTCTGAGTTTCTCCAAACACAGCAGATAGCATCTTTGAATGAAACATCATTCCTCTGAATGAAAAGATTCAGGGGAAGACGTGTCACAGTGATTAATGTAATATGATGAATATGGGCTTGCACCTCATGGTTTGGAAACCAGCAAACCTAATCAAACACAACTGGAAGGTTCATGGTATTGTCAAAGTAATTGCTACTTTATCAGAATCAGATATAATCGGATATATACCAGAGAGGAAACCAATACAAAGCCACTCTGTTATACAAGCTGAGCATCAAATTCTATGGTTAGAGTTAGAGTTGCATAGCTTGTAAAAATGCCTTAAAGCCCTTTCTGTATATATCAATCAACATCCCTTTCTGAGCTAATCCAATTTGTGTACATTTGGCCCACGTCAGTTCATGATTTACTCAGTTCATGATTGTCCAGACGCCTCTTAAATGTTATTATTTTTATTCTTCATCTGCTCAAGCAGCTTACTCCCAATCCCAGCCACTCTTGGGTTAAACAGTTCTCCTTTAAACTTCCTTCCTCTCTCAAACTTTTGTCTTCCTGTTTTAGACCTGCCATTCTCAATGGAGGCAATATGCCCCCTGGGGGCCACAGCACATTTGAGGGAGGGAAGGTGGTGCATGGACTGAAATCATAAAATATTTTTTAAGTAGTTGGTAGGAGAGAAGAATCCAACAAAACTTGACTGCTTCACAGGGAAGGGGAGGAGGTGGGGAGGGGGCATCATCTTTGAGCAGAACCCAAAGTGGGCATAGCTAAAAACAAAGGTTGAGAAAATGGCTGTTTCAGACATGGGAAACAGCATCTGATTATCCAATGGATCAAGTAACTGATTTTCTCGTGGTGAGGAGGGCAATGTGGCTGTCAGAATTGTGGAAGGGCTAGCTGGCTATAGACCAGATGAATCCAGCTCTCTAAAGGAAACAGTGTCCTCTCTCCCATCAGGAAAAGCAACATGTGCATACTGCAGGTTAGCATGAAACAGTTGAACACGTTCTACAAGCAGGTCAGATTTGCTGAGTCTGACATGTTTTCTTAATAAGACTTCTCTAGGCTCAGATAGCCAAGTCAGCAAGGTCGATCCAATCTTTGATTTTCTAGGGAAAGCAAAAATACATTGGTGAGGACTTTCATTGGTAGCTGTACAAAGCAGTGTGCGAATAGTGTGCAATGCCCCTGCAGCATGTCTTGCCAGCGGCTGGTGGGGAAACCTTTAGACTTCAGTGCAGGAGAGATAGCTTTCCAGATTGTACTATTACCATGCTCCACCTGATCATTATCTCGAGGGTTATAGCTTGTAGTATGACTAGTAGTGATTTCCCCTATCAAAAAATTATTGCCTAAGTCAGAGTTTCTGTGACCGTCGCAGGGTTGGTTCCTGGTCAAAGGTCAGTGAGGGTAAGCAGGGGCTGGGGGTAGGAGCCAGAGTTGAAGTGTGTGTGAGGTGTTGGATGGGTGGAGGGGGGTTGCAGGTTCGTCCCCCATGGTTGGAGTGAGTCCGGGGTGCCTGGGTGGTCTTGGGTATCCCACAGCTGTCTGGGGTTGGGGGAGTGGGTCAGGCCGGTGTGGTCCAAGAATGAAGGATGCTGTTGTGCTGTGGTGGATATTCTTGCTGGTCTCAGGCCCCTGTTTGAGACGGTGTCCTCCCTGCCGCTGCTGAACTTAACGTAAGTGTAGTTATGGTTTGCGTGTAGGAGGAACACCTGCTCAACCAGGGATTCAGCTTTGTGGGCCCGCACGTGTCTATGTAGGAGCACTGGTCCTGGGGTCGCGAGCCATGCTGGGAGAGATGTTCCTGTTGCCGATTTCCTAGGGAACGAAAACAGGCGTTCGTGAGGGGTCTCGTTGGTAGCTGTGCACAGGAGTGACCTGATGGCATGGAGTACATCGGGGAGGGTGTCCTGCCAGTACTCTATGGACCACCCCTTAGACTTAAGGGCCAGGAGGACTGCCTTCCAGATTACCCCATTTTTGTGCTCCACCTCTCGGGTTGTAACTAGTCATGCGACTAGTTGCAATGGCCCTTGCCATCAGGTACTGGCGTAGTGCCTCACTCATAAAACTAGACCCCCGATCACTGTGGATGAATGCAGGGTAGCCAAACATGGTGAATATCTATGTCAGTGCCCTGATGACGGTGGCTGTGGAAGTGTCTGAGCATGGGATGGTGAAAGGGAAGCAGGAGTACTCGTCTATGACCATGAGGAAATAGACATTCCGATTCATGGAAGGCGGTGGGGGGGGGGGCCCTGAAGTCAATGCTGAGGTGCTCGAAGGGCCGAGGAGCCTTTACAACGTGAGCCTGGGGCAGGCGGAAGAAGCGGGGCATGCATTCCGTGCAGACCCGGCACACCTCGGTCAGGTCCTGACATCCCTGACGGTGTACAGGAAGTTTCAGGACTTGATGAAGTGGTTTAAGCGGGTGATGCCCGGGTGGCAGAGGGACTTGTGCAGGGTCTGCAGCTGGATATTGTGGAGCGACGTGCAGGTCCGGGAGAGGGCATCGGGGGTGTCGTTAAACTTCACCGGACGTTACTGCATATCGTAGCTGTACATTGCCAGCTTGACTCTCCAGCACAAGATCTTATCGTTCTTGATCTTGCCTTTGTGGGTGGTGTTGAACAAGAATGCCACTGCATGCTGGTCAGTGAGGAGGGTGAACCTCCTGCCGGCCAGGTAGTGGCGCCAATGGTGGACTACTTCCATGATCGCCTGGGGCTCCTTTTCAATGGCGGAGGACCCTAGCTTGGAATCATGGAGGGTTCTGGAGAAGAAGGTGACTGGGTGCCCTCCTGGTTAAGGGTAGCAGTGAGGGCCACCTCGGAGGCATTGCTCTCCACCTGGAAGGGGGAGTCCTCATTCACAGCATGCATCATGGCATCTGTGATATCCTGCCTGATGCACGTGAAGGCTGCCTGCGCCTCAGGTGGGAGAGGAAAAGTTGTGGCCTGGGCCAGTGGGCGGACCTTGTCCAAGAAGTGAGGAACCCACTGTGAGTAATAGGAGAACGGGCCAAGGCACCTGCAGGGGGCTTTGATCGTGGGGGGAAGGGGCAGGTCCATTAATGGGCGCATCCATTCTGGATCCGGGTCGATGACATTACATGCCATGATGTACCCCAGGATGGTGAGGCGGGTGGTGCTGAATACACATTTCTCTTTATTGTAAGTGAGGTTCAGCTCCTCAGCCATCTGGAGAAATTTCTCCAGCTTTGCATCATGGTCCTGCTGGTCGAGGCCGCAGATAGTGACATTATTCAGGTACGGGAAAGTCGCCTTTAGCTTGTGCCTGTCTACCATGCGATTCATTTCCCACTGGAAGACAAAGACCCCGTTCGTGACCCCAAATGGAACTCAGCAGAACTGGTAGAGGTGCCCATCTGCCTCAAAGAAGGTGTACGACTTGTCCCGCAGGTGGATGGGGAATTGGTGATAGGCTGACTTCAGGTCAATCTTGGGGAAGACCCAGTAGCGGGCTATCTCGTTGACTATGTTGGCTATCCTCAGTAAGGGGTAGGTGTCCAGGTAGGTGTATCGGTTGAGGGTCTGGCTGTAATCCATGACCATCCTCGGCTTGCTGCCCCCTTTGACCACTGGGTCTTGGGCTCTCCATGAGCTGTTGCTGGATTCTATGACACCTTCCGCTAGAAGCCGCCACATCTCTGCCCTGATGAAGTCTCTGTCCGCGATGCAACAGCGCCTACTTCTGCTGGCTATTGGCTTGCACTCTGGCATGAGGTGTGAGAAGAGAGCAGGAGGGGTGATGCACAGCATGGAGAGGCTGCAGGTTGGCCAGGGCTGGTTGGCCAGCGCGTTGTGGAGCGTGAGTGGGGGTAGGAGCCCAGGAGGACTGGGGAACAGAGTTTGGACATGACCAGGAGCCTGAATCAAGTGTATGTTTTCCCCCCCTCCACAATCAGATTGGCAGAGCAGCACCTGAGGGTATTAATAGTTTGGTCCTGGGCGGCAAAGGTGAAAGAGAAGGTGGTGGGGTGGATTTTGAGTTTTAGGGAGTGGGCCATGCTCAGGTGAATAAAGCTCTCAGTGCTGCCACTGTCGATTAGGCACTTTGTTACCTGCCCATTGATTTTAAACGTCCATCATGAAGCACCCGAGGCCGTGAGAAATGTCCCTGGTTAGTGTGGTGGCCACTAGGACCATCTCGGGGTCCCAGTCGTCATTCCCCAATGGTGGAGGCGAGTTGAGGCCAGCAGCATCCTCTGCAGGCGTGGGGTGCATTGTGAGAGGTAAGTGTTAGCCAGTGGCGCTCTCCGTAGGCGTGGGATGCAGTGGGTGGCGATCAGCTGCGTCCAGAGGCGTGGAGTGCATTGGGTGGTGATCAGCGGCATCTGGAGGCGTGGGGTGCATCAGTAGGGCGGCCTGGTCAGCATTTGTGTTGACCACATCGTCATCGGTGCTGAGCTCATTGTAGGCCTGGGAGGGCCCGGGTGGCTGTGGCGCCTGACCCCATCTGGCACAAGAAGGCAGCACTGCATGGGAGTGCGTGGCGACAGCACGGTTGGCCTTCCTCCCCAGCTGCACTGGTTGCACCGGAGGAAGTGACGTCATGCTGTCGACGCTGGTAACATCATCGCAGGTGGCAGAAGTGATGTCATTGTAGTCTGCGGGCGTGGCGGCTTAGCGGGGTGGTGCTGACAAGGTTGAGGGCTAGTGTGCACACGGCGATCGTTGCTGGTGAGGCCAGAAGTTGGGCTGCTGAGGTTAGGGAGGCCGGAATTTGCTGCAGGGGCAATGGCGTCTCCTGGCAATCAGATGTGGCCGGGACCAGGATGGAGGGGGGCTGTCATAGAGGGCCGCTGAGCTGCCAGCAGGCTTTGAAAGGCATACTTTAGTGAAATGGCCTTTGTTGCCACATCTTGAACAGTACTGATTTCTGGCTGGGCAGTTTGGCGCGATCGTCGATCTGACCCACACCGGGACCTACAGTACTTACGAGGGCGTGGGGTGCTCACAGCAGCGATGTTTTCACCCACCGTCTAATTTTGGGCCACAGCTGCTGTCTGTGCTGACCACGCGGACACCTGGGGAAGCCTGAAGTAGAAGGCTTCGGTGTGCAGGGCTGCTGCCTCCAGGGTTAGGACTACCTCCACTGTTTTGGCCAGGGAGTAGATGTTGTCCTCCAGCAGCTTCTGCCTGATGGCTCTCAAGCGTAGACCCCAGTCGTAGGTGACCCTGATCAACCTTTCGATCTCCCTTTTGTTCACCCCGGGTTCTGCCAGACATGGTCGGGCTAACTCAGGTCGGGCTCCTTGGTAGGACTTGGCCGTCTCTCTGGACAACTGGGCATAAATACTTAGAAGGTAACTTGCAAAGACCACGTTTGTAGGAGGTTTATACATGGTCTCTAGGGTGTTCATTACTTCAGAGTGCCTGGTGCAGTCTTTGAGGGCCTGGAAGGGAAGGCTCAGGGATCCAGCTTTGAGCGAAGTAAGACGAGCCTTTTCCTGTCTGAGTCTAGGATATCATCGGTGTGTGCCTTGATGATTGCTTCAACTGTGTGCTTCCAGATTTCGAAGCGTGCCTGTGCTTCCGGATGGTGTGGGTCGACTGCGAGGCTCCCGCAGCACAGGAGCTTCTCCATAGCAGCTTCAAATTTTATGTGGAATAGAGGAGTCACGTGATGGAGTAGTGGCCGGTAGGAGAATACCAGCCCTCTCCAGAAAAGAAGGAAAAAAGTGAAGAAAAAGCAAAGCCCCAGACACACAAATCACAACAAATAAAAAATAAAGGTGTGGAGAAAATGGCACCTAAGAAAGAAAAGCCAAAAACAATGGAAAGAAGAAAGAAAGATGCCAGAAGAAAAAGGTGAAGGCCTTACCTGTACAAAAAAGCAGGGACCCGCCATGGAAAGAGGAGCCCACTCCCCGAGGTTAGTGGAGACCCAGCAGGGTCGCGACCCACTAACCGCAGGACTGCAAAAATGGCTCACGGAGCCAAACTGGGGTGCGCAACTGCGCACGACAAGGACAACACCGACGGGAGGGGGGACCAGCTGTGGAGTTTCACTCCACAGCACGAACAGCTGAGAGAGACTCAACAGCAGGGCTCCCAGCTGGAAGATAAAGGAAACAACAGGAACGGGAGGGGTGAGAATGAAAAAAGGAAACTAGAGACACAACAGATAACCAGCCCAGAAGAAGAGGACCAACATCAAGAAACCATGGAAAAAAAAACCCAACAAGCTGAGACAAGCAGCTCAACAAGAAAATCAGAAGAGACACAGATACAAGGAAGAGAAAAAGAAGACACAAACCCAAGAGCAGACACAGAAGATGAAGAACACCAAGCTCTGCACAGAGGAATAGAAGGTAAAATGAATGGATAGTACATAGATTTAAAAAAATTTCAAGAACAAATGAAAGCATTAAAAGAATGGTTGACACTAGAATTTAGTGAAATGAAAAGTACAGAAGAAAAGATGAGTAGAGTAGAGTTGGTCATAACAGATGTAGGGAAAAGATTAGAAAATGTGGAAGAACGTGTAATGGCTGTAGAAATGGAAGTGAACAACTTAAAAAGAAAATTGGAAGAAAGTGACAAAAAAGAAAGAAACACAGGAGTTGTTAGCTCAGAAGATGGATATAATGGAAAACTATAGTAGGAGAAACAATATAAAGATAGTGGGCCTTAAGGAAGATGAAGAAGACAAAGATATGAAAGAATTTATAAAAGAATGGATCCCAAAAGTCCTGGGAATGCCAGAAATGCAGGAAGGAATGGAAATAGAAAGGGCACACAGAACATTAGCCCCGAAACCACAGTCACAACAAAAACCAAGATCCGTTTTAGTAAAATTCCTGAGATACATGACAAGAGAAAATATATTGGAGAAGGCAATGAATAAAATAAGAGAAGACAAAAAAACCACTGGAATACAAAGGTCAAAAAATTTTTCTCTACCCAGACATAAGTTTTGAGCTCCTGAAGAAGAGGAAGGAGTTTAACACAGAAAAATTGATCCTATGGAAGAAAGGCTATAAATTTATGTTAAGATATCCAGCGGTGCTTAAAATAGTTATCCCGTGGCAGCAAATCAGACTGTTCTCGGATCCAGAGAAAGCAAGAGTATTTGCAGAACGCCTGCAAGGCAGAAGGAGAAATGAAGAGATGTAACAAGAACAAAGAATGATGACAAACTACATATAAAGAAGTAAAAATAATGTATAAGTAAGAACTAAAGGAAGGAAGAAAAAGGAAGTAAGGGAGAAGGGGGGTAAAAAAGAGGAGAGGTTAAAAAAATAATAAAACATAAAAAGAAAAAGAGAAGAAAAGAGGGGGAGCTTTGTTTTAATGTGAAGATAAAAGTCTTTTCTGGAGGGGGTTGGGTGGGAGAGAATGACAGTTACTGCGAAATCAGTTGACACTTGCGAACGGGTTCGCAGTCCGAATGGAGAGGGGAGTTGTGGTTGCCCAGCAAGGGACAAGGGGCGACTCAGAGAGGGGGGGACACTTGGGGTTAAGGGAATTTTAGATGTGGGAATGGTTGAAATATTTTATGTTTTAGAAGTGTTGTCATACAGTGCGTTCAAAAAAAGAAAACTGAGAAATGGAAATGGGGAAAAGGGGAAAGGTGGTGGTGAGGAAGCGGAATGAGATGTAAACAAAGTATGAAATGGCCATGTTGAACTATATGACTATAAATATTAACAGAATACATAACCCAATCAAAAGGACGAGGCTATTAAATTTACTGAAAAAAGAAAAAATTGATATAGCATTCGTGCAGGAAACGCATCTAACTGAAGTGGAACACAAGAAATTAAGGAGAGACTGGGTAGGGCACGTAACGGCAACATAATATAACTCAAAAGCCAGAGGTGTAGCTATATTAATCAATAAAAATGTACCAATCAAAATAGAGGAGGAAATAATAGATCCAGCAGGGAGGGATGTAATGATAAAGTGTCAGACATATTTAGAATTTTGGAATTTGCTCAATATATATGCACCTAATGAAGAGGATCAAAAGTTTTTGCAAGATATCTTTTTGAAGATACGCAGGGGAATATATTGATAGGAGGGGACTTTAACCTTAATTTGGATTCAAAGACGGATAAAACTGGACAAAAGACTAGCAAAAAGAACAAAGTAGCCAAATTTATGGTTAAATCAATGCAGGAAATGCAACTTTTGGATATATGGAGGAGACAAGGAATACTCATATTATTCGAGTAGACATAAAACATACTCAAGGATTGACCTGTTCCTATTGTCAGCCCATAGCCAAGGGAGAGTAAGGAAAACGGAATATAAAGCTAGATTGTTATCTGATCACTCACCCCTGTTATTAGCAATAGAGCTGGAGGACATCCCACCAAGAACATATAGATGGAGATTAAACTCCATGTTACTTAAAAGACAGGATTTTAGAGAATTAATTGAGCTCCAAATTAAAATGTACTTTGAAATAAATACGGAATCAGTGAAAGATAAATTTATATTATGGGATGAAATGAAAGCCTTCATCAGAGGGCAAATAATAAGTTATGTAACTAAGATGAAGAAGGACTACAATCGGGAAATAGAACAGCTGGAAAGGGAAATAGCAAGTACAGAAAAAGAACTAGCAACAAGGGAAGATACAACAAACAGAAGAGAATTGGCGGACAAAAAAATAAAATACGAAACACTAAAAACATATAAGGTGGAGAAGAACATAATGAAGACAAAGCAGAAGTATTATGAGCTAGGAGAAAAAACGCACAAAATACTAGCTTGGCAGCTTAAAACAGAACAAGCTAAAAGAACGGTAATGGCATCAAGGAAAAAGGACAAACAAATTACATATAACCCAACAGATATCAATGAAAACTTCAAGGAATTCTACAAGCAATTATACCGAACTGAGAACGAAGGGAAAGAAGACAAAATAGATGAGTTTCTAGCTAAAATTGAAAAACCAAAATTGCAAGAAGAGGAGCAAAACAAATTGATAAAACCATTTGAAATAGAGGAAATACAGGATATATTAAAAAAGCTACCGAACAATAAAATGCCTGGAGAGGACGGACTCCCAATAGAATTCTATAAAACACTTATTAATTCCTCCTCTCCTGGAAGTAATGAGTCAGATTGAAGAAACACAAAACATGCTAGATTCATGTAAAACAGCAATAATTACTGTAATACCAAAGATGGGGAAAGATCCACTAACACCAGCATCATATAGACCAATATCTCCACTTAACTCAGATTATAAGATAATAGCAAAACTATTAGCAAACAGATTGGCCGACTGTGTACCAAAAATAGTAAAACTAGAGCAAACTGGATTTATTAAGAAAAGATGAACAACGGTCAATGTCTGTAAGTTCATTAACTTAATCCATGCAGTACAAGGAAATAAGACGCCAACAGTGGCGGCTGCTTTAGATGCAGAGAAAGCCTTTGACAGGGTAGAATAGAATTATTTATTCAAAGTACTACAGAGGTTCAACCTACCAGAGAAATATATTAATATATTATATTATAATATATAATGGACCATTGGCGAAGGTGACAGAAAATAGATATATATTGAACCAATTTAAATTAAGCAGGTCAACTAGGGAGAGATGTCCACTATCTCCCTCACTGTTCGCTTTAGCTATAGAACTCTTGGCAGAACTGATAAGAACAGAAAATAAAATAAAAGGGATAAAAATAAAAGAGAAGGAATATAAAATCAGTTTATTTGCAGATGACATCATAGTATATTTAACAGAACCAGAATTATCAATAAAAGAATTACATAAGAAATTGAAGGAATATGGAGAAATATTGGGGAACAAGATCAACGCAAATAAAAGTGAAACAATGCCAATGAATAATGCAGATTTCACAAAGTTTAAGAAAGAATCACCATTTAAATGGAAAACACAAGCATTCCGATACCTAGGTATTAGACTAGATAATAATCTAGGCTATCTATACAAATTAAATTATTAGCCATTAATGAAGAAATTACAAGATGACTTAGAACATTGGAAAGATTTACCACTAACACTGATAGGAAGGGTAAATTGCATTAAAATGAATATCTTCCCAAGGATACAAGACCTATTTCAATCGTTACCAATTCCCTTAACAGAGAATTCTTCAATGAGCTAAAGAAAATAATAGGAAATTCTTATGGAAAGGGGGGAAACCAAGGATAGTGCTAGATAAATTAACAGAATGGTACAAACAAGGGGGCTTACAGTTACCAAACTTTAAGAATTATTATAGAGCAGCACAATTAAGATATCAGATTTTTATCAAACAAGGGAAAAACCAGATTGGACCAGGTTAGAGCTAGATAAAATAGGGGAGAAGATACCTGAGCATATACTTTATAAGTGGGATGAAAAACTGGTGCAACATGGGAAGTTCACCAGTGCTGCACCATCTGCTCAACATTTGGAAGAAGATTCAAGTAGAAAGGAAAAAAACAAATTACCAACTACCAAAATTATTATTGACGCAATATCAACTAATCCCTTTCACAATAGATAACCTTTCCTTCAGAGAATGGGAGAGAAAAGGGATCAAAAGAATAGAAAATTGTTTTTTGGGAAATAATTTATTATCTTTTGAACAAATGAAGTACAAATATGGTATAACTCACAGTACATTATTTGCATACCACCAACTGAAAACCTACTTGAAGGACAAATTGGGAAGCAGGCTGAGGTTACCAGAAGGAAGCAGCTTTGAATATGTGATCAAAGACACAATGATAATTAAAAGATTTATAACAAACATGTACATCAAGCTGCAAGAGAAAGAGAATGATGAAATAAGCTGTAAGCCCAAACAAAAGTGGGAAAAAGTTCTAAACATAAAGATAAAAAATGAAAAATGGGAAAAGCTATGCTCCGGAACTATGAGAAATACAATAAACATGAGGTTACGCATGATACAATATAATTGGTTACACAGGCTATATACCACGCCCCAAAAGTTAAATAAATGGGACCCAACAGTATCAGACAGATGTTTTCACTGTAAGAAGGAAACGGGAACAACAGTACCTACAATTTGGGCATGCGAGAAAGTGTAAAAGTTTTGGTAAGATCTAAATCAGGTATTAAATAAAATCACAAAAAGCAACATACCAAAAAATCCAGAGATCTTTCTTCTAAGTAATATAAGAAGTAAAGAACTAGGCCTCAATTTGGATGAAGCATAAAAAAGATTTATTATGATAGCCTTAGCTGTAGCAAAATAATGTATAATGTCAACCTGGAAATCAGAAGAGAGCCTGAGAGTACAGCAATGGTACATAGAAATGAATAAATGTATTCCATTGGAAAAAAATAACATATAATTTAAAAAATAAAGTCACAGTATTCAAACAAATTTGGGAACCATACATGGAACACAACAGAGAGGGCCTTCCCCGGACTTCCACTCCCTAAAATGATAGACTGAGAAGAGACAAAATTAACTGACCCAGTGTGTAAAAGTAGATGACACAATTTTCTTGTTTATTTCCATTGTGTGATGACATTGTTTAATGGGTTTATTGTATTGTATATGTTGAATGTTTAGTGGGTAGGGAGGGGGTGGGAAGGAGGGAGGGAAGGAAAGGGAGGAAACTCAGCCAGCATCATGGCCGACGCAAACAGACTGCATCTTCTCTTCTCCCGGGTCAGATCAAGAGTGTTCTCAATGATCAGGGATGCCATCATGTATGTGGAAGCAATGGATATACTCAAGGGACGATACAGGGAGAAAGTTAACGAAGTATATGCCAGGCACATGGTGGCCACACACAAACAGCGACTGGGCAAATCGGGCAATGAGTTCCTGTGGGATCTCATACGAGTGTACAACTTCCAGGCTGTATTGGCCACCCAAAATACAGAGGGCATGATCCATATTTTAGTTAATATGGTTCATAGTGTGAAAAATAAAAAATTTTTAAAAAAAATTATGTGGAATAAATTGTGATGCGCTATCGAACAGAAACAAACACACAAAACAAAGTCTGTTCTGCAGGTTTTATTCAACATAAACTTCCACAGAGCTGGCTGTGAGAATGTTGTACAAGCTCTGAGACTGACCTCGAGGGGCTGGATCTAGCTTAAATCCCAGAGGGTGATTGGCAGCTGACTGGGTGGGGCTTGGTCCATTCAGGTTGGCTGATTGACAGCCGGCCAGGTGTTGCCTTGTCCTCCAGTCCTCTTCTGCAGGTACACAGGTTGCCCCCTGCTGTCTTTTTTTCTTTGGCTTGGCTTCGCGGACGAAGATTTATGGAGGGGTAAAGTCCACGTCAGCTGCAGGCTCGTTTGTGGCTGACAAGTCCGATGCGGAACAGGCAGACACGGTTGCAGCGGTTGCAAGGGAAAATTGGTTGGTTGGGGTTGGATGTTGGGTTTTTCCTCCTTTGCCTTTTGTCAGTGAGGTGGGCTCTGCGGTTTTCTTCAAAGGAGGTTGCTGCCCGCCGAACTGTGAGGCACCAAGATGCACGGTTTGAGGTGATAACAGCCCACTGGTGGTGGTCAATGTGGCAGGCACCAAGAGATTTCTTTAGGCAGTCCTTATACCTCTTCTTTGGTGCACCTCTGTCTCGGTGGCCAGTGGAGAGCTCGCCATATAACACGATCTTGGGAAGGCGAGAGTCCTCCATTCTGGAGATGTGACCTGCCCAGCGCAGTTTGATCTTCAGCAGCTTGGATTCGATGCTGTTGGCCTCTGCCATCTTGAGTACTTCGATGTTGGAGATGAAGTTGCTCCAATGAATGTTGAGGATGGAGCGGAGACAACGCTGGTGGAAGCGTTCTAGGAGCCGTAGGTGATGCCGGTAGAGGACCCATGATTCGGAGCCAAACAGGAGTGTGGGTATGACAACGGCTCTGTATATGCTAATCTTTGTGAGGTTTTTCAGTTGGTTGTTTTTCCAGACTCTTTTGTGTAGTCTTCCAAAGGCACTATTTGCCTTGGTGAATCTGTTGTCTATCACGTTGTCGATCCTTGCATCCGATGAAATGGTGCAGCCGAGATAAGTAAACTGGTTGACCGTTTTGAGTTTTGTGTGCCCAATGGAGATGTGGGGGAGCTGGCTGATGGAGGACCTCAGTATCACCACACATGCCTGTCTCCCTACCACAGAGTAAGGTACTTCTCCGAGGAGAGCCACAAGATGGTCCATCTCCACAGCACCTTGCACAACAGTGTTCACTCGCATATATGCTTCAAAACACTGGAGCCAGTGGTGAAAAATTTCTCCAGCTCGGGTGCCATCTTGATCTATCACAAGTCTTCCAGGTTTCAGGGAAGTATCCATGAGTCTGTTAACAACATTGATATACCATAGACATGGACCAGACAAGTGCTACACTAATACAGGGCTTTTATTAATAGACTTTTAGCCAACACTATACTGGCCAGTGAGAAAGCATCTCCAACTGTTATACTAGTAAGGGGGTGGGCAAAGCCAATAGCAAACAACTTCACACATGAGAAGCAATCAGTATAATACATCCCACCACCCCCCCCCCCCCCCACCCCCAATTACCTCATCACAATCTTATCTGCCCACATTGCCATTTCAGGGAATTTGCACCTGTAGCCCAAGTCTCCCTGTTCAACAGTGTCGTCCAATCTCCTGAAACCTTACCTGTGCTTAAGTTTGAGGAATCTCCTCCCTTGCTTCCCATAACATCCTAGGACATATCTGATCTGGCCACTGGGATTTACCTACCCTTATGTGCTTCAGGACCTCTAATATCTCCTCTTTTGTGATGTTTATCTGCTCCAGAATATCACCCTTCCCTTCCCTTCACTGAACTGACCAGCTTCTATTTTCTTCTCCACAGTATATATAGATGAGAATAATGCATTAAATATTGCCCCCATTTCACATGACTTCACACATGGATTTCATGCTGATCCCAAGGGGTCTTGTTTTCTCTCTGGCTATCCTTTTACTTTTAATATTCTTTTCAGTCTGTAGCTCCACCTTAAGGGCAACCAGTTCTTCTACAATACGTATCCTTACGTTCATTTTCATCGTATCTGCTATTTCTTCACAAAGTTCAGTCAGCGCTGCTAGCTTTGGCCACTCAAAGTCAGCTACCTGCTCTTCCTGGTCTGACAGTGAGCTGCTGGGGGAGGCAAGTTCAGGTGAAGCCCAGGCTTCAATTTGCGGGAGGCCTCTGGGTCTGTTGCATGCTGACTCTACTTTTAGCCTTCCTGTGAGGCATTTCAACACTTCAAAACCTACCCATTACTTCAAAGTGTTGCCAACTATAATTGAATGGTAGAACACTGCCTGGATTGCTGTTAAATAATACTTTATTAAGACAATTTGCAGGAGCTTTGTAGGTTGTGACTTACTCCATCAGCTACTCACTAGCCTTTAAAATTCTTTTTCGAACTTTTTGCACATGGTGAACTGCTGAACTGTATTGTATCCTGATTTCCCGATTACCAGATTCTGCTCCATCCTGTTAGGAATTAAAGTACCTTTAAAGAAATTGCTCGAGACAAAAATTGAGAACAAAGAACATTTATTACTACAACAATGCAAAGTTGGGTGCTTCCCCTTACCCTGGGAATACACACAGACACTGGGGCTCACCCAACTTTTATACAGTTGATTTCAGTGTAGGAATACCCTCCCCCTTACATTCTTCTGCCTCCTGCTGGAGAGGTTTGGCATTAGGCAATCCTGCCTGCCTACGTGCAATTTCAGAATACTTGGAGGACCAGGGGGGGGTATCCTGTCGGTGTCTCTTCATGTTATTGTCCTTATTCACACCTTCCTGATTCTCAGGGCTACAGTCTCTTGATATGCAGAGTTGACTCATTCTATCTAGGGTTGGCTAATTTCATATGTATAAATCTGTGTATGGTTAGCTAATTAGAAATGTATGACTTGGTACTTCTGTCCAGGGCTAGGAGACCCTTATCTGATCCAGACTACCTCAACTTCCTACATTCTATTGTACCTTACCATTCCTTATCTTAGTCCTATGGTCTTGTCACAAAGACTAGAAGATTCTTATGTTAATCGTGCTGACTCTGCTTTCCTGCATCCTAAGCCCCAAGCTTATCCTGTTTGAACTGGTTTCAGCCATTTTACTGATGAACTTTAGTTTCTTCCATGTTCATAATTTTAGATCAATTTTCCCATCTCTCACAATCCTCACTTTTCTTTTAGATCAGTAATACTGATCTTTCACCATGATCAGTGTTACTGATCTTTGGTTACTAGTGTCAGTGTGACTGATCCCCCCCCTTCCTCACTTTTCTTTTAGATCAGTAATACTGATCTTTCAAGTGTAAGGTGTAGTTTTACCCAGCTGGTCAATAACCGAATTGTAATGTCTGTGTAAAGTCTTTAGGTAGGGGAGCACCATGAAGGTCAGAGTAGCGAGTCCAGCTGCTTATTAGGGTTGCGAGTATCAGGCTCCAGCTCTCAGTAAAGAGTCTAGTCCATCCCACACGTTGAAACATTGAAGCAGTGTCTTTGAACCACCCGACTTTTGTAAGCGTTGTCCTGACGAAGTCTGTGAGAGACGCTGCCTTCAGCAGCGAACGAGTAGCAGTCTGTGAGAAGCGCTGCCTTCAGCAGCGAACGAGTAGTCAGGCGGTTCCGTTTAATTGTGGCTAGTATCTGATGTCCTCTTCAGCCCCGAACTCTAGGGCCACCGATCTCCGAAGGCTGTTTGGAGCCTGATATTAAAGTGTCAAGCAGCTCACGTTGTTGGAAACTGGTGCTCCCTTTCATGGGGTGATGAAAAGTGACCAAGCAGGGGGGGGATTGTTTCTTGTGATTTAACTGTGTGTTGCAGCTTGTCTGCTAACATTAGCATATGTATCATTGAACTTGTGAGTTGCAGCCTGTCTGTGTACATTAGCATATGTATTAACTCTCTCTCTCTGTTACATGTACAATCCTGACTACCATTCTGTCTGTCTTTGTCCCACCATGTCCTTTGTGCTATCGCTTCAAAACTCCTGTCTTTAATACCTGTGTAGGCTAAGATACAAATTAGATGTACTCCACTAAAGCTGTTCAGTTCCCCTGGTCCGTATTGGAATCCCTTGTTAACCCATATCCCACTATGACTATACATTAAATCTATGCCCTGTCTACATTCTAAAGGAGCACAATTGTAACCTCTGCTGCCCCTATTCCAGGGGGACTTAAAACATTAACGAACAATATTCCAAAAAATGAGTAAAACAACAATGAAAGTAAAACCCATTGAAAGCAGCAATAAAATATAACAATAACTGAATAAACAACAATAAATGTAAAGCTCATTGAAAACAGCAATAAAATACAAAAATAACTGAATAAACCACAATAAATGTAAAGCTCATTGAAAACAGCAATAAAATACACAAAAACTGAATAAACCACGATAAATGTAAAGCTCATTGAAAACAGCAATAAAATACACAAAACTGAATAAACCATTAAAAAAACGAATAAAATTGTAACATTATGGCACTTTGTCATTAATTCTTTGAATGTGGGTCCAGCCTTTCTCTCTTGTTCTTACTGCGGTGTCTGTAATTAAAAGTACACAGAAGGGACCATCCCAGGCAGGTTTTAGTTGATCCTCTTGCCATGCTTTTACATATAACCAATCACTAGATTTTAATAAAATGAATAACAATCTGACTTTCCTTTGTGTTAGTGTAAAAATTGTAAAATGAAACACAAACCATATTTGCATGGGTTTTGAATATGTTAGACCTTATTAAAATGCAGTTGGAGCTGCTTGTCTGTATGGGGCACAACCCTCCAATTTGTTAGAGTGAGTACATAACAGACATTGCAGCACAAGAGCCCCTGCAAGAGAACTTGAAACATATTCAACCTTTAGTTCTGCCTTAAGTAAAATGCCTTGTGCCACAGCTCACAGGAGCTGGCCTTATTTAAAACAGTCTGTAAAACAGGCACCAAAAAAAGTTAAAAGATGTTCTTATGAAGATTGCACACACAATAATTTAAGTACAGGCTAGTTTCTATTATATTCCACTTAAAAGTTCTGCTGCATGAATCCTGGAGCTTGTGGAGTCATTATTGAATCAAGAAATATTGATACCATGCCAATCTCATTCTAACATGCCAATTTCTCCAGTCCTTAAGTCAAGATGTACTGAATAGCATCCGGTACAAGATCTGTGAGTTCTTAATGATATTATTATTCTTATGCACCCAATTGTTCTGAACTATGCCACCAATTTAAATCATATTCCACCTATTGCAATACTCACACAGCACCATAGACCAGTTCGCAGGTTTATTTCTCCATTAAGCTGAATCCAGTCGCGCAGGGTTTACCTCCGTGATTATTTACAATGTAACTTCCGCACTACCGGATTTAAATATAAATCTGATGAATGGGGGAAAGTTATCATGAATTAAATAACAGCGGCAATACAGAGAAATTGTGCTGAGGCATTAATTTCACTCCAGAGGAAAATGCACCAGAGAAATGAATGATTAAACTTATAGGAATCCCCATAGGAATCCCCAGAGGTATCTTTATTCTCCAGAGGTGGGTGATCTTTAAACTCACGGACCTTGACTGCTGAATGTGTAGAAGAAATGTATTAAATGTGTTGATAGGGCTCCATACCTCTAACTGCAAGACAAGAGCCTGAAGCCTCAATTTCAAGTGCCACAGTGCACTTAAAGGGACATGCACACTCCCCCTTCAACTGGCTGATCCAGCCACTTTACACATCAGATCCTTTCTTTATCTCACATACACTTAAAGTTAAGATGTATAGAACTCACCCTATTTGCGCAAACATTTCTCCCTGCAAATGTTATAACATCACTCAACTCTCAGGTACTCCCTGTGCAAAATCACATTTAAATACAATTTATTTCATAAATTGGAATTAATTGGTAGTTAAATTCGCTAATTCTACAGTATTGAAAAACGATCATTTATGACATTTAATTTTTAGCATGAATTTTAATCAATATTGGTCAGTGACTGAAGTGGGAAGTCGTGATTTATGAAATTATCTCTGGTCTCTACTCTCCCACTCCCTGCACTTCTCCCAACATTCAGGAGCTGGCACACAGTCCCTGCCTTTTCCATGTTACTCATCTACTATTACTTTAACTGCTTGCATCAAAATGTTAGCCTTTGCTTTCTGCTTATCCTCAGATGTCTGGACAAATGCTTTTTGTGTGATCTGTAGAAGCTGGGTTATTCCCTGCTCATGCCAATTTTCTGTCTTTTGTAATTTTCTCCTAATATCTGGGGCTGAGTTGGTAACAAAACCTGTTAGTACCAATTGTTCCCCTGCTGGGGATTCCATGTCGAGACCCCCATATTGTATATATATTTGGTCCCAAAAATTGGTCTAACTGTTCGGCACATCCCTGGGGATCTTCTATCAGGGAGGTCAGTTCTTTCTTAAAGTTATACACTTCAGTACTGGTCAGGGGCACATTTACGAAACCGAGATCCTCTCCCATGGGAACTTCCCGCAGTGGTCTCATCCAATTGGTTTCTGGCTTATTAGGTCTGGGTTCCTGCTCCCTGGGAAATGAATCAAAGGGTTCTGCCCTTTCTTCCTGAAGAGTCTCACGCTGTTCTGAATTAAAGTTACCTCTCTCTCCTGCCAACAGAGGTGGTAATCGAGTGCTTTGTGAGCAAGTTATCATACCACTCCTGCTCTCTTCTCTCTTCTCTAGTGGTGGGGGAGGTGGGGAAGGTGCAGAAGGGTAGGTCATAGGAGGGGAAGGAAAGATAGGAGCCGGCATAGGAGGAACATAAGGTGGAGGGAGGGAATGTAACACATCCCAACCCTGTGGTTCAGGGACAAGAGGTTCCTCCTCTCTCTTATTCCTGAATTCTTTCTCATTCAAAACCAGCTGTTCAATGGATCCCTTGAGCCAGCAGGCTGCATATTCCCTGCTCTCAACATTGTCTTTCTGGTTTTGATAGAGCCATAGGTTCAAAGCTTTACACATCCATTCATCCTCGGATCCGAATTTTGGCCAGTACACGGAGCTCCCTTTAACCGGGTATCCCACCCATTCATTACAACAATACCTGACCGTCGTCAGTTTGTCTTTACCGCGGGTCTTTCCTGTGCCCCACTCAGATAACATCATCCCAAGCGGGCTGTACGTAGCTATCTGGTGGTCACGTCCTGTGTCAGGACTCTCATCTCTACTGCCCGCTATTCCCATACTTAGGAACAAGTAAAATACTCTTACCGAGTTCTGGCAGTACTGCTCTAGCGCGCGTCCTTCCGCCGTTTGTTCTCAATGCCTCTTCTCGGATATCACTCGCTTCTTCCACTGACCAGCCACCCGTCGCCCGTGAGTCCAGCTGAATCAGCCAGGGTGCACCTACTCTCGTCGTCGGGGTACTCTGTCAGTGGAGGGAGTGTGATCCCGGACGAGCCCCCATTTGTTAGGAATTAAAGTACCTTTAAAGAAATTGCTCGAGACAAAAATTGAGAACAAAGAACATTTATTACTACAACAATGCAAAGTTGGGTGCTTCCCCTTACCCTGGGAATACACACACATACTGGGGCTCACCCAACTTTTATACAGTCAATTTCAGTATCAGAATGCCCTCCCCCTTACATTCTTCTGCCCCCTGGATGGGTTTGGCATAGGTAATTCTTCCTGCCTACGTGCAGTTTCAGTACACTTGGAGGACCAGGGGGTATCCTGTCGGTGTCCCTTCATGTTATTGTCCTTATTCACACCTTCCTGATTCTCAGGGCTACAGTCTCTTGATATGCAGAGTTGACTCATTCTATCTAGGGTTGGCTAATTTCATATGTATAAATCTGTGTATGGTTAGCTAATTAGAAATGTATGACTTGGTACTTCTGTCCAGGGCTAGGAGACCCTTATCTGATCCAGACTACCTCAACTTCCTACATTCTATTGTACCTTACCATTCCTTATCTTAGTCCTATGGTCTTGTCACAAAGACTAGAAGATTCTTATGTTAATCGTGCTGACTCTGCTTTCCTGCATCCTAAGCCCCAAGCTTATCCTGTTTGAACTGGTTTCAGCCATTTTACTGATGAACTTTAGTTTCTTCCATGTTCATAATTTTAGATCAATTTTCCCATCTCTCACAATCCTGTGACTGTACCTGTGGCCCCTCCCTCTTTGACCTTGTATAAAGTCTCCATCACCCTGACCCTTCCCCAGAAAGCCTGGATCATGGCGCTGGACGAGGTCCCTGTCCGTTATGAATAAAAGCCAGTAGATCAGTGACTCAGTCTCAGCCTCTCAAGTTATTTACTGCACGTCAATTTTATTCACAATTTTTTGTCTTCATCGCCAACAATGGACCAACTCCTGAAACCCGATAAGCTGGAGATCGATCCATTCGCCTGATGCCTAGGACAGCTTTGGCTCCACTGTTTCAAGGTCTTTCTTCAAAACTCAGCCAGCATCATGGCCGACGCAAACAGACTGCATCTTCTCTTCTCCCGGGTCAGACCAAGAGTGTTCTCAATGATCAGGGATGCCATCATGTATGTGGAAGCAATGGATATACTCAAGGGACGATACAGGGAGAAAGTTAACGAAGTATATGCCAGGCACATGGTGGCCACACACAAACAGCGACTGGGCAAATCGGGCAATGAGTTCCTGTGGGATCTCATACGAGTGTACAACTTCCAGGCTGTATCGGCCACCCAAAATACAGAGGGCATGATCCAAGATGCCTATGTTGCAGGGATCAGGTCTGACTACATGAGCCAGAGGTTACTCGAGCAAAGTAAAAAGGCCAATTGGTCTTGCAAAGCCACTGGAGATCGCCCTCCTCGATGCGAAAGCATAAACTGTAAACGGGCCCACATGGGGGTCACCATCCTGGGACATGGGTCTACAGGCTAACAGTTTGGTATGGCACCTATTTAATGAGCCCAGCAAAGCTGCTGTCTCCCTGGAGCACCTGAAGTGCTACTTCTGCGGCCAGGCAAAACGCCCCCGAAAACGCTGCCCGGCAAGGGACGCCACTCACTCCAAGTGCAGGAAGAAGGCACTAAGCAAGAGTATGGCAATCACAGCCCTCCAGCTCCATGCTGTCTCATATGCAGCATGGCAGTCACCATCTTGAACGCTGGCATCTTCCAGAGATGACCAAGTCGCGACATAGAGGCCGCCAACTTAAGGAGAGACCCACACCGCTAAGTGGACGCCACCATCATGCCCCTTGATGGAGACTCAGCATGGGTCAAACCATGGTCCGACCCTGGCATCGTGGTGCTGGACCAACCCTCACCAACTCATCCGTTCCATGATGGGCATCTCCATCAACGACCAGGTGACTAAATGCCTTTTTGACAGCGGGAGCACCAAGACCTTTATTCATCCAGACACTGTCCAACATTACTCCGTTGAGGAAAATCCGATCACCTACAAAGTCGCCCAAGCCTCAAAGTCTCACCCCGCAGAAATCCGCTGACCGTGTGGGGCACAACATATAGAGACTTTAAGCTCCTCATTATGCTGCAGCTCTACACACTGGTACTGTTGGGGCTATACTTCCAGTGCTATTTAAAGTGTCACTATGCAATATGATGGCTCTCTTACACCCCTCACGGTCGGCAACCCGCAGTTCCTCAACCAGCTGCACTGTCCCCCCCCCTCACCCGCTGGTCCAACCAACATGTGGTCTCACTTATTTTTCAGCATGGATTACTGTACATAACAGTACATCACAGCAGTAGGCCCTACAGCTTATGATGTCTGTGCCGAACTCAGTGCCAAATTAAACTGAGTCACTCCTGCATGCAAATGGACCATATCATCCAGAAAATCCTCCATTCCCTGCATTCTCATGTGTCTATCTAAAAGCCTCAAACACTATTCCCATTTCTGCTTCCACTATTACCCCTAACAGCCCATTCCAGGCATCCACCACTCTCCAAATAAAAGACTTCACATCCTTCCTGTAATGACGCAATGGTAATTGCAGTTTAGATTCCAACTTTTTACATAGCTGGACATGACTTTCTCACTGTTATACTTAATATAAGAATACAGTGCTGGAGAAACTCAGCAGGTCAAACAATGTACTTGAAACAGCTAAGATAGATACATAACCAATGTTTCAGGCTTGAGGCCTTCATCAAGGTATGAGCAAAATGCAAGCAGGTGTCTGAACAAAATGGTAGGGGGAGGAGTACGGTCCAATAGCACATTGCCTTCCGAGCTACTTCCTCCCTGTGGGTATCCATGCTTCACCTTTGACTTAAGAGCAAGTGGGATGAACCAAAGGAGAAGCTATTGAGATTGACAGGCAGAGGAGGTTGGTGGAGGAGGTGGACTGGTTAGATCTGCTATTGATAAAGAAATAGAGGGCTTGAGACCCTCAGTATGGGGGATGGGGTGTAAAGAGATTGGATGTCCACAGTGAAAATGAAGCAATCTGGAAGTTGAAGTGATGGAGGGCATGTGAAGTATCATGGATGCAGGTAGGAAGGGACTGAATGATTGGGGGGGGGGGTGGAGGTGTTAACAAAAATGGAGTTGAGATATTATGATACCAGTTCAGTGGGGCAGAGCACATGAAAACAATAGGTCCACCAGATAATTGAGTTTGTCGATCTTAGGTAAAATGTAGAACTGGGCAGTGTGGGGTTAGGAAACAATGAGGTTAGAGATTGTGGGAGGGAGATGATTGGATGTGATGAGGCCAGTGATGCTGCATGAGACAGTGGCTTGATATTTCTTGGTAGGGTCCTGTTCAAGGTGTAAGTAAGAGAAGGTGTCTGAAAACTGCCGTCTGGCCGTGGCAAGATCGAGGTCAGTGTGCCAGCACTATGCTTGTCTGTGTGTTTAATAGTGAGGTTGGGATTGTTGAGGAGGGAGTGGAAGGCAGAGCGTACAGAGGGCTGAGATCAGAGTAAGTGAGGGGGGGGGGGTGAAGTTGAGGTGATTGATGTCTCGGCTGGAGATAAAATAATCCAGAGCAGGCAGGCGGCTAGATTGAGGTATCCAAAAGGAGGAAGAAGGCTTAAGGCTGGAGAAGAGTGCTGGTTGGAAAATTCTGGTTGAAGAAGTAGGCATAGATGGAAGAAGCTTTCGACATCGTGGTGTGCGCAGAATTTGCTGAGGTGTGGGCAAAGGGGGAGTTTGAGTTTGAATGGGAGACTACTTGGGGAATAGTGTCACAATTCATTAAGTTTCAAGATAGTGATATAAGTTTGGGCCTTGTAGAAAAACACTAAATTGGGGGAGGGCAAAATATGAGATGAGTAGACAGGAGCACTTGGCAGAATTGATTGTGAGCAGCTGTTTGCAGGCAAGTCTATGACTAACATACAGAAGTTGTTTAAGGACCAACAAATTAGAGTCCAGGATTAGCATGTTCCAGTGAGGTCAAGACTGGAATAGCAAGGTAATGCTGAGAGAGGTCATGAATTCAGTAAAAAAGGAAAAGGAGGCATATGTAAGGTTTAAGAAGCCGCAATCTGACAGGGCGCTGGAGGAATATAAAAGTGGCAGGAAAGAGCTCAAGGAGAGAATGATGAAGGCTAAAAGGGTACATGAAATGTCTTTCATGAGCAGGATTGGACCACTCAAGGACAAAGGAGAGAATTTATGCATGGAGTCAGAGAAAATGGGCCATGTACTAAATGAGTACTTTGCATCAGTATTCACCAAGAAGGATATGGAAGAGAGATAGGGAGCATAATGTGGAAAATACTAGTGTTAGGGCATTTTGAGATTAAGAGAGAGCTGATGTTGAGTTCTTTAAGGAGCATTAAAATGTGTCACTGTGCCTGATTTGATATATACCAGGCTATTTAAAGAAGCAACTAAAGTGGTTGCTGGGGTATCAACAAAGATCTTCCATCCTTATTAGAAACAGGAGAGGTTGCAGAGGATTGGAAAGTAGCTAATAATGTATCTTTGGTCAATAAAGGAAATAAGGATAATCCTGAAAATAATATGCCAGCAAGTATCACATTATTGGGAGGGCAACTACTGGAAAAGATACATTGGGATCTATTTCTGTACACTTGGAAAGTTGAAGACAGATCAAGACATTCAACGTGGCTTGGTTGAGTTGAGGAAGTGACGAAGGTGGTTGATGAGGGTCAGGCAATATGCTTTATACATGAGATCCATGGTGAATTGATAGCTTGGATATGGTATCGGCTGGCCCATAAAAGACAGAGGGGAATGGCAGAAGGGTGCTTTTCGGGCTGGACGTCTGTTCCACAGGGATCAACGTTGAGAGCCTATTGATTGTGATTTGGATGAAAAGGTCGATGGAAGAGTGAGTAAATTTGCAAATTACACTAAGATTGGTGGAGTTATGGACAATATAGAGGGCTATCAAAGATGACAAATATTCAAGTTTATCATTTGGCTACAGATAAAAACAGATGAAAGTGTTTCTCTGGACCACTGTACACATACATACGTAACACATTTTTCACACAGCACATAATAATCACACATATACATAAAATAAAAATGTATCAATATTCTGGGATAATTTACTCATTGTCATTGATATGAGACCCAAAGTTACAGGATAGCAATTATCAATCTCATAGCCTGCAGGAAGCCATTTCCCATGCCGACAGTCCTGATTTTGATATCTGCACTTCATTCCTGATGGTAGTGGTCAAAGATCCTGTGTGATAGATTATCCTCACTAATATTTGAGCCCAATTTAACCAATGTTCTCAGTGAAAGTCTTCAATAGATGGAAGGGATCTTCCCAGTGATCTTCTCTGTGTCTTTAATGATCCTCTTTATTGATCACCGGTCCAGTGCTTTGCAATTACCATACCACATAATGATTCAACTAAAAAGGACACTCTCAATTGTGCTCCTGTTCTTTGGCTTGGCTTTGCGGACGAAGATTTATGGAGGGGGTAAAAGTCCACGTCAGCTGCAGGCTCGTTTGTGGCTGACAAGTCCGATGCGGGACAGACAGACACGGTTGCAGCGGCTGCAGGGGAAAATTGGTTGGTTGGGGTTGGGTGTTGGGTTTTTCCTCCTTTGCCTTTTGTCAGTGAGGTGGGCTCTGCGGTCTTCTTCAAAGGAGGTTGCTGCCCGCCAAACTGTGAGGCGCCAAGATGCACGGTTTGAGGCGATATCAGCCCACTGGCGGTGGTCAATGTGGCAGGCACCAAGAGATTTCTTTAGGCAGTCCTTGTACCTTTTCTTTGGTGCACCTCTGTCACGGTGGCCAGTGGAGAGCTCGCCATATAACACGATCTTGGGAAGGCGATGGTCCTCCATTCTGGAGACGTGACCCACCCAGCGCAGCTGGATCTTCAGCAGCGTGGACTCGATGCTGTCGACCTCTGCCATCTCGAGTACTTCGACGTTAGGGATGAAAGCGCTCCAATGGATGTTGAGGATGGAGCGGAGACAACGCTGGTGGAAGCGTTCTAGGAGCCGTAGGTGATGCCGGTAGAGGACCCATGATTCGGAGCCGAACAGGAGTGTGGGTATGACAACGGCTCTGTATACGCTTATCTTTGTGAGGTTTTTCAGTTGGTTGTTTTTCCAGACTCTTTTGTGTAGTCTTCCAAAGGCACTATTTGCCTTGGCGAGTCTGTTGTCTAGCTCATTGTGCTCCTGAAATAGTGTCAAAATGGGTAAGTGTCAGAAATCCTAACAAAGTGGTGGGTCCAGGATAGGTTGTCCATTAAAGGCATACCAAGGAACTATGTGCTCTCCACTCTCTCCATGAGTCATTGATGTGTAGTGATGAAGAGTCGACCTTCATCCTCTTGAAATCCCGTCATCTCCTTTGTCTTGTCCGTGATGCTTTAACCTTGACCCTCCACTCCATCCTGACCCACCTAGAGAATAATGCCTCATATGCTGGGCTGTTGTCTATTGACTTCAGCTTGGCATCCAACCAGATCTTACCTCAGATGTTGGTTGATAAACTGTGCTCACTGGGACTCAACATCCCTCTCTGCAACCAGATTCTGGACTTCTTCACCAAAATAACAGCCACTCAGTCCAGATCAGTGGTGGATTAACTCGACTGAGCTTCAGTAAGGCCCATCCCCCGACCTTTCCCCCCTGCCCCACAGTCCCCATCCTTAGTCTGACGCTGTGACTGTGGTAAAACACAGAAATACTGGAGGAACACAGTCAATCTTGTAGCGTCCATTGGAGGTACAGATACTTTGAAGAAAGGCTCAGGCCCAAAATGTCAGTAATATATCTTTTCCTCCTACGGATACCGCGAGACCTGCTGAGTTCCTCCAGCAGAGTGATTGACAACTCAATTTACAAATGCGAGCTCGGCTTCTTCCTTTTGTTTTGCTGAGATTTCAATCAAAACAATTTATACATTGCACGTTTTCTACAACTGTCACACAAACAATAACAGGCCAAAAATCCCTGCAGCAAAAGAATGAATTAGGCTTTCATTTCTTAATAAAAGTTGATTATGCAAAATCACAGTACAATGATTAAAAATGTTGACATATTAAAGGACAAAAATTGCTATCACCTTTCATTGTATGATTTGAAATCACTGATTTAGTTTAATATTATATAAATCCAATAATTAATTTAATGTGCAACCTCTTTTTTCCTGACTCTGTCAATTTCAATGAAATGTTAAAATGCTGGGCCCATCCCCAATCCCGCTGAGCAGGGAGAAGACCCCATCCCTCATCCTGCTGGTCAGGGAGAGGTCCCCGACTCCCGTCCCATTGGGCAGGGAGAGGTCTCCGATCCCCCTCCCCGTCCCACTGGTCAGGGAGAGGACCCTGACCTCCTGTCCCACTGGGCAGGGAGAGATCCCTGTCCTGCTGGGCAGGGAGAGGTCGCCATGCCACTCAGTCCGGGTAGGCAAACGTGGAAACCCACCATGGCCCCGGGCGCAGACGTGGAAAGACCCACAAATGTCCCATCGTGTTCCTGCAGCGCTGTGGCTATGGCACACCATTCCTCCAGTGCTCCCATATACATGCGCACTCTTCTCTCACCTGCAACAAAGTGGTCCATTTCTGCTACTTTACAAATAGTTTTGATGTCTCAATGATTTAGTTAGAACAGAAAATAATTGCGTGGCTGACTCACTCGCTCAGAGCTTTTCATCTGCTGGGAAGCACCTGCAATTTTTAATGAAGCAAACACAAAGGATGAAGCTCATTGTTTTTGTTAAGTCATTTTAATCAGATCATAATGCATTGGGGCCCCTTAGCTTCAAGGTCCCTAAGCTTCAGCCAACTCAGCTTAATGGTGAATTCACCTCTTGGTCCAGATCGGCAGCAAAATCTCAAATCCCACTAGCACACCTCTGGGTTGTGGGTTCAGAAGGAAGCGGAGGCTTTAAGAAAGGGTACAGATGAGGTTTACCAGAATGTTGCCCTAGTACAAATGGTACGAGTTATGAGGAGAGATGTGACAAACTTGGATTGTTTTCTCTGGAGTGTCAGATGCTGAGTGGAGACCTGATGGAGGTTTTATAAAATTATGGTGATTAAACAAGATCTGTAGATGCTGGGGTCTACTTCAATACATAAAAAAAGCTGGAGAAGCTCACAGGACATGTAGCATCTATGGGAACTAAAAAACAGCTGAGTTTCTCCCACACTTTATAAAATCAAGAGAAGCATTAACAGGGTGGACCATTAAAATCTTTTCCTCAGGATAAAAGACTCACACACTAGCGAACACATGGTTAAGGTGAAAGGGAAGGATGTTTAAAGGAGATGATTATGGCAAATATTTCACACAGGAAATAGAGGTTGCCTGGAAAGGGGTTGCCAGTAGTGATGGCATCAAATATATCAGGAACTTTTTGAGAGGCTTCAGGTGAGACACAGGAATTGAAGGGAGTGTGGGGGGGGGGATACCTATCAGGTGCAAGCAGCAGATTCTTCCTTTGATTTCCACGATTTCTGGCACAGGCAGGTGGGCGGAAGGGCATGTTCATGTGCAGCACTGTTCTATGTAAGGTAGCATCAACAGAATAAAATGGAGAACCTGGGAGAATGGAATGAGTCCTCAAAGGATGCAAGGTAGATAACAACAATTCGCTTACTTTTCTTCCAACATTGTCAATCATGGTCTTCTTTTTGTTGAGAAAAACAAACATAAATTGGGTATTTTTCTATTGTTTACTCCACAAGCCTGGACTCTGAATTTTTCCAAGTCTGCACTTTAACTCTTTGTCTCAAACCCACTCTGAAATTTAGCTCCCCATGCTGTGCCAAGATTAATGTAGACTTGGGAACCAGCGCCATCCTCTGGTTGGGCATGCTACAGCCTTCTAGGGGCAATTTAAATTCAATCATATTAAGTGTGCAGCCATTCCAGTCTTGTCGGCAACAATTCCAGTACTCGTTGCTATTTGTTCTCTTATCTAGTAATTTCAGATTTTATCCACCTTGTTTGACTTCATCCATCCCAGACATAGTTTTGATATTCACTTCCATCCTATTTCAGCCAGCTCAGTCACCAGTTTTGAAATTCAGCCTCCCTTGACCTCAACCATAGGACTGATCTTTCCTTTTGTTCCTCCATGTTCCTTTCCTTTTTAAAATATTTTTATTAAGTTTAACAAAAACTCTTTACACAGGTATATTAATGATAACATAAATCAAATCATATCATATCACATATCAATTATACATTAGAAGCAGAACCATAATTATTACATAACTTATTTTATTCAGGACATCAGTTCTATAATTATAATAATTAAATACTTAAATCATAACTCGTACTATGTCCAAAATCAATATTGAATACAAAAATTATACAAATAATATACATAAAATTCCCTTATACAAGATATTTTATACTGAAGTGATCGTGTTGTTTTGTAATATGATCCGTGATCTGTAGTTAAAGGCCGCCTTTACTTATTAATCTTAATAATGAAAAGGGAAAAAAAAAGGATCTTTTTTTCTCCCTACTAATCTCCCCCTCTCCTAAACAAGGTGATCTGTATATATTGTAAATATGAATCAGATAATGGCTGCCAAACTCCAGGCAGGGAATCTCCTGAGCACCCACCCCACTTTAATCCTGCGCTGATAATAATCCATGAATGGGCCCCACATCTTATCCAATTCACAATTTGCATCTTTAATATTATAGTTCTTTCTCTTTCCTTGCAGCATATACTGTGTTTTATATTTAACTATTCCCAGTTCTGATGAAACATCATCAATTCTGAGGCATTACTTTTATTACAGCCCATCAACGCTGCTTTAATTGCTGAGCATTTCCAGCACTTTGTCTATTTTAAATCAAATTTCCTCTTATGCACTCTCTTGGGATTGAGGATGACTAGTTCAGCTCCAATTCTGTGGTTGTAGTCTGCTGAGGTAACAGCAAGCAAATGCAAAACTTGAAAGCCTGTGCAACAGGCTTTATTCCAATAAAAGTCTGAACACCAATTCATGCCTTGGTGACTGGGTCAGGAGGGGCCAGCTCAGGTCTATATTTGGGTTGGCTGATTGACAGCCAGCCAGGTGGAGTCAGCCCCTTAGGTGGTCTTCCTGCAGGTACAAAGATTGCCCCCTGCAGTAGGCTGGTGGACATATCACCACAGTGATTTTGACATGACAGATAAGTAACTGGAAGCCTGTTACCAGTGGAATTCCGTGTGTCTCAGTATTTGTCTCAGAATTTAGACAAGTGAAAAAGACCCAATAGAAAAGAATTTGCAGATGATACTAAACTGGCCATATGGTTGACAATGAGGAGTAAAGCCTTACTTTTTTTTAAAATTTTTTATTTTTCACACCATAAATCACATTAGCCATGATACACATTTTTTCCTTTTCACACATATACAGTGACATTTTCTCTCCCCCCACTCCTCCCAACCCCCCCCCCCCCCACCCCCCCCCATCCATTTAAGGTATACAATCTAGGATACATTAAACCAGTCAGACAATGTTGTCACTCAACAAAAAAAAACACCAGAAATTCTACTGAGTTCATTCTTTTCTTTCCTTCTCCTTCCATCAACTTAGGTAATGATTGTCTCCGGTAGGTTTTCGCTATTCTATTTAATGTAAGGCTCCCATATTTGTTCAAATATTTCAATATTATTTCTTAAACTATATGTTATTTTTTCTAATGGAATACATTTATTCATTTCTATATACCATTGTTGTATTTTCAAATTATCTTCCAATTTCCAGGTTGACATAATACATTTTTTTGCTACGGCTAGAGCTATCTTAATGTTAGGAATTAAAGTACCTTTAAAGAAATTGCTCGAGACAAAAATTGAGAACAAAGGACATTTATTACTACAACAATGCAAAGTTGGGTGCTTCCCCTTACCCTGGGAATACACACACATACTGGGGCTCACCCAACTTTTATACAGTCAATTTCAGTATCAGAATGCCCTCCCCCTTACATTCTTCTGCCCCCTGGATGGGTTTGGCATAGGTAATTCTTCCTGCCTACGTGCAGTTTCAGTAAACTTGGAGGACCAGGGGGTATCCTGTGGGTGCCCCATCATGTCATTGTCCTTATTCACACCTTCCTGATTCTCTGGGCTACAGTCTCTTGATATGCAGAGTTGACTCATTCTATCTAGGGTTGGCTAATTTCATATGTATAAATCTGTGTATGGTTAGCTAATTAGAAATGTATGACTTGGTACTTCTGTCCAGGGCTAGGAGACCCTTATCTGATCCAGACTACCTCAACTTCCTACATTCTATTGTACCTTACCATTCCTTATCTTAGTCCTATGGTCTTGTCACAAAGGATAGAAGATTCTTATGTTAATCGTGCTGACTCTGCTTTCCTGCATCCTAAGCCCCAAACTTATCCTGTTTGAACTGGTTTCAGCCATTTTACTGATGAACTTTAGTTTCTTCCATGTTCATAATTTTAGGTCAATTTTCCCATCTCTCACAATCCTCACTTTTCTTTTAGATCAGTAATACTGATCTTTCACCATGATCAGTGTTACTGATCTTTGGTTACTAGTGTCAGTGTGACTGATCCCCCCCCCCCCCTTTCCTCACTTTTCTTTTAGATCAGTAACACTGATCTTTCAAGTGTAAGGTGTAGTTTTACCCAGCTGGTCAATAACCGAATTGTAATGTCTGTGTAAAGTCTTTAGGTAGGGGAGCACCATGAAGGTCAGGGGAGTGAGTCCAGCTGCTTATTAGGGTTTGGAGTATCAGGCTCCAGTTCTCAGTAAAGAGTCTAGTCCATCCCATACGTTGAAATATTGAAGTAGTGTCTTTGAAGCACCCGACTTTTGTAAGTGTTGTCCCGACGAAGTCTGTGAGAGACGCTGCCTTCAGCAGCGAACGAGTCGCAGTCTATGAGAAGCGCTGCCTTCAGCAGCGAACGAGTCGCAGTCTATGAGAAGCGCTGCCTTCAGCAGCGAACGAGTCGCAGTCTATGAGAAGCGCTGCCTTCAGCAGCGAACAAGTAGCAGTCTCTGAGAAGCGCTGCCTTCAGCAGCGAACGAGTCGCAGTCTATGAGAAGCGCTGCCTTCAGCAGCGAACGAGTCGCAGTCTATGAGAAGCGCTGCCTTCAGCAGCGAACGAGTAGCAGTCTGTGAGAAGCGCTGCCTTCAGCAGCGAACGAGTAGCAGTCTATGAGAAGCGCTGCCTTCAGCAGCGAACGAGTAGCAGTAGTCAGGCGGTTTCGTTTGATTGTGGCTCGTATCTGATGTCCTCTTCAGCCCCGAACCCTAGGGCCACCGATCTCCGAAGGCTGTTTGGAGCCTGATATTAAAGTGTCAAGCAGCTCTCGTTGTTGGAAACTGGTGCTCCCTTTCATGGGGTGATGAAAAGTGACCAAGCTGGGGGGGGATTGTTTCTTGTGATTTAACTGTGTGTTGCAGCTTGTCTGCTAACATTAGCATATATATCATTGAACTTGTGAGTTGCAGCCTGTCTGTGTACATTAGCATATGTATTAACTCTCTCTCTCTCTGTTACATGTACAATCCTGACTACCATTCTGTCTGTCTTTGTCCCACCATGTCCTTTGTGCTATCGCTTCAAAACTCCTGTCTTTAATACCTGTGTAGGCTATGATACAAATTAGATGTACTCCACTAAAGCTGTTTAATTCCCCTGGTCCGTATTGGGATCCCTTATATCCCATTATGACTATACATTAAATCTATGCCCTGTCTACATTCTAAAGGAGCTGAATTGTAACCTCTGCTGCCCCTATTCCAGGGGGGCTTAAAACATTAATCGAACAATATTCCAAAGAAATTAGTAAACAACAATGAACAATACATGTAAAGCTCATTAAAAACAGCATTAAAATACAATAAGAACTGAATAAAGCTCAATAAATGTAAAGCTCATTGAAAACTGCAATAAAATACAATAAGAACTGAATAAAACACAATAAATGTAAAGCTCATTGAAAACTGCAATAAAATACAATAAGAACTGAATAAAACACAATAAATGTAAAGCTCATTGAAAACTGCAATAAAATACAATAAGAACTGAATAAAACACAATAAATGTAAAGCTCATTGAAAACTGCAATAAAATACAATAAGAACTGAATAAAACACAATAAATGTAAAGCTCATTGAAAACTGCAATAAAATACAATAAGAACTGAATAAAACACAATAAATGTAAAGCTCATTGAAAACTGCAATAAAATACAATAAGAACTGAATAAAACACAATAAATGTAAAGCTCATTGAAAACTGCAATAAAATACAATAAGAACTGAATAAAACACAATAAATGTAAAGCTCATTGAAAACTGCAATAAAATACAACAATAACTGAATAATCAAAAGACAAGTAAAATACAACAATAACTGAATAATCATAAAAAAAAAACAAGTAACATTACGGCACTTTGTCACGGCGCAGTGTAAGTTTCAGGTCTGATGGATGAGGAACTGCACGCCAGGTTGGGGTTTGAATCTGTGTGTCGTGGTGTTGTGGTTCAGAAGCTGGTTTAACCCTTTGAATGTGGGTCCAGCCTTTCTCTCTTGTTCTTACTGCGGTGTCTGTAATTAAAAGTACACAGAAGGGACCATCCCAGGCAGGTTTTAGTTGATCCTCTTGCCATGCTTTTACATAAACCCAATCGCCAGGTTTTAATAAAATGAATAACAATCTGACTTTCCTTTGTGTTAGTGTAAAAATTGTAAAATGAAACACAAACCATATTTGCATGGGTTTTGAATATGTTAGACCTTATTAAAATGCAGTTGGAGCTGCTTGTCTGTATGGGGCACAACCCTCCAATTTGTTAGAGTGAGTACATAACAGACATTGCAGCACAAGAGCCCCTGCAAGAGAACTTGAAACATATTCAACCTTTAGTTCTGCCTTAAGTAAAATGCCTTGTGCCACAGCTCACAGGAGCTGGCCTTATTTAAAACAGTCTGTAAAACAGGCACCAAAAAAAGTTAAAAGATGTTCTTATGAAGATTGCACACACAATAATTTAAGTACAGGCTAGTTTCTATTATATTCCACTTAAAAGTTCTGCTGCATGAATCCTGGAGCTTGTGGAGTCATTATTGAATCAAGAAATATTGGTGCCATGCCAATCTCATTCTAACATGCCAATTTCTCCAGTCCTTAAGTCAAGATGTACTGAATAGCATCTGGTACAAGATCTGTGAGTTCTTAATGATATTATTCTTATGCACCCAATTGTTCTGAACTATGCCACCAATTTAAATCATATTCCACCTATTGTAGTACTCACACAGCACCATAGACCAGTTCGCAGGTTTATTTCTCCATTAAGCTGAATCCAGTTGCGCAGGGTTTACCTCCGTGATTATTTACAATGTAACTTCCGCACTACCGGATTTAAATATAAACCTGATGAATGGGGGAAAGTTATCATGAATTAAATAACAGCGGCAATACAGAGAAATTGTGCTGAGGCATTAATTTCACTCCAGAGGAAAATGCACCAGAGAAATGAATGATTAAACTTATAGGAATCCCCATAGGAATCCCCAGAGGTATCTTTATTCTCCAGAGGTGGGTGATCTTTAAACTCACGGACCTTGACTGCTGAATGTGTAGAAGAAATGTATTTGATAGGGCTCCATACCTCTAACTGCAAGACAAGAGCCTGAAGCCTCAATTTCAAGTGCCACAGTGCACTTAAAGGGACATGCACACTCCCCCTTCAACTGGCTGATCCAGCCACTTTTACACATCAGATCCTTTCTTTATCTCACATACACTTAAAGTTAAGATGTATAGAACTCACCCTATTTGCGCAAACATTTCTCCCTGCAAATGTTATAACATCACTCAACTCTCAGGTACTCCCTGTGCAAAATCACTTTTAAATACAATTTATTTCATAAATTGGAATTAACTGGTAGTTAAATTCGCTAATTCTACAGTATTGAAAAACGATCATTTATGACATTTAATTTTTAGCATGAATTTTAATCAATATTGGTCAGTGACTGAAGTGGGAAGTCATGATTTATGAAATTATCTCTGGTCTCTACTCTCCCACTCCCTGCACTTCTCCCAACATTCAGGAGCTGGCACACAGTCCCTGCCTTTCTTTTTCCATGTTACTCATCTACTATTCCTTTAACTGCTTGCATCAAAATGTTAGCCTTTGCTTTCTGCTTATCCTCAGATGTCTGGACAAATGCTTTTTGTGTGATCTGTAGAAGCTGGGTTATTCCCTGCTCATGCCAATTTTCTGTCTTTTGTAATTTTCTCTTAATGTCTGGGGCTGAGTTGGTAACAAAACCTGTTAGTACCAATTGTTCCCCTGCTGGGGATTCTATGTCGAGACCCCCATATTGTATATATATATATGGTCCCAAAAATTGGTCTAACTGTTCAGCACATCCCTGGGGATCTTCTATCAGGGAGGTCAGTTCTTTCTTAAAGTTACACACTTCAGTACTGGTCAGGGGCACATTTACGAACCCAAGACCTTCTCCTACGGGAACCTCCCGTAGGGGTCGCATCCAGCTAATTTCTGGTTTCTTTGATTTGTTTTCCTGTTCCCTGAGGAATACATCGCAAGGTTCTGCCACTTCTTCCTGAGGGGTCTCACGCTGTTCGGAGTAACAATGCTCTACCTCTACTGTTAACGGGGGTGGTAATCGAGCGCTTTGTGAGCGAGTCACCATACCACTCCGGTTCTCCTCTCTCTTCTCTAGTGGTATGGGAGGAGGAGGGGGAGGTGCAGAAGGGTAGGCAATAGGAGGGGAAGGAAAGATAGGAGCCGGCATAGGAGGAACAGAAGGTGGAGGGAGGGAATGTAACACATCCCAACCCTGTGGTTCAGGGACAAGAGGTTCCTCCTCTCTCTTATTCCTGAATTCTTTCTCATTCAAAACCAGCTGTTCAATGGATCCCTTGAGCCAGCAGGCTGCATATTCCCTGCTCTCAACATTGTCTGGCTGGTTTTGATAGAGTCATGAGTTCAAAGCTTCACACATCCATTCATCCTCGGATCCGAATTTTGGCCAGTACACGGAGCTCCCTTTAACCGGGTATCTCACCCATTCATTACAACAATACCTGACCGTCGTCAGTTTGTCTTTACCGCGGGTCTTTCCTGTGCCCCACTCAGATAACATCATCCCAAGCGGGCTGTACGTAGCTATCTGGTGGTCACGTCCTGTGTCAGGACTCTCATCTCTACTGCCCGCTATTCCCATACTTAGGAACAAGTAAAATACTCTTACCGAGTTCTGGCAGTACTGCTCTAGCGCGCGTCCTTCCGCCGTTTGTTCTCAATGCCTCTTCTCGGATATCACTCGCTTCTTCCACTGACCAGCCACCCGTCGCCCGTGAGTCCAGCTGAATCAGCCGGGGTGCACCTACTCTCGTCGTCGGGGCACTCTGTCAGTGGAGGGAGTGTGATCCCGGACGAGCCCCCATTTGTTAGGAATTAAAGTACCTTTAAAGAAATTGCTCGAGACAAAAATTGAGAACAAAGGACATTTATTACTACAACAATGCAAAGTTGGGTGCTTCCCCTTACCCTGGGAATACACACACATACTGGGGCTCACCCAACTTTTATACAGTCAATTTCAGTATCAGAATGCCCTCCCCCTTACATTCTTCTGCCCCCTGGATGGGTTTGGCATAGGTAATTCTTCCTGCCTACGTGCAGTTTCAGTAAACTTGGAGGACCAGGGGGTATCCTTTGGGTGCCCCATCATGTCATTGTCCTTATTCACACCTTCCTGATTCTCTGGGCTACAGTCTCTTGATATGCAGAGTTGACTCATTCTATCTAGGGTTGGCTAATTTCATATGTATAAATCTGTGTATGGTTAGCTAATTAGAAATGTATGACTTGGTACTTCTGTCCAGGGCTAGGAGACCCTTATCTGATCCAGACTACCTCAACTTCCTACATTCTATTGTACCTTACCATTCCTTATCTTAGTCCTATGGTCTTGTCACAAAGGATAGAAGATTCTTATGTTAATCGTGCTGACTCTGCTTTCCTGCATCCTAAGCCCCAAACTTATCCTGTTTGAACTGGTTTCAGCCATTTTACTGATGAACTTTAGTTTCTTCCATGTTCATAATTTTAGGTCAATTTTCCCATCTCTCACATTAACAAATCTTTTTTGTGCATCCTCCAAATCAATTCCAAATTCTTTGTTTTTCATGTTACTTAGGAGAAAGATCTCTGGATTCTTTGGTATATTGTTTTCTGTTATTTTATTTAATATCTGGTTGAGATCTTCCCAAAATTTTTCTACTTTCTCACATGTCCAGATTGCATGAATTGTTGTTCCCATTTCTTTTTTACATCGAAAACATCTATCAGATACTGTTGGGTCCCATTTATTTAACTTTTGAGGTGTAATGTATAGTCTGTGTATCCAGTTATATTGTATCATATGTAGCCTCGTATTTATTGTATTTCTCATCGTTCCAGAACATAATTTCTCCCATGTTTCCTTTTTTATCTTTATATTTAAATCTTGTTCCCATTTTTGCTTAGTTTTACCATTTGTTTCCTCATTCTCCTTTTCTTGCAGTTTAATATACATATTTGTTATAAATCTTTTGATTATCATTGTATCTGTAATCACATATTCAAGGTTACTTGCCTCTGGCAAACTCAAACTGCTTCCTAATTTATCCTTCAAGTAGGATCTCAATTGGTAATATGCCAGCGCTGTATCTTGAGTTATATTGTACTTATCTTTCATTTGTTCAAAGGATAAGAATCTATTTCCTGAAAAACAATTTTCTATTCTTTTAATCCCTTTTTTTTCCCATTCTCTAAAGGAAAGGTTATCTATTGTAAAAGGGAGTAACTTGTTTTGCATCAATATTAGTTTTGGTAATTGATAATTTGTTTTATTTCTTTCTACATGAATCTTCTTCCAAATATTGAGTAGATGATGTAATACTGGAGAACTTCTATGTTGTACCAATTTTTCATCCCATTTATATGTGTTCAGGTATCTTTTCCCCTATTTTATCTAATTCTAATCTCGTCCAGTCTGGTTTTTCCCTTGTTTGATAAAAATCTGATAGGTATCTTAATTGTGCGGCTCTATAATAATTTTTAAAGTTTGGCAGTTGTAAGCCTCCTTGTTTATACCATTCTGTTAATTTATCTAGTGCTATCCTCGGTTTCCCCCCTCTCCATAAAAATTTCCTTATTATTTTCTTTAACTCCTTGAAGAATTTTTCTGTCAGTTGTATTGGCAATGCCTGAAATAAGTATAATATCCTTGGAAAAATGTTCATTTTAATACAGTTTACCCTTCCTATTAGTGTTAGTGGTAAATCTTTCCAATGCTCTAAATCGTCCTGTAATTTTTTCATTAGTGGATAATAATTGAGTTTATATAGTTGGCCGAGATTTTTGTTTATTTGTACACCTAGGTATCTTATTGCCTGCATTTGCCCTCTGAATGGAGATTCCTTCTTAAATGTTGAGAAATCCGCATTATTCATAGGCATTGCTTCACTTTTATTTACGTTTATCTTGTAACCCGACACTTCTCCATATTCCTTCAATTTCTGATATAATTCTTTTATTGATAGTTCTGGTTCTGTTAAGTACACTATAACATCATCCGCAAATAGACGGATTTTATATTCCTTGTCTTTTATTTTTATTCCTTTTATATTATTATCTATTCTTATCAATTCTGCTAGTGGTTCTATAGCTAACGCAAACAATAAAGGTGATAGTGGGCATCCCTGCCGCGTTGACCTGCTTAAGTTAAATTGTTTTGATACATGTCCATTTACTGTCACTTTCGCTAACGATCCCTTATATAATGCTTTAATCCAATTAATATACTTCTCCGGTAAACTGAATTTTTGCAATACTTTGAACAAATAATTCCATTCTACTCTGTCAAAGGCCTTCTCTGCGTCTAAAGCAACTGCTACTGTAGGTGCTTTATTTCCTTCTACTGCATGAATTAAGTTAATAAATTTACAAATATTGTCTGTTGTGCGTCTTTTTTTGATAAATCCAGTTTGGTCTAAATTTACCATTTTCGGTACATGCTCTGCTAATCTGTTTGCTAATAGTTTAGCTATTATCTTATAATCTGTGTTTAGTAAAGATATTGGTCTATATGACGCTGGTAAGAGTGGATCTTTCCCTTGCTTTAGTATTACTGTAATTATTGCTGTTTTACATGAATCTGGTAAGCTTTGTGTTTCATCAATCTGGTTGATTACATCCAGGAGGAGCGGAATTAATAAGTCTTTAAATGTTTTGTAGAATTCTATTGGAAATCCATCCTCTCCTGGTGTCTTATTATTTGGTAATTTTTTTTATTATCTCTTGTATTTCTACTATTCCAAATGGTTCTGTTAATTTATTTTGTTCCTCTATTTGTAGTTTTGGTAGTTCAATTTTAGTCAGAAATTCATCTATTTTCCCTTCGTTTTCAGTTCGGTATAATTGTTCATAGAATTCTCTAAAGTTTTCCTTAATTTCTTTTGGATTATATGTAATTTGGTTATCTTTTTTCCTTGATGCCAATACCATTTTCTTAGCTTGTTCTGACTTAAGCTGCCATGCTAGGATTTTGTGCGTTTTTTCACCCAGTTCATAATATTTCTGTTTTGTCTTCATTATATTCTTCTCCACCTTATATGTTTGTAGTGTTTCATATTTTATTTTTTTATCCGCCAATTCTCTTCTTTTAGTTGTATCTTCCTTCATTGCTAATTTTTTTTCTATATTTACTATTTCCCTTTCCAACTGCTCTGTTTCCTGATTATAGTCCTTCTTCATCTTGGTTACATAACTTATTATTTGCCCTCTAATGAATGCTTTCATTGCATCCCATAGTATAAACTTATCTTCCACTGATTCCGTATTTATTTCAAAATACATTTTTATTTGTTTTTCGATAAATTCTCTAAAATCCTGCGTTTTAAGTAACATGGGGTTTAATCTCCATCTATACATTCTTGGAGGGATGTCCTCTAGCTTTACTGTCAATATTAAGGGTGAATGGTCCGATAGTATTCTAGTTTTATATTTTTCTTACTCTATCTTGCATACTAGCTGATAACAAAAATAGGTCTATTCTTGAGTATGTTTTATGTCTAGCCGAGTAATATGAATATTCCTTTTCTTTTGGGTGTTGTTTCCTCCATATATCCAAAAGTTGCATTTCTTCCATTGATTTAATTATAAATTTGGTTACTTTGTTCTTTCTGTTAATTTTTTTCCCAGTTTTATCCATATTTGAATCTAAATTCAGGTTGAAATCCCCTCCTATTAATATGTTCCCTTGCGTATTTGCTACCTTCAAAAAGATATCTTGCATAAACTTTTGATCTTCTTCGTTAGGTGAATATACATTGAGTAGATTCCAAAACTCCGAATATATCTGACATTTTATCATTACATATCTCCCTGCTGGATCTATTATTTCCTCTTCTATTTTAAATGGCACATTTTTACTAATTAATATAGCCACTCCTCTTGCTTTTGAATTATACGATGCTGCTGTTACATGTCCTACCCAATCTCTCTTTAATTTCTTGTGCTCCAATTCAGTTAAGTGTGTTTCTTGCACAAATGCTATATCAATTTTTTCTTTTTTCAGTAAATTTAGCAGTTTCTTCCTTTTAATTTGGTTATGTATTCCATTAATATTTAAAGTCATATAGTTCAACGTAGCCATCTTATATTTTGTTTATCATCCCTTTCCGTTTTTCCATCATTACCTTTCCTCCTTTTCCATTTCTGTTTTCTTATTTTAAACCCTTTATAAGACAACATTCCTAAAACATCAAACATTTTCCTTATTCTCCTATTTAAAACTTCTTTAGCCCCAATCTCCCCTTCCTCTCCTGAGTTGTCCTTTATCCCTTGTCGGACAACCACATCTCCCCTCTCCATTTGGGTTTGCGAATTCACTCGCAAGCGTCAGCTGATTTTGCAGTGACCGCAACTCCTCCCCACCCAGCCCCCCCAGAAAAGATTTCACTTTTCATATGTAACAAAGGTCACTCTTTTAGTTCCCTCCTTATTCCCTCTATTCCATTTCCTTCCCTTATTAATTCTTGTCTATACTATCTATATTTTCCTCTAAATACGGATACATTCACGTATGCATATTTTGTTTTCTTTCTTTGGCTTGGCTTCGCGGACGAAGATTTATGGAGGGGGTAAAAAAAAGTCCACGTCAGCTGCAGGCTCGTTTGTGGCTGACACGTCCGATGCGGGACAGGCAGACACGATTGCAGCGGTTGCAAGGGAAAATTGGTTGGTTGGGGTTGGGTGTTGGGTTTTTCCTCCTTTGCCTTTTGTCAGTGTATATACACACTTATACCTCTTTACCCACATACATATAAATCATGGTCATTTTTACTCTCATTACACGACTTCATCGCTCAGTCTATTTTGTAATTGTTCTGCAAATTTTCGTGCTTCTTCTGGATCCGAGAATAGTCTGTTTTGTTGTCCTGGAATAAATATTTTCAATACCGCTGGATGCTTTAGTATAAATTTATACCCTTTCTTCCATAAAATCGCCTTTGCTGTATTGAACTCCTTTCTCTTCTTTAGGAGTTCAAAACTTATATCTGGATAAATGAAGATTTTTTGCCGTTTGTACTCCAGTGGCTTGTTGCCCTCTCTTACTTTTTCCATTGTCTTCTCCAATACCTTTTCTCTTGTAGTATATCTTAGGAATTTTACTAAAATAGATCTTGGTTTTTGTTGTGGTTGTGGTTTAAAGGCCAATGCTCTATGTGCCCTTTCTATTTCCATTTCTTGCTGTAGTTCTGGTCATCCTAGGATCCTAGGGATCCAATCTTTTATAAACTCTCTCATATTCTTGCCTTCTTCATCTTCCTTAAGGCCCATTATCTTTATGTTATTTCTTCTGTTATAATTTTCCATTATATCTATTTTCTGAACTAACAGTTCTTGTGTCTCTATAACTTTTTTTATTAGATTCCTCTAATTTCTTTTTTAAGTCCTCTACCTCCATTTCTACTGCTGCTTCCCGCTCTTCCATCTTGTCCATTTTCTTTCCCATTTCTGTTAAGGTCATATCTATTTTATTCATTTTCTCTTCTGTGTTGTTTTTCTTCTTCTTAAATCATTAAATTCCTGTGTTTGCCATTCTTTAAATGACTCCATGTATTCTTTAATAAGAGAAAGTATATCCTTTGTCTTGCCTTTCCCTTCTTCTTCTATTTCACTGTACTCTTCCTCTTCTTCTTCCTCTGGGTTGGCCATCTGTTGTTTCTTTGTTGCCCTTTTCTTCTCTTCTTTCTTGTTTTCATTGTCTTCTGTGTTCTCTTCTTGCTGCAGGTGTTCTGCAGCTGTCGTTGCCGGCTGTGGAGATTGACTCCCCAGCTGGTCACCCCTCCCGTCGGTGTTTTTTTTCATGCGCACCGCGCACTTTTACTCGGCTCTACGAGCCATTTTTGTAGTCCACTTTTTACCGACCTGAGGGAACGGGATTCTCTCTCCACCGCGGGCCTCTTCGAACAGGTAAGGCCTTCTCCTTCTTCCTCCGTTGTCTTCTCTTCCTCTCTTCTTACCGTTGATTTCGATTTTTCTTTTTTTGTCGCCATCTTCTTTCCACCTTCATACTCACTTTTCTTTAACTTTTATTTCTGTGCCTTTGTGTTTTCCTTTGTTTTTTCCGACTTTTCTGGAGAGGGCTGGAGTTCACCGTCCGGCCACTACTCCATCACGTGACTCCCTCCAGTAAAGCCTTACTTTGATGTTCCGCTCAGTTAGCAGGAGAGTACATGATAAAATTTCATGCAAAAGTAAAAACACAATGCTGGAGAAATTCAGTGTACTTTATGTAGCAAAGATTAGCATATGTAACCAATGTTTCGGGCTTGAGCCCTTCATTAAAGTATGAGCAAGATGTAGGCAGGCACCTGAACCCACAGGAGAACTTCTTCAGGGGTAGGCCTCTCTTGAAGAGATAACACAGAGTTTTACAGTAGACAGGAGTAAAACTGGGAAGGCTGTAGACACCATGATTGAAGTAAAACAAAATGCTGGAGAAACTCAGCAGGTCAAATGGTCTATTTTTCATATGCAACATTTCGGGCTTGATCCCTTCTTCAATTTCATGCAGTAGGAATAATTCTTGCAAGTGGATGTAAGTGGCATAATTCAAACTTTCAACATATAGCATGGCAACTGCTCCTTCTGGCCCACGAGGCTCTACCACCCAAATACACCAATTAATCTATAGACCCAAACAACCTGTCACCTACAACATGATCCCACCACCAGACATGTCTTCCCCTCTCTGCCTTCCATAGGGGCCGCTCCCTCTGTGACTCCCTCATCCACTCATCCCTTCCCATTAATTGCCCCTTGGCACCTCTCCCTGCAGCTGCCAGAAGTGTCATATTTGCGCCCACACCTCCTCCCTCACCACCAGTCGGGGCCCCAAACAGTCCTTCCAAGTGAAGCAACACTTCACGTGTATCTGCGGGAATCATCTACTGTATCTGGTGCGCCCATTGGGTCATATTGGAGAGACTGAATGCAAACTGGTAGATTACTTAGCTGAGCACCTTCACTCCATTCACATCAGAGACACAGATTTCCCAGTGGCCAACCATTTCAATTCTGGGCCCAACTCCTGCACTGACATGTCTGTCCATGGTCTCATGTACTGTCAAACCAAGACCACCCGTAAATTGGAAGAGCAATATCTAATATTCCATCTGGATGCTCTCCAACCGGATGGTATTAACATTGACTTGCCTGGTTTCTGCTAGACCACTCGCTGTTCTCCCTCACTTCCCCACCCCACTGTTTTCTTCCCTCCAGCTCTACACCCTCTTCCCTTCCCTCTCCATTCACAGAGCCATGCCCCCCTCCTCCTGTTTCGTGGTGTGCCCTCCCTCCCTTACCTCCTGCCTGTGGGACTGTGCTCCTCCCCCCCACCCCACCATTTTGTTCAGGCACTTGCCTAAATTTTTCTCATACCTTGATCAAGTCCAAAACATTGGTTATGTATCTTTATCTTTTCTATATAAAATATATAAAATACCGGCATCACCTCCGACTCCTAGAACGCTTCCACCAGTGTTGTCTCCGCTCCATCAACATTCATTGGAGCGACTTTATCCTTAACATCGAAGTACTCGAGATGGCAGAGGCCGACAGCATCGAATCCACGCTGCTGAAGATCCAACTGCGCTGGGCAGGTCACGTCTCCAGAATGGAGGTCCATCGCCTTCCCAAGATTGTGTTATATGGCGAGCTCTCCACTGGCCACCGTGACAGAGGTGCACCAAAGAAGAGGTACAAGGACTGCCTAAAGAAATCTCTTGGTGCCTGCCACATTGACCACCGCCAGTGGGCTGATATCGCCTCAAACCGTGCATCTTGGCGCCTCACAGTTCGGTGGGCAGCAACCTCCTTTGAAGAAGACTGCAGAGCCCACCTCACTGACAAAAGACAAAGGAGGAAAAACCAATTTTCCCCTGCAACCGTGTCTGCCTGTCCCGCATCGGACTTGTCAGCCACAGATGAGCCTGCAGCTGAAGTGGACATTACCCCTCCATAAATCTTCGTCCGCGAAGCCAAGCCAAAGAATAAAATACACTGTTTGACCTGCTGAGTTTCTCCAGCACTGTGTTTTTACTTCAATCATGGTGACTGCAGACTTTTGTGTTGTACTTCTTCGATCTACAAACCCCATTTGGTATATTTTTAGAGGGTGGGAGGAAACTGGAGTACCTGGAGGAATCCCACACAGTCACCAGGAGAACATACAAACTCCTTACAGACAGCGCTAGATTCGAACCCAATAGCTGTAATAGTGTCGCACCTACCGCTAGGCTAACCATGCTATCTTAAATTGAATAACAAGTGATGAGGATAAACACAGAACAACTTCAGAATTCATGGATGCAAATATACTTTCGGGACATGAAATAAGAACTGAGATGCTGAATTGATTTGTATCAGATAGTGCCGAATTAATGCAACTGGAGACCTGGGGTAGGAGACCGTGGTAACCCCAAACTTAATCACACTTGATCGTAAGAAACAAAACCTTGTTCTCTTCCTTATCTACTTAATAGCACTATCCATTACTTATTATTATTTTCACCACATGTCAAAATTAAATATTACTGTGATTCACAATGATAATAATAGAATCCTTCCTTGTTCTTAAAATGATAAACAGCAATCCCAGAGTTCTCACCAGCACGCACAATTGCAGGAATTCCCCAAAGAATTCAGAATTCCTCCAAGTTGAGAATCAGCCATGTGGAAAAATCCCACGTGAAAACGTGTGCCACCATTACACACACGTGTTTAATGCTATTTAGCAACTGGGCCTAGATGGTAAAATCAAGGGTGAGTGAGTTCGGCACTCCCACCAACATGTTCCTGAATTTTGGATTAGTGCTCACACATAATTTTGGCCTAGGTACTCCACTGATATTTATCATTACAAATGAAATAAAATTAATGGTAAATTAAATGCGAAGAAGAGGTACAAGGACTGCCTAAAGAAATCTCTTGGTGCCTGCCACATTGACCACCGCCAGTGGGCTGATATCGCCTCAAACCGTGCATCTTGGCGCCTCACAGTTCGGCGGGCAGCAAATTCCTTTGAAGAAGACCGCAGAGCCCACCTCACTGACAAAAGACAAAGGAGGAAAAACCCAACACCCAACCCCAACCAACCCCCCTCCCCCCACCGAGATTATGAGGCCCTGGGCCCTTGGCTGCAGACCGCTCAGGCCATATATAAATCCGGCAGTGGCATTAGATGAGGCTGAAAAAAAAACAGAACTAAATTACAAAAAGATATCACAAGATCATGAGATAAAGGAACAGAAGGCGGCCACTAGGCCCATCGAGTCTGTTCTACGACTCTATTCTAAGCTGAACTAGCTCACATCTAGTTCCAATTTCCAGCCTTTTCCCCATATCTCTTGATACCCTTACTAATGAGATACTTATCCATTTCCTGTTTAAATACTCCCAGTGATCTGGCCTCTACTGCTGTATGCAGCAGTGAGTTCCACAGATCCACGACCCTCTGACTAAAGAGGTTCTTCCTCCTCTCTGCTTTAATTGGATAACTTCTCATTTTAAGACCATGACCCTTTGTTGTCGATTCACCCATCAAGGAAAACATTTTATCCGTATTCACTCTGTCAAAACCTTTCAATATTCAAAATGTCTCTATGAGATCCCCCCTCACTCTCCTATACTCTAACGAGAACCCAAGAGTTGCCAAATGCTCCTCATACGCCAGCCCCTGCATTCCAGGTATCATCCTAGTAAATCTCCTCTCCAACAACACCACATCCTTTCTAAGATAGGGGGCCCAAAATTGTACACATTTCTCCAAATGGAGTCTCACCAGTGCCCCATAGAGTCTTATTAACACCTCTCTACTCTTATACACTATTCCTCTTGAAATGAATGCTAGCATAGCCAAATTTGAGTAAAAATGAAGTTGCTAGTGGGTATTCGAAATGACCTGTCAGAGGAAGTGCAGAGGTGGTACAATTAAAATGATTAAAAGACATTTGGTAAAGTATATGAATAGGAAAGTTTTGGAGAAGTATGAACCAAATGCAGACAAATGGGTCAAGCTCAGGAAGGGTCCTTCAACAGTGTGAAAGAGTTGGGTTGAATGACCTGTTTTTGTATTGTTATAACTCTATGACTCAGGTGAAACTAAAGTGAGACACACAAACTGTAATGGGTGGAGTAGGACAGACAGAGTGGGTTGTGTGACAGAGTATTTAGAGATGGCTTGGGAAGAATAGCTAGAGCAGCTTGCACACACACACATTTTAAAACACAGAATTTTTGCAGGACTTTTACTGAGTGCTTCTTGCAAAAGAGCAACAAAGTGTCAACATACAGCTTGCCTGGGAGAGCATGTGATTTTTGCAGGGAGACAGAACAGTTTTGCTCCCAGAGAGGGAGGGTGTGAAACAGTGAGAGAGGAGACAGAAATCAGTTCCAGAAGGACAAAGCTGGCAAACTTTTGGAAGACTGTCTGGTCAAAGGAGAAGGCTGGTGGTCTGAAAGGTGACCTGAAAGAAAGAGGATCATCTGGAGAACCCTGAAGGGGGAAAGTTTCATCAGCAAGAGTGAATAAACAGGAATTTGGTGCAGATGTCCTGGAACAAAAGGAATCTCTCTTTGAAGACCAACAAGAACCCTCCTGAGTGGTAATCATTTGCATGTTAAGCACCAAAGACTGGTGAACTTTGTTAATGCTAACTTCTGTGCACAGTACAAGAATTCCCTGCAACTAGTGAGATTGAACTGTGATCCAAATAACTTTTCTAAGCTTATACACACATTATACACACCTGTGTTTAGTATTAAAGGGGGGATTAAGTAGGTTAGGTAGGTTAAGTAATAAGTTAAAATTTAATTCTGTTTTTTTGTTCAAATATAATTAAAAAATGACTTTAGTTTAAGTAACCCTGTGTTGTGGTACATCTCTATTGCTGCTGGTTTTTGGGGTCCTCTGGACTCTGTAACACTTGACAAACTCTGTTCCTTCCATTGTTTACATTTCAGTATGCTCTGAACACATGGAGCATCTCAAATGCTCCTTCTCTTTAAAGAGTCATGTGCCGGGGACTCCCATGACTGGGTGGAGGTGTTACATTTTTCAATGAGACCATGAGAACATCTTTGAATTTTTTTCTGGACATCTGTCAATCTTCTGACTTGACAGAGTCTGGCATTAGGCATACAAACAAACTGCCCGCCCTTCAGCCAGGGCCACCTGCAAACTGGAGCCTGAAACTGAAATTGGGGTTCAGGAGGGACAGGAGGTAGTTCACTTTTGCAGGATTTTTGTTGTGGTTTGAGGTGCAACTTTTTTTCCAATTAATATTGACTTGCTGGTGATTTAAAACAATTTAGTCGATGAATTTTGAGTGAAACGCAGAAATCTGCAGATGCTGTGATGGTAGTAAACACACAAAGAAATGCTGGAGGAACTCATCATATACTGATATTTTGAGCCTGAGACCTTCTTAAAGATACATATAAGCAAAAGGTAGGTTTCTGAATAAAGACTGGGGAGAGAAAGGGAGAAGAATGGGGGGGGGGGGGGCAGACCAGACCAATAGACAAAAGGTGTTAATTGGATATGATGAGAGGAAAGGTGAAAACTGACTTTTGACTATGAAAGGAGACAGTTATGTTTTTTTTTACATAGAATTTACACTATTTTTCCACGCCGAAGTGTTTCCTTACCTTCCAGGAGTAGCCGTGCAACAGGAACCAAAACTCCAAATGTCCGTATCATACCACGAGTTTAGACAGACACCTGAAGTACGGTACTGTATTTAAGGAGGCTGGACGTCCTATTCATTAGCCCGTTGTTCACCAATTGCCTGCAGTTCAGTTTAGACTGCTGTCGATCCATGAAAATAACTAGGGGTCAAGGAGGGAAAATGTCGGAATGGGAATGTGTCCTTATTCCCGTTCCAATTTTTTTTCACAGACTGCATTCCAGGAAATTGGAAATAATTTCCTGGAAAGCAGCGCCGATGTAAAAAAACATAAGGGAAAAGGGGAAAGAGAAAGAACTAGAGGAAAGGAGACAGGAGTCAAAGATGGGGATGGGGGGGAGGGGGGTTTAAACAGAAACCAGAGAAGTCTATGCTAATGCCATCTGCTTGAAGGGTGCCCAGTTCGAAGATGAGTTGTTGTTCCTCCAATTTATGGGTGGTCTCAGTCTGTCAGTGCATGAGGCCATGGACAGACATACCAGCAAGGCAATGGGGTGGGGAATTGAAATGGGTGGCCACTGGGAGATCCACGCTATTGTGGTGGACAGAGCCAAGGTGCTCAATGAAGCGATCTTCCAGTCTGTGTCCAGTCTCTCTGATTTAGAGACCACTTATTTTCATGAATTTTGAGGGCTGCTTACTGTAAGCTCCAAAGCAATAGAGTGAGGAACAGGAGGCTTTATTACACTTCAGACTTATCCTGATTCCAAGTGCTCAAATGAGGACAGGGAGAGGGAAGTCGACCTTTATTCCAGGGTCACAAGGGGAGAGTTACCAGGGAGTGAGTCAACAGTGGGGGATAAGCCAGCTATCCATTGACAGACACATATACACATACTTGTATCACCACATTGACCTTCTCTTTTAAAACAAAACCCCGCCGGTTTAAAAGTCCTAGAGGCTCAGCCAGTTGGGTGGTCTCTTTTGCCTGTGACTGCCAGTGGTATAATGGTCGGCTCCATGTGTCTTGAGGCTGGGAGGGCAGGCTCTGTCTGACATGGAACTTGACTGTATGTGGGGGCAGTCATGGTGGTCGGAGCAGCTGGAGCAGGGTCCAGGATGTATGGCATGGTGGGTGGGAGTGGGTTGGTAACCTGCATTGTCCCTGATGGGTGTAGGTCAGACCTGGGTTGAAGGGGATGGGGAGTGGGTATGGGTCGTGGGTATGGGTCTCCAGCACGCTCCAGGTCCTGGTCAGGGACTGTGTCCTCATGGTTGTTCGGTTTCACCACATAGACATACTGAGGGTTGGCGTGCAGGAGCTGCTCCTCTTCGAGAAACGGGTCGGACTTGTGACCCCTCACATATTTCTGCAGCAGGATGGGTCCTGGGGATGAGAACCAGGGAGTGTGGTTCTGGTCACCAACTTCCTGGGAAAGGAAAACATGCGTTCATGTGGGGTTGAATTGGTTGCGGTGCATAGTTGGGATTGGAGGGCATGGAGTGTTTCCCGCAGGACTTCATGCCAATGGGACACTGCTAGGCCTTTTGATTTAAGAGCCTGGAGGTCCACCTTCCAAACTATGGCATTTTCTCTCTCTACCTGGCTATTACCCCAGGGGTTGTAATTGGTCGTCCTACTAGTGGCAATGCCTCTAGCCAACAGGTACTGTTGCAGTTTGTCGTTCATAAAAGAGGACCCCCAATCACTTTGGATGTAATTCAGGTACCTGAAGAAGATAAATATGCTTGGAGTGCCTTTCTGATGGTGGTTGATGTCATGTCGGGACAGGGGATGGCAAAAGGGAACCTGGAGTACATCAATGACGTTCAGAAAATATATGCTCCTGTTGGACGAGAGCAGGGACCCTTTGAAATTGATATTGAGTTGTTTCAAAGAGCTGTGTGGCCTTTATGAGGGCCGACGTCGGGCTAGAAGAACAGTGTCTGGTCAATGACCTGACATCCTCAATACAGAAGGGAAGGTTCCATGCTTTCACGAAGTGGAACAATCTTGTGATTCAAGATGATGGATGCCAGTATCAGGTCGCCATCACTATCGGAGGGGTAACCAGTTCAGTAAGATGATGGCCCCCATGTGGACCATGATGTTACACCGGTAGAGGTGGATGAAGGCAGAAGTGGGGTCGGGCAAAATGGCCAACCCCCGGGGGTGCAAATGGCATGGTGCCATAGAGAAGACCGATTTACACACTCTCTCGTAGTGTCCTTTCTTTACGTATCCCGAGCAGGTGGCTTCTCTCACCGAGGGTGCTCTACTGGCCATAGAAGTAGCATTCTGGGTGCTCAGCTGCGGGCGTGGCAGTGGGGTTGGGGCCTCCCTGAACAGAGGTGGTCTGTGACATTGTGTCCCAAAATGCTGCACCCACAGCCCGCACGTGGAAGACCCATTGCTGGCAGCAATGGATTCAGCATGGCGGTGGGCTGAACCTAAAGTCTTAGCAAGCTGGAGGGGTCTCTGCAATGGCAGCCTGTCTTCCTCTAGCAGTCGCTGGCAAATGTAGTCGGACCTCACCCCAGCCACACAGACATCCCGGATCAGCTCTTCCACATGCTGGTCCACCGATACTGGCCCTGCATTCTCACCCCAGATCATGCAGGGCCCGAAAGAAATCGTCCAGGGATTCACCAGTTGCTGTTTTCTCAAGGCCAGGAAGTTCCTTGAGTAGACTTCATTTACCCATGGTCTGCAGAGGTTGCAGAGCTCGGTCATGGCAGTGGGGTAAGTCGTGCAGCCCGATCATCTCGTACACACGACAGCTAACTCTCGCTCACAGTAGCTTGAGTTTCTTCTCGTCAGAATCCACAAGGTCCTCAGAAGCTTCCAGGAAGTCTGTGAAGCACTTGATTCACTTGCGGTACTGCTCTAGGGCTCTGGATGCCTATGGGTCGAGGTCTAGCCTGTCTGGTTGCAGCAGTTTGTCCATTCCGTGTGAAAGATTTAAATGTAATAAATTAATACGCTCTATCAATGACTCCAAAGCTGTAGAGTAAGGAACAATAGGGTTTATTACACCTTAGACTTGCAGCTGGCCCGATTCCAAATGCTCGTCTGAGGACAGGGATCAAGACCTTTATTCCAGAGTCGCAAGGAGTTACCAGGGAGCGAGTCAGCAGTGGGGGACGGACCGGCTTCCCATTGACATGTTTGTATCACCACACCTGCACGCCTTTGCTTCCCCTCCTTCCTGACTTTCCCGTTCTTCCACCAAGTCCTGCCATCCCCCCTCCCTCTCTACCCCCCCTTTGCCAGCCCCTTCCCCCACTCTTTTGTTCGGACGCCTGCCAGCATTTTCTCATCCCTCCCCGAAACGTCGGTTATGTCCCTTTACCTTTGCTGCATAAAGGACCGGCTGCGTCCAGATTTTAGGGGTTCACTGTTGCAGCTCCAGGACCCTCGAGGTGCCCGGTCCGACCCTCCGCGCTCCGAGACTGTACTGGAGGCGCCCAGAGGACGCGGGGGAAGGGGGGGGGGGGGGGGGAGCGCGACGTGCGTCCGGCCGCCGGGGGTGGGGCTGCGGCGCAGTCCGCGAACCGCGCGCTCGGGGGACGGAGCTGTCGGCGCCCCCCACCCAGTGAGGACGGCGGGGGCGGGGGCGGGGGCGGAGCGTCCGGCCGCTGGGGGGCGCTGTGGCGCAGTCCGCGAGCCGTGCTTGGGGGCGGCCGCCGGGATATCAGTGGAAAGGTATTCCCTCGGATATTCGAGCACCGGCGGGGTGGCGGGGGGGGGGCTTGTCGATTTGTTTGCAACGAGGGCCGGGCTCGGGTGGGGGTGGGGGGCGTGTGTCCAGGCCTCGCTGCTGGATCCGTGTCCAAGCACAGATTTCCTCTCAGCGCCCACCCTCCCGGTTTAATTTCGGTGTCGGTGAGTTGGAAACTTGGCCCTGGTTGTGGGCCTGTCCCCGAGGCGCTGCGGACACCCTGTCCAGGCTGCCCTCTGGCTTGGCTTGGGATGGGGTGGGGTGGGGTGGGGTGGGGTGCACCTGTCCAGTTCAACCTGGGCCTACCCGACGTTCGCCATCCACGCCAGCTTTGGCTTGGGGAGGGGGTTCATTTAGTTTTGAGAGGTTCAGGGGAGGCAGAAGCTCGGCGCTCACTTAAAGAGCTCCTCTCAAAGAATTATTCGGGCTGCACGGAGCAAATCCAACCCTTCAGACTGGTGCTCCACTTCTCCAATTAATTCAGCAAATTTTCAACGTTGTTGGCTGTTTGTCGGAGAGTCACTGAGCAGATTTACACCCCGCATCTTTTTATTTTGAGCTAATTTTATTCATGTATTTGTTAGAGTTTTGCTTCATCTTTTGATAATTTTCTCTTTTGGTTGTAAACTTCTCATTTTCTCTGAAGTTCCCCGCTTATTTTTTTTTCCTCCTTTTGAATTCTGTAATTGATTTTGTGTAATACGATTGGGATTGATAATACACATGAAAAGTTGGGCCCATTAATGAAAGTGTTGACAATGAGTAGAGCAGACATGTCAAAAGTAAAAGTTGACCAGTCCTCTGCATCCAATGCAGCTAAAACTGGTGGCTGTGGAGTTGGTGAATAAACTCCAAAATTTCTTAGTTTCTGGAAAAGTCCCGGCAATGCCGAGATAGAATGGTCCCCTCCGAGGAAAGAGGAAGGGAGATTGGCCTTGTATTAGGTGGTCAGAGAGGCGAGTTACCATCACAAAAATGCAGGCAAAAGTAGACCCCTCAGGTTTGTCCTACCTTTCAGTATGATCGTGGCCGGACTATGCTGGCTTCCGCTTGCTTGTGCCAGTTCATTGTCCTCAATTGCTTGATATTTCAAATATTTCTCTTATCTCCACATTGCAGAGAATTCCAGTGATTTGCTACTGTTTGAGAGAACAAATTTTTATGCTCCTCATTTTTAAATAATAGAGTCCTTGTCATTTCTTTGTTCGAGATCCTCTCCCTGGTGAAAATGTGTCCTGTCAGGCCTCCTTAGGATCGTGAATGTTTGAATAAAGTCGCACCTTATTCTTCTGAATTCCATAATAAAGGGGCCCAAACTATTTGGCCTTTCTTTTAATTTTCCAATTTCTGTGAATGCTACTGTATCATTTTTTTTTTACATAAGGGGACAAAAAATGCATAGTACTCCAGACGTAGCTTCACCCACACCATGCAGAATTTTTAAAATACCTTGCTATCATCCACAACCTGTCAACCCTTGACAATAAAGGCCAAAATGTTTGTTACCTTAACTTTCTCTTCTGATTCATGCACAAAAACACCCAGAATCATCTATACTGTATTGATTTGTGGTGAAGTGCATGCTGTTATTAGTCTCTTTCACACTTGCATCCCACTAAATTGGCTGTTCAGTGTCTTGGGATAGGAATAGGGGTTTGGCTTTTCACGCTTGACCACTCCTGTCAGTGAACGCTTTCACACTTTCAAGGAGCCGTCCCCGGGGTTCAGACTGTTCTACCTTCTACAGGTGATGTCATGACATATCGAGCGATGGTGGAACTACTCTAAATCCTGAGCAATATTTTATGATCTTATATTTGAACAAAATTAATCATGCATAATTATAACATAATTAAGCTTTATGTACAGCACAGCATGAGCCCTTCAGCTCCTGTTGTGCCTCAGAAAGGACCGTGGGAAAGTGGTAGCAATAAATAGCAATAGTGGACAATTTTTAAACAGGGTGGAAAAGTTGGTAATGCTTTAGCACACAATTTATATAGCATGGGAAAATTGGTAGAACTATTGTGTACAATTTATAAATACCCTGGGGGAAAAAAGCGATGGCGAACTTGTCCTCTTCGAATTCCATGCGGCAGAGAAAGGACTATATTCACAGCTACATGCACAGAGCATTCATGGAGGGGTTTCTCTGCCCCATGGCATTCTGGGAAGTCAGGTCCATCATCGCTTTTTCCCCCACAGTCTTTATAAATTGTGTGCGACAGCTCTACCAACTTTCCCGCCCTGTTTAAAAATTGTCTTTTATTGCTGTTTATTTCCTATCTCTCCCGCTGCAACTTTCCCACAGCAAAGTTTATACCTTCATTTTAATCTTTTCTTCCTTTGTGTTCCTACATTCACGCAAAAACTTGGGTGATTTCAAACCTGCAAAGCAATTGCCCTTTTTACACTTGCATGATTGCAATGCTGGCGTCTGCAGACGCTGGGGATTGTACCAGAGGTCAAGCCCGTCAATCCCCGGTATGAGATGATGCCATCCGATGCTGGTGTTGAGCTGATTTTGCTTTCACACTAGACACTTTAAAGGTCGATTGCTGTTTAATTCCTTGGATCACTTGCAAGAGTGCAAGGGGCTATTGATAGCTCTTCACTTAGAAAATCATAAGGTGATTGGGCAGAGTCAGCATGTTTTGATGAAAGGGAACACGTTTGACAAATGCCATAGCTTTTTGAGAAACTAACTTACATAATGGATAAGATAGAGTTACAAGTCGTGCTTATGACTTTTTAAATTTTAAGTGTTGAAGTATTGCAAAAAGTTGTTGTATGAAATAAGGGCATAATGCAATGAGGAGGTAACATTTAAAATGGAGGGGCAATTGAAGGACAGGAAATAAAACTGTGAGGAGCTTTCATGGGACAAAATTTAAGTGCATCCAGGAGGATTTCTTGAATCAATACATGAATAATTCAACTAGGGAATGGCTGTACTGGACCTTGTACTGGGAAATGATCCTGGACAGATGATTGAAGTTTCATTGAAGAAGTATTTTGGGGTCAGTGATCATAACTCTAAAATTACAGATTATAAATTACAGATAAGGATAAGACTGAACCTCGTGTGAGAGTGAAATTGGGGAAAGACTAATTACAACAATATTAGTCAAGAACTGAGAAAAGTACATAGGGAGCAGCTTGTTGGGGATGTATATGCATTTGACATTTGGGAGTACATTGAAGGCAAGCTGATTAGTTGACCATCAACTCATTCCTATGAGGCTGAAAGATAAAGATGGCACGGGCCAGGAACCTTGGATGATGAGGTATAGTAAATATAGAAAAAGAAAATGGAGGCATATGTAAGGTTTAGGATGCAAAAATCAGAGAAGGCCTTTGAGGAATGTAAAGGAAACAGCAAAGAATTGAAACAGCAAAGAAGTTAAAAGGGGCCATAAAATATAATTGGCAAGAAGGATTAAGGAAAAGGATGTCTGCCAAGGTCAACAGAGGGGATTTGTGCATGGAGCCAGAGGACATTGTCAAGGTTCTAAATGAGTGCTTCATATTGGAATTCACCCTGGACATGGGACAAAGTGAGATCAGTTAGGGCCATGCTGATATTCTGAGGCATATTGATATCAAGAAGCAGATGGTGTTGGGTTGTTTGAATAACATTAAAGTGGATAAGCCCTATACTCTATGTGATCTATCCCAATATATTAATTCAGTAAATTGCAAGGTTTTAACCTGGATCATTGTGGCCTGTTGAGTCACAGGCAATGTCCCAAAAGTATGGAAATAGAATGTGAGGTTTCTTTGTTTAAGGAGGGCAAAAGGATAGTTCGGGTTTTAAAAAATGGATGGTGAGACTTTAATAGTGATAGGGAAATTGATGAAAAGAATAATTTTTTAAAATTATATTTTATTTAATTTTTGAGAAAAGAATATATACACACATAAAGGACTCAATGATGGTATATACAAATATACAAAAAAAATTATATCCTTAAAATGCACATTGAGCCTAGAAATAACCTCTCCATACCTTAAGAAAAAGGAAAAGAAACAGTGGACAAAGGGAGAATGAGAAGAATTCTTGTGAATAAGATTCTCTGGCAATTGAGAGTTTAAGATGATTGATGAGGGTAAATTTAAACTTAGACATATAGCATGGTAACAGGTCAATCGGCCCCACAAGTCCGTGCTCTCCAATTTACACCCCATTAACCTACACCACTGGTATGTTTTGAATGGTGGGAGAAAACCAGAGCCCCCAGGGAAAACCCACTTGGACACGGAGAATGTACATTCTCCTTACAGACAGTGTGGGATTCGAACACAGGTCCAGTCCCAGTCATTGGTACTGTAAAGGCAGTGCGCTAATGGCTACGCCAACCATGCAGCCCAAATGGTAAGTCAATGGATATGGTATATGTGGACTTCCATGAAATATTCATTACAGACCTTCATGGTAAGCTGATCAAAAAAAGTAAAGGCATAAGCAAAGCCAGTTCATCCTTCCTTTTGTAAGGAGACCAAAACTGCACGCAGTACTCCTGATGTGGTCTCAAGTTGCAGCATAACCTCCCTGCTCTGAAATTCAATCCCTCTAGTACAGAAGACCACTATCCTTCTTGATAGCCTGCTACACCTGCAAACCAACCTTTTGCGATTCATGCACAAACACTCCCAAGTCCCACAGCGATGGCAGCATGCTGCAATCGCTTTCCATTTAAATCATAATCTGATCTTCCATTTTTACTTCCAAAGTGGATAACCTCACATTTCCCAACATTGTACTCCATCTGCCATACCCTTGACCACTGACTTAACCTATCTACAGAGTCCTCTATAATTTTATTCAGGGTTATTTGTATACATTTTACTTTGACTGTAGAAATTACAGCACTTTTTATACTTAGTTCCCCAATTTCAGGGCACCATAATATTTGAGACATTTGGCTTCACAGATGTTTGTGAGTACTCAGGTATGTGTAATTTCTTCATTGGTGCAGGTATAAGAGAGCAATGCTTGCTTCTAATCTTTTGATCATCTTTAGAGTCTGTAATTGCCATTTTTCAACTTGAGGGCCAGGGCTGTGCAAATGAAAGTCAAAAAGTCATTATGAGCTAAAAAAAAAAGAGAATAATGCAGTAATAAACCTTAGAATTACCAAATCAACTGTTTGGAACTTCATTAAGAGGAAAAAGTGTACTGGTGAGCTCAGTAATCACAAAGAGACTGGTCTTCCAAGGAAGATCTCCACTGCTGATGACCGAAGAGTTCTCATCAAGATGAAAAATCCCCAGAAGCCTGTACGACAGATCAGAAGTACTCTTTAGGAGGCAGGTGTGGATGTGCCAATGACGACTGACTGCAGAAGATCTTACGAACAGAAATACAGAGGCTACACTGCAAGATGCAAACTATGACAAAGGAGGTATGCTTAGGATCTACACCTCCACACTTTGCTCTTCCCATCATTCTGATGCAGGTTAATTTTGGTCTCATCTGTCCAAAAGACCTTTTTACAGAATTCTGCAGGCTCTTTTAAATACTTCTTGGCAAACTAACTGGCCATCCACTCTGTGGCGAATTAGTGGCTTGTATCTTGCAGTGTAGCCTCAGTACTTCTGTTCATGAAGTCTTCTGTTGACAGTAGTCATTGACATATCCACACCTGCCTCCTGAAGTTTTTTTTTCTTCAGATTTATTGTCAGAGTACATACTTGACTTCACATACAACCCTGAGATTTATTTTTTCTGTACTAATTGGTAGTGCAAAAATTAAACTGTACACAGCATAATCGTGTAAACAAATAAAAGAACTGTAAACAGGTAACAAATGTTAACAAACTGACTGCATTATAAAGAGAACAAAGAAAATAAAGTGCACAAGTAAGAGTCCTTAATTGAGTCTCTAATTGACTTTGTCATTGAGGATTCTGACAGTAGAGGGGTAGCAGCTGTTCCCGAACCTGGTGATGCGATTTTTGTGGCACCTATACCTCTTTCTGGATGGAAGCAGCAAGAGAACAGAGCATGTGGTGGGTGGTGTGGGTCTTTGATGATTGCTGCTACTCTCTTACAGCAGCGTTTCCTGTAGATGCACTCAATAGTAGGGAGGATTTTGCCTGAAATGTTCTGGGCTCTATCCACTACCTTTGGAGGGCTTTATGCTTTACGTTCAGGGTATTGGTGTTTCCATACCAGACCATGATGCAGCTGGTCAACACACTTTCCATCACACATCTGTAGAAATTTTCCAGGGGTTCTGGTGTTACACCAAACCTTTGCAAATTCCTGAGGAAGTAGAGGTGCTAACGTGCCTTTTTCACGATGCAATTGGTGTGTTGGGTTCAGGAAAGATCCTCTAAGATAGTGACTCCCAAGAACCTAAATTTGCTCACCCTCTTCATCTCTGATCCCTCAATGATCACTGGATTGTATACCTCTGACTTTCCTTTCCTGAAGTCAAGTATCGACTCCTTAGTTTTGGTGACATCGAGTACAAGGTTGTTGGTTCACCATTCAGCCAAATTTTCAATCTTCCTCCTGTATGCTAACTCATCATCTTCCTTTATACCACCCACCACCGTGGTATCTTCGGCAAATATATAGATGGTGTTAATGTCGTACCAAGCTACACAGACGTAGGTCTAAAGTGAGTAAAGCAGTGGGCTAAGAACACAGCCCTGTGGTTCTCCAGTACTGATGGAAATTGTAGAGGAGAAGTTCTTACCATTCTTCACTGATTGTGGTCTGGAGGTGATGAAATCCACGATCCAATTATGCCTCCCTGGTCTTGGAGTTTGCTGATCAGGCTTTATTAGCTTATTAGTTGAAGCACTAGTCTCATAAACCAAGGGTTGCAAGTTCATTCCTTGCTGAGGCCTCATTTCTGTGAAGGGCACTGGACAAAGTGGTGACTCTCTATCTTATGGTAGGCAAAGTTAAAGAATTTCATGCATGTTACATTCTAAATGTAGTATTATCTGACAGTAACGGAACCTTTACCTTTTAGTTTTGAGGGATGATGTTGTTAGATGCCGAACTGTAGACAATAAAGAACATCTTAATGTATGTATTTTGCTGTCCAGGTGTTCTTGGGCTTTATGTAGAGCCAGTGAGATATGCTGCCTAATGTGCTGAGTTTTACAGAATACTCTGTTTTTATTTCAAATTTCTAGTATCTGCAGGATTTTTTCTTTTTAGCATTGTACGAGGATGAACCTGTGCTGATTGTTGTAATAATCTTAAACCCATTTGAGATGAGCTTAGAGAGGCAAGTTATTTTAGCAGACAGATTGAGACCTGTTGAAAGAAACACTTTTTAAAACCAAGAGTTCATTTTCAGTAAATAGAAATGGATCTAAACAGACAATTTCACCAAACTCGATGCAGGAGAAAGAGCTAGAGTAGGGGTGGCCAAACTACAGTCCCCTGCATTACGAGCCTTAAGGACCCAAAGAGCAGCAACAGAAATTCACCAAGAGAATGACTACTTAAACAAAATTGGTTGTATTTGCTTAACACAGAATAATAAGATCAATATTTAACATCACTATTAAGTTACTTAACTTAACCCCCTTCCTAATTCTGTGTGTGTGTGTGTGTGTGTGTGTGTGTGTGTGTGAGAAGATGGTTCTTTTTTCACTGTCCAGTCATTTACTGTTCACTTCTCCAAGTTCACTGGTGTCAGTAGTTTTCAGGACTGTGCACAGTTTTAAACAGTTATTACAGTCAACAGGCTCTGATGCCTTAAGTTCTTACCAGTCAGGAGGTCATTGGTGGGTTCAGAAAGATGCCCTTTCTTTGTTGGACATGCAAACTGATTTCCTTAATTAGCAACCAAAGTGTCTTTCCGAAGAAACGTGCCTTCTTCAAGGTTACCGCAAAGAGTTCTTCTTTTCCCCTATTTCAGGAGAAAAACTACCAACCAGCCACTACAGAGATTTTGATTAGGCTGAACTTGGAACTCAAAACCTGTCTTGAAATGGCATCTTTAGCAGGCTTTTCACTTTTTAGCCTTTCACTGACCGCAGCAGCTTTTATCTCCCTCTCTCTCTCCTTTTTGTTTCAGTTTCTGTCATGTGATGTTTGCTTGTGAAAAGTGACTAAACTACCTAATCTTATTCCCTATTTTTAAACATATTTTATTAACTTATTCTGTACATTCTCTCTCTACAAAGGAATTTTAGCTCTTGAGCTAAAAATTCTTTTATAACCTAAACAAATTGCTAATTTAACCATCACTACAGTGTTAACAATATACAATATATATCATGTAACAGCAACGTATCCTAAATTTTTTCCTTTACATGATCGTTTCAACATCTAGACAAGCAATCTCCAATCACATTATTTGTACATTTGAAATGATTAATTTCCAGATTATATTCTTGCAAGATCAAACTCCAGTTTAATAATCTTCTATTTTTATTCTTCATCTTATTCAAAAACACCAGAGGATTGTGGTCAGTAAATATCATGACTCATTCATGGGTTGTATCCAGATGCACATCAGAATTCTGCAGAATGAGATAACAGTTCCTTCTCAATAGTGGAATAGTTCTTTTGATGAAAATTAACATTTTTTTGAAAAGTAGGCAACTGGAAGGTCAATTTCATCATCATAATTTTGTAACAACACTGCACCACCTTCCCCCTTACTGGCATCCGCTGTTAATGAAAATGGTTTGTCAAAATCAGGAGGTTTTAAAACGGGGTTATGGCATAGCATTTCATTTCCTTTAAATTCTCTAAAGCTCTCTGACAAGATTTTGTCTACACAAATTTCTCTCCTTCAAAAGATTGGTTAAAGGAAGAGCAATTTCTGCAAATTTCCTGCAAAACTTCCTATAATGTCCTCCCATTCCTAAAAAAAAACCTTCTCACTGCTTTCTTGCCATTGGGAATAGGGAAATCAGAAATTGCCTGCACTTTGCCCTGACCAACTACATGTCCTAAATATTGTCACAGTAGCATGTCCAAATTCACTTTTAGCTAAATCGACAGTTAAGTTTGCTTCAGATAATCTTGAAAATAATTTTTCCAGTTCCACTATTTTTTTCCCATTTGTCACTTTTTATGACCAAGTCATCAATATAAGCATCTGTGTGTTTTAACCCTTGGATTACAGAATTTATCATCCTTTGGAACATCGCATGGGGAAATTTTTCATGCCAAAAGATAGCACATTATATTCGTACAAGCCTGATGGTGTCAGAAATGTGGAAATATTCCTTCCTCTCTCTGTTAGTGGTAACCCTTCATCAGATCCACTTTAATAAGAAATTTATCTTTCCCAATTTTGTCCATGTAATTATCTATTCTAGGAATAGAATAGTTTTGGTTACTGCATTAACCTTCCTGTAATCTGTACAGAATCTAAGAGTTCCACCTGGTTTAGGTACCAGAACACACTAAAAATATCACTTTCCAACATGTATTCCATCTCCTGATCCATTATTTTACTCTTTTCAATATTTATTCGATAAAGGTATTGTTTTATGGGACTCGCTTCTCCCACATCATGACAAATCACTGACGTCCTTTTTGACACATCAGGAAACAAATTTGTATATTTCAAAAGCAACTGGTTCAACTGCTTTAGTTCTTGTGATTTAAGATGACCTAACTTTTCCTCCAGATTTTCCAAAATTGTTGAGTTAGTCAGGCGCACAGGAACTATGGTTTCTTTAAGGTTACCCTCACAAGATTCTGTTTCCATGATCTTATGATCCATAACTTCCTCAACCCTATCAACAACTAACACCTTTGATTCAAATGGTTCTCCACTACCATTTTTCTCATAGTAAGATTTCAACATGTTGATATGACTAACATGAGTTTTATTCCTATAATCTGGAGTATCTATCAAATAGTCAACATTATTCAGTTTTGAATTTACTTTGTATGGTCCAGAAAATTTTGCTCTAAGATGATTGTCATATGTTGGGAACAAAATTAACACTTTATTTCCTGTCTTAAAATTCCTCACTTTAGCCTTCCTGTCAAATAATCGCTTCTTTTTACCCTGATCCATTTTTAAATTCTCTTGAGCCAAAGACCCTTCTTTTTGTAATGGTCTTTAAATTTAGAAACATAATCCAGCAAATCCAACTGAACATCCTCCTAACCCACTATTCTTTTACCAACCTTGACAGTCCTCTAACCTGATGTCCAAACACAATTTCAAAAGGGCTGAAACCTTATGAATCCACAGATTCTCTTACAACAAATAACAGTAAATGAATACCTTCGTCCCAATCCTTTCCATTATCTAGACAGTAAATCCTTATATTTTTAAGAGTAAAATGAAATCTTTCCAAAGCTCCCTGCATTTCAGGATGGTACGCAGATGAAGTGATTTGTTTAATTTCCAGCTCATAAATCAACTGCTGAAACAATCCTGACATGAAGTTACTCCCAAAAACTGAAAATTTTTTACAAAGCCTTTATCACTGTTTTGGCTTTGATATTACTCAATGGTATATCTTCTGGAAATCTGGAAGCCGTATACATAATTATAAAAAAGTATTGATTACCAGCTTTTGGTTTAAGCAGGGGACCAACACAATCCACAATAACCCTAGTGAAAATTTTCCCAACAACAGGAATAGATGGCAAGGGAACTACTGGAGGGCCCTGATTAGGTTTCCCCACAACCTGACAAAGGTGACATGTCTGGCAGACCAGGCCATAAAAATTGTTTCAAAATTTTATTCATGGTATTTTTTAAAATCTAGATGATGTCACTAAGGTGTACTATGGGCCAAATTTAAAATTTAATTCCAGTAGGCTTTAGGAATGACCACCTGATGAATCACTACCCATTCTTCATTTGCAGGAACACCACGAGTTCTCCAATTCCTTGTTAACAATTTACCCTTCCAATGATATCCACAGGGCACTTCCTTAATCTCCTCCTCATCCACAGCCTTCTCCCTCAAGACCGTGAGATCAGAATTAATTCTTTCCTTGATAAAGACAAATCCTGGCTCTCAAATTTAACCTGCTCTTTCTGGACTATTTCAGAAGTACTGGGCAAGTCTCTATCAACTGGATCGTCCTCTGATCTCATCATTTTCTTAGAGAAAGACCTCGTCACAGCACATGCAGGATATATCTCACAATCTTTGTCAACCTCATCCTTACTTGGCTTGTATGTTAATCTCAACACTGACCCAACTTTATCCTTCGCCAAGTCATTCCTATTAAAAATGAGACTCCTCGCATGGGCAACTTTGAAATAACTCCCACTAAAAGTGGTCCTTTAATTCTGAATTCAACTCTACTTTGTGCAGAGCTATTAATTCTACATCTCTATCAATACCTCTAATCAAGGTCATCTCTCCTGTGTCCGTCTTTTGATCAAGAGTCAAGACATTCTCCAACAACAATGACTGGGCAGACCCAATGTCTCTGAGAATTTTAACTGGCACTTGGGAAGTTCCTTCCTTTACTGCAATCAAGCCCTCTGATACAAAAGGTTTAAATACTTCCAAAACATCCTTACCAGGTATGAAACTTCTGTTCTCATTCAGTTCAACTGTCAAGCTTCTGGAAATATTTCCTTTTCTTTCTTCTTTTTCAGCACTAAAAAATTTGCAAGAACATGACAAAATAATAATAGATAAATCCTGAAATTCTGTCTTTTCATACTTTACCTTCATCTTTTCTCTTAATATTCTCCCCAGACTTAATTTTAGGCTTTGCTCCACATTAACCTTCTGAGAAGCCCTACTTTGCTTACATTTGTTTTTGTGAGGTAAGGCTTATTCATTTGCTAACCTAGCTGTTTGTTACCTGTCCCCATGTCTTTTTTTATCCAGGTAATAATTTGATCTCATTGGGGAACATGCCTTTTAATTTCCTCAATTAATATCAATTCTCTTGTGGAAACCATTATTTATTCTTTTTGAGGCGCACCATTGTTCAAAACATACAGATTTTTCAAGTGCAAAATCCACATAAGATTGGTTCTAAATTTTTGTCCATATGCTTCATAAGCATTTAATGCTGTTTGTTTAACAGTCTCATCATTTGCAACTTGCTCTGCATTCAAACTTGAGTATGCCAGTTGTGTTTTTACCTTTATTACACATCAGAGCATAAGAGGCCACTTTTGGCCAATGTGAGCACTGAGCAACCTTCTCAAAAAGCTGAAAATATGTATCAATATCCCTCTCATCGAAAAGAAGAACTAGATTAACCTTTCTACTAGCCATAAAATTCTCTCCAGGAGTTTGAGCTTCTGTTCTCTTACCTTCATCTCAAGTTTTAATTTCTCTAATTCAAACTGCCTCTCTCCTCTCAGTTTCTTCCAACTCATATTTCCTCTATCTTTCAGCTTCCTCCACTTCAAGTTTAAGTTGGTGTTGCTGCAATTCAAGCTCCTGTTTCTCTCTTTCTTCATCCTCACTCTGTTTCTCTCTCTCTTCCTCCAGCTCCATTTTTTCAATTGCAATTGCATTTCAACAGATTTATCCTCAGGAAAATTTTCTATCTTTCTCTTCAAAATTTCCCTCACGTATAATATTTCACTATAATTCTCTGTATTTCTATTTTCCTCATAAAATTCTTGACTTCAGCAAGCTTTAATTCTCTAACAAGATCATCTTTTTCTCTGCATCTCTGCAAATGATGGTTGTACTAAATATGCACTAATACCCATTGCTGCTGTTTTCCCCCACTTAAGCTTTAAATTAGCATTGAAAAATGATTTACCAATAAATCACAAAAACTCCAAATGTTTAAGATCCCAAAACCCCAAATGTTTTCAATCACAAACTCAAAATATTTCAAATCACAACAGATGAGCCCCCTACTTGTTATGAGCCCCAAAGGACTTGAAAACCAGCAGCAATAGAAGTTCACCAAGACAATGGCTACTTAAATAAAATTAGTTTTATTTGCTTAACTCAGAATAAGATCAATATTTAACATCGCTATTAAGTTACTTAACTCCCTCCTAATTTTGTCCACACGTGCGTGTGTATGTTCAAGATGGTTATTTTTCACAGTTCACTTCTCCAAGTTCACTGGTATCAGCAGTTTTCAGGACTGTGCACAGACTTAAACAGTTATTACAGTCAACAGGCTCTGATGCCTTAAATTGTTACCAGTCAGGAGGGTCTTTGGTGGGTGCAGAGAGATGTTCTTTGTTCATTGGACATGCAAACTAATTTCCTTAATTAGCCACTGAAGCGTCTTTCTGAAGAAACGTGCCTTCTTCCAGGTTACCGTAAAGAGTTCTTCTTTTCCCCTATTTCAGAAGAAACACAACAACCAGTCACTACACAGATTTTGAACAGGCTGAACTCAAAACTCAAACCCATCTTGAAATGGGGTCTTCAGCAGGCTTTTCACTCTGCAGCAGCTTTTTTATCTCTCTTCCTCTCTCCTTTTTGTTTCTATAATGTGATGTTTACTTGTGAAAAGTGACCTAAACTATCTAATCATTCTCCCTTTTTAAACATATATTTTATTAACTTACACCAGGCTAACTGCGGCTTGTTACTCGTTTTTAAGTGCCACATTAGAATATAGTCTCTAACAGTGGCATATCCAGGTAAAATAACACCTATGGCAAGCACTGAAATTGTGTGCCCCCCCCTTTAAAAAATGCAGATAAAGTTGACGGTTGGTTTTCATGCACAATTGGGCGAGTTATGAAGATTGGCCGCGTGTGTATTGGGCAATTTCTCAGAGGTCGTGAATTCCTGTTCCCCAAATCAGCACCATTCCTCACAGCCGGGTTCATTGTAGCAGGGATGGGCAAAAGGTTTTTAATGGGGAGAGGCAGTCTCTTTCGCTTTCTCCCTCCACCCTTCTCTGTTTAAAGCAGTGGTTTCCAAACCTTTTTGGTGTACCATCCCCTTGGCTGTCAGGCCACAACCTGCACCCCCTCCCCCGCGCACGCGCACAAACACACACACACACACACACACACACACACACACACACACACACACACACCCTTTTGTTATTAGTTCTATAGCAAATTTAAAAGAACTAATCTAACACTATAAATAAGTGTATGTATTTCACAAATAAAACTTGTAGTAAACCAATTTATTTAGGAATATAAAAGGTTAAACTAAACAACTCACCTATAACTACATTGTCCTCACAGTTTTCACACTATATTGCCCACACTTTTTTGTTTTCTGGACTGAGCCCATTTTTTATTCTGCAACAAAAGAATGTTATTTGTAAAAATCATCCCAATCACAACAAAAAGCAGCAGAAAAAACAAAGAGATATAATAGCAATGCAATTACTAGGCAAAGTACATGTCACAATAATACGAATACGAATGTGAAACTAAAAATTCAAATACGTAAACTAGTCATTCCAGTCAGTCGCCGTCCCTAGTGGTCCTGTCCTCAGCTGTCACTGACCTGGCCGTCACCATCCCAGGCAGTCACCCCCACCCCCTTCTCACCTGACGGATAGGGCACGATGAGCATTGCAAGCTGACTTTGCCAGAAACGTTCTGTCTGTCCCCTTTTTTCCTCACCGCCCCTTGGATCATTTCACTGTCCACTTTGGGAATGACTGGTTTAAAGCCTCTTCGTCTACGATGTGATTAGACTCATTTGCTTTGTTCAAGAAACAGCATGTTGAATGTACAGGAAATCGACGTGCCGCCACTCCAGAACAGGGCACAGGAGCGTGCTTTCCAGAGGAAATGTCACCCCTCACGCACCTAAAGCCAGGCCGAACCAGCCTGACTGCGGAGCTGAGAAGGGCAGCCTGTAGCTGAACTTCCTTTCTCATCCCGGAATAATTCTGCCTGGTTTCAGTGGGGAACGGAACATGCACATGGCGGGTTCGGGTGAACTCTTGAATTCTCACTGTTGCATTTCCAGCTTACTTCAATGAAAACTCTGACTCTCCCTTTGTTTTGCAAGAGTCCACTGCAGACCACAATAACACAAGAAGTTAGTGAAGATAAACATTGGGCAAGTCAGCCGCAGGTTTTTTTTTCTCCACTCTACGCACATAATCTCTCCCCTTGCACTTCGTGGGATTCAAACAAACGTTGCTGTCACTTCAGGGCAAAATAAAGTCTTACCTGTGATTGTTCAGAGGGTGACCAGTGCCCTCTCTGAAGTCTGGTTCACCTAATGGTAGCACCGGCCCTGGGTGCATTGGTGGTGGAGCTCACCGGAGCGCCCCTTTAGCATCTCACTGGTTTTTGGCATCTCATCAGGCCACTTCGGCGCCACTCCGACACCTTGCACAATGCAGGATCTATAAGCAAAATGGCAGTCTTTCTTACCCATAATCCCCCATACAGCTGAAACTGCTCTGCATTTCCCTGACAGTGGCATTGGCAGAATAGTTCCATATGCGTCGGGGATTATATGTAAGGAAGACAACCAGCATCTGCATTGAGCGAGATGCTGGTGCGGCCCCAAAGCAGTCTGATGAGATGCTGACCCAGTGAGGTGCCGGAGCGGTGCTCCAGGGTGCTCAAATGAGCCCCAGTAGCACCTCACCCCTGGGATGGAGGTTCATTGTTGGGTTAGGGACTTGGATATTTGGTGGGCAAGGTGAGGACAGTGGCACCCACCTGCAAGTGGCACCCAGGGAATTTGCCCTAGCTGCCATATCCTAGATACACTATGGTCTCTTAACAATAAATTGCACTGTTTGTACATTGCATTTAATTTCAACACTAGATGTCACTGTTATTTTGAACTAACTACTAGACCAACCATTGTAATGTTACTCATGGATGATAATGTTGACCTCAGTTGATTCAACATGGCAGAACCAAAAAGACGGAAAATAGCAGGGGAATGTCGAAAATTTCAGACATGGTGGGAAAATGAATATTTTTTCACAGAAGTCAAGGAGAAGTGTGTTTGTTTGATTTGCAAGGAATCTGTTAACTCTAAAAGCCTACTTACAGATTTACACATTGCATCATAATTATTAAGGTGGACACTTGGGCCATGAATTGCATTCACTGAGAGTTGTGGAGGAATGTTGGAGACAGCCTTGTCCCTTTTTTGATCTTTTCTCTTGTTCTTAGTTTGCACCCAGCTTTTCATTTTGCACTGCTTTTTGAATGAATTTTAAAGAGTTTTATTGTAATCATTTAAATTAAATTTAAGAGCAGCAGATACAAAAATGCCTACTGTAATATGTGAACACATCAATAAATCACTGTTATGTCAAGTTAAACTGTTCACTAGTGTCATATAGTTATTTTGATAGAAAATGAATTTTCAATGGCACAGAGGTTTTCTGGTCTAAAATCACTGTTTTCCTTACAGTGTAATTGATTGAAAATTGCCCAGCTTAATATGGTTGATTTGTCAACTTATTGACTCCCTCAGTTCAGTTTGCAAACAAGATCAAGTCTACTAAATGATTATTATTTCAATTTCCTATCCCTTAACCTCTTTATCAGCTGCTAATGGAAAAAAAAGCATAAGAATAGCACCTCATCTTTCATTTCAGCTCTTAACTGTCTTCTGGATGAAGCACAAATTTCAATAAATGCTAATTCATACCTAAATCATTATGACATTTATTGCGGGTACCAGAACTGACCACTGGTCATGAGATCCAGAACTGACCACTGGTCATGGGAATTCCAGTCATAAAACAACTCTCCACCATCACGCTCTGCCTCTATCACCAATCCAATTTTAGATCAGTTTGTCGATTTGTGTCAATCCCATGGGATTCAAAAGACGAATCTGGTTAGGAAGATTTTAATGCATTTGGACCAAATGTGATTAGACCAGAGTGCTAAATTGATTGGCGTGGATGAGTTGGGGTGAAGGGCCTGTCCTTTGCTATATGACTCCATGACTCTTTGATAATCTGTGCAAAATGTCAGGTAAGATAGGGCTCGGCAAGAGCTGATCTTTATTTTGTGCTAATTTCCTGCTCTTTCGTTCTATTCCTTGGTTCCTCAGATTCCAAAAACTTTGTCACTTGTAACTTGAATACATTTGGAAACCAAGCTCCACATTTATTTTGGTTCTAGAAATGTGTGGCTTTACCATAATTTTAATATGGCTTGTCCTGTTTTTGTTCAGGGGACCGCCATACTCTCCAGACAGGCTCAGTGTTAACACATGACAGCCGAATGCAGAAATATATGAAAGCTTGAAGGATTCTTATTTGAAAGTGAGTCTGCAAATAGCTGACCTTGTGACTAAAGACATGGGTACTTTACTGTTTAAAATATTTTTCTACTGTGAAAAAGATTTCAATATAATTTAATCCTAAATTTGGCAAACACAAATGAGAAGAATTGCATTTGTTTCACTTAATGGTTTTTGCACAGTCTGATGTACTATCTTTAACAAATGGCTTATTAAATTTGCTTAATAAGTAGCTGAGCCACATGGGTCAAGTATATTTCCCAGAAAAGAGAGAGGCATGCAAGTTTTCAATAAGAGAGCTGGTTGGGAGAGGATGTGTACAACATAGGGAATATCTGTGTTCAGGTAAATTGAAATTGCTCAATAAGTGCATTTGCCAGCACATTTGCTGCTTGATCTGTGTAATGTTTTGTTTCTGGTAAGGTTTCAGCACATGTCCAGAAGACCATACAGAAATGAATAGGACAAGAAATATTGAGCCATTGTGAAATAAAAATGAAAAATATGAAATGCTAGAAGCACTCAACAAGTCATGCAGCATCTTTGAAAACAGAAACAGTTGATATTTTAGATGAAGGGTCTTTCATGAGACTGGAGAAGGAAAGAAACTAGTTAATCTCGGTAGAAGGGAAGGTGAGAGAGATTACTGGGTGGACGAATGGAATTTCTCTAACAACATAATGTCATGTAGCAGACAGGATGAAATTAAGCTATCATAGGTTTGTAATTTGTTATTATTGAGGTTCAGGTTTGCTGGGACGTGACCAACAGGCCTGACTGTATGCAGAGGAAAATTAAAAGATTGACAGGCAAAAATTGATTTTTATGCATTCGTTACCTGTCCTCATTAAGCTATTTTAACTTGTTCTTTCATAAATGTACATTATATTATTTTTCATGTCCCTCCCCCACCTTCATTCAACCCTGAAACACTGGACACCATAGATGCAAATATCAGGATGCTCTTCATTGACTACAGTTCGACATTCAGCACCATCATTGGTTCAGAACTAATCAGTAGCTCCAAAGACCTGGGCCTCAACACCCCTCTGTCTAATTAGAACCTGGATTTCCTCCCTGCCAGACTCCAATCAGTGCAGATTGGCAAGAACATCTCCTCCATAATCTCCATCAGCTCCGGAGCACCACAGGGCTGCTTATGAAGTACCCTTTTCTACCCACTTTACATCAATGGTTTTCAAACTCACATTTCACCTTAAGCAATCCCTTACTAATCACAGAGCTCTTATGGCAGAGAGATTGCATAAGGTGGAATGTCAGTTTAGGGGGGCAGTTTGAAAACCACTACTTTATGTGTATGATTGTATGGCTCAGTACATCAATAAGACCACAAACAAATTTACTGGTGATGCTACAGTAGTGGGCTGCATAAAAAGGGGTGATGAGTCAGCATGCAGGATTGAAAACTTGCAAAATGGTGTAGTAACAATGGTGTAATTCAATGTCACCCAACTTGTGCAATCATATAACAATAAACTTGACAAAACCAAGGAGCTGATTGTGGACTTTAGCAAGGGAAAATCATTATTCCCGGAAAATGGCAACACAGGTAGATGTGGTGGTGAGGAAGGCATGTGGCAGTCATAGGTTAGACTGTAGAGGTGAACAACCTTTTTTTTTAAAACTCACATTCCACCTTAAGTATTCCCTATTGCCATCGGTGCTCTGTGATTGGTAAGGGATTGCTTAAGGTGGAATGTGGTTGCAAAGAAAAAGTTTGAAAACCACTGTTTTAATCGTACCTAATTGACTTATGTGCACAGTTTCACAACTCCAAAGGAAATGAGCCAATGACAATTTTTCTCAATCAAATATTTCAGTAACAATTGGGTCTAGAGAAGTGATTCTCAACCTTCCCTTCCCACTCACATACCACCTTAAGCACAGAACACCTATGGCAGAGAGAATTTTAAGGTGGAAGGTGAATTTATGAATATTTTATTTTAGTTTTCACAGACTTACAAAATCCAATAAACAAAGCCATTCATTTACAAAATGTTACGAGCCCAGAGAACCCTGAAACCCAGCAGCAATAGATATTCACCAAGACAAATGGTTACTTAAACAAAAGTTGCTTTTAATTATCTTGAAAATAGAATCAAACTTTAACTTATCACTATTAACTTAACTTAACCCCTTTCTAATTGTAAGTGCATGTATATGTAATGAGTGTGCAAGTTCAGGAAAGTTCCTTGGTTCACAGTCCAATCTCACTTCTCATTCCTCCAAGTTCTCTGGTTGCAGGCAATTCTTATACTCTGCACAGAATTTAACATGTATAAAGTTCACCAGGCTTTGGTGCTCGAAAGATAAATGGTTACCACTCAGGAAGATTCTTGTCAGTTTTCAGAGAGAAATGTGTTATTCCAGGACATCTACAACTGATGTACTTCTTGCTGACAAAACTTGTCCCTTCAGGGTTCTCCAGAAGATAACCTCTTTCTTTCAGGTGACCACAGAGTTCCTTTTTGTTTCTTTTATTCCAAGTGAAACATTAGACAGCCATTCCTCTCCTCTTGCATGAACCACCAGGGCTTTGACTAGGCCATCTTTCAAACTGGGGCTTCTTGCCACCTTGTCCTGTTCCAGTCCCAGCTGCTCTGCTGGCTGTAACACTGTCAAGTGATCTCTCTCTCTCTCTCGCCCCCTTTGAGAGAAAGCCTGTTTGACTCTCTCTCTCTCTGCTTACAAAACCACATGACCCTCTGACAACAGCAAGCTCTCCTTCAGACAACAGCAGCGCCAATGTGCTCTTTCATCTGTTGCCTTTGGTAAACAACAATCCATTAGTGAATCTCTTGAGCACTCTTCAAAGCTCTTGCAAAAGCTGTTGAGGCCCTGATATGTCTAGCATTAGCAGAGCTCCAGTATTTCAAGTAAGATCTGTTTTAAAGTGTTTGTATGTAACCTACTCTAACAAACATTTCCCAAAAACATATCTATATACTCTGTCACAGTATACATACCCAAAGTCTGTATTTGTCCCAACCCTACCCCCCCACCACTCACCACAGCAAATACATTCCAAAAACTTATCTGGATCCCACTCATCATAGGGCACAAGGCCCCATTCAAGATCTGTAATGAAAAAGAATCACAATGGCAACGTCATTCAAAGAAAACACTAAAAAGGTCCCCGTTCTCCGAATTATGACCAAATTCAAGTTACAACCAATCCTCCTGTCCCCATTACAGTTGTAAGTCGGGGACTAGCTGTATGCAAATTGGAAAATAACACTTGTAAAATAATGGCTTTCAAGTACTCAATGATTGCTGTTTTTTTCCAGAACAAGGGCTCCATTAAGAAGAGTATACAATGGAAATTAGTGGGGTAAACTATGTTGAGTAGAACATCTCTTCCAATGTCACCGGAAAATTTATTTCTGGCTAAAATATATGTTAACAGAATCTGCACTTATCAATCAGTTTCAGCTGGGAAAGCTGTAGACTGGTAAGTTGAAGGAGCAGAGATGGAATACATTGGGTTATTTTCAGTGAGAATCAGCACTCAGATTCCAACTGTTGTAATCAGATTAATGATAGCCTTTTCTTATCAGATACATTTCTAAATGTTATAATTGTATCTGTATCCACCACCTCCCATGCAACTCATTCTATATAATAATCATCCATTGTGGAAAAACCTAGCCCTTAGATCTCCATTAAATTTCTCCCAATTCCTCTTCAATCTGCTCTTGGGTAAAAGATTCTGATGATTTTGTCTGTGACCATCCTTTATAAATATCCTGAAGGTCTCCACTCAGCGTATAACGTTCCAGTGAGAATAGAAATACACCCAACATATTAAATCTTTCCTTATAACTGCAGCCCTCTGTTCTTGGCAACATCCTGGTAAATCTGTTCTCTCTACCCCCTCACTTTCCCCCCATTCAAAACATACTGGGGGGGTTAAAGGTCAATTGGGTGTAAATTGGGCAAATTCATGGGCTGAAATAGCCTGTTACTGTGTTGTACGTCTAAATTTGTTTTTAAATTTGATCTGCTGCATCCTTGGGAAATCTTCTTCACAGTATGACCTGCTGAGTTTCTTCAGAATTGTATTTTTACATTATAAAGATTCCCCAGCATTAATAGCAACAAGTATATTAGATGTGTGTTAAGCTGTTTTGACCAAATTAATACACTTGAGATTCTACTTTTGGTTCCAGTATGTTGCAGCTTGCAGCTGAGATATTTGAGTTTCAACATCAATTATGTACTTTGCATATCATTTAGGTCCTGCAGCTGCTCTTCAATGCTTTTGCCTTTCATCCAGTATTTCCAGGCAAATAAGAAGAGATTTTTTTGTTTTGTATAAGCTCCAATGGGAGAAGTAACTGAGTGTTTCAGCTTTCAGGACAGTCTCATTTGCATGCTTCATTTCAATGAACAGCTCATTTGAGGATCCATGCATTGGTTCAGAACAATGGCGAAACCATGTCTCATTCCACTCTTAACACTGCACAACTGGAAGTCTCCATCCATTCCATCTATAATGTAGGTTTCCTGTATTAGTCAGTTCTCAATGCGGCCATTCTCAATGGTGGCCATACTCGCCCCTTCCCCCGGGGGGTGGCCACAACACATTTAAGGGGAGCCACGGACTGAAATCATAATTTTTAAAATGTTTTTGTATAGTTGGTAGGAGAGAAGTATGGAAGAAACCAACAGGGAAGGGAGTCCATAAACTTTTAAGCAGAGTCCAAAGGGGGCCTTAGCCAAAAAAAAGACTGAGAAAGGGTGATATAGAGTCTCTGATGATCAACTAAATTGTGCCATGATCAATTGTCAAAAGCAGTCTTGAGATCCACAAATGTTACCCAAATAGGATATTTGCATGAAGGTAATTAAAATGGGGATGTGCAATGTTTGAATACTCGGGTATGAAAGTGCTCTGCTCTCAATTATAATTTTCAAAAAAGCATATCTTCATCTCTGGACTTTGTACTTGAAGAAAGAGATAAAAGTTTTGCCTTAATGGTGCATATGCTTATGGTTGCTTCATTTGTCCCCATCGAAAGGCAAAATGTTGCCCTTTGTCCATTCTGGAATTAATTTGTCAGACTAAAACTTTCCAGTTTATTTTTTTGATAACTGGTAGCTCTTCAAACTTCTTTTTTATTTCATGTTATTGAAATTACTGGGATTCCTCCCATTTTCCATGTTACTTGGCAGTTTCAGTTCTTCGGACAGCTCAGAGCAGTTGGTGTTAGAATTTTCTTTAGTTCTGATACCATGGTCTGCACATGTTCTCTCTGTTTTGTGCTGTGGCCCAGGTTCCTTCTTGCACGTGTAATTGGATTGAAATTGAGGAAAGCTTCCCTGAGCTTTCCCTAAATGTGGGATCAATGAAGGACCACTGGTTAAAGATATTTAGTGTTTAAATTTTATTTTTTAATTTATTTATGTTGCAAGTGTCTTTGGTCAGTGGAGCTATTGCTGAATATTAATCCAAAAGTGAAGTTGCAAAAATCCATAGGCTAGAAAGGCAATAATTTTACTGGGTAAAGCTCTCAACTGCTTTTACAGACTGCACAGGTAGAAGGTCCAATACATGAAATAATGGTTCATGTGCCTGTTTTTCAATGCACACTTCATTTTTGTATTTTGACATTGGCTCTTGCATATGATAATGAAAGAGAAGCCACAGCATGTTGTGGCAGAGGCACTTGGCATCCACTTTCATCATCTGACTGTCCTAATGGATTATGGTGTTTTTTAAAATCTTTACTGGAAAATTACCTTTAACTCTGCAGCAATAATGCTTTTTGCTATACGATTACAATTTTTAAAGAATAAATTGAACAAATACATGAACAGGGTAGGTTTAGAAGGATATGAGCCAGACACAGGCAGATGGGACTAGTATGGGTGGGGCATTTTGGTTGGTGTGGGCAAGTTGGGCTGAAGGACCTATTTCAATGTTGTATGATTCTATAACTACATCTCTATGCAATCAAGACTTTGGGGGACATGAATCCATTTTTTTTACAATTGGCAGTTCTGATAAACTGAAAACGTGAACCTTAACTTTTCTGAATAATGCTACACCTGGCCTGTTGCGTAATTTTTGCTTTAAATTTTGGGAGATTTTTGCTGCTACAGTGGTATGAACATTTTTAAGGCACACTCCTTCCTGATTTCTTAGTTGGGTCCTCAGTGTTGGAGGGAGGGCGGGGGGGGGGGGGGTGGTCACGTGATGGAGTAGTGACTGGTTAGGGAAAACCAGACCTCTACAGAGAAACTTGGAAAAAAAAGGTCGAAAAATGTGCCAGCGCACATGCACGATTCTTCATTCTAAAGAAGACGCTGAAGGGAATGGATGCCGACAGCAAGATGCTGATTCGGTAATGGGAGAAGCCGCGGAGAAGACAATGATAGAAACAGGATCAACATGGAGCCAAGGAATGGAGCAAGAGAAAGAAGATCAAGCGGAAGATAAAGACATACAATAAAAAATACAAGGTAAAAAATACACAGATGGTAGATTAGGAATAATTTGACAGTCAAATAAAGATTCTAATGAACACAATAATGGCTGAGTTCAGCACTATTTAAAAAAAACCATGCAAGAGACAAATGTAAAAATGCAAAAAATGGAGAATGCTATGGCAGAAATAAGAAAGTGAAGTTATGAAGTGGAAGACAGAGTGATAGGCATGGAAAAAGAGGTGAATGAGTTAAAAGAAAAATTGGAAGATAGAGATAAGGAGATTAAGAAGACACATGACTTATTAGCCCCAAAAATTGACATTTTAGAGAATTTCAGCATATGTAATAATATAAAAATAACGGCCCTGAAAGAAGGTGAAGAAAGGAGCAAATATAAAAGTATTTATAAAAATATGGATCCCACAGATCTTGGGAGTAGAAGAACTCCAAGAAGAAATAAAAACTGAAAGAGCCCACAGAGCATTGGCGCCAAATGCACAACCCCATCAGAAACTGCGATCCATACTAATAGTTTTCTATTACGATTTGCAACAAGTGAGAAAATATTAGAATTGGCAAGGAAAAGAGTGGAAGAAAATAGGAACCATTGGAGTACAATGGGAAATTTTTTTTTTACCCAGATATAAGCTTTGAACTTTTAAAGAAGCGAAAGGAGTTTAATTTAGCAAAAACTGTACTATGGAAAAAAGGTTATAACTTTGTGTTACAGAATTTAGCAGTGTTGATGATATTCATCCCTGGTGGCCAAAATAGACTGTTTTCAGATCGAGAAGAAGCTCGTCGCTTTGCAGACCGATTCCCAGATAAGCAACAAGAAGAATAATAAAAGAAATATTAAAAGGACTGTTAAGATCATGTATATAAATAAGTTGGATTGTTAATAGTTTGATTACAAATATTTAAGGAAAAAAAAGAGGTTTTAAAAAAAAAGCTTTGTTATATTTTTCAGAATAATATATAGTGATTCTCTGGGGGGGGGCAGCTGAGGAGGGGGGGGAAGATTTGTCCACTGAGAAATCTGTTGACATTTGCGGTATATACCGCAACTCACGAAGAAAAGGGAGTTATGGTTGTCTTGAGAGGTGGCAAGGGCAATTTAGTAAAGGGGGATTTAATGTTGTTTTCTTTAGTAATATTCTTTGGTTTTCTTAAGGTTTTTGTTATTTTCCTACTAGCTGTGTCGTCGCATATAGTAAAGAGTAAGAACAATCCAAAGAGTGATTTTGGAAGAAGGGAGATGGAGGGGTTGAAGAGGTGGGATAGTGGTGAAAATTGATGGGTAAAATGAATACATTGAACTGTATGACTATTAATATTAATGGAATTCACAATCAAATTAAGAGAAAAAAGTTACATTACTTAAAGAGAAAATAGACATAGCATTTATACAAGAAACATTTAACTGAGTTAGAACATGGCAAACTGAAGAGAGTCTGGGTGGGTCATGTTGTGGCACCATCATACAATTCAAAAGCCAGGAGAGCTGCTATATTAGTTAATAAAAATCTGCCAATTAAGATAAATAAAGTAATAACAGACCCAATGAGTAAATACGTAATGATAATGTGCCAGATTTATTCAGAATCTTGGAACTTGTTGAACATTTATGCACCTAATGAAGATGAGCAGGAATTTATGCAGGACATTTTTTTAAAGATGACAGATACACAGGGACACATTTTATTTGGGGGAGATTTTAATTTTAACCTTGACCCATCAATAGATAAAATCGGGAAGACTATTATAAAATATAAAGCAGCTAAATTACATTGAACTCAATGCATGATATGAAGATAGTTGATATATGGAGTAAACAACATCCAAAAGAAAGGGATTATTCATATTATCAACACCCAACCCCAACCAACCAATTTTCCCTTGCAACCGCTGCAATCGTGTCTGCCTGTCCCGCATCGGACTTGTCAGCCACAAACGAGCCTGCAGCTGACGTGGACTTTTTACCCCCTCCATAAATCTTCGTCCGCGAAGCCAAGCCAAAGAGAAGATTCATATTATTCAAAAGTCATAAAAACCTATTCTAGGATTGATATGTTCTTGTTGTCGGCTCAGATTCAAGGGAGAGTTCGAAAGACCGAATATAAGGCAAGACTTTTATCAGACCACTCATCCTTGTTATAGAGGGTATTCCTCTGAAAACATATAGTTGGGGGCTTAACCCTATATTGTTAAAAAGGCAAGACTTTTGGGAATACGTAGAACAAATTAAAATATATTTTGAGACAAATGCAAATTCAGTAACAGACAAATTTATATTAAGGGACGCAATGAAGGCTTTTATTAGGGGACAAATAATTAGTTACACGACCAGGATTAAAAAAGAATATGATCAGGAAATAGAACAGTTGGAAAAAAAGATTGTAACTTTAGAGAAAGATTTAATAAGAAGGGAAGATATAGAAAAAAAGAGAGAATTGACAGAGAAAAAAATGAAAATTGCATACATACGAAGTGGAGAAAAACATTATGAAAACAAAGCAAAGATATTATGAATTAGGAGAGAAAATGCATAAAATATTGGCTTGGCAACTAAATACAGAGCAAACAGCAAGAACTATCAACAGATCTCATAAACCCATTTGAGATTACTGGAAATTTTAAAAAAATTTATAAGCAGTTGTATCAAACTGAAAACCTAGGGAAGAAGGACAAAATAGATGAATTTTTGTCAAACATTGAATTGCCCTAATTACAATCGGAAGATCAAAATAAATTGTTAAAGCCCCTGACAAGAACAGAAATATATGATACACTAATGCCATTGCCAAATAATAAAACGCCAGGCAAAGATGGATTCCCGACAGAATTTTATAAGGTATTCAATCATCTATTAATTCCGCCTGTGACAGAGTATCTAGAGCTGTTTGGGGGATAAATTGGGAAAGATTTGTTAAGCAGGTCAGGCACACAAACACTTTAAAATAGAATTTTTTCAGGAGCTTTTGCAAGAGTGCTCAGACTCATGATGGACTGTTTGAAAAGGCACAATGTACAGCAGCAGCTTTGTCGGAAAAGCAGTTTGCAGTCTGGAAGAACAGGTGATCTTTGCAGGCAGAGGCAGAACAGCTTTGCTTTCAGAGTGGGAAGGAGTGAGGGAAAAGAGAGAGAGACTTTGGTTCCAGAGGGACAAGCTGCCAAGCTTTGGAGAGGACTGGCTGTCCAGTGTTTCCCTTGGAATAGGAGAAGCAGAAAGAAACTCTATGGTGACCTGAAACAAGAAAAACTCTCTGAAAACCCTTCTGAGTGGTAACCATTTACCTGTTAAGCACCAAAGCCTGGTGAACTTTATTAATGTTAACTTCTATGCACAGCACAAGAATTGCCTACAACCAGTGAAATTAGACTGTGAATCAAAGAACTTTGCTGAACTTACACACACACACATAACACACACGTGTGCTTAGAATTAGTAGGGGGTTAAATAGGTTAAGTGAGCCAATAGAGATAAGTTCTTTTGATTCTATTTTCATGTTCAAAGATAATTAAAAGCAACTTTTGTTTAAGTAACCTTTTGTCATGGTACATATCTATTGCTGCTGGGTTTTGGGGTCCTCTGGACTCGTACCACATCCTTCTTAGAGGTAATGAAACATGTAGAAGAGACCCAGAATTTGCCTGACTCATGTAAAACGGCAATAATTACAGTAATTCCAAAAACAGGAAAAGACCCATTGTTACCAACTTCATATAGATCAATATCTTTACTAAATACAGATTGCAAATTAAGAGTAAAATTACTAGCGAATAGATTAACAGACTATGTACTGAAATTAGTGGCTAGATCAGACAGGATTAGAAGAGCGGCAGATAATGTCTAAATTTATTAATTCAATCCATACAGCACAAATAAATAAAGCACCAACTGTGGCAATAGCTCTAGATGCCGAGAAAGCTTTTGATAGGGTGGAATGGAATTACCTGTTTAAAGTGCTACAGAAAATCAAATTACCGGAATTTAAAAAAAAAATTGGATTAGAGTACTGTATAATGGTCTGTTGCAAAAGTGGTAACAAATTGATATGTTTCAGACCACTTTAAATTGTGTAGGTCATTATCACCATCCTTGTTTGCTTTGACGATAGAACCATTGGCAGAGCTGATAAGAAAATAACCTACGATAAAGGGAATAAAAGTAAAAGAGGAAGAATTTAAAATGAGCTTATTTGCAGACGATATAATAGTATATTTAATGAACTCAGATAAATAAATAAAAAGGTTATATACAAAATTGAAAAAATACGGGGCGATATCAGGATACAAGGTTAACATTGATAAAATGAAGTGATGCCAATGAGTAAAGTCAATTATACAAATGCAAAAGGGAATCCCCTTTTAAATGGCAATCACAGGCCATATGTTACCTTGGTATCAGGATAGATAATAATTTAAATCATTTGTAGAAATTAAATTACCAACTGTTAATTTAAAAACTACAGGAAGACTGAGAAATGGAAAGATTTACCATTATCTTTAATAGGGAGAGTAAACTGCATCAAGATGAATGTATTTCCACGGCTACAATATCTGATACAAATGCTATTTTTAAAATTAAATTAAATAAATTAATAATAAAAAATCAAGAGTGGCTTTAGAAAAATTAACATGGGTGTATAAACAAGGAGGATCACAGTTACCAAATTTCAAAAGTAATTACAGGGCAGCACAGTTAAATTTTTATCAGATGGGAGAAAAACTGGATTGGCTCAAGATAGAACTATATATAAATTAGGAGAAAAGGTACCTGAACATTTACTTTATAAATGGAATAAGAAACTCGGGCAACATAATCATCTACCAATACTACATCATTTACTAAAAATATGGAAGAGAAATATGGAGTGAAAGATGATAAATTATCAAATACCAAAAATGTTACTAACACAAAAACCATTCCTTTTACAATAGACCATTTATTTTTTAAGGAATGGGCAAGAAAAGGAATTAAAAGAATAAAAGATTGCTTTTGGGGAAATAATTTATTGACATTTGAACAGTTAAAAATAAATATGGAATATCACATAGTACAATATTTTCATACCATCAGTTGAAGACTTATTTACAAGAAAAGTTGGGAACTAGATTACCTGAGAGTAGTTACTATGAATGCTTAATTACAGACATTACAAGAGAAAAAAATTATTACAAACATGTATAGTAAATTGCAATACAAGGAAAATGATGAAGCAATTTATAAATACAAAAAGGTTGGGAAAAAGATTTAAATATACGAATTGTAATGGAATTTGGGAGATAATTGGTAAAATTAGATTAGGTTACATACATACACACATTTTAAAACATCTTATACGAAATACTGAAGAATTCCTATTCAGTAACATTACAGAAATTATGGAGAATGCTATGCACATTTCACAAGTAGGTGCTAATTGAAATGATGTCATCAAATGAATCGACTGGAGACAGGTCATCTGCATTGAACATTTTTACAAGGCTTCTGACCTTTTTGCAAAGTGCACAGAAAGGTCACTCCTGAGAAGTTTGTTTACCTAAGACAACAGATGGGAACAAAAGACAAATTCCTATTGTTTGCTGGAGAAGGTGGGAGGGTTTTGCAAGTGAGAGAATCACATGGGCTTTTTAGCATTTGGAAGAGGAGAGAGAGAGAAGGGTAAAACAAGTTCTCTCAGCCAGAGTGTTTGTGACACTGAATCACAATTGAAGCAAGCAGGAAGCTTGTTGGAACTGAAACAGAAAGCTCCAGAGCGGTGGATGGCTGGAACCGCTATCTGCCTGATGTTTCTCTTGGAATAAGAGGAACAGATAGGAACTCTGTGGAAGCCTGAAAGAAAAAGGTTATCATCTGGAGAACCATGATGGGGCAAGTTTCATCAGCAAGACATTGAGGTGACTAATGGTGGTACCTCAGTTGTGGAAATCCTGGAACAACAAATCTCTCTCTGCAAACCTCCAAAGAACCTTCCTGAGCGGTAAACATTTACCTTTCGAGCACCAAAGCCTGGTGAACTTTATACATGTTAAATTCTGTGCACAGTGTAAGAATTGCCTGTAACCAGTGAACTTGGAAGAATGAGAAATAATATTGAACTGTGAACTAAAGAACTTTTCTTAAATTTACACACACACATCATAAACGTGTGCTTAGAATTAGAAGAGGGTTCATTTGGGTTAGTTAAGTTAATAAAGATAAGTTAAAGTTTGATTCTGTTTTCATGTTTAGAGATCATTAAAATCAGCTTTTGTTTAAGTAACTACTTGTGGAGAATATCTATTGCTGCTGGGTTTTGGGGTCCTTTGGGCTCATAACAGAATAAAGAATGAAACATGGAAGGAACAATGTGCAGGGACCATGATTAATACAATAAATACATGGTTTCGTATGATACAATATAATTGGCTACATAGACTATATGTTCCACCTCAAAAGTTAAAAGAACAGAATCCAACACTATCGGACAAATGCTTCTATTGTAAACAAGAAATTGGAACAAAAATACATGCAATCTGGACATGTAGAAATGTGAAAAATTTTTGGGAGGATTTAAACCTAATATTAAATAGAATTACAAAAAATAGGATACCAAAACTCCCAAAAATCTTCTTGTTAAATAACATAAAAGATAAAGAATTAGGTCTAAAATTAGACAGGGCTCAAAAAAGATTTATTACGATTGGACTTGCAGCAGCAAAAAGTGCACAAAGATAACTTGGAAACTGAAGCAACCTTAAAAATACAACAATGGTACATAGAAATGAACAAGTGTATTCCATTAGAAAAAAATCCCTACAATCTAAAAGGCAAATATGCTTTATTTGAACAAATTTTGGAGCCATACATAGAGTATATTAGAAACTGCCAATTTCCGACCTCCATCTCTTGACACGATGTTACAATTATGAAAATGGTTAAATATGAAATATTGGATGACACAATTTCTTTTTATTTTCTTTCTCTTTTCTACTATTTATTTATTTCTTCATTTTTTCTTTCATTTCTTGCTTTGAGTTATAGAGGATGGGGAAGAGGGAGAAAAAAGGAAAATATCACTGTATATTTTAATGCTGAATATTTACACATATTGTTACTGCATGGTTCTCAGTGAAGTATTAAATAAAAAATATTTTTAAAAATGCTGCTGTGTTTGAAATTATTTATTTTAAAAATTGCACATTCATGAAATGCCCTATCACAATAAAGAAAATATAATCCCATTTTCACAACATTCATCTCCTGAAATATTTTATAATGAATTAAAACTTTTGAAATGCAGCCAATGTTGTAATATAGGAATTGCCTAGGGAAGCCATTTTTGTACAACAATGTTTCTCAGATGACAATGAATTTAAAAACATGAGAAATGAAGAATAAAAATTAGCAAATAATCTCGTGCTTCACTTCTAATGCTGCATGAGATTTTTGAAGATAATCTGCAAGGGTATACAGGGCTTTCAGAAAAATTTTCATCTGAAAGATGACACCTTCAGTACAAATTCATTTCAGTATTATGCTGAAGTGTTGACTCGGATTACATGGAGCAAGTCTGCAACATGAGCACACTATTTTCTGACTTAAGATGAATGAATGTAGGTAGCTGACAAATGGCTCAAAGCCTTTAAACGACTAATTTGATGTCAAAGAATGGGAGCTGTATTTGGATTATGTAGACAACTGTGATTTAAAATTTATGCCATTGCATGTACAATGATGGAGTAAAAAAAATCACTATTGCTCACCATCTCATCAAGGACATATCCAAGATAACTAAGCATCTATAAAATTGTTTCTATAAAACAATTTGCAAATATGCATTGTTCCTTTGGAATTTTAACATTGGAAATATTTAGTGAGTTATAAACAAGGTGTTTGATATATACAATTTTTTTTATTTCAGACCAAACGCATTATTGTCTATGCAGCAGCCTCTATCTTCTGGTCATGGAGCATCTCTGCCAAACAGCAGTACTGCTCCAGGACGTCATCAGCAAGTGCCCAGTAAAGCACCACTTAGATCAACGGCTGGGCATTGTGACTTCATCACTTACCAGAACAGCTACCAGGTCCCTGTCCAGAACATCATCAGACCTGTATGTCCGACATCATTGGATAATACTCAAGGATCTGGCCAAACGTATAGCACTCTTTCGATGGATTCTTCATTGATTGCACCACGTGGTCCTAACATGATCACTGCCACACCGGTCCAGTCATTTGTAGACACTTCTCAGCAAGCAAGTTACATTACAGAACACTACCCAAGTCAAGTTCCTTACATTGTACCTTCTCAAAGTACTACTCAGGTTCTCTCCACCCATTCTGCTTCTATTAACCATGCTTACCCTGGTTTCTCTTATCAACCAACATCTGTTTTCAACACCCAGCATAATGCTCCTTTAAACTTACAGAATCTACATTTTGCTACCAGTCAGCCTTTATTTAATGCCATGTCTTGTCAAACAAAGATATTGCCAAAATCTGAGCAAGAACATCCCCCTGCTTCTTTTCAACCTTACCATGCTGGAAACACTGGCACTTCATGGCAACCATTAGCTAGAACATCAGTGAAAAAACCAGCAGGGTTTACTACTAAACCTGTTGCCCTTTCTTCCACTGCAAGAAGCGACATGAGTGCAGGTAAGGGATATTTTAGTAATTTTTCCAGTAGAAATGAGAGATTGCCACTATTTTCATTTTGAAGAGCAAATGCAGTTTTCTGTTCTATATGCCTGGGAACAGTCACACTATTAAAAGCAAGAGGATTTATTGTCAAGGAAACTGACAATGTTATTTAAGAAATATTTGGGTGCATACATGAAGAGAGTAGGTTTGGGCAGTGTGGGTGGGATATTTTGGTCGATAGGGGCAAGTTGGGCCAAAGGACCTATTTCCCCATTGTTGGACTGTAAAATGACTGCAGCAGGAAAGTTAAGTAATACTTGAGGACAATGTGAGTGGAGGGAGCTTTTTTAAGAGAAAATCTTTTTTCTGAAACAACTATGTGCCAGAGCCATAAATTGCCCAACAAATAAAAATGAATTGATTACAATCATTAAGAGATTTTGTTCATTATTTTCAATTATATGGCTAGATAATTTAAATTCAAGTGAAACTCAATATCTGGTTATAATCTCTCTCCTATGGGAATTGGGATGTTGCCAGACTAGCAGATTTTCCAGACCATTAGATCTTTCTCTTTTTAATACCCAACACAATTTTGTTTCACTTCTATACATTGCAGTGCAATAAATGTTTCAGTGAACCTGGTGACTTGATCCCATCTGAAATTGAGTAGGAAATAGAACCTAATTAATTTGTCAAAACAAGTACAGTACTCTGGATGCTGGCTGCTTCCACTAACCTACCAATGTTTCTGACCCTGGACCCCAATCCTGGCAGTGCATTTGGCTTGCACTCTGAATTCTACCCTGCTCACAGTCCAGACCCTGGCCTTGACTGTATCTCGTGCTCAAGACTTATGTTTGAGGCAGCTATTTAACTGTCAGGATTTCTGAATTGGATTCCAGATGGTTGGAGTTTTCTTTTGGTTTGATTTAGGAGAATCACTGGAAGAGTACACATTTTTTTACATATGCTGGTATCCCTCTTGATGGTACTCAGCGGAGTACTGGCCTGTTACTGCACTATTTGTTCTGGAGTTCTTTGAGCATGAATCCCCCACATGTTTAAAAAAAATAAATAAATTTGTTTGAGCAATGCTCTGCTGAGGTGTCTGAGTGAATATCTGGGAAATTTAATCTTGTTCTATGTATCGGTACCTTGTTTAACACAAAGGATGCATGCCCTGGAATGATAGCACAAATAGAATCAATGACAGAAGGGATCGTTGTAGCATTACGTATAGAGATGTGCATTACTATTCTATTTTCTTACTTTCCAATTTTGATGACGGTACTTCAACCTGAAACATTAACCATTTCTTTTTGAACAGATGCTGGCACCTGTTTAGTATTTTAAATTGTAGTTTTGATGTACATCAGATTTTTCTTTCTGAAAAATTCATTAACCTCTTTAAAAATAGAGCTTCAATTTGCAAATGTGTAAAAAATAAATTGCTGAATAAGTTTAATGCCGAGACTAATCTCATTGCATATAAAAGTTAATTAAAATAAATAATCCTCATTTTGAATTTACTTGAATTCTTTAATTTCTATAATTGAATCTAAACTTCTTTTTAGCTATTATATTTTGTTACCCTATTCTAGGAGAGCAAATGGGTTCTAATGGATTTTTGCATGTTTAATTTCCTGGGAAGGGAGAACACTCAGATCCTGATGTCTGAATGTAACTTGATGGACATTTTGAATATTTTCATGTTTATTATCTATCTGTTAAGTACATTGTAGTGGAGTGATTACAGGAAGCAATATGAGACTTTAATTGAGATTTCGATCTTGAATGCATCATGAGGATACAACAGTACAACAATTTTAAGATTCAAGATACTGTTTATTGTCAATTTACGTGAGAATTTTCTTAGTTTGCCCTATAGAGGCACACAAAGTGACAGCACCAACATAGTGCCGCTATCAAGACAAGAAAGATAAGTAAAATAGAAACCCTTCAGGCACATTCAGTGTCCCTGTATCTTGCCACCTCCTCCAGTACTTCCACCTCCTGTGTTTGTATAACTGCACAGCCTCCTGTCAGGTCTTGCAGTTAACCCGAGCTCAAAACATCAAAGTCACTGTTGGCTCTGTTCTGAATCCCTAAAGTGATTAGGAATCTGTCAAGGCCAAAGCCCTTCGGAAACTCCTGCTTATCATTGGCAAATCCACAAATCCCATCCATCCCAATATCTGGTTCCCAGCTGGCTACGGTTTGGTGTAGGTCCTTCGGCCCACGAGCCCTAAGCTGGTCCGCTGCTGTGGTCTTCTACCCTGGAGCGTCCTCTCCCAGGCTTTTCCTTCTCGGGTGAGGGTGGTGAGTGTTCTCCTAGTCTGGAGCCTGAAACCCTTGTGATCTATGATGCTGAGCACGGGCGCATCCATTTTGGGCTTAGTCCTTCGATGAAAACAAAATGCTGCTGGTGCAATTCTACAGGCAATTTAAACCTGCACAGGGCTGTTGAGTAGAACGACAGGGCAGTAGGACCCAGCAGAGTGCTGAAAGACTCTGCTCCTCCACATCCCATGTCCACATAGTTCCCTGCAATTCTATCTTTGCCTCAAGTTCATTGTTAAAACTTGAATTAAATCCTATAAAATTGAGTGGGTGAATGGTGATGGAAATCAAATTTCTTTCCACATTCCGATTGAACCTTAGATTGTATTTTGATCATATGGAATATTCAGTGACAAATACGGCTATCACCAGTCACTGTCATAATAAATGCAATGTGTCAGAAACTTAAGTACATATAAATGCAAATACAGATGTTGCTGACATTAATTTCCTCCTGCTCTTCAATGTGCAGAGTATGCTTGTGCGTAGTTTTTTTAAAGTTAAGGATGCAATGATTTGCATGGGAGAGTAAGGGGTGTTCAACTTTGTATAAAGCTTTCGTCCATATGCTCATAACCTAATGTTTTGTGTGGAGTTGAATTCTTGAAGATTAATTATAATTAAGATTAATTAGGGGGATTTTTAAACTTGTTTTAAGTTTTACTTCAGTATCCATCTTAATCCTGTGCATGTTTTGGTCTGCATTTTACTTGCAAAAAGTTTAAAGTTAGATAACAATAGATTGCACTTTTTTGTCAAGGAATTCTCATTGCGATTGGCTATTCAGTGTGAATGATGAAATCACTTCATATACAGTAGTTCTTTGTTGTGATAACTGACAGAAAACACTGTCAGGAAAGGGTCACAAGATTATTTGATCCTTGTAGGGAGCCTTCTTCAAGATGAATGGCGAGCACAGCTGCTAAATCACTAACTGCAAAGGACAGGCTGTCAAAATGCTCAGTGCTTACAATTGAACTCTGTTTTGCACATAGGCTTTCCCTTTTCAATGCCTCATCAGATCAAACCAAGTTATTCACCCAGCATGACAAATGTAGCAAAGCCTCCAGTTTCTGTGGCACCTCTTGCACAATGGCTACCACCTTCAACTGAGCGACTGACTTCAGCTACTGCATCACCAGCATCTGCCTCAAAGGTGCAGGATGGTAAATATTGCTGCATTGTAACTTCTATTTATTTCATTTCTCATTGCTGTCACCCATTCCTCTCCTTTCACCTTGAAAACACATGACAGCTGATCAATTTATGCTTTGCTAAAGATTCATAATTAAATTGACTTGTATTCAAGGATTAATGCATTTAAGATGGTCAGTAGATTGAGTAATGCAGAAAATACTGTGAACGGGTTGTGCAAGGAACTGAAAGAATGTGAATTTTGGTACTAATTTAAGCAAATTTCAGACTTCCATGTTGGTTAAATATTTTTGTCACCTTATTTACCTTTTACCTTGATATTTTTCCATTCCCTCAGTTATACCTTGTTTAGTAACTTTGTTTTCAATAATAGTGGAACATTCTCTTTCAAGAGCGTAAGCAATTTGATGTTCATCAAATCAAGTCCAGTTTGTAGGGGACTGACTATTTAACATTGACTATATTGTTCAGAATGAGCATCCTCCCTCCCTACTGCCGGACTTATATTGTTGCACTCATAAAGAATGTGTATTTGCTTTTTGTTTTCCAAGTAAAATTTCTTGCACTGGATTAGACAGTAGTTTTCTTGAACGTGTCAGGGAAAGGTAAGTGGGAGGAGTGACAGAATAATTTTCCAACACACCCAGTGATAGTTTATTCATGTTTAAGTTGAAAACAGGAGCAGGTGTAAACGATGAAGAAAGGTAAGTGTGTTCTTTGGGGAAAAACTGCACTCTGGGATCTTGAGGAACCCACCTAAAGAGTCTGCTTTGAGTCAACATTGATAATCTTGTAGTTCCAAATCTCGCCACTTGTATCGTGTTGAGGGACAAGCAAACTGAGTTATGGATGTTTGTGAGTGTGCACGACCAAATAAGCTCTTCATTGGTGTGTGGCTTGTGTATTAAATAGCATTAAGTTCTCCTAAATTAGGCAATATTCATAACCTCTGTTTTGTACCAACTCCAGTCCCAATCCACAGTTGAGCTATTTTTGTTTTGAAATTAAAATATCAAGCTGTATCTTGTTTGCCGGTTGCATTTTCATCAAGTTACTTTACTCAGTAATGTCAAAGGTTTTTCTATTTTGCACTTCAGTAAAAGAAACTGATTTTTAACTGATCTATTGTAATTTTTGTGTTGAGATTTCAAAATGATTTTGTCCTTCATCAAATCACTGGGAAAATCTACTTATTGGCAGCTTGAAAGAGAGATTATATAGATACTCTTTCTAGATGAGAGCTTTTTAGAAATTGATTGATAATTATCAGCATTCTCTTTAAAGAAAAAGAAATCTTTGCCTCAGACATTTAAGGGAATAAACCTTCATTTGCTTTGGGAATTACTCTAAAAAGCATTGAAGCAGAGAAGTAAAGGCTAAATATCCACTGGGAGCTGATTGCTAGGGAACAGTAGTTAGCCATCTCTTGACAGTTCCGTGTACAAGTCCAAAGAGATTGCATCAGAATTGTGCTTTTGGTTCCAGATATCACTGCAATGAGGCAAGTATTCTGACTTTTATATTTATACTTGTATTCGTAACTAAAATTAAGCTTCTGCTGGTGGAACACTTTGAGATGTGTAACCATAATTATATTAGTTTTATGATAGTTGTGAAAAAAGATAGGACTGGTTCTCCAATTTAAAAAAAAACAAATGGGTGAGCATTTCGGCGACAGTGTCCACAAATCCCATACCTATGAACAGGATACGAGAAGACAAAATGGGAAAGTGTTTTACTGGGGAAGGGCTAAGTATGATGGGATAAGGCAGGAACTTGGGGGAGTAAATTGGGAAGAGACTTACTCAGGAATGCAGAGTAGAAATGTGGAGGATGTTTAAAGACTACCCTGTGGAGTCCTGGATAGATTTGTCCTACTGAAACAGGAAATGATGGAAGAGTAAAGGAGCCAAGGTTGGGACAGCTAGACAGGAGGAAGAAGGAAGCATATGTAAGGTTTAGGAAGCAAAAGTCGGTAAGGGAACATGAAAATTATACAGTAGCCAGGAAAGAGCTTAAAAAAAATGACGTGGAAGGGTGCATAAGAAGACCTCAGCATGGTGGAAGGAAAACTCTAAGGCACACGTCAAACTCAGGCCCGCGGGCCAAATTTGGCCCGTGATATAATTATATTTGGCCCACAAGATCATATCAAATATGTATTAGAGCTGGCTCGCTGGCCGCCACGCCAGTATAGTGTATGCACAGCTAAAGCTACAAATCCCAGAATGCTTTGCAAATGCATTGGCACCAGCCCATCAGCCTGCTAATCGCCCCCACCTCCTCTCTCTACTTTCATTAGCATCTGTGACCTGTCGCCCAACTCACATGTAATAAATCCCTTACAAAAAATGGCCAAACGAAAGACAGAAAACAGGACCTTTCAAGACAGGTGGGAGGCAAACTCTGACCCCAGAGTTTGATGAACTTGCATCTAAGAAGAGATGCCAAGTATCTGGTTTAGACCCAGGTGCATCAGAGTAAATCACAGTGTAGCAAGCTAAGCTTGGATTAATGTTTTCTTTGGTTAACTTTGGACTGTTCATAGTTGAAAGATTGGATTTTCATTGAAGCAAGTTGTTATTTTTTGACTTGTTGGCTTGTGAAAAAAAATACATTTAAAAAGAGCTTAAAAGCTATAGAGAAATATTATTTATTGAATATTTTATTTCTCATTTGTTAATGCTTCTTCTGGAAAGAGTTTAACCAAAACTATTAGTAAACATTTATTTTAATAAGAAAAAGTTTAACATTACATATGTTGAAAGAAGAGAAAACACGCAGATGTTGTTGAAAATTTTCAATAAATATTTAGTTTGGCCCACGACTTAGTCCAAGTTTTTAATTTTGGCCCTCTGTGAATTTGAGTTTGACACCCCTGATCTAAGGTGTTGTATTTGTACATGAAGAACAAAATAATGACGTGAGTGAGAGTAGAACAGGTTGGTGATAAAGGGGTAACTTGCCTGGAGGCAGAGGAGGTAGGGGAGTTTCTAAATGAAAACATTGCTTCACTGTTCACTATGGAGAGGGACCTTGATGAATGTGAAATTAGTGTAGAACAGGCTAATGTACTGGAGCATGTCACAATTAAAAAAGTTCTGGATCTTCTTAAAAATATTTAGATAGATAAATTCCCAGGACCGATGCGATATATCCCAGGTTACCAGAGGAAGTGAGGGAGGAGATGCTGGGGCACTGGCAATGATCTGTGCATCCTTTCTTGCCACACGAGAGGTACAAGAGAATTGGAAAAAGGCAAATATAGGCCCTTTGTTTAAGAAAGAAATTATCCTGGAAATTATGGACCAGTGAATCTTAAGTCTGGTTGTCAAACTATTGGAGAGGATTCTTATGGACAGAATTTAGTTGATTTTTTTGATGAGGTGACAAAAGTAATTGAAGGACAAAAGTAATTGATGCATATGGATTTTAGTAAGAGGTTTGACATGGTGCCACATGGTAGGTGACATTCAGAAAGTCATGAGCTATGGAATCCATAGAACTTTGGCTGATTGGATTCAGAATTGGCTTGCCTGCAGAAAGCAGAGGGTGGTAGTAGATGGAACCTATTCTGCCTGGAGGTCAGTGAGTCAAGATATTCTTCATGGATCTGTTCTGGGACCCTCGGTCTTTGTGATTTTTATAATGATTTGGTTGAAGAAGTAGAGTTTGCAGATGATACAAAGGTTGGAGGTGTGGTGGATAGTGCAGAAAGTTGTTGCGGGTTTCAACAGGTTATATTCAAAGTTGTGTTGAGAAGTGGCAGATGAAATTGAATCTGGTTAAGTGTGAAGTGGAAAGTTAAACTTGAAACAGAAGTATATGGTTAACAGTGTGGAGGAACAGAGAAATCTTGAGGTCCTGGTCCATAGATCCCTCAAGGTTGCCACGCAAATTGATAGGATTGTTAAGAAGGCATATGGTATGTTGACCTTCATTAGTGTGGGGGGGAATTTTTTGCATTAGTGGTAATTCTGCCGTGCCCGTAGGCAAAAAGGAATCTCAGGGTTATATGTAATGTCGTGATTGTACTCTGACAATAAATCTGGATTGACGTGTGATGTAATGTGGCTGCTCTATAAAACTCCGGTTAGACTACACAGAGCATTGCATTCAGTTCTGGTCGCCTCATAACAAGAAGGATGTGGATGCTTTAGAGAGGGCACAGACGAGATTTACCAGAATTTTGTCTGGATTGGAGAACATATCTTATGGAGCAAGGTTGACAGAGGTAATGCTTTTCTCTTTGGAGCAGCAAAGGCTGAGAGGTGACTTAATAGAGGTGTAACGGATTATGAGATAAAGTGGACACCCAGCACCCTATTCCCAGTGGGACAATAACAAATACTAGAGAACGTCAATTAAATATGAAGGCTGGAAAGTCTCGAGGAGATGTAAGAGGTACGTTTTTTCACATAGAGAGTGGTGAGTGCTGGAATATATTGCCGGGGGTGATGGTAAAAGCTCGTACATTGAGGACACTTAAAAGGCTGTTGGATAGGCTCACGGATGCAGGAAAAATGTGAGGTAGAGAAAAATTACAGTATATTGTTGTAGAGGAGGTTTGCATTGGTTGACACAATATGGTGGGCTGAAGTGCTTGAACCATGCCGTAGTGTTCTATGTTCTATACTCTAAAGTCCTCAACTGGGGGGGTCAGGCTAATTTCAACGGAATCAAATATGAAGTCTCAAAAATGTGTTAGAGAATCTGTTGCAAGTAAAAGAGTGCAGTGCAATTGGATCCGCGGTCGGTGGCCGGGAAGGCAGTTTTGGGGTCTCCGGCCCTCGCCAGGTCTCATATTGGCACAGTGTCTTCATGGGTACCTCACAAATGTGTATTGGGGGTTGGCATGTATGAGGTGCACTGCTTCAACCAGTGTGTCAGTATTATGGCCCCTGACGTGCTTCTGAAGCAGAACTGGCCCTGGGGTTGTCAGCCAGGGAGGGATGAATGAACCATTCGTCAATCTCCTAGGGAAAGCAGGCATTCATGTGGGGTGGTGTTAGTAGCGGTGCATAGCCACGACTGGATGGCGTGGAGAGCCTCGGGCAAAACGTCCTGCCAGCGGGACACTGGCATATTTTTGGACCTGAGGGCCAGGAGCACCACCTTCCAGATAGTGCCGATCTCCCTTTCCACCTTGCCATTACCCCTGGGGTTATAGCTGGTGGCTATGCCTCTGGCCAGGGAGTTCTGTCGCAGCTCCTCACTCATGAATGAGGTCCCCCAGTCACTACGAATATAGTCAGTGTACCCGAACAGGGTGAAGATGCTGCGCAGCACCTTAATAACCTTCACCGAGGACATATCTGGGCAGGGGATAGCAAAGGGCAACCTGGAGAACTCGTCCACCACCGTCAGGAAGTGGGCATTCCTATTTGAGGTGTTTAACTTGAAATCAACACTGAGTTGTTTAAAGGGGCGTGTGGCCTTAATGAGGTGTGCAGATCTGGCATCGTCTGGTTGTGGACCAGATGTCCTCTATGGAGTACAGGAGGTTCCGAGTCTTAACGAAGTGCTGCAGCCTCGTGACTCCGGGATGGCACAGATTATCATACAGGGTCTGGAGAAAGTCGAGATGCACACTGGCACACGTCCCTCGGGATAGGGTGTGGGGGGGGGGTCATTGAGTTTACCCGGCTGATACAAAATAACATAATTATAGGTGGACAACTCAATCCTCCTCCTCAGAATCTTATCATTTTTGATTTTACCCCGCTCTTTAGCATTCAACATGAAGGCTACTGCTCTCTGGTCAGTCAGCAAGGTAAATCTCTTACCGGCCAGGTAATGCCACCAGTGGCACACCGCCTCAACGATCGCTTGTGCCTCCTTCTCGACGGAGGAGTGCAGAAGTTCAGTGTGAACTTGGAGGCATTGCTCTCCACCTGGAAGTGGACAGATTCATCCACGGCATGCATCGTGACCTTAGCGATGTCTCCTTGGATCAGATGAAAAGCAGCCTGGGCTTCCGCCGATAATGGGAAAGTTGTGGATTTAATTAGGGGGTGGGCTTATCGGCGTAGTTGGGCACCCATTGTGCATAATAGAAAAACAGCCCTAGGCACCTCTTTAGTACCGTAAGGGTGTTTGAGACTGGGAGCTCCATGAGTGGTCGCATGCAGTCAGGGTTTAGGGCAATGACACCCATGCGCCGCGACGCATCCAAGATGGTCCAGGCGATCCGAACTTGTCCTTATTGTACGTCATGTAGGGACTTGACTGTACACAAGAACTTGGCGAGATTAGCGTCGTGGTCCTGCTGGTCGTGGCCGCAGATGGTGACATTGTCAAGATATGGGAGCATTGCCGTCAGCTTGTGTTCCTCCACCATCCAGTCCATTACCCTCTGGAAAGCAGAGACACCGTTAGTAGTACCAAAAGGCACCTTTGGGGAACAGTGGAAGATTTTCAAAGAAATATTTTGTACTGCTCAACAAAAATATATTACGGTCAGGAAAAAGGGCAGCAAGGGAGGGAAAAATCAACCGTGGTTAACAAAGGAAATAAAGGAGAGTATAAAATTGAAGGTGCAGGTGTACAAAGCTGCAAAGAGCAGTGGGAAACTGGAAGATTGGGATAACTTTAAGAGACAACAAGGGGTTACAAAGCGGGTAATAAGAAATGGGAAGAAGGATTATGAAAGTAAATTGGCATAAAATATAAAAACAGAAAGCTAAAAATTTTATAAATATATAAAACGGAAGAGGGTGGCCAGAGTTAACATAGGACCCTTGGAGGATGAGAAAGGAAAACTGGTAGCAAAAAATGAGGAAATGGCCGAGGCATTGAACAAATATTTTGTGTCAGTCTTCACGGTAGAAGACACGTCCAGCGTACCCAAGTGCAGAGTTAAGGATGCGAATGTTGAGGAGGGCCTTGATAAAATAGTTGTTACAAAGGAAGTAGTGATGGAGAAACTAATGGGACTAAAGCCAGACAAATCACCTGGTCCTGATGATATGCATCCAAGGGTTCTGAAGGAAATGGCAGAAATTATAGTTGATGCATTGGTGGTCATATACCAAAATTCCTTGGATTCTGGGCAGGTCCCGGCAGACTGGAAGACAGCAAATGTCACGCCAATTTTTAAGAAGGGATGTGGGCAGAAGACTGGAAATTATCGGCCAATTAGCTTGACGTCTGTAGTTGGAAAAATGCTTGAAGCCGTCATTAAAGATGAAATAGTGAAACTTTTGGAACGTAAGGGTTCAATCAGGCAGACGCAGCATGGTTTTAGAAAGGGAAGATCTTGTTTGACAAACTTGTTAAGATTCTTTGAGGATATAATGGGTGCGGTGGATAGAGGGGAACAGGTTGATGTTGTATATTTGGATTTCCAGAAAACGTTTTATAAGGTGCCGCACAAGAGACTTAGCAGTACGTTACAGGAAAGTGGAGTCCGGGGAAGTATATTGGCATGGATTGAAAATTGGTTGTCTGACAGGAAGCAGAGAGTCGGGATAAGTGGGAGTTTTTCAGGTTGGCAGAGAGTAGTAAGTGGGGTGCCGCAGGGGTCGGTGTTAGGCCCACAACTGTTCATCATTTACATTGATGACTTGGAGGAGGGGACAAAATGTGGTGTAGCCAAGTTTGCGGATGACACCAAATTGATTGGAAGAGCAAATTGTAATGAGGATGTGGAGAGTCTGCATAGGGATATATTTAAGCTGGATGAGTGGGCAAAGGTCTGGCAGATGGAGTACAATGTTAGTAAGTGTGAGGTTATCCACTTTGGCAAGAAAAATAAAAGAGCTGAATATTATTTAAAGGGTGAAAAACTACAGCATGCTGTTGTGCAGAGGGACTTGGGAGTGCTTGTGCATGAATCGCAAAAAGTTAGGATGCAGGTGCAGCAGGTTATTAAGAAGGCAAATGGAATGTTGGCTTTCGTCGCTAGAGGAATTGAATTCAGGAGTAGGGAGGTAATGTTGCAACTGTATAAGGTACTGGTGAGACCGCACCTGGAGTACTGTGTCCAGTTCTGGTCTCCATATTTGAGGAAGGATATACTGGCTTTGGAGACGGTCCAGAGGAGGTTTACTAGGTTGATCCCTGGGATGAAGGGGTTGACTTATGATGAAAGATTAAATCGTCTAGGATTGTTCTCGCTCGAGTTCAAAAGAATGAGAGGAGATCTTATAGAAACATATAGGATTATGAAGGGTATTGATAGGATAGATGTAGGAAGGTTTTTTGAGCTGGCCAGGAAACTAAAATGAAAGGACACAGTCTCAAGATTCGGGGGAGTAGATTTAGGACAGAGATGAGGAAAAATAGTTTTTCCCAGAGAGTAGTGAATGTTTGGAATACTCTAACCAGGGATGTGGTTGAGGCTGCTTCATTAAACATATTTAAAATTCAGTTAGATAAATTTTTACATGATAGAGGAATTAGGGGATATGGGGAGAAGGCAGGTAGGTGGAGTTAGATCATAAATTAGATTAGCCATGATCTTATTGAATGGCGGATGGGCCATTTTTGGCCTACTCTTGTTCCTACTTCCTATGTTCCTATGACATCATCGGTGCAGTAGGCCGTGGTGTAGAGGTGGGGAGCGGTAGCATAAGATGGCGCCCCCCTCACCGTGCACACGGTCGACACTGGAAGCTCCTCTGGCACACACGCCATGCTGCTCCCCAACAGGGGTCAGGACCTGCAGACCTTTTGGTAATTGCCCTTCTTCCTGCAGCCTGAGAACATGGCTCCTCTCGTGGGGCAGAGGCATTCGTGTGCCTAGCCTGCCCTCAAAAGTTGCATCTCGATGATGCAGATGGAGTTATTGCAGCTACAGTTGGGTTGGACAGCCCTCGTGGCGGACACCGCGATTGACACCGCGTGGCGCTGGGCCGAGTCTAAAGTCCTGATCAGATTGATCACCCTTTTAAGCGGGAGTTGGTCCTCCTCGAGGAGTCGTTGCCAGATATAATCCGACCTCAATCCCAACACACAGGCGTCTCGGATCAAATCTTCCACACACTGGGTCAACGATATTGTGGCCGTGGGATTCCTCAGACAGTCTATTCCCAGTGTGACCAAGAATTGGATGAATTCTTCAGCGGACTCACCAGGCTGTTGTTTCGGGACGCCAGCAGATAACGGGAGTAGACCTCGTTCATTTTCGGCTTATACAGTGCCCGCAGCTCAGCCATCGCCTCATCATAGGTCGTGCTGCTTTGGATGGCCAAGAAGACCCTCTGTCCGACTCGTGCCTCTAGGATCTTCAACTTCTTTTCGTTGGAGTTAACCACCTCAGCAGTGGCATTGAGGAAATTATTAAAACAGTTCACCCACTATTCGAAGAGTACCGATGCACCCGGGACTTGGGGGTCTACCTCTTGCCATTCGGGCCACAGCAACTTCTCCATTACCGGAGAACTTCAAATTCTTGTATAATAAATTGTTGGGCACTACCAGTTGCCCCAGTAATTACGGAGACAAAGACTGAGGGGAGCGATAGGCTTTATTATACAAGAGACTGCTGGCTCGGGTCCAGGCTAGGGAAAATGAGGAGAGGGAGAGGGAGAGGGGCCTTCGACCTTTATGGCCTGGGTCACATGGGAGAGACCAGGGAGGAATCAAGGACAGGATGTCACTAGGAGGGCAGGCCAGCCAGTACACCCAACCATATCACCACAGTATGCCAAAAATATTCACAAGGATGTTGTCTGGATTGGAGGACGTGAGCTATATGGTGACGTTTGGATAGGCTTGGTCTCTTCCCTGGAGCAAAGGAGGCTGACAGTATTGTAACAATATTAATATTTGGGGAGAATTTATAAGATTTAGAGTAGGTCACATACATACACACATTTTAAAACAGATCTTATTGAAAGACTGAAGAATTCACAATGCAAGATCTCTGGAGAATGTAAGCCTCTAAACAGGTAGGTGTTAATTGAACTGACGTCATAAAATGCTTAACCATTGACTTTTTGGAGTCGCGCTGTCTATCAGTACCCTTTCTGCAATGTGCTCACAGAAAGGTCAATTCTGGATTGTTTACCTCAGATAACAAAAGATGGAGCAAAAGAAAGAACTCCTGTTGTTTGCTGGAGAAGGTGGGGATTTTGCAAGACATGAGTCACATGCTCTCTTTGGAGTTTCAGTTGGAAAAGAGAGAGAGAAAGTTAACAGCTCAGTCAGTCAGTGTGTGGGACACTGACAAGTAACTGAAAAGTGCAATCTAGGGAAAACTGTTTGAAACTGATGAAAGCAAGTTCCAGAGCAGTAAATGGCTGGAAGTGCTATCTGTCTAATGTTTCTCTTGAAATAGAGGAAGGAATGGAACTCTGTGGTAGCTTGAAGAAAGAGATTACCATCTAGAAGACCCTGATGGGGCAAATTTCATCAGCAAGACCCTGAGGTGACTAGTGGTGGTACCTCAGTTGTGGAAATCCTGGAGCTGTGGAAATCCTGCAAACCCTACAAGAACCTTCCTGAGCGGTAAACATTTACCTTTCAAGCACCAAGCCTGATGAACTTTATACATGTTAAATTCTGTGCACAGTATGGTGATTGTCTGCAACCAGAGAACTTGGAAGAAGGAGAGTGAGATTGAACCGTGAACCAAAGAACTTTTCTTGAATTTAAACACACATTACAGACACATGCGCTTAGAATTAGAAGGGGGTAATTTGGATTAGTATAGAGTATAGTATAAGAATAGAGTTAAGTTAAAATTTGATTCTATTTGATTAAAAAAAAATTTTGTTTTGAAAGCCACGTCTTGGTGAATGTCTGTTGCTGCTGGGTTTTGGGGTCCTTTGGGCTCGTAACAGTATGTAGGATATATATACCTATGTGGGTATATAAAACTATGAGAGGCATAGACTCGAGCTATCTACCCTATCTGTTTCTATTGTAGAGGTATCTAAAACTAGAGGACATAGATTTAGGATGAGAGAGGATTTGATTAAAGACTATCTGAGGTGTAAATATTTTACACAAAAAGTACCTAAAAAGTACCTGGTTTCTGAAATGAGCCGCCAGAAGAAATGGAGAAAGGAAGAACAATCATAACATATGAGATAGATCTTGATAGGCATTATTAAGCAAGCCATAGAAAGATATGGGATTAATGCAGGCAAGTGCGATTAGTATACAAGTCATGATGGTTAGCACAGACCAGTGGTTCTCAACTTATTTTTTCCTCTCGCCTTAATAATCACTTACTAACCATAGGATGCCATAGGTGCTCTCTGGTTAGTAAGGGATCACTTTTTAAAATTAATTTTAAATTAAGATTTAAGGTTTTTTTTTAGAATTTAAATTTAGACATACAGCACAATAACAGGCTATTTCTGCCCTCAACCCCATGCTGCCCAATTCACACCCAATTAACTTACACCCCCAGTACATTTTGAATGGTGGGAGGAAACCAAGGAAACACCACACAGATAAGGGAAGAACATACAAACTCCCTACAGACAGTGCGGCACTTGAGCCCTGGACTCGATCGCTAACGCTATAAAGGCATTGCACGAACTGCTATGCCAACTGTGCCGCCCTGGTGGTGAGTGGGAAGAAATAGTTGAGAACCAATGACAGGACAAAGGATCTTTTTCAATCTGGTCTTGACAAAAGAGTTTGATCCAAAATGTCCACTGTTCTTTTTCCTGCCACTGATGCTGTTCAGCCTGCTGAATACTTCCAGCATATTGTCCTGTGCTCTTGATTCCAGCATCTGTAGTCATTTGTGTCTGCAAAGTTGGTTTATATGTTGTGCTGCTTTATACCTCCATGAAAGCTTATTGAAGGTGAGTGAAATTTGGCAATGAGGATTGTATTGTAACCTGGGCTTTCTTCTCTGTAATCTCTGTTGGTATTGGGTCCAAAGGTTGGTACATATCAGGGCTTATGACAAGCATAGAATATTAAAGAATTTCTGAGAACTGTTCCTTGTGTGTCAGGGTCACAGGTCACATTTGGTGCTGATCTTTAAATTATCCTTGGACTTGTCACATGATGAAAATATTGTTTGTTATACCTCTTTCTATTTTCATAATAACTAGAAGGAGCCAATTTCGTTCAGGCCCTTCCCGCCTACATCTGGGATACCTCACGTGCTCACCATCACTTTGACAAATTTCAGTTCCCTGGGCAGGACCACCTCAATTGCACCATGTATATACACACATTCCCCATGAAGAAGGTCTCAAGGCTCTCTGCTTCCATTCTAATAACAGACCTAACCAGTCTCCCTCAAGCACCACCCTCCTTCACCTAGCTGAACTTGCACTCAATAACTTCTCCTTTGGCTCATCTGCCTTTCTCCCAGTCACATGGATACCAGTTATTCCTGTCTTTTTGTTTGATATGTGGAGCAATCCATGCTGTAAGCCTACACGGGCAAGGCTCCTCAACTCTTCCTCTGTTACATCAATGACTACATTGGTGTTTCCCCCCTGCACTAACTCAAACCATTCCCTTAACTCCCTTTTCCCAACCTGTCTCCTGTAAAAATTCTATTCCTTTTTCTTAATTTCTCCATCTCCACCACATCGCTCCCAGGATGAGGCCTTCTATTCTAGTACATCTAATATATCCTTCTTCAGAAAATGTGGCATCCCTTCTACTGCCATTAACTCAGCCCTTGCCCCGCATCTGCTCTGGCCCTTTGCCCCAGACAAAACAAGGATACAATTTCAGTCATCTTTACCTACCATCCCACCAATCTCCATATCCAACATATCTCTAATTTCCACTACTTACAACAGGATCCCACCACGAGACATGTTCCTTTCCTCTTCATTCTCTGCTTTCCATATGCTTTCTGTGACTCCCTTGTCTACTCATCCCTTCCCAACTCTGCCTCTGACTTGCACTTACATTTGTTCCCTCACCATTGTTCAGGGCTCTGAATTTCCTTCCAAGATAGGCACACGTAAATCTGTAGGAGCCACCTACTGCATCTGATGTGCCCAATTTTGTTGAACACTTTTGCCCTGTCAGCTGCAACAGGAAGGATCTCCTAGTGGCCAACCATTTTAATTCCACACACCATTGTCATACTTACATATCTGTTCATAGCCCCCATGCTCTGCCAGATTGAGGCTACTTGCAAATTGGATGAAGAGCATCTCATATTCCATCCCAGCAGTCTCGAACCAGACAGCATCAATATAGGGTGGCACAGTTAGTGTAGTGATTAGCACCACGCTCATACAGCGCCAGCGATCAGGACTGGGGTTTGAATCACATGCTGTCTATTCTCCGCACATCTGTGTGGGTTTTCCTCCCACTATTCAAAACTTACCAGGGGATTGTAGGTTAATTGGGTGGCACAAGCCCATCAGCCAAAAGGGCCTGTATGTCTAAATTAAAATTAAAAAGTTATATTAAATTAAATTTAAATTAAATCAACCTCTCTAATTTCCATTAATGCCTCCCAAACCTCCAGTTTTTATTACCCATCCTCCAGCTCCCCACCCCCTTCCCTTCTATCAGAGAGCAATCCTTCTTAGCCTTATGCTCTTTCCCACTATCGCTTCTCAGCTTCTTTCTCTTCTACCCTTTCATCATCCACCTATCTCTTACCTGTTAGCTTCTGCTTCTCCTCCTTCCCCCATCTTTTCAAGAGTTTGCCTGGTTTTCTACAATGCTGACGAAAGGCTTAGGGCTGAAATATTGACTGCCGTTTACTTCCTACGGTTGCTGCAGGATCTGCTGAGTTTGTCTAGTACTTTTATAGATTGCACCAGCATCTTCAATTTTTTTTGTTTATCTCAATCAAATCTATGCCAGTTCTTAGTGCAATTACTTAAATCTATATATATTCCTTCTTATTTCCTCGTAATCTATTCATCAGCTCCATTCTGATTGTTCTCCCACCCACTTATATTTGGGGTAATTTGCTCTAAGTATCAATTTGTTGAATCTTCTCTGCTCATTTGTGCATCAATTGTTGTTTAGTTTGCAGGTTTTATGTTGGATCTCACCTTTGAGAAGCCTGTAGATATGTCTGATTTTCTCAGAAGACACATTTCCAACAGGGAATACCTTGCATTTGTAATTATTTTGTTCTTGAATCTTGTGGTTATTTCATCAAGCCAGCCTTGATGTTTTTTGATAGAGAAGGCATGAACCAGTAGAGAGCTGTTAATTTTGGTGGTATATATACACCAAAGCCTTGGAAAATGTAACTGTTTTATTGTTCTGGCCGTTGCGCTTATATGGGCCCCTGGCACTGATGTCATGGCCTCACATCAAGGGAGTGCTGGCCTGGATTGACCGGTGTTCCTGCTAGAGTTCCCCATCTTCCCACTGTGCGGAGGTCACCTGGGATAGTGGCCTGTGTCACCCCCAGGTCCGCGCAGTCGCTGTGTTTGTCGGCCATTTTGCGAACTGGTCTGTGCCTCCGCACGCAGGCCTCTACACGACACCCCCCCCCCCATCAGAAACAGTGACCAGGCTATTGTCTGTAGCCTTAGGCAGCCTGCGTCACGGGGAAGAAGTGGAGACTCGCTTATCACAGTCCAGATATGCCAATTTCAGGCGATTGAGTGTAAAAGTCTCCTCCTTGCCACTGATGTCGAGGACGAAGGTGGAACCATTGTCCTTAACAACCTTGTAGTGTGCCTCATAGGGTATTGTAAGGGGGGCCTGTTTGCACCCCTTTTCATGAACATGTACTGACAAGTCTTTAGGTCCTTGGGAATGTTATGTTTGAGCTGGCCATGTGGTGGGGGTTGCTGTGGGACCAAGGACCCCAGTTTTCGTCACAAGTTCTCGGGAATGCCGCGGGATCTTCTGAGTGTTTTTCAGAGGACAGGAACTCCCTGGGGATGATTAAAGGCACGCCATAGACCATCTCCGCCGCCAAAGCATTGAAGTCCTCCTTCAGCGTGGTATGAATTCCCAACAGTACCCAAGATAGTTTGTCCACCCAATTGAGACTCTTGAGCCAGGCCATCAAGGCTGCCTTGAGGTGCCTGTGGAAGAGCTCCACCAACCCGTTGGTCTACGGATGATACGCCATAGTATGGTGGAGCAGCATCCCCTGAAAGTTAGCCAGCGCTGCCCAGTGTCCAGAGGTTGAATGGTGTCCCCCTGTCTGAGGTTAGGTGCTCTGGCACCCCGAATCAGGACATCCATGTGTCATTGAGTGCCCTGGCGCAGGTTTCTGTTGTGGTATCAGCCAGCGGGACCACCTCCGGCCACCTTGTGGAGCGGTCAACCTTAGTAAGAGGTATCTCGCCCCACAGGAAACTGGCAACAGCTCCACTATGTCGATGTATATATGGCTGAACCTGCTCCACGTCAGCTCAGAAGTCTGTGTAGGCACTCTCATATGAACCTGCACTTGGAGGACTGACAGTTTGTGCAAGGTTTGGCCCACTGACTGACCTGTTTACAAAGGCCATGCCAGACAAACCCGTTGGCCATCATTTTGACTGTGGCACGGATTACAGGGTGCGCCAGGCTGTGGATGGTCTCGAAAACCTGGCACCTCCATGCAGCCGGAATGATGGGGTAGAGGCTGCCAGTAGAAACGTCACACAGCAATGTCAGGTTACCTGGGCCAAAGAGGACATCCTCCACCCTGAGAACAGAGAAGACTGTCCTAATCGCAGGGATCTCAGGGTCCTGCTGCTGTGCTTTGGTGAGGGTCAGGTACTCGACCCCCTTGGGACAGGGCATGAATTGACTTGATTGTGGGATGTGACAGGCGTCAGCTACCACATTGTTTTTCTCCGCAATATGCTGTATGTCTGCAGTAAACTCGGATGCTTAGAACAATTGTCTCTGTTGTTGGGCTGACCACGGGTCCAATACCTTATGAAAGGTGAAGGTCAGCGGCTTGTTATCAGCAAACACCCTGAATTGCCGGCCTTCCAAAAAGAATTGGAAATATCTCACCGCCAGGTACAGCGCTGGCAGCTCTCATTGAAGGCGCTGCATTTGAGCTCTGGGGGGGGCGGAGGTGCCCGATGAAAAAGATCAGGGGTTGCTACTGGCCCTCGATGAGTTGTTCCAGCACACCCCCTACTGCTGTGCTGGAGATGTCGACTGTCAGGGCAGTAGGTGCCTTCAGTCTGGGGTGGACCAGGAAGGTGGCGTTGGCCAGTGCATCTTTGATGTTCTGGAACGCCTTGGAAAACTCATCGTCCTAAGTAATGTCTTTTGATTTGTCTGCCATGAGCACGAAGCAGGGGCGCATGATCCGGGCCACTGCCGGTATGAACCTGTGGTAAAAGTTTATACCAATGAATTCCTGTAGCCCTTTTACCGTGCGTGGCTTAATGAAATGCCGGACCACCTCAACCTTCTCGGGGAGGGGTGTAGCCCTGTGTCTGTTAATCCTGTGCCCCAGGAAGTTGATGGTGCCCAACTGAACTGGTATTTCGCAGGGTTGATAGCCTAAACTCACCCAAGAGGGTGCACAGTTGTCTCAGGTGGGCAATGTGGTCCTTGTGGCTACGGCTGGAGATGAGGATATCGTCCAAATAGATGAATACAAATGGGAGGTCCCGGTCTACTGTGTCCATTAGTCGCTGAAAAGTTTGCGCTGCATTCGTTAGACAAAAGAGCATGTGGAGAAATTTAAACAAGCCAAAGGGGGTTATGATTGCAGACTTGGGGATGTCTGGGGATGAACTGGGATTTGGTGGTACCCCCCCAGATGAGGTTGGCGGAAAAGTCTTGGATGTAGGGCATGGGATATCTTGCCAGGCGTGGTGGCCTCGTTGAAGTGGCAGTAGTCTCCAACCCTCTGCTTATTTGGGCACCATGTGGAGGGGGAGTCCCAGGGATTATTGGAGTTCCATACAATCCTCAGCTCCTCCATTTTCTTAAACTCCTCCTTCGCCAGACTGAGTTTTTCAAGAGAGAGTCGGCTTGCCCTGGTGTGGAATGGGGAGCCCTCAGTCAATATGTGGTGCCTTACCCCATGCTTTGGCTCATCCGCAGAGAACTCTGGCGCCACTTTCAAGGGGAACTCCACCAGGATGTGGGTGAATTCATTGTCTGAGAGAGTTATAGAGTCCAGGTGGGGAATGGGTAGCTTGGGTTCCCTCAGAGGCAGAGTTTGAAAGGTTCTGGCATGCACCAAGCACCATCCCTTAAGGTTAACAAACAAGCAGTGGGCCCAAAGGAAGTCGGCCCCCAGGAGCGGTTGCGCCACTGCCACAAGGGTGAAGGTCCATATAAAGCGGCTGTTGCCGAACTGAAGGTGGATGGTGCGGGTCCCAAAAGTTCAAATGGAGGAGCTTATGGCTTCCCTCAGTGCTGGGCCCTTCTTGCCATTGCAAGTGTTGAGTCCTGTGGCAGGTAGGATGCTTAGCTTGGCACCAGTGTCGACCAAGAAACACCTGCCTGACAGTGAGTCCCAGACTTAGAGGAGACTGTCACATGGGCCAACTGCCGCAGCCATCAATGACGGTTGGCTAGACCATTTTCCGGAATTCCGCAGGGTGGGTGGCATCAATGGGCCTCCGCACCCTGTCGCTGATGGTAGTGGCATAGCTGTTCCAGGGTGTTCACTTGCCTTTCTGCTGGCCTTGATCTCGCCAGGGGCTGTTCGTTGGGCTTGCTTTGTGGTCTATGATGGCGCTGGTGTCCTTCGCTCTCCAGAGCATGTCCTCCCAGGCTGTGACCCTCCGAGGTCCTTGTCCGAGACCAAGAGTCGGATATCCTCGGGCAGCTGCTCCAAAAGGATCTGCTCAAAGAGCGGGCAAGGCTTGGTTAGAATGAGCATCTTGCTCATTAGGGCGGATGGGCCCCTGTCCCACAATCTGTCCATATGCAGCAATTGGGCAGCGCGCTCACACTGGGAGAGCCCGAAAGTATGGGTTAGTAGCTTTTTGAGGGCCACATATTTGCTCCAGAGGTTGCTGTAGAAAATATGCAACCCTTACCACTGATCAAGGGTGCTCATGACATAGAAGTAGCGGGTGTCGTCAGCGGCGATGTGGCAAAGCTGGAACTGAGCCTCGGCCTGCTCAAACCACACATGTGGCTGCCACAAAATGTTGGAATCCTGTGAGATACCACGTGGATGGTTGCTGGCTCCGCTTGATCCATCATCTTTGGCTGTTGGGGTCACTAATGTAACGTACACACTACATGAGCATTGAGAAGAATGACATGCACATCAAAGCCTTGGAAAATGAGACTGGTTTATTACTCTGGCCCTCGTGTTTATATGGGCCCCTGGTGCTGATGTCAGGGCCCCGTGTCACTGGTGTTCATGCCAGAGTTCCCCCATCTTCCCAGTGTGCGCAGATCACCTGGGACGACATCCGATGTCACCCACAGGTCCGTGCGGTCGCCGCGTTCATCGGCCATTTTGCAGCCCAGTCCGTGTCTCTGCATATGTGCCGCTACAGCAGATTCAAATCACTGCAGCCTTTAATAGTGTACTGAGACTTGTCTTGGTTGAAAGTTATCAGATATAAAATACTGAGTGAATAGAATTTTCTTTGTGAGGTCTTTGATTCCTTTTTGTAATGTAAACTCAGTGCATCCACCGAGAATGTTTCATGTTTTCAATTCATCCTCAATGAAATATGCTGAAATTGTCAATCTGCTTCACTGTGATAAAACGAGGCCAATCTGCCTTTCCATATTATGAATTTCTGAGAGTCCCCTGGGTATGAAGAAATTGTATCTGACTTCAGTATTGATTCAGCAACAAGCATTTGGCTAACTGGCATATACTTCTTTCATTTATCTTTTCCCTCCTTTGTTGAATAACAGTGTTACATTTGTTTTTCATCCACCTACTCCATTCCAAACCTTGGGAATGTTATTGGATGACAATCAATATATCTATTTTCTCAACATTTTATAATCTTCAAAACTGTGGTCCCATTAGTTTTTGTAGTTCCCCAATATTAGTTTTAACTTCATCCCTCTCTTGTTTTTGCCTTCTATTGTGAAGATGGATGTACAATTTTTAATGTCATTCCCATTTCCTTATTTCAAAGGGGCCAGCATTTAGCATTTTACTTTTGTACTCGATGCTACATTACTCTTGTTCTCTTTTCTCCATTTTTGAATGGTTTAGTTATTGTGATACTTTCTAAAATTATCTCAATTTTCTGTCCAAAATTTCAATGAATTAATAATATGCTCAACTATGTTTGTTCGCATCGGATGGATTATACAATATGCATCTTTTTTGGAGTTGCAAAGTCCTATTGTTGTACAACATAGAAATGGCCCTTTGTCCCCTTTGGGACTAGAACATTCTGCCTTGCCTATTTAAATGTCTTTCTAAACGACGCTTTAACATACTACAAGTGATTCGACTGCCTCCATTGGCAGCTCATTCCCGATATCAGTCACTCTCTGTTTAATAAAAAAAAGCTTGTCCCTCAGAAAATTGAATTATATTTGATCTACCTGCTGCTATACAAAAGAATATTAGATTAAACAATAATTGCTTGGAATTCTTTGTTTAAGATCTGAATAAACTGCAGACAAAATTATGTTCTTGGTTATGACCCTATTTTCCCCAAAGTATATTTTTACAATCCTGAATTAATCCCATTTTGTTGCAGATGATCAGATCTAAAATTACCTGATTTTTTAGTGTATCATTCTAAGCAAAAGGGTTCATTCCATGAATTTGTTTCCAAGATTGTCTATTTGATTTCCCAATTAATATGAAAATTAAATTTGCCCTCAATTATTGTTCGTTATAATACCTTACTTCTCAGTTAATAACTTATCCCATTGCAATTATTTATTTCCTTTGTTATTTCTTACCGCCACCCAAGCTTTAATTTTCCTGAGCACTTTTTAATTATCCTCTATTTCCATTCTATATTCTTCCAAAAACTAGTTTCAGACATTTTATAACCATATAACAATCACAGTACGGAGACAGGCCATCACGGACCCTCTAGTCCATACCGATCTAAGTGATCTCCTCTAGTCCCACCTACCTGCACTTTGACCATAACCCTCCAATCCCCTCTCATCCATATACCTATCCAACTTTTCCTTAAATGACAAAATTGACTTTGCTGTGACCACCTCTTCCGGAAGGTCATTCCACTCAACCACCACTCTTTGAGAAAAGAAGTTCCCTCTTATATTACTTCTAAACTTTTGCCCTCTAACCCTTAACTCATGACCTCTTGTTTGAATTTCACCTCCCCTCAAGGGAAAGAGCCTATTCATATCTACTCTATCTATCCCTCTCATAATTTTAAATACCTCTATCAAATTCCCCCTCAACCTTCTACACTCCAATGAATAAAGACCTAATCTACTCATCCTTTGTAATCTAGATTCTGAAATCCAGGCAACGTTTTAGTAAATCTTCTCTGCACCCTCTCTACCTTATTGAGATCCTTCCTATAATTTGGTGACTAGAACTGTACATAATGTTCTAAATTTGGCCTCACCAATGCCTTCAATAGTCTCAAAGTCATTTCCCAACTCCTATATTCTATGCTTTGATATATAAAGGCCAGCCTACAGAAAGCTTTCTTCACCACTCTATCCACATGAGATTCCACCTTCAAAAAATGATAAACCATTATTCCTAGATCTTTCTGTTCTTCTGCATTCTTCAATGCCCTCCTCTTCACTGCATATATCCTGTTTTGATTATTTTTTCTGAAATGAAGCATTTCACACTTTTCAGTATTAAACTCCATCTGCCATCTTTCAGCCCACTCTTCTAAGCATTCCAAATCCTTCTGCAATCTCTGAAATTCTTCTTCATTATCCAGAACTCCACCTATCTTTGTATCATCCACATATTTACTTATCCAGTTTATCACCCAATCATCCAAATCATTAATGTAAATGACAAATAACAAGGGACCCAACACCGATCCCTGACGCACACTGCTTGTTACCGGCCTCTATCCTGACAGACAATTATCCACCATGACTCTCTGGCATCTACCTTCTAGCCACTGTTGAACCCATTTGACTATCTCAAAATTAATACCTAGCGTGTGAACCTTCCTTGCCAACCTTCCATGTGGAATCTTATCGGCCTTACTGAAATCCATATAGACTACATCAACTGCTCTACCCTCATCAACATTCCTAGTCACCCCCTCAAAAAATTCACCAAGATTTGTCAAACATGACCTTCCACACACAAACCCTGTCTCTCTAGATCAGACCCTGTCTCTCTAGATACTTATATATATTATCTCTAAGAATACCTCCTTTGAGCTTACTGACCACCGAATTTACAGGCCTATAATTGCTAGCCTTACTTCTCAAACTCTTTTTAAACAAAGGAACCACTTGTGCAATATGCCAATCCTCCAGCACTATACTCCTCTCTAATAACTTTTGAAAAATCACTGTCAGAGCCTCCACTATTTTTTCCCTGACTTCCATCAAATCCTGGGGAAAATCCTTTCGGGACCTGCAGACATCCACCTTCAAAAGCTCCAATACCCTCTCATTCCTGATCCCAACATTTTCCATAATTACTCCTTTTGCTTTCCATATCATGCACAATTCAATATCCTTCTCCCTAGTGAATACCAAAGAAAAGAACTTGTTCAGTATCTCCCCTATCTCATTTGGCTCCATACACAGTTGTCCGCTCTGATTCTCTAAGGGACCAATTTTATCCTTCACTCTCCTTTTGCTATTTACATATTTGTAAAAACCCTTCGAATTTATTTTCACCCTGTTCGCTATAGCTTCTTTTCGCTTTCATAATTTCTTTCTTAAAATTCTTTTTACAATCAATGTATTTTCCAATCATCTCGTTTGCACCTTGTTTCTTATATTTAATGTATCCCTTTTTATTTAAACCAAATTTCTAATATCCCTTGAAAACCAAATCCTTCTCAAATTTTTGGCTCTGCCTTTTATCCTAACAGGAGCATAAGGATTCTGTACCTTCAAAATTTCACCTTTAAAAGACCTCCAATTCTCCTCTACATCCTTTCCCATAAAACAAATGATCCCAATCCACTCCTCGCAAATCCTTTCTCATCTCTTCAAATCTGGCTTTTCCCCACTCAAAAACCTCAATTTTGAACAGACCTATCCCTTTCCATAATTATATTGAAACTAATGGTACTATGATCACTGGATCCTAAGTGCTCCCCAACACATACCTCAGTCACCTGCCCTATCTCATTCCCCAACAGTAGATCCAACACTGTCCCTTCTCTAGTCGGTACCTCAACGTATTGGTGCAAAAAACTATCCTGCACACATTTTACAAATTCCAATCTATCTAGCCCTTTCACAGAATGGGTTTCCCAATCTATATTTGGAAAATTAAAATCCCCCTCTAACACAACCCTGTGCTTATTACAAATATTGACTATTTCCTTAGAAATTTTCTCCTCTATTTCTCACTCCCCACTAGGTGGTCTACTATACACCCCTATAAGTGTAACTTCTCCTTTCCCATTTCTCAATTCCACCCATACTGCCTCCCTTGATGAGCCCTCCAATCTATCTCACCTAAGCACCACTGTAATATTTTCCCTGACAAGCAATGCTGCACCACCCCCTCTTGCCCTTCCAATTCTATCACACCTAAAGCAGCAAAATCCAGGAATATTTAGCTGCCAGTCACAACCTTCCTGCAACCATGTCTCACTAATCGCTTACACATCATACTGCCAAGTGTCTATCCGCACCTTCAGCTCGTCCACCTTCCTTACAATACTCCTAGCATTAAAGTAAATGCATTTCAGAGATTTCACACATCTTTCTCTCTGTTTGTCCCTTTACTGTCTTTACAGTCAACTCTTATTTTATTCCATCATTTCCCCTCCATCACTGTACTGATCATTTTTCTTTTCAATCCCCTGTCTATCCACCCCCAAACTTTGCCTATAAACCTTCTCTGTTTGGAGTCTAACCGTCTTCTTGCTGTTCTCCTTTATTTGGTTCCCTTCCCCCAACCGTTCTAGTTTAAAGCCTCCTGAGTAGCCCTAGCAAATGCCCCCACCAGGATCCTGGCCCCTCTGGGATTCATATGCAAGCCGTCCGTTCAGTACAGGTCCCACTTCCTTCAAAAAAGGTCCCAGTGATCCAAAAACTCGAATCCGTGCCTCTTGCTCCACCCCTTCAGCCACGCATTCATCCTCCACCTTAAACTATTCCTGTGGCACAGGTAATAATCCCTTTGTAGTCCTTTTTGCTCCCTACTAACTCCCTATATTCATTTTTTTAGGACCTCTTCACTCTTCCTCCCTTTGTCGTTGGTACCAACATTTTGGTGTCCTGCAGTTTGGCGCCGGATATTTTTGCACTTACATTTTGGCGACGGACATTTTGGTGAAAAAAAAAGACTTTTGTAGCCCTTCGTACATTTTGATGCCCACAGTTTGGCACTGACCCAGCTCCCCGCCCCACTCATTAGGGTTAGAGTTATAATAAATATATTGTGATAATTTACTAAAACCCCATGTTTTTTATTGTTCTCCTATTTTAAAAAATCCCTTGATTGCTAGGGTAGCAGTTTCCTAGGGGAGGGAGTTTCTGCAATGCCAGGGGTTCAGGCAGTGCGGCAGGACAGAGTTGGCCAGCAGACAGTGAGTGGGGCAGGTGGGCCAAAATGTCCAGCACCAATCTGTGGCTGTCATAATGTCTGGCACCAAATTGTGGGCGCCTAAATGTCCCAGACCCTCCAAAAACATAACTCAGCCTTCATCATTTTGTACCTGTAAATTTTGTCATGGCGATTAGATATCAGTTTGTTATTGATATCCATCAATTCAAAATATTATTTTGTTCTGAGTGCTGTGTGTAAATAGAGAGCTTTTAATTCTAACATTACCATTCTTTTATTCTCATATGGTTATATGGTTATATGTTTTGTCTTTCCTATGTTACAAATCGTGTGTAAGGCGCAGCAATGGACAGTGAAGCAGACAGTGTTTAATTTAAAACCACTAATTTTATTTCTTACTCTTAAGCTATTTGTGAGTGTGTTTGTGTGTGTGTGTGTGATATACCCAAACCATTACAGTCCAAGTTAAAATCCAGATAGTTACTTCAAAGTTCAGTCTTTTAAATTCAGTGTTGAAGCATAGCCCTTTGAAATTTGATGCCCAGAATTAATGATGAACTGATGGGGCGACTGGAGTTGTGGCTGCTACAGTCTCACAAGTTCTTCTTGTGTTGCCTTTGAAGAAATGTCCACCTGCACGAGCTGTGATCACAACACTCCTGGTCCTTTTGTAGGGAAGACTTGAACTGGGTGGTCTCCACGAAACTTCCAAGACCCTGGCACCGGTCTCTCCAAGTAACTTCACTGCGATTCACACTTAAAATGAAGGAGACTCTCCAAGTGACCTCCACTGTTAGTCACAACCAAAATGAAGCACTAAGCTTCCCAAGAAGACCCTCTTGGCATAGGTCAATTCAAAGAAAAGGCCCAGTCATTCACAGAGCCTGCTTTGCTCTGAATTCCACAAAAATGGCTGGCCACAAGAGCTACTTCAACAAGCTGCTTTCTCTTCAGCAGCCAGAATGGTTCTCCCTTGCAAAGTCACGTTTTTGTAAATGTATTGAATTTTGGAACAGACTGTGACAAGCCTTCCCTCATTTCTTCCAATGTATCGAATTATTTCTGGACTGTGACTCATGCTTGTATGAAATGTTGAATGTTAACTGTGACCCTTTAGTCCTTCCTGTCTATACTATCCCTTACAGTGATAATCCCATTTTACTAAACCGGGAGCTCGTAATTCCTGTTATACTTTGCTTGTTGTTAGCCGTCAGTAAGGAACTAATAGATGTTGCAGGAATTTTGTATCCTCATCTATATCTGTGCTCAGCTTCACATTTTGGAAACCTGCTGTGCTTTTCTACATCCTTAGACTGTTTGTGGATGCAGATGAATTTTCAGTTGAGAATTTGTCTTTGTTATGCAAATTAGAAAATAATTTGTAAACCAAATCAATACTTTACATTGTGGTTCAGTACATGTGTGGGCTGTTTCTGTTCATTTTTACTCCATTATGTGAGCTGGCCGTTTCGTTCATTAGTTTGCAATTTTACTAATTTGTTGATCTAAAGCTTATTGAATGGTTTGCGTTGTAATTCTTATTCTTTGCTCTGCTTAATTTTCTTTGTGCTTTCCACTTTTACAGGCATGCAGTGTCGATCTGTTTCTAATAATCAAGTTAATTCAGCACCAAGTCCCTTGTCATCAACTTCAGATGATGAGGATGAAACAGGTGTGCTTTATGTTTTAACAGTTGTCATAAATGTTGTACATGCTGAATTCATTTGCTGTAAATCATTTAATATTTACAGACTTTTATTGGCTGCTAAGGCCACAAGTTGTTCGATTCAGTGATTAGGTAACAATGAACAAGTATAATTTATAGGGTGCTGTATTAAAGTAGTTAGTTGCATAGGTTGATTATCAGTGATCAAGCCAAGTATTTTTGTTCGAGTGAAGTGATGTATTTTTTTAATCAAGTGACATGCCTTGAGTTTCATGGAATAGAAGGTAATTTCTGTAAAAGTATTCTTAGTGAATGAGAGGGGTATTAAAAAAAAACATATTTTAAGTACAGGCCCAAATTTAGAGGGCAAATGAAAAGTGTGAATTGCAATGATATTTAACTGAAAAGTATTTTTATAGATTTGTAAATAGTATGCAAGTTGGGATGAGAATGAACAGAGACCCAGCAGCTAACTGAGGCAAAGCACTGGAGGGCATGGCTGAAATACATGATAAGAATTTTCAATCCGGTTCAAAGCGTTGGCACTTTTTCCCTCTCTAGTGCTGTTTGACTCACTGAGTTCCTCCAGCAGATTGTTGCTCCAGATTCCAGGACCTGAGGACTCTTGTGTATTCAGGCATTTTAGGCTGGTCTTAAGATTTCAAGGTGCAATGTGTTAAGAAAGAGTATGGACTGGATTCATCTTTGAATGCTGAAAGAATGCAGAGAGTAGATGGGCTCATTGTAAACTGCCAATCCTCATTAGATCCATGCAGAGTTGAAGAAGCTGAAGTAAAATTGATTTGGATATTGTATTGATTATTATTGAAATTGTATTTGATTAACCAATCCTGGATATCAGATTGTGCAGCTCCATGTTGGAGGATGGTGAATATAAACTTCATTTTTTTTAAAAGAAGGTTCACCGGGGAGAGGGACCTTAAAATATGTGAGGTCAGTGTACAACAGGCTAATGTTTTGGGGCATGTTGAGGTTAAGGAAGGTAGTGATGGAACTTCTGAAAAACATTAGCATAGGGAAATCCCTGGGGCTGGACATGATATACCCCAGATTACTACAGGAGGTGAGGAAAGAGATTGCTGGGGTCTTGACTCTGATCGTTGTGTCCTCCCTAGCCACAGGAGTGGCACCAGAGGATTGGAAGATGGCAAATGTAGGTCCATTATTCAAGAATGGTAATGGTAAAGAAAGCGTGGAAGACTTAATTTAACAAATGACACAAGTGGAGGCTGAGCTGAACAAAACAAAAGACAAGCTAAAGACTCTAGAAGAAAAAGCAAAAACATGGGACACAGACAGAAAAGGAATGATGGACAAGATCGAACATATGGAAAATTTCAGCAGACATTACAATGTAAGAATCAGTGCACTGAGAGAAGGAATTGAGGGGAGAGACCCAGTGAGCTTCTTTGAAATATGGATCCCATAAATGCTGAAACAAAACAGGCTAAATGTAAGGCTGCAAATTGAAAGGACTCTCGGAACCAGAAAAACCGGCGATCAACAACTAGACCAGTCCTGATAAAACTTTTAAGTTACTGGGAGCGGGATGCAGTCTTGGGAGCAGTGTATGAATATTTAAAAAATATTAATGGCCCATTAATGGTGGACAACAAAAAAGTAATGTTTTTTCAGGTCTTTAGCCCTGCCTTGGACAAACAGCGAAAAAAATTTGACGAGATAAAGAGACAACTATGATCCAAACACTTAAAATACTCAATTACTTATCCAGCATCACTGAGGGTCAGTGTCTCAGAAGGTAATGGAAGAATTTTCAAGAATAAGTAAGAAGTGAAAGAATTTTACGAAAACTATGAAAAGGTCAAAGTTGCAAGAGAAGAAGATTGAAAAGACTGTTTTAAAACAGGACTAACTGAAAAATATATCTTTTATCAATCTTCTAATATGGAACCATCTTATTTTTACTGCTAAAAGAAAAAAAAATCACTGTAATATGCACAGAGAGCTCTGAAAAGAAAGGAAAGGGCAGAGTGGGGACTCCAATCTAAGGGGGAAAATGGCACTGGGAGTGGAGCAGTTTTAAAAAATGGCACTAAAAGGAGGGGTTCTTCAGAGGATTCCGTGGGCCCTTTTCACAGGCTTCCAGATTTTACTGCTTACATCACTGTCAGAGCTGGGGATATGTGTGTGTGTTTTTAAAGGGGAAATGTGAATGTTTCTTAAAAGGGAAATTCTGCAGTATTTTAAAAAATTGGAAAGATTTTATTGTTATAAAATACTTGAAAAATTATATGGATAAAACACTAAAGTTTATTAGTCTTAAATGGTTAAATGGGAGGGTGAAGAGGAAAAGGGTCTTGCATACTTAAAGAAATTAAAAGTAGTCATCTTTCTATAGGAAACACATCTTACTAAATTGGAGCATGATAAATTGAAAAGAGGATGGTAGGACAAATAATATTGTCTTCTTTTGGTTTAAAGGTAAGAGGAGTAGCGATTCTCATTAAAAAAAAATACCATTATTAATAGAAGGCACTTCGGTTGACTGGGATGGAAGGAAAATAGTGGCACATTGTAAAATATATGGAGAAGCATGGACATTTATGAATATATATGCCCCAAATTATGATGATGAAGCCTTTATGAAGGATATCTTCTTAAAATCAGCAGAGGGAAGGCAAAATACATTGATTAGAGGAGATTTTAATTTTTGCTTGGATAAATTGACAAGAACAGCAGCAAAGGTGAAAGCAGCAAAAACCACAATTACATATATGAAGGATCTAAATCTAATTGTTATATGGAGGCAATTAAATCCCACAGAGAGATAGACTATTCTTTTTACTCAAGGATACTCGATTCATATACAAGGATTGATTTATTTTTAATGTATGCCCAGTTAAAAAGCAGAGTGATTAAAACAGAATACCTAGTGAGGCTCTTATCAGATCACTCACCATTAACATTGACTATTGGAGTAATGGAAAAGCAAGAAAATGTATACAGATGGTGTCTCAACACCAAGTTACTTAAAATAACAAACATCTGCAAGTTTATTAAGAGACAGATAGAAATATTATGTGAAACAAATCAGCCATCTACTAATAACAGCTTTTTGATATGGGACATGTTCAAAGCATATCTGAGGGGTCAAATTACATCCTATACAAAAAATCTTAGGAGAGAATATATGGCAGAAGTAAACAGTTTGGAGAAAGATATTACAGAATTAGAAAAAAATTATCAAAGGACAGGACGACAAGAAGACTGTAGACTATTGGAGAATAAAAAGCTAAGATACAATACATAAAGTCTTATTTTGGCAATGTAAAGCAGAGGAGTCAAGAATAATAAATGCTGTAAAAACAGAAACATATTATAACATATAAACAAAAGAAAATTAATGATATTTTTAGACAATAATGCATGAAATTTTACAAATCAGAATTACAAGGAGGCAAGAACAAAATGGAAGAATTTCTGTCGAATGTTGAACTTCCAAAACTAGGAGAGAAAAGATAGAACTAGATATCCCCTTTACAAGAGAAGAAATTGAAAAGAGTCCTGAGTCCCATACAGGGTAATAAATCACCAGGTGAGAATGGATTCCCACCCAAGTTTTACAGATTATTCAAAGAATTGGAAAAATAGGGATCTATTAAAAACTTTGTCATATAATGCTGATTATAAGATACGAGCAAAAGTGTTAACTAATAGATTAGGATAATATTTACCAAAATTGATACACACAGATATGGTAGGATCTGTTAAAGGAAGACATTCATCAAGTTTATTTAATATAATCCATATGGCAAAATTCAAATGGAATCCAAGTATAACAGTCTGCTTGGATGCAGAAAAAGAATTTGACTGTTTGGAATGGACCTTTCTTTTTAAAACACTGGGAAAAATTTGGCAAAGGCAGAACATTTATAAACTGGATAAAAACCTTATATCATAAACTACAAGCTAAAATTTTAACCAATAATCAGATGTCAGCGGTGTTTTCCTTGAGGAGTAGACAGGATGCTTCCTGCTCCCAGTGCTTTTTATACTAGAGATTGAACTGCTGGCAGAAATTATAAGAAAGGATCAAGTTGGACAAGAACACAAAATTAGTCTATTTGCTGATGACGTGCTCTTGTACCAATCAGACTCGGTTAAATCTTTGGAAAAATTACAAGAAACACTAGAAAAATATGGAAGAGTATCTGACTGTAAAATAAATATGGACAAAAGCAAGATAATGCCATTGACACATCTAGAATGTGAAAGTTATCAAAAGGAAGTAAATTTAAATGGAAGGCAGATGTACTAAAATATCTTGGAATTGTGACTGACAATAATATACTGACTCCATATAAACTAAATTATATTCCTTTTTTGGGGAAGATAGAAAAGGACCTGCAGAAATGGAGAAGTTTATCGATTACTTTAGTGGGAAGGGTTAACTACGTCAAAATGAAAGTAATGCCAAGACTACCATATCCTTTTCAATTTCCGCCAATTCTGTTACCTAAAAATTTCTTTAAATTATTAAACAATTATATTAGACAGTCCTTAAGGAATAACAAGGTACCAAGAATTGCATTGGAAAAACTGACATAGGACTACAGGCAGAGATGACTCAGACTTCTGGATTTTAAAAAGTTCTACCTAGCTGCACAGGCTAGATTTCTCACAGCCTTCTTTGTGGATGACAGTCGTTTCTTCCACCCCACCATCCCCCCCCCCCCGATTCAAATGGGAATGTACTCAATGGGGGAGGGGAAGCAAAGGATTTAATCTATAAATAGAGCGTCAAATCACTAAAAAAAAAGACAGATAACCCATACTAACACATGATCAGAACATAACAGGAAATTAATGAATGTATAGGAAAAAAGTAGGGATATCAATAAAAGCTCCACTGTGTAAAAATGTGTTATTGCCTATGAACATAGGCAATAGAATATTACATTCATGATGTGATAAAGGTATAAGATATATTAAAGACTGTTACATGGAAGAAACTCTTATGTCCTTCAAACAACTAAAACATAAATGGGACCTTTTTTTTTCTCCAGCTAAGATTAAGAGAAAGATGGGAACCAACAATGACCCTACCTGAAATGAGTGAAATGGAATGAATGGTCTGGATGGGGAATAGACTCAAATTTATAACAAAAATGTTTTATGCTCTCCAAAGTGAAAGTGCAAAACCAGGGTTGCAGAAGTCAAAGGAAAGATGGGTATCTGGTTTAGGTGTACTAATCTCAAAAAGAAGCTGATCAGGTTGGTGTATGGACAGTATGACATCAATTATAACCGCAAGATATGGACTAGTTCAGTATAATTTTCTACACCAGTTATATCTTACTCCACAGAAGTTACATAGATCAAAAGCAGAAATTTCAGAGATGTTATTCAGTTGTAGGACAGAAACAGGAACTTTTCTACTTGTCACGCAGTCATGCATGAAGGTGAGGCCATTTTGGCAAGAAATTGCAGAAAAACTAACCAGGATTATATGAGTGGCCTTTGCGGGCGACCCAGAGTTATATCTGTTAGGCAATTTTATGAAAATAAGCAACAAATTGACTAAATTGGCAAATCTCATTTATAAAAATAGCATTAGCAGTAGCAAAAAATGTATTGCGATCACTTGGAAGCCCAATTCCCCTCTACTCATAGCATGATGGACTGCGGAAATGAACAACTGTATACCTCTGGAAAAAAAATCACATATAATTTAAAGAATAAATATGACATTTTTGTAAAGGTCTGGCAGCCATACCTGGACTAAATAGGGGCCCAAATACTGTATGTAACAGAAAAAAATATAAATGCTGACATTAGACATACTCGAAAATGATTTCTCCAATTGTATTCTATATATTTAAAAGATACATAAGCTCTGACGGTGTGCAGGTTTGTACATATATGGAAGGGGGAGGGAGGAAACATTTTGTTTTTGTTAATGTCTTTAAGGAAAGTTTAATATATTATGTTATTGAAGATTTTATGATGTATATTTTTGAAAAAAAAATGTTATAATAAAATGAATGGTAATGGGGAGAATCCTGGGAATTGTAGACCAGTGAGTCTTGCCCCCAGTGATGGGCGAACTATTGGAGAAGATTCTTTGAGATGGGATTTACGAGCATTTGCAGAAACATAGAAACATAGGGATAGTCTACATTGCCCTGTGAGGGGCAGATTGTTCTTCACAAGTTAATTGTTTCTCAAGGAAGTGAGAAAATAAATTGATGAAGGTAGAGCAATGGATATAGTGCACATGGATTTTCATAAGGAGTCCCCATGGTAGGTTCCTCCACAAAGTCATGAAATATGGGATCCATAGTAACTTAGCTGCATGGATTCAGTATTGGCTTGCCCACAGAAGACAGAGGGTGCTAATAGATGGAGAGTATTCTTCCTGGAGGGAGTTGAGTAGTGGTGTTCAGCATGAATTTGTTCTGGAGCCCTGAAAAACCACTCTGAAAATTTTTATAAATTACTTAGATGAAGAACTGAAGGATTGGAGGTGTTGCGGATCGTGTGAAAGGTAGATGTCGGTTACAATGGGATGTAGACTGGATGCAGAGTTGGGGGGGAGAAATGGTAGATGGAGTTCAATCCAGAAAAGTATGCAGTGATACAGTTTGGGAACTTGAATTTTGAAGGCAGACTTCAAGGTTAATAGCAGGATTCTTAGCAATTCTTAGCAAAGTGAATATTGGGGTTTAAGACCATAGATCCCTCTTGGTTGCTGCTCAGATTGATAGGATGATTAAGGTATATGGTGTGCTGGCCATTATTACTGAGATAATTCAATTCAAGAGCCATGAGGAATTTTAAATCTCTGGTTAGATCACACTTAAACTATTCAATTCTAGTTGCCTCATTATTCGATAGATATGCAGCTTTCGAGAAATGCAGAAGAGATTTACCAGGATGATTTGGAAGTGCTTTATGAAGAAAGGTTGAACATGCTAGAGTTTTTCTTTTTGAGGTGATGGAGGATGAGACGCAAGTTAATAGAGTTAGGTAAGATTATGAGAGGCTTAGGTACTAGTGTGGACAGACTGTACCTTTTCCCAGAGCGGCAGTAACCAATAGAGGAGGACATCCATTTAAGGTGAGTGGAGGGAAGTTTAGGGGAGATGACAGAGGAAGTTTTTTTTAAAGAAATTGGTAGGTACCTGGAATGCATTGACAGGGGGCAATAGTAGAGGCTGGTACAATAGGAATACTTGAAAGACTCTCAGATTGTGTTAAGGATGTTAGAAAAAATGGAGGGTTGAGGTTGTGGGGATGAGGAGGATTAGATTAATCATGGGGAAGGCTTGTATAGATTGGCATAATATCATGGGCAAAGGGGCAAAGTAAACTAATACAAGTGCAGGGAAATGTTGGAATATGTTATAAAACAATAACAAATATTTGGAAAATTTAACATCAGCACGCCAAATTTCCTCAGGTTTCTGAGCAAATTAATGTGATGGTTCACTTTCTTGCCCATTGCATTGATATGGGTTGGAGCAAGACAGGTCACTGGAGATGTTTACCCCAAGAAAAGTACAGTTATCTGCAACTGTCACCTCAGCACCATTGATGTGGACATGGTAATGAGCTCTTCCCCTCTTCGGGAAGTCTATAATTAGCTCTTTGGTTTCTCTGACATTAAGGGAAAGGTTGTTTTGTTCTACCACCAAGCCACAAATCCCTTTATCTCTCTTCTGTATTGTCTTTTGTCATTCTTCTAAATCTTCCTCATGATGGTGCTGTCATTTGCAAATTTATAAATGGAGTGGAGCTGTCTTTGGCCATACGATCATGGATGTAAGTTAAAACCTATTCTGCATCTGCAGTGAGCCTTTGGAAAGGCAAATGATATGTTGGATTTCATTGGGCAAGAGGATTTGATTACAGGAACAGGGATGTATTGCTGTAGCTCTACAGGGCCTTGGTAACACCCTGCACGAAAGGTTGTATGCAGTTTTGATTTCCTTATGAGGCTCGTGGAATGAAGGAGGCACAAGAAATCGAAGTAAGAAATTCTGGAAGGTGGTGAATGCTGATGTTACTTTGAGATTTAGGGCTTTTGGTGTTTTTTTTTAGTTAAAATGATGACTTGGATATGAGCAAGCAGTATAACATTTCAATGTTTGTAGATGACAGAACACACAAAGATGCAGTGAACAGTAGAAGGATAAGAGACCACAGATCTGCTGAAAGATTCTGGATAGATAAGTCATTAAACATTGTTATACTGAGTTAATATGATAATAAAAATCATGGAATGACTTTGTCACACCAAGTTCCCTCTTGCTGCTGAGTCAAATGAATTTCTATTCTCAAAATCAGCCTCTTCTAAACCTGTTGGATCACATTTTAGTAATCATAGGTGTGAAATTTCAATTTAATGTTGCTTCTTGTTTTTCATATAGTTGCATGTAAAATTGTTTTTACAAACTTTGATATTATTAACACCAAGTAACATGAGCTAAAATTTAAGGTGTAAAGATATGATTCTAATTTATTTCAGATTTCTGGCATCTGCAATTTAAAAAGAAAAATTAACTATAGGCAATCAGTATTATACAATTGGTGGGGAGGGGTCAATAGGGCAGAGAACCAATACATCTCGACCACATGATGATAGCATTCCTGAGTACTAAGAGGGGTAGGGAAAAAGTGTTGGACTGAATGATTGAATGACTTATGTAATGCAAAAAATTTGGGAGGGAGAAAAAAAATCAAAGAACTATAGAGTAGGTAGCTTAATATTAAGTGAGGAAATGACTGGTGTTTGGAGATATTGATGGAATCTGGCAAAATCAGCATTGTTGATGAAAGAAGCATTATGTTTGATGAACTTACTGGAGTTCTTTTTGAAGATGTAACTGATAAATTAGATAAAAGACCATCAATTGGTTTTCCAGAGGTTGATAAAGTTCCACATAAGAGGTGTAGCTTTGAAGTACGACGATTGGACACGTTTACTAGCCTGATGTGAAGATTGACAGGAAATGGTGAGCAGGAATAAAAACATGATTTTTTTTTCAGATTGGCAGGAAGTGATTATTGGGGTACTATTTAAATGTAATATTTCTTCTGACATAAAACCAGGATTTTGACTCAAGAATGCAAAAAGGTTTCAAGGTGAATTACAAATATGCGACTGATGAAGTTGGCCATTTTGTAAAAAAAAAATTAGAGGCAGACTCTAACTTAGATGGTGATTGGGAAATATTGATGTATAAATGAATTCACGAGACCGTTCAGACTATACTTAGAGGCATCCTTATTGCAAAGGAGTGCAGCAAACTTTTATTGACTATTCATGGGATTGCAGGTCAATCTTGTTTGGAGAGATTATGTTGACTAGATCTATATTCACTCAAATTCAGAAGAATGACAGATTTCATTGTTACATATACAGTTATCAGATCTAGCTCTCCTCGTCTCTGTGATATTTTGCACTAAGTTAAGGAGAAACTTCTTGAAGGCAAGAATTTTCTCATAAAAATGGATGTGGAGGACAAGTTGTTGAATATTTTGAAGGAAGAGTATATGATACTGAGATGGAAGATCAGCTACGAGCATATTGAATGGCAGAGCAGACGAGGGGTCATGTGGTATACTCCTAATATATTTCTACTGCAGTCACAAACAAAATATTAAGCAACTGCATTAATGTTGCCACTTCCTTGATACGCATCGGATCTTATACAAGAAAGTATTCCATGAAGTTTGTCTGATTTTTGAGCAACAAGTATTTGAAAATCTGTGAATTAAATTCCATTTTCTTTTTGATGAGCAGGTATTATTTTGAAACCAAAAGTGTTGGGGAAACTATATTAACATTTGAATTCCAGCTAGGTTTGGATCTTTCGCTCTGACACGTAACGCGATTTTTCTTTTTCTCCCAGGAGTGGATTCTTCCTCCTCTTCATCATCATCCACAAACGCATCACTTCCCAATAACTACGATAGTTTGGAAGGTGGAAGCAATCAAGGTGACTTTTTGCTTGGGTTTGCAGTGGATCTCCACTGCAAGGAATTGTGCAGTTTTCCAAACCTAAATTGGAGCAATTCTTTTAAAGTATTAATTGCCCACAATTAATCTAATCATTTAAATAAAACTTCAACTCAAAAGATAAGAACTTGAACCAGTTGTATTCTCCCAGATTACTAATGCAGAGTGCAGTTTCACCCTCAAAGGTAATCCTTAATATTCTGTGAAATGCAGCTCACTTAATTTTTTTAAATAAGAAGTTTGAATTAAAGTAGGAAAATATTCAACAATTTCCAATGGAACTTCAAATTCCACTTTCAGTATAAAGCAACCCAAGATAAATTCTTATCCTGAAATATTTTACATGCATCTACGTAAGACATGGGAGCGGAATTTAGCTCTTCGGCAGCTGAATCTGTCCTGCCATTCCATCACGTCTGATTGACTGTCCTTTTCAACCCCATTCTCCCGCTAACCCTTGATGTCTTTCCTCGTCAAGACCTATTTACCTCTTATCTTAAATATGTCCAATGATTTCCACAGCTATCCGAGCAATGCATTCCACAGGTGCACCATACTCTGGATAAAGAAATTTCTCTTCATCTCAGTTCATTTTGTATTGTGAGGCTTTGCCCTCTGGACCCAATCTTCATCACTTTAGGAGACTTCTTCTCCATGTTCACTCTTTTGAGGCCTTTCAGTATTTAATCGGTTTCATTCTTCTAAACTTCAGTGGGTGCAGTTCCAAAGCCATTAAACACTCCTTGCATGATTAACCCTTTCATTCTGGGGATAATTCTCATGAACCTCCTCTGGTTCCTCACTGATGCCAACACATCCTTCCTTAGATAAGGAGCCCATAATTACTCACAATACATCCAAGTACAGTCTGACTCAAAGCCTCAACATTACACCTCTTATATTCAATCCCTCTCAAAATTAATGTTAGCATTGAATTTGCCTTACCACTGACTCTACATTCAAGTGAACAAGGACTCCTGTTATGCACTAATAACCCTTTTAATTATGTTTGGGACTAAAGGGTTTTTGTTAGTACTAACACAGGAACAGCAATGGAAAATTCACCAGATAATGGTAAATTCAAAATAATAGTTTTTATTAAAATATTAATAACATAATTTTTGCCTGGAAGTTTCCTCTCGCTTCGTCTGACTGCAGTTTTCCAACATTGAACCTCTTTCTGGGGGCTTTATTGTTCCTGGGCTTTGGCTTGAAGTGAAGGTTGAGCTTGCAGCGAACCAGCCGGTGGTCAGTGTGGCATTCCGCGCTAGGCATGACCCTGGTGTGGAGCACATCTTGTTTGTCACTTTCTCGCACCAGGATGTAGTCCAGGAGGTGCCAGTGTTTGGATCGGGGAGAAAAGTGCAGAGAACAAAACAAAGGACTCTACATCACCTTTGTTGACCTCACCAAAGCATTCGACACCGTGAGCAGGAAAGGGCTTTGGCAAATACTAGAGCGCATCGGATGTCCCCCAAAGTTCCTCAACATGATTATCCAACTGCACGAAAACCAACAAGGTCGGGTCAGATACAGCAATGAGCTCTCTGAACCCTTCTCCATTAACAATGGCGTGAAGCAAGGCTGTGTTCTCGCACCAACCCTCTTTTCAATCTTCTTCAGCATGATGCTGAACCAAGCCATGAAAGACCCCAACAATGAAGACGCTGTTTACATCCGGTACCGCACGGATGGCAGTCTCTTCAATCTGAGGCGCCTTCAAGCTCACACCAAGACACAAGAGAAACTTGTCCGTGAACTACTCTTTGCAGATGATGCCGCTTTAGTTGCCCATTCAGAGCCAGCTCTTCAGCGCTTGACGTCCTGCTTTGCGGAAACTGCCAAAATGTTTGGCCTGGAAGTCAGCCTGAAGAAAACTGAGGTCCTCCATCAGCCAGCTCCCCACCATGACTACCAGCCCCCCCACATCTCCATCGGGCACACAAAACTCAAAACGGTCAACCAGTTTACCTATCTCGGCTGCACCATTTCATCAGATGCAAGGATCGACAATGAGATAGACAACAGACTCGCCAAGGCAAATAGCGCCTTTGGAAGACTACACAAAAGAGTCTGGAAAAACAACCAACTGAAAAACCTCACAAAGATAAGCGTATACAGAGCCGTTGTCATACCCACACTCCTGTTCGGCTCCGAATCATGGGTCCTCTACCGGCACCACCTACGGCTCCTAGAACGCTTCCACCAGCGTTGTCTCCGCTCCATCCTCAACATCCATTGGAGCGCTCACACCCCTAACGTCGAGGTACTCGAGATGGCAGAGGTCGACAGCATCGAGTCCACGCTGCTGAAGATCCAGCTGCGCTGGATGGGTCACGTCTCCAGAATGGAGGACCATCGCCTTCCCAAGATCGTATTATATGGCGAGCTCTCCACTGGCCACCGTGACAGAGGTGCACCAAAGAAAAGGTACAAGGACTGCCTAAAGAAATCTCTTGGTGCCTGCCACATTGACCACCGCCAGTGGGCTGATAACGCCTCAAACCGTGCATCTTGGCGCCTCACAGTTTGGCGGGCAGCAGCCTCCTTTGAAGAAGACCGCAGAGCCCACCTCACTGACAAAAGGCAAAGGAGGAAAAACCCAACACCCAACCCCAACCAACCAATTTTCCCTTGCAACCGCTGCAATCGTGTCTGCCTGTCCCGCATCGGACTTGTCAGCCACAAACGAGCCTGCAGCTGACGTGGACTTTTTACCCCCTCCATAAATCTTCGTCCGCGAAGCCAAGCCAAAGAAGAATAACATAATATTCATTACTTAACTCTAAACTTACTTTACTCTAAACTTAACTCCACTATGCGGAAATGTAAATGTATGTATTTCCCACGCTGAAAAGTCAATCTTTAAAGTTCAGCATCATTTTAGTCTTTCTTGAAGGTCTTAAATTCCCAGTTCAGAAATAATTATAAAGCCCTTTCAAACATTATATCTTCAGGCCTCTTTTACTCACAATTATTTTTCACACAAGGAATCTGCCCTCTTTTTAAAGACTGCAAATGTGGCTATTTTCTTCCACAATGAACTCACAAATCAGACAAGGGTTAAACGAAGTGGCCAAACTCAAAAATAGACCCAGCAGAATTCTGTCCTCTTTTCAAAAAAGACACCAAAATGGTCTTTATTAATTCAAAAGCCACAGATTCTGTATTCCCCTTCCTCTAGGAGCAACACACAACAAACAGTACCAATTCTGGTTACTTTAACTTAACCCTGACTTTCACAAGGTTTCAACCCCTGTATCTCATAAGGTTTTGACTTCTGTGAACTACAAGCTGAACTGTTCCAAAACTGAACTCAAAATGTCTGAATTCATTAATATATTTCTCCAAGTCATGTGACAGTTACATCATGGACAAGGTGAGTCCCAATTCTTGGAAACCACATGACCATCAGTTTTATTTCTATCAAAATTCTGTCCCTTTTTCAAAACTGTATCATATCCATATCAACCTCTGACCTCATCTCTATTAGGCTTAAGTGGTTTTGATTAAAAACAGATGGCTTCCTTCAGCAGATCTTGATCAATTAAAACCCACTTGAAATCCATTAGCTCTGCCTGTCCAAGACAGGTCAACTCTGAGAATGAACTCTCTTCTCTGAAAACATTGGTTCTTTATAAATTTGCTGTGACCTGTGTGTTACCCTGTATCAACCCACAGTTAAATTACTAAGAATTTAATATTTCAACCCTATGTTTACTAAGAGATTTTTATAAAAGAAATATAGTTTAACATTAAATTAAAGGTTAGTGCAAATCCGTTACACTCCCAATTCATCTGCACCTCTGATCTCTGAGCTCATTACCCATTTAGGACCTTCTATCAAAGTGCATGATTACGCACTTTTCTACAATGTATCCCATTTGTCATATCCTTTCTCAATCTCCTAACTGTCTAAATCCTGCAGATTCAGTGCCTCTGCAACACTAAGATACCTGGCAGATCACAACCTAAGACTCCAGAATCTCCTCAGTTGTCTCTTTAAGAATCCTCAGGGTTAATTAATTCAGTCCAGGTCATTTATACACCTTCAGACTTTTTAACTTCCCCAGCACCTTCTCCTTGGCAAGAGCGATTATACCCACTTCTGCTGCTGGGCACGCTTGAACTTTTGGCATACTATTGGCGTCTTCCACAGTGAAAACAGACACAAAATACTTATTGAGTTTGTCTTTATCCCTGGTACTATCTTCCAAGTGTCATTTTACAGTTGTGCAATATTCACCTCTCTTTTGATTTAGCTGAATCAAAACTTTTCACATCCTCTTTTATGTTGCTGGCTAGCTTACATTGTTATTTTCATATTTTCTCTCCTTGCTGCTCTTTTAGTTGCTGTTGGCTTTTAATAGCATCCAGTGCTCTGGCTTCCCACTACTTTCTGCTGTATTGATTTTGTGCTGACTTTGACTTCTCCTGTCAGCCGTAGTTGCCTTATCCTCCCTTTAGAAAACTTCATCCTTGAGATAAATTTGTCCTGGGTTTTCTGAGTTCTCAGAAACCCCAGCCACTACAGACCTGCCATCATCCCTGCTAGTGTCCACTTCCAGGCAGCTTTGGGCAGTTCCTATCATAGCTCTGTAGTCCCCTTTATTCCACTGGTGTAGATAGATCTGATTAGTTTCTCCGTCTCAAACTGCAGGATGACTTCTATCACATTGTGATCACTGTCTCCTCAGGGATCCTTGACCTTTAGCTCCCTTATCATTTCTGGTTCATTACACAACAACCAATCCTGAATTGCTTTCTCTCTAATAGGATCAGCTACAAGTGCTCTAAAAGCCGCCCTGGAGGAATTTTATAAATTCCTTCTCTTGAGAACCAACCCCCACCTGATTTCCCCAATCAACGTGCATATTGAAATTCCCCCATGACTATCGTAACATTGCCCTTTTAGCATGTCTTTTCTATCTCCCACTGAAATTTGTACACTACCTCCTGGCTACTGTTTGGAGAGTCGTATGCAAGTCTCATCAGAGTCTTTATACCCGTGCAGTTTCTTAACTCTACCCATGGAAATTCTACATCTTCCAATTCTATGTCTCCTCTTTCTAACAATTTGAATCAATTTTTTGCCAATAGAGCCACCCCACCCTGTCCTTTCTAAACACTCTGTATCCTTGGATGTTCAGCTCCCAGCTGTGTTTATTTTTAACTGATGCCCACATCATCATATCTGCCAATTTCCAATTTTGCTACAAGATCAACCTTATTCCTTGTATTGCATGCATTGAAATATAAGACCTTCAGTCCTGTATTCATCACCCTTCTCAATTCTGTCTCCAGAGTACTGCAAGTTAAATTCTTATCCTTATTCCCTATCCTTCCTCACAATCTCATTTCTTATTGCATCCATTGATATAACTACCTATTCTCTGCCCTATCACTCTTGATCCCCTACCCTTGCCAAACTTGTTTAAATCCTCCTAACAGCTGCAGCAAACCTGCCCGCCGGGACATTGGTCCCCCTCAAATTCACATGTAACAGTACCTTCCCCAGAAAAGATCCTAATGATCCAGAAATCTGAAACCCTGCATCAGTTTTTCAGCCATGCTGAAAAGGATTCATATTATCCTTTACACTGACAGCTGCTTGCATGATCCCAGGGTGACAGCATTTTCTTGTTGCACCTATATTTCTCTTCAGTTGCACACTGAGCAACACCTCAAGCTTATCAATTTAATTTTGTTGAGAATCATTTGTTTTTAAATTAGGTTTAGTCAAGTCTTTTCCAAAATTACTGGGACTGAGCATTTACAACACATATAACATCACATTTATTGCAGATTTAACAGTAGTATATTTTTAGATTAAGTTGGTTATACATGCTGCTTCTCTCCTTGTTATCCCAGTTAATCTTTGCAAATATTCCTGAAACACTATATACTAACTCTATGCACATGCAATATACATTTACAACACAATTTGCACTAGCTTGTTGCAATTCAGAATAACTGTACTTAAGCAATATTTGAAGAACTTTGTATTGTACAGGTACTGAAAATGTGAAAGCATCTTCAGAAATACAAGTTCACTCTTTATTGTGACAGTTGCCAATTCCTTGTTTGGATTTTATTTTTGCAGACCTATCATCTTCAGTCACTGAAGCACGTGCTCCATTTGATCCAAGTTCACTAATGACTACGAAACAGTCTGGTGATGTACATCCAAATCTTCAGCCAGTCTACCTGAAGGTAGCTCCTCCTTTACAGTCTGTGGGGAAACCCATTGGTTCAGGATATCCACCATGAATTCAGAAGTGTGTATAGATAGGACTATTGTTAATCTTAGTTTTAAACTTCATCAGGGGGCTGTCTTAACAAAGCCTAAATTTTTTTATGCCCCTCCCAAAAATAGCCTCAAGGAAGCCTTAGTGGGGTACAGAGTGAAATGAAACAGGTTGCATTGGGTTTTTTTGAATACTTTATTCAAAATTTTGAACCACATTCCATTCAAATATAATAATTAATATACAAAAAACAATGTGGTATATACCAAATCCCTCCTCCCCCCACTCCCTCCCATCCACCCCAATACCCTTCCCTCCCATCCCTCCCTCTCCCTACTACCCCCAACCACAAAGATAGAAGAAAACAGGTTGCATTGTTGGTAATTTTTCTTGGTGTGGGCAATATTTTTTATGAAGACACCTACTGCTTTGTGTGGGGATAGTTGCAGGCCTACAGCTGTATTTGGAAGCTGTAATCAGATATTTAACCAAAATATTGCATGTCTTGCAGGACCTATGTTTTAAGTATCCTGGAAAGCATTTAAGTGGAAGCTAGGGGATATATTATGAAAATAGAAACATTGATAGGCTGAAATTAAGTAGGATGATAAGAGAATTACAGAGAGAGCATGTGCTGCCCAGACCGAATAAGATGTAATTACCCTGTAATTTTACCTAATTTCTGCTACTGGATTTCAGGCATTTACACACTAACAGTAACTGCTGCTTGTTGCACACTGATAATCCAGATCAAAAGAGAAATAAAGGCCAAGCACATTGGGACATTTAAAGATACTTAGATAGGCACCTGATGTAATATAACAGGAGGATTATAGGATTAAAAGGAGAAAAGTGGAGCAAGTTTATTTTGACTGGCACAACATTGTGACCATGTGGTGCTGTACTAAAGTAGTTAGAAAGCAAGTTTTGTTTATCTGAGTAGGCGACATAATTATTGGGATTGTAGAGAATTACACTATGGCATATTAACAAGGTTTGAGCATCTTCATTATAGTTGAAGAAATAGGATTATCACAGTTCAAATTTTAAAAAAAATCTGCATTACTGTTCTTACATTGAGCAATTTTTTTGCACCCATGCAAAGTATCTTATTTGATAGAACAGCACAGTACAGGGCATTCAGCCCATGAGATTGTGCTGACTGATATAAACCTACTCCATGTCAATTAACCCTTCTTTCCCCCCCCTCCCCCCCCTGTAGAGTCTAACCCTCTATTTTTCTTACATTTGTGTGCCTACCTAATAATCTTATAAAATCTTGATTGTAGCAGCATCTAACACCACCACCACCAGTGTGTTCCTGGTACTCTTTGTGTAAAACAAAAAGAAAACCTACATCTGATGTACCTCCTAAACTTTCCTCCGTTAACCTTAAACAAATCTCCTCTGGTATTGGCAATTACCACCCTGGGGGGAAAAAAGTGCTGGCTGTCCACCCTATCTATATCTCTCATGATCTTATCTTCTTTCTTTGGCCTGGCTTGGCGGTCGAAGATTTATGGAGGGGTATGTCCACGTCTGCTGCATGCTCGTTGGTGACTGACAAGTCCGATGCAGGACAGGCAGGCACAGTTGCAGCGGTTGCAAGGGAAAATTGGTTGGTTGGGGTTGGGTGTTGGGTTTTTCCTCCTTTGTCTTTTGTCAGCGAAGTGGGCTCTGCGGTCTTCTTCAAAGGAGGTTGCTGCCCGCCGAACTGTGAAGCGCCAAGATGCATGATCTTATACATCTCTATTAAATCTCTTCTGATCCTCTGTTGCTCCAAAGAGAAAAGCCCAAGACATGTTCTCCAATCCAGGCAGTACAGTGCCCTCCATGATTGGGACAAAGATACCTTTTTTCCTTTATTTTCCCCTGTGCTCCACAGTTTTAAATTTTTAATCAAATAATTTATGTGATTAAAGTGCACATTCCAGATTTTATTCAAGGTTATTTGTGCAGGTGGTCCCTGACTTACGACTGAAATTGGAACCAACAATAACTTGAATTGGTCATAAGTCGGGTTCGCCCACCACGCACGATTAAACAAGACCATAAAGAATTTTTTTTAAAGATTTTTAACTAATGAATCTTTCATGAAAATATAAATATATGAACAGTATCTTCAGATAAAGATACTCCCCAATCCCATATGAACTTCTAGTATATAATGATATCATTGGACTTGGACATTAGACTACCACGGGGAGTTGGGACATCGGGCTCCCGCAGGGACTTAGGAGATGTTGCAGCGAGCGGGGACTTTGGGACTGCCGCTTTGGGACTGCCGCTGAGAGTGGGTATGTCGGGCTGCTGCCAGGAGCAGGGACACTGTATACAGTATTTTTTAATACAAAATATAAGTTTGTACAGGTGAATGTAAATCGCATAGGTTGGAAGTTGAGAACTACCTGTATACATGTTGGTTTGATCATGTAGAAATTACAGCACTTTTTATTCATAGTTTCCCCATTTCAAGGCTCCATAATGTTTGGAACATTTGGCTTCTGAGGTATTTGTGATTACTGGGGTATGTCCGATTGCTTCATTGGTGCAGGAATAAGAAAGCTTGTCTTGCTTCTAAACTTTTGAACATAGAGCATTATAGCTCAGTACAGGCTCTTCGTCATTCAATGTTGGGCTGACTCATATATTCCATAAAAAAAACTACTAAACCCTCCCTACCCCATAATCCTTTTTTTTCCATCCATGTCTCTTAAATGCCCCTAATGTTTCAGCCTCCACTACTATTCCAGGCAAGGCATTCCAGCACCCAGAGCTCTCTCTAAAAACAAAAAAAGCTTGCCCCTGATGTTGCCCCTAAACTTCCATCCCTTCAGTTTGTACTTATGTCCTCTGATGTTTTCTATTCCTGCCCAGGGAAACAGGCGCTGGCTGTCCACCCTATCTGTGGCTCTCATAATCTTGTAGTCCTCTATTAAGACTCCTCTCATCCTTCTACACTCCAAAGAAAAAAAATGTCCCAGTTCTGCTAACCTTGCCTCATAAGATATTTTCAATCCGGTTAACATCCTGGTAAACCTTTTCTGCATCCTCTCCATAGTTTCCACATTCTTCCTATCATGAGGTGCACAAAACTGAACACAATATTCTTAAGTGTGGTCTCGCCAGAGATTTGTAGAGTTGCAGCATGACCTCTCTACTCTTGAATTCGATCCTCCATTAATGAAGCCCAGCATCCTATAGGCCTTCTTAATTATGCTATCAACTTGTGGAGTGACCTTGAGAGATGTATGGATTTAAACCCCAAGGCCTCTCTGTTCATCCACACTCTTAAATAACCAACCATTAATCCTGTACTCAGCCTTCTGGTTTGTCCTTCTAAAATACATCATCACATCACACTTATCCGGATTGAACTCCATCTATCATTTTTCTGCCCAACTCTGCATCTAGTTTGTATCCTTTTGTAACCTTCAACAACCTTCATCTCCTCCAACCTACGTATCGTCTGCATATTACTGATGCATCCTTCCACCTCTTCATCCAGGTCATTTATAAAAGTCACAAAAAGCAAAGGTCCCAGAACAAATCCTTGCGGCACTCCACTAGTCACCAACCACCAGGCAGAATACTTTCTTTCTACTACTACTAGCAAGCCAATTTTTTATCCACACAGCCGAAGTTCCATGCATCCCATTTCTAAAAGTAGTTATAACTTTCTAAATGAGTCTCTCATGTCAAATGCCTTACTAAAATCCTTGTAGACCATATCTTCCACCTTACCCTCATCAATTTTTTTTGTTACCTCCTCAAAAAACTCAGTTAGACTTGTGAGGCACAACATTCCCTTCACAAAGCCATGCTGACTATCCTTGAGTAGACTGGACTTCTCCAAATGCTCATAGATCCTATCCTTAAGAATTCCCACCAATAGTTTGCACCTACTGACATAAGATTCACTGGTCTATATTTCTCAGGATTTTCCCTATTCTCTTTTTTAAACAAGAGCACTACATTTACCATTCTCCAATCTTCCGACACCTCCCCTGCGGCCAAAGAGGATTCAAAGATCTTCGCTACTACCTCAGCTATCTCTTCCCCACAGCAACCTGTGGATATCAATCTTAATGTTTTTAAGAAGATCCAACACTTCCTCTTCCTTAATCTCAACAATGTCCAGCGCACAAACCTGTTTTATTCCAACCTCAGCCTGATCAAGGTCCTTTTCTCTTGTGAATACGGAAGCAAAGAATTCATTTAGGACGTCCCCAACCTCCTTCGCCTCCAGGCACACGTTGCCTCCTTTATCCTTCAGTGGCCCCACCTGGAGTCTGTAATTGATACTTTTCAACATGAAGACAGAGTTGTGCCAATGAAAGTCAAGGAAGTAATTCTGAGGCTGAAAAACAAGAATAAAACATAAAGAGATATAAGATGACCAAAATCACTGGTGAGCTTAGTAATCACAAAGACTGGTATTCCAGGGAAGACCTCCATTGCTGATAACAGAATTTTCTTCATAATGAAGAAAAATGCCCAAACACCTGTTTGAGGATCAGAAAGACTGTTCAGGAGGCAGGTGTGAATGTGTCAATGACCACTGTCTGCAGAAGACTTCATGAACAGAATTACAGAGGCTACACTGCAAGGGGCAAACCACTAGTTAGCCATGAAATAAGATGACCAGTATGCTAAGAAGTATTTAAAAGAGCCAGTAGAATTCTGGAAGAAGGTCTTGTGGACAGATGAGACCAAGATTAACCTGTGTGTATCAGGATGATGGCAAGAACAAAGTGTGTTGTAAAGGATTTGTCCGAGGCCCAAACCATACCACCTCATCTGTGAAACATGGTGGTGGGGGTGTTATGGCCTGGGCATATATTGCTGCCACAATTACTAGAGTTTACCTTCATTGATGATGTAACTGCTGATGGCAGTAGTAAAATAAATTCTGAGGTGTGAATCAGAATGTGAATGCAGAGATTAGGGTAGTAGGACAAAACCATAATGCTATGTTCTCTGAATGGTAAGGAAGGACAGGCAGGGGACAAAGCATAAAGGTAGCCAGTTAGAGAGTTTGAAATGTGTCTATTTCAGTGGTAGGATGTGACTGTTACAGAAACTTGGCTGGAGGAAGGACAAAATTGGCTGATGCAGGTACCGGGGTTTAGGTGTTTTAAAAAGAATAGGGTGGAAGGTAGAAAAGGGGGTGGGGGGAGTAGCATTACTGGCCAGGGATAGTATCACAGCTACAGAAAGGGAGGATGCTGGAGAGGAAGTGTCCACTGAGTCGGTGTGGGTGGAAGTCAGAAATAGGAAGGGTGCGATCACTATGCTGGGAGTAGTCTATAGGCCCCCAAATCGTCCTCAGGAAACCAAGGAGCAGATAATCAGGCAGATTTTGGAATGGTGCTGGAACTACAGGGTTGTAGTTATGGGTGATTTCGACTTCCCTAATATTGACTGGCATCTACTGATTGCAAGAGGGATCAATGGGACTGAATTTGTCACGTGTGTACAAGAAGGATTCCTGACACAGTATGTGGACCTGCCGATGAGAGGAGAGGCCATTCTGGGGAATGAACGTGGTTGGTGGCAGACCTCTCGATGGGGAAGTATTTTGGTGAGAGTGACCACAACTCCCTCAGCTTCAACATAGCTATGGAAAAGGATATAAACAGTCAAAATGGGAAAATGTTTAACTGGGAAAGGGCTGATTATGAAGGAATGAGGCAGGAACAGTGAGAATAAAGTGGAAACATGCTTAAAGGTGAAAGCACAGAAAAAAATGTAGAGGACACTTACAGACAACTTGTACAGGGTTCAAGATAGTTTTGTCCCACTGGGACAAGGAAAATATGGTGGAAAAAGGGAACTGTGGCTGATGAAGCAGATCAGGCAACTAGTCAATAGGAAGAAGGAAGCATACATTAGATACAGGAAACAGTAGGGGCTCATGAGAAATGTATGGTAGCCAGGAAGAAGCTTAAGAAAGGACTTAGGAGAGCTCAAAGGGGGCATGAGAAGGCCTTGACATGTTAACTTAAGGAGAACCCCAAGGCATTCTATGCGTTGGTGAAGAACAGAAGGATGACGAGAATGAAGGTGGGGCTGCTAAAGGATAAAGGAGGCAACATGTGTCTAGAGGCAGAGAAGGTTGGGAAGTCCTAAATGAATAGTCTGCATCAGTATTCACAAGAGAAAAGGACCTTGATCAGGCTGAGGTCAAAATTGAATAGGCCTGTGTACTAGACAATGAATGAAGATTAATGAAGAGGAAATGTTGGATCTACTTAAAAACAAGATTAATAAGTTGCCGGGGCCAGACGCAATATACTCCAGGCTGTTGTGGGAAGTGAGAGAAGAGATCACTGGGGCAGTAGCTATGAATTTTGAATCCGCTTTGGCTGCGGAGAGGTGTCAGAGGATTGGAAATGGCAAATGTCCCATTGTTTAAAATAAAGTAGTGGTGAGAATCCTGGGAATTATAGACCAGTGAGTCTTGCATCAGTGATGTGTAAACTAATGGAGAGGATTCTTAAGGATAGGATCTATGAGCATTTGGAGAAGTACAGTCTACTCAAGGATAGTCAGCATGGCTTTGTGAAGGGAAGGTCGTGCCTCACGAGTTGAATTGAGTTTTTTGAGGAGGTAACAAAAGAAATTGATGAGGGTAAGGAGGTAGATGTGGTCTACATGGATTTTAGCAAGGCATTTGACAAGGTCCCCCACGAAAGACTCATTTAGGAAGTCATGAGGCACGGGATCAGTGAAATCTTGGCTGTGTGTATAAAAAATTGGCTTGTTGCCAATAGAAATCTATAAAACGTTATTTATTAATTCCTACTCTCCTGGAAGTAATGAACCAGATTGAAGAAACACAAAACATGCCAGATTCATGTAAAACAGCAATAAATACAGTAATACCAAAGACGGGGAAAGATCCACTAACACCAATATCTCTACTTAACTCAGATTATAAGATAATAGCAAAACTATTAGCAAACAGATTGGCCGACTGTGTACCAAAAATAGTAAAACTAGATCAAACTGGATTTATTAAGAAAAGATGAACAACGGACAATATCTGTAAATTCATTAACTTTATTCATGCAGTACAAAGAAATAAGACACCAACAGTGGCAGTTGCTTTAGATGCAGAGAAAGCCTTTGACAGGGTAGAATGGAATTATTTATTCAAAGTACTACAGAGGTTCAACCTACCAGAGAAATATATTAATTCGATTAAAGCATTATATAATGGACCATTGGCAAAGGTGACAGTAAATGGATATACATCAAACCAATTTAAATTAAGCAGATCAACTAGGCAGGGATGTCCACTATCTCCCTCACTGTTTGCTTTAGCTAAAGAACCCGTGGCAGAACTGATAAGAACAGAAAATAAAATAAAAGGATAAAAATAAAAGAGAAGGAATATAAAATCAGTCTATTTGCAGATGACATCATAGAACCAGAAATATCAATAAAAGAAAAGGCTTTGGCAGACAGAGTAAAAATAAATCCAAAGGGTTTCTATAAGTATATTAAAAGTAAAAGATTAGTGAGGGATAAAATTGGACCTCTTGTAGATAGTGAGGGTAGGCTGAGTGAGAAGTCAGAGGAAATGGGGGAAATTTTGAATGATTTCTTTGCCTCGGTATTCATTAGGGAAAAAAATATTGAACCAGTTGAGGTAAAGAAAAATAGTGGGGAGGTAATGAAGCATATAAGGATAACCGAGGAGGTAGTGATGGCTGTGTTGATAAAGATAAAGGTGGATAAATCTCCGGGACCGGACAAAATATTCCCAAGGACACTCAGGGAGGCTAGTGGACAGATAACGGGGCCATTAACAGAGATATTTAGGATGTCACTGGCCACGGGGGAAGTGCCAAAGGATTGGAGGGTGGCGCATGTGGTTCCGCTGTTTAAGAAAGGGTCTAAATGTAAACCTGGGAATTATAGGCCCGTGGGTCTGACGTCTGTGGTGGGCAAGTTGATGGAAAGTGTTCTGAGGGATGGTATTTACAATTATTTGGAGGTACAGGGATTGTCAGGGGTAGATCATGCTTGACAAACCTGATTGAGTTTTTCGAGTTGGTTACAGAAAATGTTAATGAAGGGAAAGCTGTGAATGTTGTCTATTTAGACTTTAGTAAAGCTTTTGACAAAGTTCCCCACAGGAGGTTAGGAAAAAAGGTGGAGGCATTAGGTATAAATGAGGAGGTAGTGAAATGGATTCAGCAATGGTTGGATGGGAGGTGTCAGAGAGTAGTGGTAGAAAATTGTTTGTCCAATTGGAGGCCAATGACTAGTGGAGTTTCTCAGGGATCGGTCCTCGGTCCACTATTGTTTATTATATATATTAACGATCTGGAATTAGGGGTGGAGAATTGGATAAGCAAGTTTGCGGATGATACAAAGATTGGTGGTGTTGTGGACAGTGAGGAAGATTACCGTAGATTAAAAGGTGATTTAGGAAGGCTGGAGGTGTGGTCTGAGAAATGGCTGATGGAATTTAATACAGATAAGTGTGAGGTGTTACATTTTGGAAAGGCAAATCTAAATAGGTCATATGCATTAAATGGTAGGCTATTGAGATGTGCAGAGCAACAAAGGAATTTAGGAGTTGTGGTAAATAGTACCCTCAAGGCAGATACTCAGGTAGATGGTGTGGTGAAGAAGGCATTTGGAATGTTGGCCTTCATAAATCTGAGTATTGAATTCAAGAGTAGGGAGGTTATGATGAAATTGTACAAGGCATTGGTGAGGCCAAATTTGGAGTACTGTGTACAGTTTTGGTCACCAAATTATAGGAAAGATATAAACAAAATAGAGAGAGTGCAGAGAAGGTTCACGAGAATGTTGACAGGATTTCAAAGTTTGAGTTACAGGGAAAGGTTGTGCAGACTGGGGCTTTTTTCTCTGGAGCATAGAAGATTGAGAGGGGGCTTGATAGAGGTGTTTAAGATTTTAAAAGGGACAGACAGAGTAAACGTGGATAGGCTTTTTCAATTAAGAGTGGGGGAGATTCAAACTAGAGGGCATGGTTTAAGATTGAAGGGGGAAAATCATAAGGGGAACATGAGGGGAAATTTCTTTACGCAAAGGGTGGTGGGGATGTGGAATGAGCTTCCGACAGACGTGGTCGAGGTGGGATCATTGGTTACATTTAAGGAAAGTGGATAGTTACATGGATAGGAGAGGACTGGAGGGGTATGGACCAGGTGCTGGTCAGTGGGACTAGGAGGGTGGGGATTTGTTACGGCATGGACTAGTAGGGCCGAACTGGCCTGTTCTGTGCTGTAAGTGGTTACATGGTTATATGGTATAAGAAATTGAAGGAATATGGAGAAGTATCGGGGTACAAGATCAACGCAAATAAAAGTGAAGCGATGCCAACGAATATTGCGGATTTCTCAAAGTTTAAGAAAGAATCACCATTTAAATGGCAAACACAAGCAATTCGATACTTAGGTATTTGACTAGATAATAATCTAGGCCATCTGTACAAATCAAATTATCAGCCATTAATGAAGAAATTACAAGATGACTTAGAACATTGGAAAGATGGAAAGGGGGGAAACCGAGGATAGCACTAAATAAATTAACAGAATGGTTCAAACAAGGGGGCTTACAGCTACCAAACTTTAAGAATTATTATAGAGCAGCACAATTAAGATATCTATCAGATTTTTATCAAACAAGGGAAAAACCAGATTGGACCAGGTTAGAGCAAGATAAAATAGGGGAGAAGGTAGCAGAACATATATTTTATAAGTGGGATGAAAAGCTGGTGCAACATAGAAGTTCACCAGTACTGCACCATCTGCTCAACATTTGGAAGAAGATTCACGTAGAAAGGGAAAAAACAAATTACCAACTACCAAAATTATTATTGAAGCAAAATCAACTAATCCCTTTCACAATAGATAACCTTTCCTTTAGAGAATGGGAGAGAAAAGGGATCAAAAGAATAGAAAATTGTTTTTTGGGAAAAAATTTATTACCTTTTCAACAAATGAAGTACAAATATGGTATAACTCACGGTACAATGTTTGCATACCACCAACTGAAAACCTACTTGAAGGACAAATTGGGAAGCAGGCTGAGGTTACCAGAAGAAAGCAGCCTTGAATATGTGATTACAGACACAATGATAATTAAAAGATTTATAACAAACATGTACATCAAGCTGCAAGAGAAAGAGAATGATGAAATAAGCTGTAAACCCAAACAAAAGTGGGAACAAGATCTAAACATAAAGATAAAAAGTGAAAAATGGGAAAAGCTATGCTCCGGAACTATGAGAAATATAATAAACACGAGGTTACGCATGATACAATATAATTGGTTACACAGGCTATATACCACGCCCCAAAAGTTAAATAAATGGGACCCAACAGTATCAGATAGATGTTTTCACTGTAAGAAGGAAACGGGAGCAACAGTACATGCAATTTGGGCATGTGAGAAAGTGGAAAAGTTTTGGGAAGATCTAAATCAGGTATTAAATAAAATCACAAAAAGCAACATACCAAAAAATCCAGAGATCTTTCATCTTAGTAATATAAGAAGTAAAGAACTACTCCTCGATTTGGATGAAGCTCAAAAAAGATTTATTATGATAGCCTTAGCTGTAGCAAAATAATGTATAATGTCAACCTGGAAATCAGAAGAGAGCCTGAGAATACAGCAATGGTACATAGAAATGAATAAATGTATTCCACTGGAAAAAATAACATATAATTTAAGAAACAACGTCACAATATTCGAACAAATTTGGGAACCGGACATGGAACACAACAAAGAGGGCCTAACGCGGACCTCCACCCCCTAAAATGACAGAATGAGAAGAAGACGAAATGAACTGACCCAGTTTGTAAAAATAGAAGACACAATTTTCTTGTTTATTTTCATTGTGTGATGTCATTGTTTAATGGGTTTATTGTATTGTATATGTTGAACGTTTAGTGGGTAGGGAGGGGGGTGGGAAGGAGGGAGGGAAGGGAGGGGGAAAAGGGGAGAAAATGACATTGTATATTCAAGAGGGAAATGTTTGAGTGTATTTTGGTTAATGTGGTTCATAGTGTGAAAAATAAAATAATTTTTTTTAAAATTAGCTTGTAGGGAAAAAGCAGAGAGTAGTAGTAGAAGAAAAGTATTCTGCCTGTAGGTCGGTGACTAGTGGAGTGCTGCAAGGATCTATTTTGGGACCCCTGCTCTTTGTGATTTTTATAAATGACCTGGATGAAGAGGCAGAAGTTTGTGGATGACATTAAGGTTGGAGGAGTTGTGGATGGAGCTGAAGGTTGTCGAACGTTGCAAGAGGATTTAGACAGGATGCAGAGTTGGGCAGAAAAGTGGCAGATGGATTTCAATCCAGAGAAGTGTGAGGTGATGTATTTTGAAAGGACAAACCAGAAGGCTGAGTACAGGGTTAATGGTCAGTTATTTAAGATTGTAGATGAACAGAGGGACCTTGGAGTTCAAATCTATACATCTCTCAAGGTCGCTGCACAGGTTGATAGGGTAGTTAAGAAGGCTTATGTAATGCTGGGCTTCATTAATAGGGGAGTTGAATTAAAGAGTAGAGAAGTCATATTGCAACTCTACAAATCTCTGGTGAGACCACACTTAGAGTATTGTGTTCAGTTATGGTCACCTAATGATAGGAAGAATGTGGAAGCTATGAAGAGCATGCAGAGGAGATTTACCAGGATGCTACCTGGATTTGGAAACAAGGTTAACAAAGCTAGGACTTTTCTCGTTAGAGTGTAGAAGGATGAGAGGAGTCTTAATAGAGGTCTACAAGATTATGAGAGGCATAGATAGGATGGACAGCCAGCACCTGTTTCCAAGGGCAGGAATAGCAAACACCAGAGGACACATGTACAAAGTGAAGGGAGGGAAGTTTAGGGGAGACATCGGGGTAAGTTTTTTACACAGAGAGTTGTAGGTCCCTGGAATGGTGGTGGAGGCTGAACCATTGGGTGTACTTAAGAAACTCTTAGACAGACACACAGATGAAAAAAAAATAGAGGGTTATAGGGTAGGGAGATTTTAATACTTTTTTTGAGGAAGGAATTATATGGGTCAGCACAACATTGAGGGGCAAAGGGCATATACTGTGCTGTATTGCTCTATGTGTATAAGAACATTTTATCTGCTCAAATACGAGCAAATACCCCAAACTTCATTGAGCGGCGCTTCATCCTACAGTAGGGCAACAATCCGAAACATACTGCTAAAACAACAAAGGAGTTTTTCAAATCTACAAACTGGAAAATTCTTGAATGGCCAAGTCAGTCACCAGATGTTAATCCAAGTGAGCATGCCTTCCATATGCTGAAGAGAAACCTTCAGGGGACAAACCCCTAAAACAAGCAAAAGGTGTAAGATGGCTGCAGTGGAGGCCTCCCACAGCCTCACCAGAGAAGATACTCAGCACCTGGTGATGTCTGTGAATCACAAACTTAAAGCAGTCATTGCGTGCAAGGGATATGTAACAAAGTACTAAATATGATTACTTTAATATGCACACCATTTGTATGTCCCATTTATTATGGTGCCCTGAAATGAAGGGAATATATATATAAAAAGTGCTGTACATGGTCAAACCAAAATGTATACAAATAACCTTGAATAAAATCTGGAATGTGCACTTTGATCACATGTGAATTGTTTGATTACAAATTTAAAACTGTGGAGCATAGGGGCAAATAAAGAAAAAAATTATCATTATCCCAAACATTATGGAGGACACTGTACATTCTGCACCCTCTCCAAAGTTTTCACATTGTTCCTGTTATGAGATGACCTGAACTGAACACAATACTCAATGTGGTCTACCCACAGTTTTATAGAGCTACATTATTACCTTGCTGCTCTTGAACTCAATTCCTTGCTTCCTTTGTAATCTATGACAACCTTCACTGTCCACAACACCTCCAACCTTTGTGTCATATGTAAACTTATTAACTCACCCCTCTACTTCTTCATCCAAGTCATTTATAGAAATTTCAAAGAGCAGGGGTCCCAGAATAGATCTCTGCAGAGCACCACTTGCCACTGACCTTCAGGCAGAATGTACTCCATTTACTACTCCCCTCTGCCTTCTGTGGGCAACCCACAAAGTCTGTTTCCATGCCTTATAACTTTCTGCATGTGCTTACCATGGGGAACCTTGTCCAATGATCGATCTCTTTCTCCCTCTCTCTCGGAACATTTGGTCTTGGAGCCTCATTCATGGAGAGGCATTCAGTTTGGGTTGTAAATGATTCGCTTCTGGTGTAACATCTCATGGTACACTTAACTTTTGTTGTGAGTTAATTTGATTGCTGGTGAAAGATTTGAAAGCCTGTCTTTTTTATTTATCGATTGGACACAGACACTGACCTTCAGAAGAGAAATTTGACATAGTTAATAATGAAATTAAGATATCATCTAACATTTTGGATAGTTGCTTTGATAAGGTATACTGTATGCTAATATTTCGGTATCCTGAATCACTTTTGAAGATGTCTTGAAAAATTATAAATTCCTCACACCTGCTGAGTTGAGTTCATTTGCTTTGTAGTATCTTTCAGTTTTAATAGTTACCCGAAGACCCAAATCAGTGTTGATTGGCAACGTCACCTCCTCCTCTCTGACCATCATCACAGGGGTCCCTCAAGACTGAATGTTTGGTACCCAGCTGAATTCCCTCTACACTTGCAATTACATGGCCAAATTCGGCTCTGTCATAATCTATAAATTCCTGATGACGTCACTGTTGTTGGCTGAACAACAGATAATGATAAATCAGAATATAAGTTGGAGACTGAGAATCTAGTTATGTGATGCCAGAATACAACCTTGCTCTCAATATCTGCAAAACTAAGGAAGTTTATTGTGGACTTTAGGAAGTAAAGTCTGAGCAACTATGCTCCTCTCTTTGTTGATGGAATGGCGATGGAATAGGTTCATAGCTTTATGTTCCTGCGCATTCATTTTTTGGAGGATCTGTCTTTGTTGCAGCAAATCAATGTGACTGTGAAGAATGCACACCACAATGCCTCCATTATCTAAAGTGCCTGAGGAGATTCAGTATGTTATTGAGCAATCTATTGAACTTCTAAAGGAGTTCTGAGAAAAATCTCAAGTGGCCAGGAGCACAAAAGGCTGCAGAAGGTAGCAAGCCTAGCACAGTCCACCATGGGCACTGACTCCGATCTATTTAAGTCATCTGTGTGAGGCACTGCAAAAAGGCACCAACATCATAAAGGAACCCTATTACCCTGGTCACTTTCTTTTCTCGCTGCTACCTTTATGCAGAAGGTACAGAAACCTGCCATCTGATAAGTTTAACTTCAAGAACAGTTTTCAGTAACAGCTATCAGGCTCTTGAACTTCTCCATACTACCCTAATCATAACACGACTCCAGGACAACCAAAGATCTGCCTGCACTATTGTCGCATCACTTTGTTTGCACTTACTGCAGTGGTGAATATTTATCTATACTTTTATATGTCATTTTTTTCCTCTCATGGAAATTTATACTCATTGTTTATTATAGTATTTTGTATACTTGTGAAATTGCAGCAAGCAGGAATTAAAGCGCATCTGTATATTGTACTTGTGCATATGACTATAAACTCTCATCAGCTTCATCTTAAATCCTTTTTCCAAATTGGCAGTCTTAATGTTGTTGAATGTTGGATATTCCTTATGTTTTTCAAAATGAGAAATTTTTCATTAGCGGTTAGATTAATTATAGGTTGAACCTCTACTATCTGGTGCTCTGTGGTCTGGCATCTCCCATGGTCCGGCACGTTTTAAATCTGCCACCGTCAGTACAAACTCCTTAGAGACGGTGCGGGACACGAACCCCACTCCCGATTGCTGGTACTGTAAAAGTTGAATGTGCTGCCATCAGGGCCGGGGTTCGAGTCCCATACTGTCTGTAAGGAATTTGTACTAATGGTGCCAGATTCAACCTTTACAGCACCAGTGATTGGGACTGCAGTTTGAGTCCCGCTCTATCTGTAAGGAGTTAGTACTAATGCCCCCGATTGCTGGCACTGTAAAAGTGTTGTGCTAATCGCTACGCTAACTGTGCTGCCCCACAGTATTATTTCCTGTTTTAAGTTTTGTTCTACCATTGATATGTTTGCATAGGGAGTTCCCTTAGGGGTCATTTTCTGTTCTCCGGCATTTTCTGTGGTCCAGCAATGGCCAGGTCCCGACATCGCCAGATGAAAGAGGTTCAACTTGTACTATGAAAGAACTTGTGCAAAATGAGGTTTTTTTAATCTTTAATTAGGACAAAAAGATATAAGTTTCAAAACCACAGAAAAATCTTTGCTTTTTATAATTACAGCCATCTTCCAAAGTTAATCACCTGTCATCGAGCATGAAGGGGTTATTCTTTCAGAATAAACAACAGGCTGAAGCTCGAAAGCAAATCAATCTCCTTCAAGAGCGGAACATTCTGCCACCAGTTCCAATCCAGTGTCCTCAGTCCAATTTGAGTCCAGAACTAAGAAATCTTAATTGCAGTCCAGAGTAAGTTTATTTTACTTGCAAATTTCTACATGCTTAACAGCAAAAAAAATCTGCCGGAACATTTATCCTGATTAATACATTATCTGAGATGAAGTTTCCGTATTTCATTCTGCTCCATTCTGAAATTGTTACAGTTTAAAATCAAGTGAATTAGAAGGGGGAAAATAGACTACGACTGGAAACTTGCAGGGAAAATTCAAGGAAGACATCTATGTGAAGTGCTGTCTCAAGAGGCTGCCAACATGATAAAGGACCTCCATCACCCTCGTGACAATCTATTCTTGCTGCTGACTTCAAGAAGAAGGTCCGGAGTTTGAAGTCCATAATATTTTTTTTCCCAATAATTATCAGGATCTTGAACTTCCTCTTACTATCCCAATTATGAACTACTCTGGCACCACAAAAAAGACCTGTCTGCACTACTGAAGCAACACTTTTTTCTCTTAAAATCTCATGTCTGTGAATATTAATGATCTTTTTCCATACAATAATTTAATGTATGCTATTGGAGTTTTTTTTTTACAAAGAACCTGTTTTGCTTCAGCAAGAATTTCAGCACATTGTACTAATGTGTATGATAATAAACTCGTTATCTATCAAAACTGCATATAAAAGTTTCTTTAGATATAAAGAGAAAGAGACTAGTTGAAACAAATGTTGGTCCAGCAGTCAGAATTATGGAAATTCATAATGGGGAGCAAGGAGATGGAAACTAAATTGAATAAATTAGAAAACCTCAAAAGCTGCCTCTGCTGGAATTTTGAGCAGCCAAAGAATTGCTGGAGGAACTTAGCAGGTCAGAACCTTGGATGCTCTCTGAACTGCTGAGTTCCTCCAGCAATTCTTTATCTGAAATTGAATAAATTCTTCAGTTAAGTCTTAATGAGGATGATACAAATAACTTTCCAGGAATTCTTGGGGTCTGAGGGACGAGTGTGGAGGAGGAGTTGTCGGAAATTGGATCAGTCATGAAATTATATGGTAAATTGATGGCAATATAAGTGGATAAATTCCTAGGGCTTAATACCGACAGGAGGGAAGGAGTAGAAGTGGGCGAGCGACTGACTGACCGATGGACGGGGGAGAGGGAGTGTGATGGGCAAGCGGCCAACTGACCGACAGACAGGTGGGGAGGAAGCGGGCAGTTGAGAGACTGACCTACTGACAGGAGGGAAGGTGTGGGCAGGCAATTGACAGATGGGAAGGGAACCTTTATTCTTGTGAGTGCCAAAGTCATCATTTAGGGGCGGGATTCCCCTAAATTACCAGGCAGGGTAAATTCCCAGGAATTTGGACCATGGTGTGCAAGGCCCGGGAGGTCCTGAATTCCTGGTAATTTCTCCAGATAAAGTAGAGTCACAGCTTGTCTGCAGGGTGTGTGAAAATGATTAGTGATTATTTTCCAACATTCCAGATCAGTTGTTTCGATTGGAAGGTTGCTAATGTGCCACCACTTTTTAAGAAAAGAGGGAGAAAAAAATCCAAGGAATTAAAGACATTTGGCTTGACTTCATCAAAACTGGGAGTGTGGAGAAATGCAGCTCGTGGAAAAAAGACAAGGATGAAGGAGTACAACAGGGGCCCATGTGGATTAGTAAACCAAGCAGGCGTGAACCATGATGGACAAAGGCAGGAGATTAGTCGGTGTCAGATAAAGGAGGAGAGAAACAAGGAAAACAAAGGGTCCAGTGGAGGAAGACGAGTCATAGTGGGTTGTGTTCAGGGTGGAATCTGATACAAAGAGAAGGTTACAATGATGATATAAAAGAGAGGCCAAGTGGAGCCGAATGGAGGAGAGAGCAGAAGAATCCAGTGGGTAGATGGGAACAGAAACTGATGGAACCAAAGAGGAGGGAGTATGAGAATGGGTGGAAGGGTAGGTGGGAAAGGAAACAAAAAAGAAGGAAAGGGTAAGAGTGGAAGGGTTGTGAACAAGATAGAGGATATTCATTAGGTGAAACTAGGAAATTCTTGACATTTGGCTGCAAGAGAAATATGAGTCGTCATTCCTCTGGACCTCACCCTGGCTGTGAAGAAGGTCAGGACAGACAGGCTGTTGTGAGAAGGGAAGTTGAAATGACATGCAACTGGAAGCTCAGGATTGCCAATACAAAAAGGGTGTGTTAGATGCTCATCAAAACGGTGGCCAGGTCTCACCAATGTACAAGAAGCTGCATCAGGAGCACAAGATTTAGTTGATGAGGTTAGAGGAGGTGCACGTGAATCTATGCGTCAATGTGGAAGGGCTGTTTAGGCCCCCCCCCCCCCCCGCCTCAGATGGAAGTGTGTGGCACTTACTGCAGTTGTAGGGAAATGTATCGCAGGAGAGGTGGGTGGGGAGCGAAGAACAGAGAAAAGACTCACATGCTCTATGTTTCCTGTAGAGCTAGGGATTTGATTTTTTTCACTTAGACATACAGCATGGTAACAGGCCATTTTGGCCTACACGTCTGTGCTGCCCAATTTGCATCCCATTAACCTACCTTCCCCCCCCCCCCCCCCCCCCCCGGTACGTTTTGAAAGGTGGGAGGAAACCAGAGCCCCCAGAGAAAGCCCACGCAAACATAGGGAGAACGTACAACTCCATACAGACAGTGCGGGCGGGATTTGAACCCCAGTCCAGTCCCAAGCACTGGGGCTGTAAAGGTGTGGCGCTAACTGCCACACCAACCGTGCAAGCTAGGAGGTAGGATGAGGGAAATAGCTTCTTCCTGCAGCCTGTGAGATTGACAAAACAGCATCTTGTAACCATTTTAAAATACTCATATTTATTGAACATTTTAGCTTGTGTATATTTCAGTATGTGTGTGCATTATTGTCTGGAGAAATGCTGTTTCATTTACTTGTATATTGTATGGACATTCAGATGATGATGAGCTTATATAGTCTGAACCTAACCCAGTACCACCATCCATCTCTTCCTCTGTTACATTGATGACCGCATTGGCACTGCTTTGTGTATCTGAGCAAAAATCATAAATTTTATCAAAGCCACCAATCTCCACCTACTCTAAAATTCTCTGGGACTCGTTCTGACACTTCTCTCCCCTAACTAGATCTCCCTTCTCCTCTTGAGGAGATGCAATATGCTGACATTAACTACAAATCCACTGATTCCCACAGCTATCTCAAATACTCCATCTCCTATAAGGATACCATCTCATTCCTCAGTTTATCTTCTTCACTGCATCTAATCTCAAGATGAGCTTTCCATTCCTGGACAGCTTCCCCTGTTTCTTGGACTCTATCCCTTCCCCCCCCCCCCCCCCCCCACCCAGTCAGAACAGGGATAGGGTTCCTCTTTTCCTCACCTTTCACCTCTGCATTCAGTACATCATCACTGTAATTTCTCCCAGCTCTAATTACATCCCACCCCCTAGACCTTTTCACCCCCTTTCACCTTTCATATGGATCACTGCTTCTGTGACTCGCTTGTCACCTTCACCCTCCCCACCCACCTCTTCATGACCCTTGGTCATTTTTCCTGGAACCGTAGGTGGTGTAACACTTTTACCTCTCCGCCCTCACTACCATCCATGTACCCAAACAACCCTTCCATGTGAAGCAGATTCACATGCTCCTGCACTAACTAACTTCAGTTGTGCTCTTCGTGTAGCTTCCCTTACATTGTTGAGACCAAACGCAGACTTGTGGATCGTTTTGCAGAGCATCTATGCTGTATTCATACTGGCTATCCTGAACTCCTAGTTGCATAACTCCCTTTCCTATTCCCATATAAACTTTCTGCCTGGGCCTTCTCCTCTGCCAGAATGAGGCGCAACATAAACTAGCAAATCAATACTTTGCATTCTGCCTGGGCAGTCTGCAGCCGAATGGAATGGACATAGTATTTTCTAATTTCAGGTAATGATCCCCTCCTACTGTACCACTTCTGCTTTTTCCCTTTCACTCCCATCTTTTGTCTACTTTCCACCTATCCCGTCACAGGTTTTCCACCCATCTCATCCCCCTGCCTCTTTGATTCCCTCCTCTACCCAGTGGATTTTTACGCTCTCTCTCTCCACCACCCTTTGATTCCACCACCTCTCTCTTCGTACCACCATTGCTTTCATATCAGATTCCAGCATTGGTGGCCTTTTTCATCTGATCACCCAGTATGACTCATATTCCTCGATCTGACCCCTTTGTGTTTCTTGCCTCTTAATTTGGCATCTGCCAATTTACTGCCTCTGTTCACCATGTTCCCCCTCTCCCTGGTTCACCAATCTCACAAGTCCATGTCCTGCTCCTTCTACCCTGTCTTCCTTATACTAGCTTCTCTTCGTTTACATTCCCAGTCTTGATATAGGGTTCTAGCCCAAAATGTTAATCATGCCTTTCTTCCCACTAGAGCTGCTTGACCCATTGAATTCCTGTTGCAGATTGTGTTTCAATATAGCAGGTAACATAATGATGTGAATAGAAAACAGGCAGGAAGGAGACAGTGCTTGTGGGTCCTTTTCAGATTGTCATGCAATACCAGAGAGGCATCACAGATTCAGTGCATGGTCCATTGCTATTTATATTGATGATTCAGATGAAGGAATTGAACATGATAGCTCTAAGTTTGCAGGTAACTATAAAGGTGGCAGTGTGAACTATGACGAAGACTCCCAGAGGATGTAGGCTTCATTGGAGAATGGGCAAATGCAGTATAACTAGACAAATGGTGGCAATAACAGGCAGGCAGATTATCTGAATGCTAACAAACAATGAACAGGTGAGGTGTAACGAGACCTGGGTGTCATGATGCATCAGTCATTGAAGCTTGCAATGCAGATACAGCAGGTGGTGAAGAAAGCAAATGGCATGGTGATCTTTATTGTGAGAGGTTTTGTATATGAAAGCAGGGAGGTCTTACTGCAGTTGTATGGAGCCTTGGTGATGCTGCACCTTGAGTATGTATACTTTTGGTCTCCAAATTTGACGAAGGACGATCTTGCTGTTCATTGAATGCAGCAAAGGTTCACTAGATTGATTCCTGCCTTTTCAGGACTGACATATGAAGAAAGACTGTTCGGATTGGGGTTATACTCATTGGAATTTAGATGCATAAAAATTCTGACAGGACTAGACTGATTAAATGCAGGAAGAATGTTCCTGATGTTGGGGAATTCCAGAACAAGGGGGTCTCAGTCTAAGAATAAGTGACGATGAGGTGAAACCTCTTCACTCAGTTTTGTGAACTTGTAGAACTTCACACCAAAGAAAGTTGTTGAGGTCAATTTGTTGGCTATAATCAAAAGGGATTTGGAAGTGGCCTTTAGGGTTAAAGAGATCAAGAGGTAAGGAAGAAAGCAAGAATAGGGTACTGAAGTTGCATGATCAGCAATGATCATATTGATT